>NC_056680.1:158371241-158977491 GCF_018350215.1 Panthera leo | reverse complement strand
AAGCTCACTTGAGAATAAAATCTTCCATTTATCTGTGGAATAGCTTAGGCATAAACACCTGTCACGTAAACCTCTGCTACCAAAAGTCAATATGTATCTCTCTAGTTGTGGAGGGATTTATAGAACAGATTTTCATCTTCTCCTTGCATTTTGCTTTATCTTGTATTTCAGGATGCATGTTTTATTGTACAACTGAGTGATTTGGGAAAGCTAAAACAATTTTGCTAAACAATAGAAAATGAGGAAAGGAGGGAACCGGGTAGGGGTATGGTGAAAGTCTCTTACTATGTTCTCCCAGTTGAGATGTCCAGTTTAGAAATCCCACAAGCTCCTACATTTCCAAAGCTGGATGTCCATTTCTATAATTAAGGCCACACACACACACACACACACACACACACACACAACACATTTTCTCAGAAAACAATGACAAAATTACTTCTGGAGAGGTATAGAGTTAAAGAAGAATGTTTTCTAACATCAAAGTGATTCCTATTCACAGAATAGTCAATGACTATATTTTGTTCAGCCTTGCTTAAGCCATTCAGAATACACGTTGTAACAAAAACAGGTCTCAACTAAAACTAAATGCTGATATTGATACTTCTCGACAAAAGTTTCTTCAATACCTAACTTCCAGGCACTCTTGTAGACACCAGTGAAGATATAAGCCATTGCTTGCCATAGAGAGGTTTAGAATTTAATCCCAATGATGAAACAGCCATGTAAAAGAAAAAAAAAAACTGCATGGCAAGATGAATCCTAAAACATTGTAAGCTGGAATAATAAAGGAGTTTTTATACGCTGGTAGTTCTTTCCCAACCACAGGAGACAAGAGAGATTAATAAACACTCTGGATGGAACAAATCTGTCAAGGAATTAAGAGTTTTAAAAGGCAATAATAAAACCTTAAAACTGATTAAAACAATAAAACAGCACCCTAAAGCCTATGTCACACATTCTAAGTTATTAATAATGGATACTACAGTATGCTTTTTCTCAGTTTGGGAGGTTTCAGAACCTTTTCTCAAATTTTAAGGACATACTGTTAAGATACTGTCCCCCCCCCTTTTTCTTTTTGTTAATGCTCAGCTTGACAGCTGTCCATTACTTTATGACTTTTCAGACCCCAGACCCGCGATCCCCACCCTCCTGGCTCTAGCCATCACCATCCACACTGAGACGCCGCTCAGCTTCCTTGGTTCTCGCGGATATGACAGCCTAAGGGACCCTTCTGCGGTGTGAGTTGAGTTTCTCTGGCTTTCCTTCACCCTTCCCTAGGTGTTACGTCAAAAATTGTGCCTGTGTGATTGGGCACAAGGTATTGTGGGTCTGCCATCACCACAAAAAGAGCAGACCTGAAATCCACTAGTCGCAAAACGAGAGGCACATGGGACAGACTTGAACCCGACCGCAGCTGATGTGAAATCTCATGAGTGAGAAACGTCTCTGTGGCTAGAAGCCTGTGTCATGAAACATGGTTGTGGACAGCCATGGATACATATGCTTAAGTCAGACAGTGGGTACCTCTTCTTTCCTAAAAGATTTATTTTTATGCTCACTTAGCTCAGCTGACATACGGTAGCCAGAATTACGGATGTTTGTGCTTCAAGATTCGCTGGAACTGAGTAATGGATTGAAGGTGCTCGTTAACTCTACCATTAGCTTCCAAACTCGCCATGCAATCCCACTTCCTAACTGAGCGGTGGAGAAAGACGAAAATAAAATGGACAGTAAATACCGTATAAAAGGACTATTATAACCAAAGATTTCCAGCGTAATTACATTCATAAAAGGCACTTTCAATTGCTAAGTTTATACCTGTCCACACCCATGTGAATACATGGAGAAATGCTGGATTGTTTTTGCCACTGATGATGGATTGACTAATTATTAACAGATCAGAAGCAGAACAACTATTAGCTTATGAAAAGTTTTCCTCATTTTGTACTGCACATTATTCACAATAATAGTTACAAGACAAATTACTTTTTTTCTTTTTCTAAATGAGCTCTGCAGATAATCTTAAGATTAAATTTTAAGCGATGACATATGGATTCACATGAACACCAAGCTACATAAGAATATAGATGGGACATTTAATAGACCAGCTGTAAATGGGTGTTCCCACATGCCCAGAAAAGAATATTGACAAAACTTTACAACTGAGAGATGGAACATTTTTGGGTACACAAGAAGGCAGACAAGGGGTTACCAAAGATGTTTGTTGCTTTAAGAGGAAAAAACAATGGGTATGATTCTGGTTGCTGACTCGTTTAAAAGCACAAGATTCTGTTCACTGTTTAGGCTCTGGCTGCATATATGGGACAAATTCAGTCCCTGATGAATTATCACACAATACAAACTCTTCCTGTGCTCTCCTCCTTTTGCTTTGGAGCAAGAGTTTCTCTTGATGGAAATAGAATAAAGACTCATTATATAAACCTCATAAGGTTCTGCTGGGATCAAGTCTACACAATAACATATAAGAAAGAGAATTCCTGAATGGATAGAGTCACAGGAAGAGATTTTGATTTTGTGTGAAGCAGAAATAACCTCTTCAAACGGAGGACAAAGTTCTAATAAAGAAGACAGCAGGTGCTCCTGTGAAGATGCCAGTATTTACTAGGACAGAGAATATGGAAGGATGTGCCTGCTCTCTTCATTTAAACCAGACTGTGAATAAGAGAACTTATGCCGGGACACTCAGAAAACTCCCTCTCAGGGAAAAAGGCTGGGTAGATCCCCCGAGGTATTCAATACATTGGTGTTGAGTTTCGACTATGTATCAGGCACTGTACTTGGCCCCAAGTCTACAGTGGTAACAGACAGACAAACCTTGTATGTGCATAACAGTTTACATGTGTACAAATAGGTGCTCAAAGGCTATACTGGCTTAACAATATTACCAAGGATAGCAAGGATATAAAACACCCTCAACAAGAGGAAATTTACTTATCCTTATCCCATATGCCAAAATGCCCCAAGATTCCACATCATCCTACTTTTGTTTGAAGCAAATTGAGTTGGAGTATCCAAGTGGCCCTTCAAACACTGTGGGTCTTAAACTGAACTCATAACCCCATGTAGCTGTTTCTTCTGTATTTTATATCACAGTTATTAACCATATTATTCATCAGGTTACCCAGGTCTTAAATCAGGGAGCTCTCACTACTTCCCCGGCTCTTGTCTGCTTACATCCATCTAATTGGACACCAAATCCTTTAACACTTACCTGCTCACTACCTCAGGAATCTGTCCCTTCTTGCTATTTCTCTGCTGCTAACAAAAATCAAGGTCACTTCTAAAACCTTTTAATGGTTTTCCACTGCTTTTAGGTAATAATCCAATTGTCTTCGTATGAAATGAAAAATTCTTCACAATCAGCCCTCTGCTTACCCAAAAGATTCATTCTGCTGTACCAAAATGGCATCAGCACCACGTCATCTTGGAATTTGAGCATTCTGTCCCCACTAATGGAATTACCCTTCCTCTTCCTCACTCATCTATGCTTGCACATTGTTTTGGTCTCTACATTAACAAAAATAAGAAAAAAAATCTTAAATATTCACATTCCCTCCTTAAGATTTAGTTGACTCTTTTAAATGCATGCTTATAATACTTAATACATCATATCGCAATTTTATATCTTGTTTATTCTGAACTCTTTCAGGATTTTTCTTTAAATTTTTAAAATGTTTATTCATTTTTGAGAGAAAGACAAGTGCAAGCAGGGGTGGGGCAGAGAGAAAGGAACGCAGAATCTGAAGCAGGCTCAGGCTCCACTGTCAGCACAGAGCCCGATGCAGGGTTTCCCCTCACGAACTGCGAGATGATGACCTGGGCTGAAGTCAGAAGCTCAAAATGACTGAGCCACCCAGGGGCACTTTCGCTATCTCCTGTGATGGCCACACTGCACACAATGAAAGTTGCTGGCATTCGATACATATGTGTTAATAAAGGTAAGTAGATGTAGTAATAAAAATATCATAATTAAATATAATTTTAAAAAATCTTGACAGGGACAGAAGCATTCACAATATAGTATGTCACTCTGGATAATATCTCTGTAATTATAAACCCCCACAAAGTTTTCTCTTCTCTGAGCCGGGAAAGTTTTATTCCATATTCCTGTAATTTAATAAAAATCTGTTATTTTTAAATAACAAATTTGTTTCCTAAAAAGCATGAGCGTAAAAGAGATAACTGGCTTAGATATATTAACTGGTAAGTATCCATCAACATCACTAATATGAAAGGCCCGTATATTGAATATTTATTTGTATATTAATTGAAATTATCTTAGAAATACTTCCCAGTTTTATGATGGCATTTATGAAAACAGCTATGTTGGATTGCAATCACTTGTGATACTGACGACTAATTTGTCAGTGGTAATGGTTCTGTGAGTAGATAGCTCAAAATAATGCTAAACTCATCCTAGCGAACCTTTTAGGTACTTTTGGGTCTTGTAAATTACACTTTCTAAACTACTTCCAACCAAGTAACTAAAACTTTGGATAGTTTCTGTCATTTTTATGTTGCAACTTCTGCACCAAAAATATTCTATTCTGGGAGGGTAGGTGATGGGCACTGAAGAGGGCATCTTTTGGGATGAGCACTGGGTGTTGTATGGAAACTAATTTGACAATAAATTTCATATAATAAAAAATATTCTATTCATACCATATAAAGATCTATGACTCATAGATGAATAATAAACCTTAGTTAAGGTTTCTGCACAGTTATCAATATAGGTAGTGGTGATACACCTTCATTACATACTGTTGAGTTGTGAAACATGACTGTACGGTTAGAAAACACAAAATGATGAGAGTTTATTAGATGCACAGTTAATTGTGGTTTAATTTTTATACCTGGATGAGTCATATTGTTTTTATTATAATTATTTATTTTTTAAAGAGACAGAGTAGGAGCAGAGTAGGGACAGACAGACGGGGAGACACAGAATCCAAAGCAGGCTCCAGGCTCTGAGCTGTCAGCACGGAGCCCGATGCAGGGCTCGAACTCACAAACTGTGAGATCATGACCTGAGCCAAAGTCAGATGCTTAACAGACTGAGCCACCCAGGTGCCCCTGGATCGGTCATATTGTACAAGTGAATTAATAAGTATGAAAAAAATTCTATAGATCATGTGCTGATTCTGATCTTTGGAAATATGATTATGAATGGAAATAAATTAGAGTGCTTTAAGGCAGTAATATAAAGACTGATAAATTCAGTCAACATTGAAGAATGAGTATAGTTGATTATTTGTCTAAAAAAGTACTCATTCTTACAAGGCTTTATCAAAATTAAATATATTTGAGCATCACGGATAAATAGGTATATTTGACTTTCTAAACGCTCTTTCTAAAATATTTCTTCATCTTAACTCTAATTTCATGTGTAGATATTTTAATAACTGACACACCTTTAAAAAATTGGCATATGACAAAAAGTCACATCTCTGAAAAGATTTGATCGTGTAATTCTTTTACTTATATACTTCTAATAGCTACCCACAGAATACAATCTAAGTTCTCTCAAAGGTCACACAAGACTTCCCAATTTGAATTAGTGTAAGAAATTTCTGCTCCTTTTCAGTTCCACTCATGTGTTCCAGACACCCTCCAAAGTTCCCTGAAACATTGTGCAATTTCACACTTTGAAAACGCTGTCCCCTTTGCCTGTTTAAGCTGACTCACTCCTCTGCCAAAATCGAGATCTTTGACCTTTCTTTTATGTCTCAGATCAAATGTTATTTCCTCTGTCAACTCTCCAGCAAATCCCCCAGGAAACAAGGTGCACCATTGTTTGTTTGCAAAACAACATGTACGCATTATTTGTATGGAATTTATGACACTGCATTGTATTTCTTTTGTTGTTAGAAACCCATTTCCTCCTTTAGAGCATAAACTCTCTCTGCTTAGGGAGCCTGTTTTACTCCTCTCTATATTTTCTAAGTTCATTGCTGGGTGCATAGCCTCAAGTAGATGTGCAACAAGGACAAAATTCATTCTGGCACACACAGGAAGAGAGAATGATGGAGACAGAAAACTCCATTTTTCAGCTCTGGCTACAGATTCAGGCATCGCCAATGCTTTTTAATACTGGAGAAAAATCATCCCGAGACACAAACACCTGTTTTATTTTAAGATGTGCCCATGCTTGCTCTAAACCACCACTTAGGTCCCTTCTTCTTCACAACTAATGAATAGGTTAATTGTGCTAAACCCTAGGTCAGCAAAATGAGATAGGGTTTAACTTAGCAGTGTGAAAAGTGGTTTCTTTTCATAAACACACGCAGCACATAGTCCTGTTATGCATGTAATCCGTGGTGCAGAAATAAACCTTCTCAAGAACTATTACCATAAATAGCATTATTAGGGATGAGCTAAACTTAATTTTTTTCAGCTATCATTCAAAATGGATTTATAAAAACATAAAAGCTCTCTTAAGCTTGCTGAAAACTTGTTCCATTAGAAGCTGATGTGGTTATTATTGGATGTTTCCATATGACTGTTTTCAAGAGGCCCATGAAATTTTAATTTACTTGAAAAACTAAAATGCAGAGTTATTTGTTTTGACATGTTTAATCACTTTTCCATTTTAGAACTAAAGATGAGAAATCACTGGGGAAAGTAAGAAAGAAGACAGTGTCAATATGAGCACAAAGAAGTGAGAGATTTGCAAATAAACTTCACATTATTAAAATGTCATTTGGCTGCAGTGTTTTTATTACTTTTTTAGAACATGAACAGCACATAAGCCATTTTTGTTATTGCTGATTTAACGTGAAATTATTAATGTACAAAAAGAAACAATATAACGTCCCACTAAGTGCCACTAATTGAATTACTGATAATGAAATATAAGTATGTAATATAAAAATTTGGATTCAAATTTAATAATTGTGCCTTTTCTGATAAATATCGGGCATTTATGTTTGGCTGGAATAAGAGGATCTGAAAGTCATTCATGCTGTTCACTTGTTCATCTGTCTAGATAAGTGCATTAAGCGTGTGTATCTGTGCCAAGCGTGGGGCCAAGCTCTTGGGAAGCAATGTGGCACCAGAGAGGTGGGATCCCAATTCTCAAAAAGCTCATGTCGGTGGTAGAGATAAACAAGAAACAGAAAAAAAATTGAAGTGAAACAATCACATGGTATTGTTAAAAGATGATAAAAGTATTGTTAAAAGGGAACAGAGCTCACTAATAATAAATAAAGGTCAACTGCGAATAGAATGCTCAGAAAGGGCATCTTAAAGATGTGCCTTAAACCTGGAGAAGGGAAAGAAAGATGGCGGCTGCTCTAAGAACTCTGTTCACGGGAAGGCACTGTCCTTTACACACACTTACACCTGCTTTCTAGCCAGGCAACCTTCCTCCCCTCTCAGCACCATCTCCCTCCTGATCATTTCTTGTACACTATTCACAACAAAATGGGGGGGAAGGATGTAAAACCTCTTCCAGAAGTATTTGCACTTTATTAGAGGTCAAAATCCCTGTTCGTGATAGTGGGAAGAAATAAAGCTCTAAGACCAACGTTTCTGACATGTTCCTTGATTCCATGGACCTAGAACTGGTTGCCCTTTCCAGATTTTCCCCTACTCTGGGACGTATCAGCGCATACCAGCAGGCACCTGTGTCTGATCCCAGATCCACAGGGTCCCTCTTCCAATCTCTTATGGTACCAACAGAAGTTGGGCAACAGTGATTCCCTCAGAGGTTCCTTTCCCTATGTATATATGCACCACTATATACAGTTCATTCTACACGTGCATACTATGTGATATCATGCATAGACATCACAAAGGACACAACATAAGCATGTGCACAGTAGTCTTGATATATATATAACGCATATTGTATACTAGGTTTCATCATGCATAGAATCATTGTCTCCACAAATATTTAACATAGAGCGTGAACTTCTTAATTATGAATAGTGCATTCTATTATGTCCCTGTCAACATTCGTATCATCTATGTGGAAGTCTAGCTTCCAGCTCTGCAAGGGGCCCTCCTCCAAACAGAGTTTGTTCTGAAAACCCCCACTCCTCCCCTTTTTCCCTCAGCAACTGCTGTATTTGTGCCACCTCAGTGTCCCTTCTTCTTTTACCCTTTAGTCTGCCAGTGTCCATTTAACCTTCTTCTCTTTACTGAACTCTGTGGAAATAACTGGATGGTTTCTGTTTCCTAACTGTACCCCAACTAAAACAATATACGATGAATCCAGGACATCATTTAAATACCTCCGAAACCTATCAGAAACCATACCATAGATATATCTACCTGTATTTACAATAATAAAGCATTTGTCAGGGCACCTGATGGGCTCAGTCACTTTTGCATCCAACTTCGGCTCAGATCATGATCTCACGGTTCCGGAGTTTGAGCCCTACATCAGGCTCTACACAGTCAGTGCACTTGGGATTCTGCCACCCTCTCCCTCTGCCCCTCCCCCCTGCTTGCTGTCTGTCTGTCTCGCTCTCAAAATAAATTTTAAAACTTAACTTTGTACAAAAATATATAAATAAATACATACATACATACATACAATAAGAAACAGATGACGACTCTTTAGTTGCTTCCTATTTCTCTACAGGTCTTGTGTGTGCTAACACGCCCTCATCTTTTCTTTCCCAGTACTTTCCTAAAAGAGAATGCTTTCTCTACTCTCTCAGGTCACTCTTTTTCAAGAAACATTGACCTCTTTGCTTCACACTTTCTAGCCATGCTCCTTCCTTTGAGCCTTTGCTTTGTTTTTTCTCCCTGTCTTAAATGGTCTTCCCCAGTGTATTCACCTGGATAGTTCCCCCACCTGTTTGAGGGTTTGTTTGTTTTTATCACCTTTACTTTAAGGTCTATGCCGATCTATTCTATACAGTTATACAGTTATACTGTTCTATGCAGTTATAGAACAGTAGAGATCAGCCCACCTCACCTGCACGCCACCTACCTCTTACCCTACCTATTCCTTTGACACAGAACTTTCACTGATCTCCTAACATATGATATAATTTCTGTACACCTTGTACCTTATAAGTTTAGCTATTTATCATCTTTGACCACAACTTAAGCTCCACAGGTCAGGAATTTTAGCTGTGTTCCCTGATTTATATCAGGTGTGCAGAAAACAGCTTCACATACGATAAATATTTCATAACATTTGTTAAATGAATGCAGAAATTTACGTAACCGCTCAGTACTCCCCGGCAAATCTCTGCTTCTCTCGAAGGGCTTCCTACTGTGCTAGAGAGGAGACAGTACTGTACCTGGCCACTTACGCTTTTACCTCCTAAAACTCTTCCTTCACCCAACTAGACTGTAAAAGCGCTCCAAAGCTTTGCTACCCCTTACATATTGGGTATGCCCTTCCCTAATCCCCATTAATGAAGTGTTCTCCTTGTTCTCGGTTTGCAAAACCAGCATGGACCTATGGAAGCGGCTCAGGAACGAGTGTCAGAAGTCAATCTGTTCTGGATCGTGTGACGGTGTTGCCGTGGAACCCTGGGCTGATCTTTTAACATCTGAGCCTCGGTTTCCTCATTTTTTAATGAACCACTGGTACCATCTGATCTATAAAAATTCTTTTGATTCTAATTTTATATGACTGTAACTATAAGCACAACGTCTACCATAAATATTTCTCTAAAAATCAACCATTATAAACCAGTGTTATTTTACCGTTAATTAAATTTCATGTCGGTCTTTTTTTAACGTTTGTCTATTTATTTTTAGAGAGAGGAAGAGTGCGCACATGAGCAGTAAAGGGGCAGCGAGAGAAGGAGAGAGAATCCCAAGCAGGACCAGCGCTGTCAGTGCACAGCCCAACGCAGGGGCTGAAACTGACCCACTGCGAAATCATGAGCTGCGCCGAAACCAACAGTCAGACACTTAACTGCCTGAGCCACCCGGGCATCCCAAATTTCATGGTTTTTAAACTCGTATGTTAAGAGTCCATTCATTTACTTTTTTATCTCCTCAACTGTATGATAAGTCGTTGGAGATACTGATTCTCTCCTCTTTGTTTCCATACTACCAAGATCAGTAACAATAACACCAGCCATAACACAACATAAAACTTGTATGAGCGAGAGACCCTTCTAACCATGACGCATCTAAGAGGCAGACGCTATTCTTCTCATCACACCACACTTCACAGATGAAGAAGCCGTGACACAGAGAGATGTCAGATGTCAGTTTGTTCGGTCAGTGCCGAACAAATGGTCGATTTGACCCCGGGCATTCAGGTTCGAGTCTTGACCACCGCAGCATACTGCCTCTTACCCAGTTGCTGAAAACATTTTAGTTATTTAGATGAGCAGAAGGCGGAGAACAAAACAAATGAATACGTAGGTACTTTTCTGCTTATAAAACTGTTTGAATGCAACCAGGTTAATATCTAGATTTCTGCAGGGGAGTTAATCCCCCGGGTACACCAGTCAGTATCTTTGCCACAAATTGCTTGCACTAGGTCCTGGCAACTTCAACACGGTCATGATTATTAAATTCAAGATGCATATTTGGGGGTACGAGATGTGATACTTCCTACCATACCTCATTGGCAAAGTTCAGGGTAACACAGCTTTTCCATGGCTGCGTCAGGGACAGGAAATCTGGATGCATAAGTACGTCCAAAATTCAAAATTAACACGAGAGGCTTCCCAAAGACAGTTCCATTTCCAAATTAGTACATGGACGCCAAAGAAAGACCCAGCTGCTCTTTCCAGCTCTGCACTCTGGCATCAACACTCAGCAGCAGTGGAAACATATTGGAACAACACGTTAAAAAAATCCCTAAAAGGAACCATCATCTTTTGGATTCACAAACAAAAGAGACTGCCAAATAAACACTGAATGAAAGTTATGTTTTCTACGTACATTTTTTTTACCCTTTAGAAAACGCTTTCCAACACATTATTGGCAAAGAAACAAAACAATTATGTTTACACAGGTGAAAGTGAAGTAAAGGATGAAAAGATAAACTGAGGCCACTAAAAGACACTTTCGCCTGAAATATCCAGACAAGATGGATGTATCGGAGTTATCTCTGTAAGTGAAGTTGTTTCTATAGATGAGTTGAAAAGTAGATTTCATATTTATTCTATTTGGTTTTTATTATTCAACAGCTTATATGCTGGATTGATGCTAATTTTATCGTTTCACCTGCCCATTTCTCACTTTTTTTTTTTTTGAGCCGCCTAACCTTAACCAAATAGCTACTATACTCTCCCTTCCTGACCATCTATTTTCCTTATACCAGTACCCTCACCAGGTCCTTGGATTCACGTGGCATCCAACCATCTTCCCTACCTTTTGGAACATCTGCCACTTCTTTATTATGTTTTACTAGAAAGTGTATGAGTTTAGGAAAAGAGCCAAAATTACTTCAAGTACCAACTCTGCTACCTCAGAACCTGGAGGATTCGTATGGGCTTTTTAAGTGTTGGCTTTCACCTTATAGAAGGATTCACCTACTGCAGAACCTATTGTGACAAGTATGTGAGGTAAAAGGTCTCAGGCACCTGCTCTATTTGTCATAGAGCATCCCTGAGTAGATGTCAGCCCTCTTCTTCGTATTTTTTGTTTTTCATGAAACAACAGGTGTCTTCACTGACTTTCTATTACTATTATGGTTCTCCACGCGTCTTCAGATTTAGCCGTCTCCTCCCATCTCCCTTCAATGATCATTCCAAGCATTGCCAATTTATTCTCATTATGATATATCCTCTCTTGTTCCGTTTTCTTTTTGTTTTTTTTTTTAAAGTTTTGCTGTTCTGAGTATACTTATTGTGGCAAATGGGAGGTGGGGAACAGTGAGCTAAACACTGAGTGGACAGGAAATCAACACTGATGATCCTAAAAATATAATAACGTTTTCCATTTTTTTCAAATAGCATTAGCCTGGCTTTACTCTCCCTAGTGGAGATGGTAACTGTCCTGGCTGAGCCTTCCACAAAACTCAGTAAGCAAAAGAAATGGGAATAGAATTCTCACACCACTTTCAAGTCTACACTGTACTTAAGCAAGTGCTAAGTATTCATTTCTTACATAGTTGACCATTTAACGGTCCTTACGTTCTTTTTGTCCCTTAACAGTTAAACTATCGTTCTTGGGGAACTCTCCTCCTATGACTTCAGTGGACACTGTACTCTCTTCGATTTTGTCTTACTTAACTATGCATGCCCTCTTCGTCTTCTTGTGCGCGTTCTCTTCTCTTCCCAAATTCTGAAGAGATGAGGTTCCTTAACGCTTTGTTTGGGACTCTCCTCTGTTGTTTTTTATTCACCAAAGTAATCCAGTCTTATAGCTTCCAACATCATCCATATGTTGATGATGCCCAAGTACATAACTCCAGCCCTGACTCTTTTCTGAGCTCCACACTCGTATCCTTAACTGACAGCTTGACTTACCTGCATACATATCTAGCGAACTTCTAAAATGTAACATGTCCCAAACAGACCTGGACTCTCTCCAAACTCTTCTTCCCATTGTTTTTTACATATTGGAAAAGGGACTACTATCTATCCAGGTAATCAAGTCGGGAACCTGCAATTCGGACTTGATTACTAGATTTCACACTTCACACAAAATCTGCCAAGTTGTGAGGGTACTACTCTGAAATAGTTCTCAAACCCTGTAACTTCTCTCTATCTACACTGCTGCTGTCTTAGTTAAAAGCCTCATTATCTTACACCTGGATTATGCAGTACTCTACCTTGTCTCCTTGTCTCCAACGCTGCCTGTCTATAATCCTTGTCTACAATCAATTATCAATTCTATCTCGTCTATTATCTACATAGTAGCCAGAGGTATCAGTTCAGAATAAGACCATGGCACTCCCTAGGAAGAAATTCTTCCATGAGTTTCAGTCCTAACTTTCTGCCATAGCTGGTTACCCCTCCTATGATCTAGCTTCTACCTATCTCTCCAAACTCTGTTCTTCCTTCTTGTCCCCCTCGCCCTTCTTAACATGTATTGAATTGTCAAGTGCTTTCAAACTGCAGAACTTGTAATTTAGGTTTTCTTCTATCTCACCTTGACCCCTCTTTATCTTTTATGTTTGACTCTAATTTTAATCCCCTCCACTTTCTACCACATAGTTTTGTTTGTTTCCATTATAACTTTTATTATCTATAAATATATATTCATTTAATATCTGTCATTTATGATTACAGTATAGGTACGAGGACATGACCGTCAGTGTTTCATACAAACCAGGTACCCAATATGCAATGATGAATGATCCAGGAAAGGAAATGCTGTGTGAGAATCCGTGAGGGTGCATGTGAGTGTGTGTTTCCAACCTGTAGGTGAGACTGAAATCGCACAGATGTGAGCGTTATTACGGAGGACTTACGCTATAATTTCTCTATTTTATGATTCTCACATGGTGGCGTGTGAATTGCTTGCGGAGAGCAAAGACCAGGGTAGTAAAGGGCGGTTCCTAAAGGGAAGGTTGGCCTCGTCTGCTCAGCGCTGGTGAGAAGGCACGGCGGCTCCACTGTCATCGGTCTTAAGATGGGAAGAGGCCTACCTGGGCTCATGGCAGCACGGAGCAGCCCGTGACCAGGAGCAGCATCTAAGGGGACTGCTCAGAGAACATGCAAGGCAGTCTGGCTACCCCTTCACATGGGAGCTGCTCTGCTACCCAGGGGAAAGCTGTTCCGTGCTCTTCCTTGCTGTATTGTGTCTTCAGCTGTGTCTCTCCTGTCCACCAACTTACATCTGCAAGGAACACACTTTGAAAACTACAAGGTTTCAGTTAGGCCTCTGTTCTGCTATGTAACTCTTTTTTTCTCACCATTAATATAAATTTCTGTGACACTTGAATCTAATATTAACAATCGGTCATTCTGACTATTTAGATAACTCGTCTGCCTGATGGCAAACACACACACACACACACACACACACACACACACACACAATTTGTGTCTGTTTCCATTACTGATAAAAACGGCAGGGTCAAGTTATATTGAAGCAAGGTATTAGAGAGTCCATATATTTAGAAAAATAGATTTAGGGTTTGTATAAAAAAGAAAAAAATAATAACCACGGTTTAAAATAATGAAGAGTGCTTACCAGGATAACAGTCTCATTGTATGATATATTCTGACCACAGAGAGAAGTCAGCAATGTATCTTCCTTGTTTGAAGCACAAACATTTCACAAAGAAAGCAAAATGAAAGGGAGGAGTCTGGGATTTTTCAAAGTATGTGCATATATATATATATATATATATACACACACATATATATATACATATATATATACAAACATATATAAGTATATATACATATATATATATACACACATACACAAGTATACATATACATATAAATGTATATGTATACACACACATATATATGTAAGTGTATATATACATATACGCACACATATATAAGTATATATATATGTACACACACACACAACTACAAAAGGGAAAGAGAAGGAAGCTCATAACAGCATAGAGAAAAATAATAAAGAAAAAAAAGCCTCTAAATGGATGGATGTATTTCGTCTGGGCCAAATGCCCCTTTGTTGGGGAGGCAGCGGGGCTGTCCTGTACTTTGTGGGATATTTAGCAGCATCTTTGTCCTCTATCCTCCAGATTCCAGTAGCATGCACATGTGCACACACGCGCACGCACACACACACACACACACACACGCACAACCAATTCGTGACAACCAAAAACGTCTCTGGATGTTGCCAAATATCTCCTACCAGAGATCAAAATCACCTCTGGGTGAGAACAGTGCTTTAGAGGATCCATCCCTCAAGATTTCTTCTCCCCACAACTTCCCTGAATTAATATCCATGATTTTATGAAGAGGGGGAAAAAGGGAACCCAAAAAGCTAGGAACTGCTTACTAGTGCATGCTGAAACATTTGAGAAAGGGGAAAAGAAGAAACCACGCACTTCACTACCGCTCAGCATGAGCTACAATTCTGACCGTTTCATGTCATATCATCTTACTGATGAAAACTTTCTATTCCAAATCATTCAAATATGGCAAATGGAGACAGTATAGTGCTCAATTAAAAACAGAGTTACTGAATTTTGAGGTTTTTACTTCATGAAAGATTGAAGGTGTTCCTTTTCTATTAGTCTGCATACACATGTATACACATTCACACGACGCCTACCACCTGCATTCACTGCTGGAGACGCACTCACTCGCAGTGACAGAACCCACACTCAATTTTTTTTTTCAGTACTGATGCCCATTGGCTGTTCTATGAAACAAACTGCACTGTGTATTGTAGTGCCACTCCAGGCAGTCAAACAATACGTAAAGATATACACCGCCCTCTTTCTCTTTCCGTTTCCTACGGGAAGTCTTTCTTCCAGAGACTATCGAGGGTTTTATACCCCTCATCAAACTTTTTATGAACAAACCATTTGCTATGTATGCCTGTGGTGCTGATTACCTTGCATGAAATAGAACACAAGGCTCCGTGATTGGAAAAGGTTCAAACTCCCCTGCCGGGGGATCTACATGCGTGGGCCGGATTTCACGTTTTCCTGTAGAGCGCTGCATTATAAAGAATATAGGAAAAGGAGAGGGTCTAATAGCTCTGTTCTTCCCATCATGGCTGAATACAGTCTGCTCGACATGCGGGGAGTGTGTGCTGTCTGGTTTCACGCGGGTGAGGCCAAGCAGGGGCCTGCCCGGGGCCTGAGGGGAGGGGTGGCGAATCCGCCATTTATTCGTCCGTGTCCGTGTGCAGCGTCTCCGATGAAGTTGCTCTGGAGTTGATGTTTTACCGTTTACTTATCTAATAGAGAAAGGGTTATTGCCCGGAGTTACCAAATAAAAGAAGTCAGAGACAACAAGACTTGATCATCGAAGACACCTTTTCCCTTGACAAAGTAAGTCAGACTAGGTTCCAACAACAATTGGAAAGTCTGTTTTAGGCAGGTGGAGAAATGACTGGAGATCAGGGGCCTTGAGAAGAAGGTACAAGAAACTTTGATTCTCTTATTTCCCCTGGAGTTATCACGTCAAATGCATTCCCAAGCTTGAAGAAGAAAAATAAAGCGAAATTAATTTTAATCACGCACCGCTCTTTTTTATATTCTAGGAGAAAAACTAAATACAAAGGGAATAGGACTAATTTCAGGGTTTTACTTCATGTCATGCTCCTCAGAATACATTTTTCAGCAAATGTATATATGCTTTTATTTTATTCATATAATAGTTTACCCAGTACAGCTGTAGGCTTCAATACCTTACAAAACAAGTCTTCTTTCTATAAAAACATCGCAGCAAAATTCAGGTCCAGATCAATTTCACACATATTAACCTCCTCCAGTTAAGCAATTATTTCCTCTGAGATACTTGCTACTCTCGTTTCACTAGGAGTTTGGTTCATATCAATGGATGAAGACAACAGGATTATAAAGTTACAGCTTATAATATCTTGGTATCAGTTTATTAAAAAAATCCGTCAATGGGATATTTGAACGCAGGCCACCTGTAAGATACTGTGCTGGGCTCAGAGGTAGACAGGCTGAAGTAAGAAGATGATTAATGCCCTCAGAAAGCTGCAGGAGATTCAAGCATTTTCAACCAGAGTAATCGCATGTCTGAACCATGTAAGAAACAGCATCAGACAGGAGAAAACGATTGAAGTGATTTAACATTTGTAAAAGAGTTGAGATCACCATGGGGTAAGTGTTCAGGACTTTTATGGAGAACACACAGGACTTAATCTTCAAAATTTAGGGCTTCATGGAAGACTTTTAGATGGGAGTATGACACTTTGGAAGCAGTCCCTTTGGAATTTTCATTGGGAGGGAATGTGGAGTGGACATTTTTAGAGAGGCGGGAGTCAGAGAGCAAAGCAAGCCTCTGTGGGTATCTAAGTGTGAATCAAACACAAAAGTCAAAGATGAAAATACTGTTCCTCTCCTTTCTGTCAAGGAGAGGTGAGTGTTAGCAGGTACGGAGATGCAAGAGACAGGACAGTGGAGGAGTCTGTAATTTAAGATGGAACAAAGAAAAATAACTAGTATTCAGGATACGAGGTGCTATACCAGAAGATGACAGATTGTTCCCTGGGGTTTGAGAAAGGAAATGATACTAAATTGATAATAAATGATACTAAACTAGATCTTGAAGGATGGAACACAATTTTGCCAAAATGGCATACAGAGGAAGGAATTCCCAGCAGACAGTGAAAAGTCCTGGGAGTACATGGTATAAAGTGGGGAAAATGAGGCCAAATCTTCTAGCTGGGCTGTGTGTGTGCATGCTCTTGTACGGCATGCTGAGAAATGTAGACTTATCCTTTAGGGAATGGGAAATAAAGTATTTTCTTGCATTTTAGAAATGAAAACTTGGATAATGTGAGAGAAAAATAAGAAACAATAAGGGGAGATTATTTAAAAGTCTCGTGGCATAATCCCAATGAGACACGATGAGGATGTCATTGGTGTTAGGTGCTACATTCCGTAAATATTTCCCATGTGTCACGTTTAACAATACCTGATCACGTACGAATGAAAGACGTGTTCAATGAATGTGAGGGGGCAATGAAGTAAAGCAGCCAAGAATAAACATAGGATGATTTTAGATTCAAATCTTCTGGACTCCTTTTTGAACTCGCTATTTACTAGCTAGAAGAGCCTGGGTGAATTACTGTATCCCTATGCCTCGGTTTCTTCATCTATACAATACAGATAATGATGATATTTATCCTGAGGAGTTAATGAATTCAATGACTTGCTATATTGATGTGCATTAACCTTGTTGAAACAATGACCAGAACAGAGGAAGACCTCAGTCAGTGTTAGTCTAGTGGGCAGTCTGGCTCCATTGTCCATGGTTTTAACTATGTATATACCACATAAATAGGGGTATGATTGAAAAGAAACATTCTTTTTGGCTATGAAGATAGATGGCCTTGATTATGGTTTCAAGCAATAAATTTTTTTTTAATTTTTTTTTAACGTTTATTTATTTTTGAGACAGGGAGAGACAGAGCATGAACGGGGGAGGGTCAGAGAGAGAGGGAGACACAGAATCCGAAACAGGCTCCAGGTTCTGAGATGTCAGCACAGAGCCCGACGCGGGGCTCGAACTCACGGACCGCGAGATCATGACCTGAGCCGAAGTCGGCCGCTTAACCGACTGAGCCGCCCAGGCGCCCCATCAAGCAATGAAATTTTTTGAACTAGGATATGGAGATGATGGATGGACAGATGAGACACTTCAAAAGAACTGGTAGTGCGTGCTGTATCATAACATGTGCCGGGCACAGATGGAGGGAGAATTTTGATTTTTCTTAAGGTTTGACCTCAGGTCCCTAAGAGAATGATTCTACCACTGATATAAATGAGTGAGAAAGGTGGTTACAAAACAGTACGTAACTCGCAAGGTCACTGGAGCCACAGGCAAGGCAATGAATGTAAAGGATTTCGCAGAGTGACAGGCATGGTTGAGGTATTCAGCAGCTGTTAGTTATCATCACAGTCTCTGGATGGCCCTGGAGTGTCATTTCCTCCAACCTTTAGCTCCCTAGCAGAGGGCTACATCAGCAGATCTGAGTCAGTGCAAGACTTACAACAGCTACTATGCTCCAGGGGCATCCCTTTCCTACCAAGGTAGCTTCCCATAATGATGTAATTATGGAACCTTGGCAATGGTGTCAGCTGACCCTCTATGCCCAGGCAGAGTGAAGAGCTTGGGGACTGGGTGTGCTTTATTACTTCTTTGCTTGCAGTTCTCCCCCTCCCCCAGATAACCTGGATGTTATATCTGTATCCCAAAAAGCAACAGAAATTTGATGACTGAGAAGACAGAGGGAAGCTGAGTTCTCGTGCAGATCCACAGAGAACTGCCAGGGGCATTTCAGGTTGGGAGATTGAAATTTGTGCCCAAAGTGGCAGAAAATACTTGTAGGCAATAGGGGTTGCAGCCTAGACTCAAGTCGACAATGTCAGGTTTAAAGATAATAGAGCAGAAAATTGGAATGAGGGGCGGGGAAGAATGCTACGAAATCAGAGTGAGCAGTACTCCAACATCTAGGCAGGGAACTGGTGGCAGGGTGATATGTCCAGGGGTAGCAAGATCCCGGCCTCTGGACAGAGCTTCAGCAACAGGAATCAAGTCTTTAAAAGGATCCCAGGAAGACTACAAGAGCTAGAAGAAAGACTGGAAGGACTAGAAGACTGGACACACTAGGCAGGTCATCAGCATTTTTCAGAAAACGGGAGATGTTAACAAGTGCTATAGCAAAGATCTAAGCCAAACGTGCTTGTCAAAAGTAGATGCTAGAGAGTAAGAGGAAGCAAGCAGTGGCTGGAAAAAAAGAGGATTCAGAACTAACTAGGCATTCAGTTACCAGAAGGATGGTCTGTGCTGGGGGTGGGGGGGTGGGGGTGGGGTTATACAGCCCTCAAGGGAAATGTGCCAGAATAAAATAAATCATAAAATTGAGTTATGATTAAAGCTTGGTCCACATAATTATATTATCATACAATATTATCAAAAGCAAGTACTTTCTGAGGAGTATTGTATGACAGCCCCAACATTCTCTTGAACTTTTCTGAATAAAGGGAAGAGACTGAGAAATATATGTGGTAAACATCTCAGAAGGTATCCAGTAGAGTAATTCTTCAGACACTTCCCAAGTCAATTTAAGAAGTCCCAAGCAGCTCGACCAGAATCTGTGGGATCTCTTTTTCAAAAAGGCTCACTTCCACACCTAATTATAACAAAGCACCAGATAGCTCGACAGCCTATATTGTTCACGTATCGAATGGCTCAAATTGCTTAAAAGTCCTAAGAGGGGAAAAGGTAGATAATAGTCAATGGTACCATCTCACAGTCTCAATTCTCTGGTTAATAACGCCAGGTAAGCATCGTCATGAGGTTAATGAAGGAGGGAAGGGAGGAGGGTTGGAGGGGAGGCCTTAATCCAGTGGTTTTGCTTTGTGTTCTTTCTGATTGTGAAGGTAACTGATCTCTTGATTGTTCCATGTCAACACTATGTTACTATTCAAAACAAAAGGACATACTCATGGAAAAATATCTAAATTTGATGTGATGGTCCATATCTAAATATCTCAGTTTTATGTATCAGAGTGTCTAGACGCTTGGGTAAACATTATTCTAGGTATGTCTGTGAAGGTGCTTCTGGATAAGATTACCATTTGAATCCTGAAACTGAGTAAAGCAGATTCTCTCAATATGGGGGGTGGGGGGATCAACCAATCCAAAGAAGACCTGAACAGGATAAAAAGGTGGAATGAGGAAGAGTTCCCTCTCCCTGAATGACTGTCTTCAGGCCTGGACACTGGTCTTCAGACGAGGACTGGAATGTCAGCTCTCCAGTCTTGAGCCTATCTGCCTCCAGTCTTTTTTTTTTTTTTTTAATTTTTTTTTAACGTTTATTTATTTTTGAGACAGAGAGAGGCAGAGCATGAACAGGGGAGGGGCAGAGAGAGAGGGAGACACAGAATCTGAAACAGGCTCCAGGCTCTGAGCTGTCAGCACAGAGCCCGACGCGGGGCTCAAACTCATGGACTGTGAGATCATGACCTGAGCCGATGTCGGACGCTCAACCGACCAAGCCACCCAGGCGCCCCATATCTGCCTCCAGTCTTGAACCAGCTTTCAGATTGTATCTTATACCACAGACTCTCTCTGTTGTCAGACTTCTGGACAGGCAGTGGAAAATACCATAGGCTCTCCTGGGTCTCCAGAGCTTGGGACCCCTCAGCCTCCATAACTGAGTGACCCCACTCCTTCTAATAAATCCTGTTCTCTTTAAACATCCTATCGGCTGAGATTCTTTGGAGAACCCTGGCTTATTATCAGCTGATTTATTATCTCTTTACTATATAAATCCATATTGCTTAAATGCACCAACTACTTACCTATCAAGAAGTTTCAGCCCTTAAACGTATAGGAAAGGCAAAGAAAAAAGGGCCTCTCAGAAAAGCTAATCTGTTTCTGTGCCCTCTCTCCCCTGTTTTGCAAACATCTTCAACTATATCCACATATTAAGTTTGGGGTTCCTGAGCTGTGTTCTCTGCTGGTCTTACATAATTCATTTTTATTCTTATAGTGTACAGAAGTAATGTCTGATTTTTTTTTCCTGTTTGGTAAATTTATTTATATAGTAAACTGAAGCTTTTAAAACATGACCTGGTCCCTATCGGGAGTTTTTACCTCTATTTTATCCACCTAAGTTTACTAAGTTTTATCCTCTTCTTGCAATTTTTAAAAATTATTATACACACACACACACAATCATGTTTTATTCATCTTCCCTGAAAAAGGCACAGAATATTTTAAAAGGCCCAGAAACATTGTAGAAACTAGAGTAGGTATGGCATCCTGGAGTGTGATTATAAATTAAAATGTCCCCTTTGCTTCCTAAAGAATAAGTCAATATCTAATATCACAAAACGTCCCCCCCAGCCTCTTTCTCCTTTCATGTTGGAATATAATACTTCTATTGATGTGAAAATGCATCAGCATGCACTGAAGTATAATTAAAGGTAGATTTCTACTCAGCTTGCATGATGATAGTACAGCCACGTTGGGAATTGAAATATAATAAAAAGTCAGCTAGGTGACGCTACCCAGAAGCAAGATAATATTCACTCAAATGCATTTTGCTTGGTGCCATGTGGCTCTCACAACAAGCCTATTTGTGAATTTGGGAGAAAAACATCAGCAAACTGGTGTTGTAGATTTGTCCAAGGTTATTTATATTTAACACATCTTTATCTACTGATCTACGTCCCACTCACTTTTGTCTTTTACTAAACAAGAGGAGAGAGGCTGGCCAGGCACAAATCGAGATTCCTAACTAAGGAGAGCACAGTGCTCTAGAAATCATCCTTCCTTAGGCTCCACTTTCTCGAAGAATCCAGAGCCAGGCTTTGTCTTTAGCGTCTTAAAGTGATGGATTTCTGAGCTTTTCTTGAACCTCTCCGATATCTAGAGGACCAACAAAATGGAAGGAACTCTAAAAATCAGTATTTAGCTACATTTTTTTGTAGAAGTCTATGCAGATTATTTGGAAATAAAGATATTTGCATCCATTGATTCACCATTAACACAGAAAAGTAAAATCTGTTTTTCCTTGACAGCTGGCAACAGTTTTAAGGGGAAATGCTTTTATATATCAATTTATCCATTTATCTATCTATCCCAGAAAAAAAAAAAAAGATTTAGAATTACATGGCAAATGTGGCATTTGCTCAAAATTAGTTATGTGTATTTTCAATAAAAGCTCATAGACCCAACTCCCAAAAGTCTGCATCCAAATATAAAGTGCTCCATTTGTTACATAAATGCCATTAAGGAAATTAAGCTGAAGATCACTGTTCAGAGACAAACTTTTTCAAAACTGACCATATAATATGCTTCTAATTAAGAGAAGAACTAGAATTTTTGAACTGATATAACTTACCCTGTGTAATTTCCATTCATAATGCTGTTTAACCATTATACTTTTTTAGGACTATTATTTTATCCTCAATTAATTTAGCATATACCTTTTTGCCTTGTTTGGCTTTGCTTCCACAGCAATTGATATTTATTGAAGAAAATTTGGATATTATGAAAAATGTATTAAAATGTTAGCAATGAAAGAAAAGATGTTAGTAATGGGCCAATAACCCACTAATTAGAGATAATTACTATTAGTACTATTCAGATTTTATTTCATTATGAACTGTTTTCTAGCTATCCATACACATTTATAATAATAAGATACCATATTCTATATAATTTTTGTAAACATTTTTATTCCCTATATTACACTTTGCAATTGCATTAAATTTTGAGAAACATTATTTCTAAGGACATCATAATATTCCATATTAAGATGCAGTCTTTAAAATCACTTCTTCACTTAAAAATAGTCTGTTTGCTTATTATTTTATATATGTTATGTTAAATATGTCTGTGTACTTATTCCTTTAGAATTACAATGATACAAATTTAATAGTCAAGGAGGGGTGACATTTTTAAGATGCCTAATAATTATGGTTTTAACTTTAATTAAGGAATGTAATATATACTATTAAATATGTCTCAAATCAGTTTGCTATAAGGCATTGGGAAAAAAGTCATTTGAAGTCTGTAAAGTAAGCCTAAAAATTATTTGAGTTATAAAAATTTATTTTAAGAAATTTTGAAATAATATCTGCAGTTTTAAATCATAGAGCTGAAAATCATTTCTCAATAAACAAAACATAAAAAATGGTATTGCAAACTAAACTATTTTTTTTCTTATGTGAAGGAAAAGAAACCTCATGATGCAAGTTCTCACTGAATTCTGCAAACTGGTATGAATTCTTTCCAGAATTAATGTACTAACTACATTTTCAAATGTTCATAAAATCAAGAGAAGAGATATTCTAATTGCTTAGGATAGACAGTGCCAGGAGTAATCCCAGGGAAATACAGTTGCCAGCAATGAACTGGAAACCTGTCAGTATTTGCCAACAAGTTCCACAGCTACACAAGAAGCCAAGAAAATGTCTACTCCTTCTGCTATGACCTGAAATGTTTGTGTCTCCCCACTACAAATTCATATGTTGAAATTCTAATGCCCAATGTGATGGTATTAGCAGGTGGAGCCTTTGGAAAATGCTTATGTCACAATGTTGGAACACTCACGAATGGGTTAGTGCTCTTATGAAAGAGACCCCACAGAGCTCCCTAGCCCCTTCCACCTGTGAGGGCACAGGGAGAAAGCAGATGTCTGCAACTTGGAAGAGGGCCTTCACCAGAATTCAACTATGCCAGCACCCTGGGGGCGGGCTTCCGGCCTCCAGAACTCTGTGGAATAAATATCTGTTGTTCCAGTCCCCCGATCTACTGAGCTCTGTTACAGCAGCCTGACTGGACTAAGACACCTTCCCTTAACACACCCAAGGTGCAACTCAAAAGGTTTACAAAGGACACTGTAATAAAACAAAAATAAAAGAAGGCCTCAAAAAGATTTTCTTTGGGGGGCGCCTGGGTGGCTTGGTCGGTTAAGCGTCCGACTTCGGCTCAGGTCATGATCTCACGGTCCGTGGGTTCGAGCTCCGCGTCGGGCTCTGTGCTGACCGCTCAGAGCCTGGAGCCTGTTTCAGATTCTGTGTCTCCCTCTCTCTCTGCCCCTCCCCTGTTCATGCTCTGTCTCTCTCTGTCTCAAAAATAAATAAACGTTAAAAAAAATTTTAAAAAAAGATTTTCTTTGGAGACAGAAATACAAACAAAGGTGATCTTTGCTGAATACAGGTTTCTGAAGCAGTACAGATGCTGAACAGTCATTCTAAAATTGAAACAATATCTATGTAAACAAAACAAGGAGGCTCTAATACTTCAGGTAGAAAACAGCTGATTTAGAAGCAGTGCATTTCTGAATATCTTTTCTAAAAGGCTTTGTTTACATGGATAGAAACTGATTTCTTTTTTCAGTAGGTAAGAAAGGTCATTAATAGAAATTACTTCCCTTCCACTTTATAAATGATTATGACCTTATTATATTATATTATATTATATTATATTATATTATATTATATTTATATATATTATATATATAATTTATATTTATATATATATATATATATGTGCTCTCTCTCTCTCAAAATAAATAAACTTAAAAAAAAGTGCATCTAAAATAGCAAAATACATTTTATTTCGTGAAACTCTGTTTTAGTAGGAACTGAGTACAATATAAAATGTTTTCTTACTGTGTTTTTAACAAAATCATTTGAATCTGGAGGATGTTATGCTAAGTGAAATAAGCCAGGTACAGAAAGGCAAATACTGTATGATCTCACTTTTATGAGGAATCTAAAGGAGTAGAAGTCATAGAACTAGACAGTAGAGCAGTGGTTGCCAGTGGCTGGAGGGTAGGGAAAACGGAAAGATGTTGGTCAAAAGATACAAATTTTCAGTTATGAGATGAAAAAGTTCCAGGGAATCTAATATATAGCAGGTGATTATAGTTAATGATACTATAATGTATACCTCAAATTTGCTAAAAGAATAGATCTTGAGGCACCTGCGTGGCTCAGTCGGTTAAGTGTCTGACTTCAGCTCAGGTCATGATCTCACCACTCGTGAGTTCGAGCCCTGCGTCAGGCTCTATGCTGACTGCTCAGAGCCCGGAGCTTGCTTCAGATTCTGGGGTCTCCCTTTCTCTCTTTGCCCCTCTCTCACTCACGTTCTGTCTCTTTCTCTCAAAAATAAATAAACGCTAAAAAAATTAAAAAAAGAATACATCTTAAGTGTTCTCACCATGCACATGAGCTCACACACACACACACACACACACACACACACGTAAGTGTGAGGTGACAGATTTGTTAATTTGGTTGTGGTAATTATTTCACAATGTATACATATATTATCACACACCTTAAAAAATCACACTGCACAACCTGTACAATGTGTAAATACATACAATTTAACTTTGTCAATCCTACCTCAAAAAAGCTTGAAAAACAATTTTTAAAAACTCCAAATAATTTTAAAAACACAGTTCTAGGTCCACCTTCTCCACGGCTCTGACACGAAAGTTAAAACAAATGATACGCTCAAGTGAACACACGTTACCCATCTGATACTTTTAGCACTTGCCCCCTTTTACTACTTACTCCTAGTTAAAGGAAATGCATAAATCTGGATTCACCACTCGCTAATTAGGGTTCTAAATAGAAATAAATATAGTGGAATGTTTTATAAAAGTTGATGTTGCAACTTGGAAAGTATTTTCACGGGAAGATAACCCACTGTGCAAAGCGAAGGTAACTCAGAGTTCGAGTGAATTTTACAAGTTGAATCCGTTGTCAAAACTAATGAGACCTGAAATTAATTACAACATAGAGGGAAAAAATACAAGGAATGGGTGAAAAAAAGTACTGAAAATTCTCTAACTTATAGGGTTAGTCTGAATTCATCACCAAAGAACAATGCTGTCCAAGACAGAATGAAAAGGCTTGTGAACCGTTTGAATTACCTTCATCTTGGACCACAGAACTTACTAACTAAAAACAAAACCAAGATACAAGTATCTATTAACAGACAGTACTTGAGTGTCTCTATAATGACCTCTGAATGCACTATGCTAGAAGTGGTGTGTGTGTGTGTGTGTGTGTGTGTGCGCACAGTAATGTTATCAGTGACTGCTTTCCTCTTCTAAATTGTCTGTATCTTCTACATTTTCACAACCAAGCTATTTTTAAGTTTTTTTTTAAATTTATTTTGAGGAGGGGAGAGTGTGAGCAAGTTGGGGACAGGGGACAGGGAATCCCAAGTAAGCTCTATGCTATCTGCGCAGAGCAGGACACAGGGATCGATTTTACGAACCATGAGAAAGATCTTTACCTGAGCCAAAACTAAGAGCCAGAGGCTCAACTGACTTAGCCACCCAGACACCCCTACAACCAAGCTATTTTAATAATAAAGTAAAGAAGGACTGACATTCATCAGTGTTCATGCTGCTGATAAGAATAGGGTAGATATAATACAGACTATTTCCCTTTGTTAAAGCAAACATTAGTGCCCTGGGATTCTTATTTTTCTAAATTATTTTCTCGGTGTTGCTACTTGCACTAAGTTACTCATACATTTAATTGAGTTGGGTAAAATGCTTTAAATATAGATGAAAATTGCCTTCTGTGAACTCCATATGTATTTGCAGGATGGATGAATGTAGTCATATACTGAATCTCTTCCTTCTTTCTTTCTTTTATTTTTTAATAAACAGTTTAAATGAGTATAGACATAACTTTTAAAAAATGTATGTGCATCTATATTTACCTGCTAATCTTTCTGAAACTTGAGCAGTAATAACTGATGTGATCTTGACTTCCACTATGTGTATAGGAAAAATAAATACTTGAAACAGTAAGGTATTTTCATGGGGATATATAAGGGCAAGGTTATAGAAATGTTTAAATTTCCCATGAGTTGCCCTTAATTTGCACAGATTGTTGGCTAAATTGGCAAAAATTCTAAAGTCCAATTTTATCATATTTAAGCAAATCTATTAAGGTAAATTAGTTGTTGCATATTGGATTCCTTTCTTCTTTCTTCCTTTTATTTTTTCGTAAAAATACAGTTTAAATTAGATGAAAGTATCTTAGAGTCCTAAATAAGATCAAATTAAATTAGCAAATTTTTATTGACCTGTACATTTAAGATCCTATCATTACCATCATAAGAGTTCATGTTACATGGAAAATCACCAGGAATTTGGGTTTGTTCAGAGAACGCTAGAAGGGAGGACTTCATACTTATATTTTTATGTATTTAGTCATTAGAAATGAATCATTAATCGTAGTAAAATCTAACGGGGAGTTTTTCAACTATGGTCGATATTTGTATGCGTATGTGTTTTATGTGTTATTCTGGAATCTCCAGTTATTTTGTATTTGCTCTAAATCTCCCCAGGCGAATCTATACTGGGAAGTAGTGATAAAATATGGCTGATCAATCCATTTGAACATTCAGTGGAAAGCAAAACTAACAGCAAGCACAGAAAAAGTAAACTTCCAGGCATTGCACAACAGCTTTTGATTTCAATAATTTGATACACCTCTGACATAATGGTCCCTATACCTTCCTTGAATCCTTCTCAGTAATAGTCTATACAGCCACGCCCTACAGAAACACAAAGCTTGTCGTATGGAAAGATGCATACCCTTCAGCCAGAGATATTCTGTTAGTGAACACGAATTCAAATGGCCACAGTGTTAACTCCACAAACATTCCCAGAGGACCTCTAATGTAACAGGTGCTATTCTATAGGCTAGAAGAGAAGAAGAGGCATCACCTCATCCCTTAAAGACCTAACAGCCTGCAGGGAAACGACACGGACACAAATAGTAGGACGTGTTAGAAACCATGTCAGGTGCATACATACGGTATTGCAAGTGAACAAGAATATTTAGAAATCAGAGTCGGCAGTCTTACAGTTGAGCATTTGAGTGTTTGGTACATCTGTACAAAGCGCTCAATCAACGTTAGCTATTCCCGTTTTCCATTTCTAAGGAGTTCTAACAAAATAAAAATATAACACTACGGCAAGGAATATCTAGAGAAATTTGATGAGAACTTTTACTGTTTATCAGTCCCCCTAGTTTTTCTCTGCTTATATCATCTCACCCTGTGATCCTAGCTTTCTTTGTACGATATTAGTCAAAGATTATCCCAAGATTGCTAAGTGTATTCAATTAAGAACAATTATGACCCCAGCCTCAGTCTAGGATACCATTGTGAGGTCATGTTTCAAAATCACCCTAAGCCAAGACAGTCTTTCCTCAGTTGATGCACACATCTTGTCATTCCTCCCTGTAACCACCCTTCATTGTTATTGTTCTTGCTGTTGTTGCGGTTTTCCCGAAATACCACATAAATTTAGCGAGAAGACTTCGAGGCTCTGCTTCAAGCAGCTGAATATAACTTTAAAAGTCATAATGAAATTAACATGCACTTGTTACTAAGGGCAAAAGGTATCTGAATGTCCACCAAGTCAAAAACCGCCAGGTACTCTTCTGTTAGTAAAACAGACATTCTTCGTCTGTAAACGTGAAACACTCAGAGCACTACCCACCGTCCGATGAACGTGAATTAGCGCTTATCAGCAAGAGAAGGTTTTGGTGCTGACACAGCCTCCACCGACTTGCCTCCTCGCCCAGGCCTCCCCTTCCCAGCAAGTGCCCGGGCACTCCGGGCAGCCAAGCGAGACCCTCACGAGTCTGAATCCGCACAGGACCCCGGGCACGCAACACCTACACGAGACAACAGAAGCGACGCAGGCTGGGGAAATCACGGCGGCCTCGGGAGCAGGCCGCAAGCGGGGCTCACTCACCTGAGGAGATGTCTATCTGGCTCATCTTGGTCTGCGTGACGTTGATGCGAACACCCACTTTGCTTTCGGTCAGGTCGATCTCCACGTTGCCCAAATTATCCGCAAAGTGACTGAAAAGCAGGAGGCCGTTTGGGTTCCAGGTCCTGAACTGGAAACTGACGGAAAACAGGTCCTGGTCAAGCCGTCCCGGCACCTCCAGGTAACTGGTAGCGTTGAAAAACACAGGCACAGTGTAGGGCTCCACACACGAGAAACTCAAATTCCCCTGTAAGACACAAGGACGCGCTTTGAGAGGCGCGCCGGCTTCAAAGGAGCAGTCCGCGTCCCACGGCAGACAGAGCGACAGGTGCACAGAGGCCTAAGCTGAGCCTGGGCCCGCGCGAGCGCTCCGACGCGGCAGCCAGCGCGGTGGGGATTCGGCAACCGGACGCCCGGGCATCACTCCACCTGCAGGGTGTGCCTAAGGGCGGCCGGCGTCGAGATGAGGGATCTAAGAAGGGCCGTCTTCCGTGGAACTGGCGGACGACAGCCGACGGGGCAGGAGGCGTCCCTGCGGGGTGAGCTGAGTGCAGATGGCTGGACTCTGTGAACAAGGCAGGGGGCTGCCGCGCCCCTCCCCCGGTACCGATGAGGCACGAGCCAGGGAGGAGAGGCGGCTGCCGGCTTCCGGACGGCCTTTGTCCAGCGTCCCTTCACAGGTTAGCGGGGGCAGGGGAACTACGGCCATTCGGTTGCTATTTATTAACTGACATCAGGGGACAAAGATTCTTGGCTCTTATCCTTATACCTGATATATGTGAATTAGTATTAACTGTGCGGCATCAGCGTAATCGTGATTATTTCAGATTATTTTGTTATATTGTTATTGTGATATTAAATGTGCATAGATTATACTGAATTAGTGCTTCTGAAAATACTAATATGAACGTACAAAATGAAAAGAAACTTGATCATTAAAGCCTGCTCCTTTCCCCTCCCACTCCCTCTATTTTGTACAGAGAAATGTGACTTACCGTTCAGATACACTATACTAAACGTTACATTCAGTGTGTAAGTACCTTCCTATTAAAGGTCTGAAAACCTACATTTGCTTCCAACTTCTTTTATCCCGCCATAATGTCCTGAGGAATATAATTTGTTCCCATTTTCATCGGGCCCTTCAATCATTTATTTATTTCACAACACAACACCACGGTGTCTATGTTTAGATGGATGGTTCTTCCATTTCAGCACATTAGCCATCACATCTAACGCAGGCTGTCCCTCTGAATTAATATTCAAATTAAACCTGCAGCTTCACTTCACAGATGGTCATTTTTAAATGCTTGCTTTTACTGATGAAAAGAACTGCCTTCGCCTAATAATGGAGATGTTATAACTGACCACATACCTGGGTTGTGGAGATTGTCTCCCTGCAAAACTAAAGGTCCTTCCTGAGCAAAAATGCTGACTCTGGAGTCAATGTGTAATGAGGTACCAGAGGAGGCCACCAGAAGACGTGACTGCCAGCTGACCCTGGAGCAGGACTGGGACAATTAGAGGCCCCCCACCTCCTCCCCCATCCTTGGAACGTTTGCTCCACTTGCCTCCTTAACTCCCGGAGGCCGCTCCAAAGACAGAGCCTTGAGACAGAGATGCGGGGTTGAGGCTACCTGAACTGGGTACTTGAGTGAAGTCAGTTGGGTCCTCCTGTCTCCATAAGTGAATCCAGTTAAGACCTCTATAAAACTTTTCAGACTTGGCAGGCAAGGCAGAGATCTACTCATCTCCTGGCTGCCCAAGACAAGCCTGGAAGTTCCCTTGCTTGTCTTGAAGCAAGTCCCTTGCTTGTCTATGAAACCGGCCACATACCAGTGGGATGTGGTCTGCCTCTTTCTTTTGTCTCTCCCTGCCTCGGCATCCAAAGGCTGTTTTCAGATTACACCCAGGAAGCTCTCCAGGAGGTTGTGAACCAATATGAGGAAACGTGTTTGTGCGTGAAGACAGGGTGCAGGAGGGGTGTTGAGTCAATTTCACTGAAATACCAGCACGTGACATCTTTGAAAGCAAATTTCCTTCATAAATATTCCCTTTAGAGTTGCTTACAAAATATCCCACTTGTCTCTATTCTGCCTAAAATTTTAATATGTACACGTTTTTGTTTAGAAGCTTATTCCATGTGGGTTCATTCTATTTTAACAAATATAATTATAGATAATTTATATCTATCTTTATTAAATATCTTTGTTATTCAAGTTAAAATAGCATTTGTAACTACAATATATTTTGCAGTTAAAGGTGCCGTGGGAATAAGTCTCCATAGGAAAATCCTTTATAGTTTGGGTGCCTAATGAATGCATCTCAGGACCCAATGGGAGGTTTGGGCAGAAATAACACTTTACTGCTTCCTAAAGGTGCAGATAATAGAAACAGTATTCTGATGATTTGGCTTCTGTACCTTTTTATCTTAAGCAATGATTTCTGGGAAAACAAAAGGACCCTGGTGCCATTTTATCCAAAGCTTAAAAAAGCATATATATTAATACTGCTCTAGGTAGGAAATAACACAATATAGGAGACTGTGACCTCGGGGGTCACACGCTGTGAATCCACTCACATTCATTTTGGAAAGTTACTTTTCCAGGTAAAATCTCACATTTTTTTTTCATCTACAAAACGTGTATGACGACATCTTTACTCATACTGTAGTACTATTCTCAGATTACCATAAAAGTAACATTCCTAGCACAGTGCCTGCTGCCTATAAATGGAACTATTACTATTTTTCTCTATATTAATGTTTGATGAGATCATTTCAAATTTCAACTTTTTAGTCAGTATATACTATTATTTTTAAGAAAAAATAATTATTAAAGAAAAATTTCACATTAATTATTTTATACCTTAATAATTTTTTTTATAACTGACCTGGGACTCCTGTTTATTCATTACAGAATTTCTTTTTGTCCAGTCATTTTGTAAAAAAAAAAAAACCCTCGGCTCAAATGCAGCGCAACTGACCATCAGAGCTCTTCTGGGACATGAGGCAAGCATTCGTAACGTTATCTACTGTTAGTGGTTTCCCGAATGCGTGGGTCTCCGGAACCCCAGACTCTTCCAAATAATACTTGTAGATTGAAGTTAACTCCTGCTCTTGCAGAACAACAGGGGACACATACTATATTTTTCAGCTGGTATCTTTCAGTGATGCTAAGCAGTGTCATGGAGAAGCGAGTATGCTAGAGCATTCTTCGATTTTTGCTCTCCTCCTTTAAACAGTTAAATCTGGAAGCAACTCCCAAAGGGAGCTGGAAGAAGATCCCTGTCAGGCTCTATGTCACAGCCTTCACTACCCAGTGGCAATCGATCCTTATTTAACTGCCTGATATTTAGTATGTTCTGGCTTTCACAAAAAGTGTATTTATTTACTGATCTGGATGTGTTATCTCTGGAAACATACAAGTGAGTACAATCAAGTTCCTGGATGTAACACTTTCTAAAATATTGAATTAAATCATAAACAAGAATTGGAAAGCCATATATGATCAGACATCTGGAGACATGATGCTGCCAGTGTAAGGGCTGCTGACCTGCCAGGACAAAGCACAACTGAGGTTCGCCTGTCCCTCTAAGGCAGGGAATCCAGAAACATGGTGTCAAAATCCTGTGCCCCATCTGAGTGAAACTTACCATCTATTTCACTCTAATCGACCTCAAAAACTATTACCTATTCTCAGAATATATCCACTCGTTACACATTTTTAGGCAACTCTCAAGTTACTTTTACACTGTTGAGCCCCACATCGGCATGATGACAAATGCTGTGTGACGCTGTTCGATACTCCACAGAAAACAAAACTGTGACGTTTCTCTACATCAGTATTTTGGAGTGAGCAATCTTACCACATTTGAGGGCTCTAGTTTCTTCCTTTTTGCAAGATCAGTTATGTTGATACCATTGTAATTAATGCTTTCCATGCAGCCTTTGAAGTTCTTTCTACTGCTGGAACTTGGCTTCCCAGAGAAGGGTATGCCTCCGAAGGTTATCTTTGAGAAAAGAAAATTATAAAAGTTCACAGTGTGTTTGACTTAAACAAGTAACATTCACAATAAATTAGACAAAACTGTTAATACAGCCAAAGTCAATTATCTTACCTCTCCTAGAATATACAGACATTTTTTCTTCCTCCAGAATCCGTTGCATATTAAATTATGTTGTTATGGAAGTCCATAACAGTATCATTAATTCTGGCAATTAGATTACGATTTTAATAAGTAAATAGTAATAATATTTACCAATGTAGCCACTCAAAAGGCATTTTATAATTTTTCCTGAAATGTTTCAAAAGATTTTATTGAGGACGCTTCTTTCATTAATATTAAAAACATATTTTGATGTTTATCATTCAAAGATATACTAATCAATGCTTCTAGTCATCATGAGATACCCAGTATGAATATAATACTACCCTGAAAAAACCGCAGCCCAAAGGAAGAAATATTGTATTTATCCTATGTAGACTTAATTTTACTCTAAAAAACCATTGAGTCAAATATTCACTAGACTTATTCGAATACAGAAAATGGTTCAAAAAGTCTTGTTACTACATTAAGAACATATTAGGACATGGGGGCTATGATGTGAGCACTGAGGCTGAGAGATATTATACGTCTTCTGAATCCTAGGGAATAAGCTGGACACCCCTTACCGTGATTCTCTGGCTGCTAACTATCACCTATAAAAAGAGAGTACGTATTTTTCCATGTATCTTTGGCCAAGTTACAGCAGTATAGTATCAACTTCCTATAATGTAAAATTATACTTAATATATGTATTGCCATAATGACATTTACTGCTAATAGTGAATTAGTAGTAAATAAATTTAAATACTAACCAGAGCTGCAGTACCAAGATATATAAGCCAGATGTTACTTCTCTTTTAATTATTATTCAACGGTACCATTATTAACTTTTCCTATAAAGCTTTGAAAATGAAAGCAGTTGTTAAACATTTTTGAACATCAAGACTTGGTATTTGAAACATAAGAAACAGACCTTTGTGTTCTAGGAGGCCGTTAGCAAATTATGGTCTTTTATTTAGTGTCACGGCATTTTAGAGGCTTAGTTTTAGGGGAAAAAAGCACAAATTAATGATAGTTTATGAGACAATATAAAAAAACAAAGGACCTCACTGAAAATAAAATTTGGTAATAATGGCTAGTTGAAAATGTATCATTTACCACAGAGTTTATATATGAAAGAAGAAGGGGAGACTGAGAATAAATATATAGAAAGGATTAGGAAATGACAAAAGGAAAATTATACTGTAAACTAAAACAGTAGAATTACTAGGAAAATATCTTTAAGTGGCACTAAACTGAACTTATTAGGTCCTAACTAAGTATATCTAATACCAAAGGTAAGAATTATTGATAATTACGTGGAGTGTTATAATTTCCATCTACAGTTTATTTTACCAGTTCTTTCCCAGTTGATAGAATAAAATTTTCTATGCTTAATGACATGCATCGCATTTTTTAATACTTTTTTTTAAGTTTATTTATTTTTGAGAGAGCAAGGGAGTACAAGTGGGGGAGGGGCAGAGAGAGAGCGAGAGAGGATCCCAAGCAGGCTCCGCTCTGACAGTGGGGCTTGATCTCACGAATCATAACCTCAGCTGAATTCAAGAGTCAGACGTTCTACCGACCGAGCCACCCGGGTGCCCCATGCAGTGGCACATTTTGAACGTTATTACTAAATACTAGTTTCAACATACTGTCTCATTCTTTCTCCAGGTGTACGGTTTATTTATTTTGGAACTTTTTTGGAACTTTTTTCTTTGGGATGACGATTAAGCACTCCTCTGGTTTCCCTGCTTTCAGCAACCCTCAGCACATGTCGTACCTCATCATCAGAGGTGCCCTAGGGAAGCAACAGAGGCTCAATTTACCAGATTTCCTCACAACTAGGAGATGTGGGTTCAAATCCCAATTCCTAGTACAACTAATCATATGATATTAGATTGTCACTTCTTCTGATTATGCATTCTCATCAGTAAAATGAAGTGCCTGAACCACAAAGTATTTTGATATTATAATCATTCAGGTAGCCAAAAAAAGCCATCATTGCAGTTGCTAGATAATCATATATTCATATAACTCACGATTGGCTTACTGATGATGTCACCATTCAGTAACAACCCTGACTCTAAGGAAATAGCCACATTCACCATTTTGTCAGTTACCAAGAGCTTGCACAGCGCGGCAGAGACTGCTAGATAGCTCCGACTGTCCTTTCTCACACCTTCTTTAGGAAATGCAAACGTTCTTCAGCGTGCACAGAGCTCTCCAGCCAACCTATGGCATTCACCAACCTCCGTGAAGCAAGGTTTGGTCTTGTGAGAATAAAGTAGAACCTTGTGTGAGTCTAAGAACTATAAATGAAAGGGGAGGCGAGCACAGCCTTCTCCACTCTTCCTTCCCACCAGGAATGCAAGATGGAAGGTGAAGAGCCATCGTGGGATGACTTGCAATGGGGGTGGAGGAGCGGCAGGGTAAAAGCAGACTGGGGTCTTGATGACCACGACGCTGCCACGTGAGCCCAGGGCTACCTGCCCATATCACCTTCTATGTGGAGGCATCTGTCACATAACTGACACGTGGGGTGGTTCCTATTGCTTCCTACGCTTCTTCAAGTGCTATGACAAAGGAGTTTTACATTCACTTTCCAAAAGGGGACTATGATTTGTCCACTGTCACACACCAGTAAGAAGCAAAAAGGGACACAAACCCAGGCCTTTGGGTCCAGTTTGAGCCGTGCAGTTGATTCTCTACGAAATCCTAGCTGGTTTCTCTCTCAAATCCTAGCCTAGCTCTCCAGCTATCAAGGGGCATGCATTCCTCTACTTCCCAAGCAGAACTGTACTGCAAAGGCCATGGCATAACAGGCACAGTGGGTGCGTCCTGGAATTTAGCTGCGGAAAAGAGAGAAGCCAGGCCAAACATCAGTGTGTGGTCCTGCCCTTTGGCCGAGATGAAGGATGTGCATCTGTTTACCTTTGTACTTTCTCAGGGCAGCACGGGGCTAGCAGTTTGCCTGCAAATGGTGATTGGCTCACTCTTCAGTGTAACTAAGCTCCAGGAGGTGAGTAAGGCGAACTCTTAAACCATCCTCCACAAGACAATGCCCACACTGAGTCACCTCAAAGAAGCAAACGTGTTTTCTACTGTTTCTTTTATGATGTACATCTCTGGGAATGGCTATAGGTATTAATTTACCCCTATGGTGTGCTGAATCCTACTCATGCTGGCTCATGAAAACGGATTGTTAAACAGAGCCACTGTTAAAAACTAAATTATATAGATTTAAATTAAATTACGATAAACAAAACATAACCACTCAGAATGCATCTCTGTATTTTTTTATTATGTATGTTCTTGAGATGATTTGTATTTAGTCTATATGATGGGATTACTCTATCATGGTGTGCTAAAATAAATATATTTGGTCTTTGTTCCCAGTTCCTGGCACAGAGCTCCTAAAACCCTTGGAATTTCCTGAGTAATAGGAATGACTTCAATTATTCATAACAAGCCCCACTTGGGGTCTGAGTCTAGTTATTGTATGGATGAGTCAAAGAAATATGTGCAAAAACACTGAGAGACTGACTCAATTCAACTGACTCCTGATTCTTTATCAATAAATTAACATTTTTCCCAGTGTCTCTAACAATGTCTCAGGCATTGTCGTCTACAGCTGAAGTTCTCAAACATGGTGTGTATAATTGATGGGCCTCAACGTGTCCAGAAAAGTGCTGACCCTCTATGCAAGGTCTTGTGTGTGCATGAATATTCATAGATTTCACCACAAACTCATAGAGTGTATGACCCCAAATTTTTAATTCTGTTTTTTGAAAATTGGAAATGTGTTTGCCCACTGCTAATGTTCCAGGATCTCTAATCTCTTGTATGATACTTCAGAGTTTATTAATGGAGGATGAATAATTTATCTTTAGGTTCTCTCATACAGGGAGAGATAAGCTACCTAAGCCAAGAAATACACTAATTTAGAAAAAAAGAGAAACTTCTGGGATTTTAACATTCTTTCCCTTGCAATGATCATTTTGCTTTAAGGAGATTTTTGGGGAATGGATACAATTATTTTCTGATAACCTTAAACTTATTTTAATGTTAATAAAGTCTCAATATCAAGGTTTATGTAGCATAATCTATTTTAAATTCCTATATAGGAATGTATGTAACAGATTCATCTTGGAGACAATTTAGAAACTATTTAAATATTTAAAGAAAATATAGAGGCACCTGGGTGGCTCAGTCAGTTGAGCGTTTGACTTCGGCTCAGGTCGTGATCTCACAGTTCATGGGCTCGAGCCCCCTGTCGGACTCTGTACTAACAGCTCAGAGCCTCGATCCTGCTTCAGATTCTGTGTCTCCCTCTCTCTCTGCCCCTCCCCTGCTTGTGCTCTGTCTCCCTATCTCTCTCAAAAATAAACATTAACGAAAAAAAAGAAAAGAAAATATAAAACACAGGTGTAAATCCTAACTTTTTCAATTATCTTATGGTAAGCCTACTACACATTTTTAAAAATCTCTGTGTGTGTATATATGTGTGTGTGTGTGTGTGTGTGTGTGTGTGTGTGTGTGTACACACAATTTCAAAACTGGGAGCGAGGCATACTGAGCACAGAAACCCCAAAGGGTCACAGCTACCATACACTTGATTTTTTTTTTTTTAAGTTTTTAAATTTATTTTGAGAGAGGGAGAGCACGTACACACACGGGCTGAGTAGAAAAGGGCTACAGAGAGAGGGAGAGAGAAAATTCCAAGCAGGCTCCTGCTGTCAGCGCAGAGATCGACGCGGGGCTCTGTCTCATGAACCGGGAGATGGTGACCTGAACCAAAACCAAGAGTCGGACGCTTAACTGTCTCAGCCACCCAGGCGTCCCTACACTTTATATTTTTGAAGAAGACACAGTGATATTTGACATGTTCTGGGCATTATGTGAAACGCTAGCTTGAACTAGTTCACCGTTCCAACATCCTACTACACTGCTTTTGATGATTTCCTGTCTTTGTGAACATGAGTTTTTGGCTGTTTCTCTGATAAAAACAGTGTCACATGAAGGCAAAAGTGGGACAGAAGATGAGAACGGCAGTCAAATCTGATTCCAAAATCTGAGGAGCTAGACAGCACAGGAACACTCCGCCCATCGGCAAGTGACCATTGTTCTTTCTTTCATACGAATGTACTTTTTTTCTTTTATTTTAGCTGCATTTTTTTCAAAGGGCTCCCGAGTTGTTAGGCTATTAACATATATTAAGTTGTTTGGCTCAAACTATTACAGAATAGTCTAGGATTGCTGTGGAAAAATTAATAACACACTGAGGGTTTTGCGAAGTAAGGAAGTTTGGAAACCTCTTGCTGAATAATATTTCATCCTATTTATTTTAGTGCTACTCTTTTTCATTGTCATCCTTTTTCTTCTAGAAAATGTAACACTGTTGTGAATATTGTCTAGAACTCTTATCTCTATATGTGATTAACATTTTGTGTGGACATTTTAAGGTTGAACTGCTCTCCAAATAATTTATTAAAAAACCTGAAATGCCAACCTGTATAATATGTGACTATATAGTTTTTATGGGATCGATATGATCAATATTTTTTTAATCGTTGGTCATTTAGGGAGTAAAATACGTCCTCTTATTTATGAACAACCTCTTAAAATATTCTATATTTACTTTATTTCTTATATGATAATTCTATCTGAGAAAATAGAACCTGACTGAGGAACTATCTACAGTCATGAATTCATAAATGACTTAATATAAATCAGAACTTGGAATTTCTCAGTCAATATTTTGTAATAAATATTAGGCAGCCCTGCGTTTATAGTGTGATGTCCATCCACCCTCAAGAAGAATGGGTGATTTATAGCATAATTAACTAACAATGGACAGATTACATCTTGTATTTGATTCTGGACTTACTAAATTGCCCTGATGACAGGACAGATGGCCCGTTCCCTTCAAATGATTACGTTGGTACCAAGATTTTTAAAACATTTCAAATACAATTAAAAACTAGAGATTTAGAAACGAATAAAATCACAGCGTGAATAGATTGGGCCCTGAAGTGGAACGATGAGACTTCCCCGGAGTCGAAAGCGGGTGGCGTTGGCAGCTACGGGCCTGGCGGTCTCCCGGCAGAGCCGTGGGGGACGGCGGCAGCCCCCGGGGCCCTCCCGCCACGGCCACGTGCTGGCGCTCACCTCGTAGTCCAGGTCCAGGTAGTCGAACTCTCCGTTGGTGCGGAAATGCTGCACGCCCCTGTCCAGGGTGAGGTTGATGCTCCGGCCCTGGCGCTCGATGACCACAGAGTGCCAGTGGTGATCGTCCAGCAGACTTCCGGTCGTCACAGACGTGTGGCCGTAGATGGGGCCGAGCTGGTTGCTTCCTGAGTCGTGGGACGAACAGAAATGAGGCAGTGACACCACAGTGACCCTGGGGGGCAGCGGACTTTTCATTTACAGCCATAGGCCGGCGTTGCCCTCAAAAGTCCCGTCCACTGACACTGCCGTAGGGCCCAGCATGCACAACTACGCTTAAAAACAGTTGCATACTCAAAATACATAAAAGTTATTACAAATGGGAAACATCTCCTTTAAAAAGAAAAAAAAATGAGCTTTTTTCCCCCCACGGTGCCATGAATTCCGCTAGATCTGATGGGTTCCTTACAGAGTCAGTGCCCATGGCTCTGGAGCAAAGTGCCCGAGTTCTCACGCTGGTTCCAGCAGCAGCTCGCGCCATCATCCTGGGCGAGCTGGCCGCTTCCCTGCACATACGCTGCCTCACTTATAAGATGGAGAAAATAAGAGCAGCAGCTTTACAAGGTTGCTATGACGATTAAAGTAATTAGTACACGCAAAGGACTCAACTGACTTCTTGGCAAAGAGTGAGCACTCGCTACACCATGTTACCTGTTAACCGTCTTTCATTGTTGCTGTTATTTTTATTTTCGGTCAAGAAAACACAGCATGACGGTTTCCAGTTCTCACTGGCTCCAAAAGTGGTCATTTTAAGCACGGTGTAGTATTTAATTGCACGGAAAATTAACTCGAGTTCTATTTTAAAGTAAAAACTTGCAAAAATGTATCTGTGGCATTAATCTAGTTTATGGCAATAAGGCCATAAATGAGAGTGAAAGGGTGCAAGAATCCAAAATGTTTACTCAAGTCATCTCTGTTTACCGTTCACACGTTTTATACTACCTTCTATTTTGCCTAATCAAGTATTGCTTTCCGTGGTCAGGCAAAACTAAATGTTATAAAAATATATCATGGTTTCAGAATAAATAGAATGACAGAAATAAGAGAAACACACAACTGATTAGAGCATCGAATTCTTTCTTTCTTTTTTTTTTTCTCACAGTTAGGATGCTAATGATGTCTCCACCTGACATTTTCTATAGTTTTCCTAGATCGGATTGTGTATGGACATGTGGCGGTGGGGCAGAGAGGGAGTAAGAAAAGCATGAACAAGTCTAAGTGAAAGGACACACTCAATTTTATTACTTTAAATTACTTTAAATGGCTAGAAGACTCAGCAGCAGCTAGATATGCCTGATATTTAGGTAATGGCATTCAAAAGGCACAGTGGACCTATGAGTGAGTCCATTTCCTTGACTGTCATAAATTCCAGTCAGTCAATAAAACTGCAAGTAAACTGCTTTGCAGTGAAAAGGTGATGATCATTCTGTGAGGTCACAGGATCGGGTACTTGCTTCAGAACAGTAACATCACACCTATATAAAGCACATGGCTTTTAAAAGGCTTCTCTCTGTGTTTCACTTTAGAAAAAAAAAAAGGAGAAAGGGTTGAAAAAATAAAGGTCCTTAGATATAATTCAACTGCTCTGTGTGTGTGTGTGTGTGTGTGTGTGTGTGTGTGCATATTTGTTCAAGTGCTTAGATTTTATTTTCTGTTATCAAACCTCTCCCCACCCATTTCTGCTTTTCGTCTTCTATTTAAACTTGTTTCAAAAATGATTTAGAGTGGGGCACCTGGGTGGCTCAGTCGATTAAACAATCAATTCTTGGTTTCGGCTCGGGTCATGATCTCAAGGTTCGTGGGTTCGAGCCCCACATCAGGCTCCACGCTAACAGTGCAGAGCCTGCCTGGTATTCTCTTTCTCTCTCTCTCTCTCTCTCTCTCTCTGTCCTCCCCTGCTCATATCTCTCTTGCTGTCTCTCAAAATAAATGAATAAACTTAAAAAAAAAGAAACTGTCCTTTTTTAGTATAATACTGATTTTCAAAGTAATAAAATTTAGTATGTTTGGACCACTCACACTGATAAGCCAGTGAAAGAGGCAGAATCTGTTTTCATGTTCTAATCTTTAGTTTTGTAGCTTCCTCCTGGGATGCATTTAACATGAGAGTTTCAGCTATTAATATATTTTAGATGTAAATTTTTGTAGAATTCTGTTACTCTTTATAACAGAAGACTTTATGGAATTTGTATGATACCCTTCAAAAAGTTCTTACATAAATCCTGAAATTTTTAGCCAAACAAGAGGCTTAAAACGCTTAAAAACAACAAAAAACCAAACCAAAGAGTAACTCACTCCAGTTCAACTCCTTTTCCAGGCAATATTTCATTTGATTCCTGATTCTCCGATTTCTAGTTGATTATGTTTGAAAAACTTGCTTCCACATTTCTCATCTTTTCTTAAACCTATGTCAATATAACTACTGTCCTTTCTATTCCACGGAGAGAAAGGCAGCAATAACGTCTACGGGGCGTCAGCCAATATTCACCTGCCTGTCTTCCTCTTCGTGACATCTTAGGTGAATCCGAAACAGTAGCCACATCCTTTCTCTTCCTGGTCTCTGACACCACTGGTTCTACCTGCCACGGTCCACTCCCCTCAGTCTCCATGTAACACCTTCTCTCAATCTCATACATGCAACCCCCTGTGTCTAACAGGCAACTGAAATGCACCATGTCCATTTCAGACCTCCTCTATTAGAAGAAACTCATGATCCTTTCTTAGAAGAAACTCTATAGAGAAAACAGAGTTGTCTCTATTTCTGAAAACGGCACTCACATCCATTAGGTGTCGAGGAATTCTCCTTCGCTAATTCTCTTTCTTTCTAATTACCAAGTAGGCTGAACTTACCGCTAAAATCATGTCCCAACTAGACCTACTTCCCTGCATCTCTGCTGACGGCCACCTCCGCAAGCCAGGGCCATCCCTCACTTGCATGATGCGGAAGTCTGGCTTTGCCTCTTGTGCAAACACAAGCATTTTATTTTACAGAAGACTCAGCAAAACTTTTAAAAATAAGATCATGAGGCCACATGGTTTAAAGCCTACCTATAGTGTCTCTTCCTTAAAGAATAATATCTAAAACCTTTACCATGCCGTACAGCATCTTAATAGGATTTGAACAATCCCCAACTTCCAGATTTTGTCTTCTCTCCCACTGATTCATTTCATCCACCCCCACCAGCCTCCTTCCTGTTCCCCGAGCAGGCCAGATTTTCATCAGTAGGGATTGCTACCTTGGACTGCTTTTTCTCCTCAGCATTCTCATGGCTAGTTTTAGTCATAACTGAGATCTCAGCTTGAGTACCTTCCCAGGAAGGATATTCCTCAATACTTATTCCAATGTCGACCCTTCTTGCCTCTGTAGTATCCTTTATCATCTTAGCCTATTTAATGGAGCTGATACTACTTCTCATTATTTGAAGTCTTTGCTTTTGATCCAGTTGTTTTAAAATAATAATAGATAAGATATCATCTGACTCCTCCACTAGGTCATAAATTTCGTGAACTCAAGGACCTTCTCTATTTGCTCACCACCATATCTCAGATATTAGTATAGTACCTTGCTTAGGCCAAGAATGTAATAATTATTCTTTAATAAATAAGTATATGCGAATTAAAATGGATTAACCCACTATGGATTAAAAATAAATTGAAAACATAACAGGAAATATTTTTTTTTTATAATTTACGTTTTAAGGATTAAGCAACATTAACATTTTACTAATGGGAATACTAATAAAAGGAAAGAATGGGGCCAAAAGTCAGAACATACCTAGGTTTAAGCTGAAGACCAGCTTGGCTTTTTTCAGTTCCAGGGTAATGTAATCCCCTTGCTGTCCTTCTCCATGCAAGATCACCCCTTCACTTTCAGAGGTTTTAAATTTCAAGGCGATGACATCTTTAAGTGTTTTCATCTTCTTGTTTCTGAATCTATATGGTAACACAACGTGGCCATCAAAGTTGATAACATCAGCCCCTAAAAGAAGAAACAAGTAACATTTTATTTCAATTCTTCTGTGTCGCTACCCACTGCAAAATACACCCACTTCCAATGGATGTCTGCACAGAATAAATGAGAAAGAAGTGTTTTTTCCTGAAAAATCTGGAGTCCTGGTTCTTGTTCTATTTCTTCTTTTGGCTTATGTGTTCTGAAATAAATTTTATGGAGGGTATTCATAAAAAATGATCAAAGGGACCTTTAGTAGCATAAAATCTTACTTCAATTATAATACTAACAACATAAATTCCATTAATTATTTATATGCTTCAAATATTAACTTGGGAGTCTGGAGTTTACCGGAAAAAAGTAATTTTTTAAAAATCTTTGACATATTATGAGATTTTAATATTATCTTCTTAAATGGGGCTACTCGTGGTTTTTAAATATACACTTCACTCACAAATTTATTTTTTGATATAAGAATAAAGGATCCTGGAATGCAGGGTTTGAGGGTGTACTCATTTTTCTAACGGTTTATGTTCAACTCCATTTTCAGTAGCCTTTATGGTAGTACCCAGAGTTTATAGCTAATTGAACTTTAAGAAGCTTCTTACTATTTGCTCTTGGACCTCACATCTGCCTGAAATTTCTTGTTAGCCGCATGTCTTTGGAAGAGAGAGACAGACTGCCCATGTTTTTTGCTACCATGAGCAAAGACATCCTTGCCCATATATGCGTTAGAAGAACAAATATCTAGTCTCATCTCTGACTAGAGTAACTCTAATTTGAGTTTAGAGAATTTTATTGAAGACATAAAATTATATAAACTTTTTGGAAGCATGAACAATTTTGTCACCATCCTTAGAAACAGGTGATGGGGGGGAGTGGATTAGTTTCATAATTGCTACTTACTCACACCAGAAAGAAAAATGAAATGAATCTTACTTATTATGCACCATTGGTTAGTAAGTTCCCAATCCATGGGATGGCTCAAAGATGAACTGTAATTATTCATATCAAGTTTTGAGTACAAACAGAAGCTTAGTTATAATTAGACCTTTGTCATTAAAAATATTTGTAAAAATCCTTTCCTTTTAGCTTTTACTTTTAAATAATAGAAAACCTAGTCATGGGGCACCTGGGTGGCTCAGTCTATTAAGCGTCTGACTTTAGCTAAGGTCATGATCTCACAGTTCGTGGGTTCGAGTCCCACTTCGGGCTCTGCGCTGACAGCTCAGAGCCTGGAGCCTGCTTTGGATTCTAAGTCTCCCTCTCTGCCCCTCCCCCAGAGACAGCTCGTGCTCTCTCTCTCTCTCTCTCTCTCTCAGAAATGAATAAATATCAAAAACAAATTTAAAAAATAAAATAAAACCTAGTCAAACTAGATAGCTTTAATTACTTTAGAATTACAAGCCTGAATGAAGCCCGCCTCTCGGTTTGGGGCAAGGTCTTGCTAAAGAATTCCAGAGTGACATTGGAGAATAATAATAACAAGTTTAAAGTCTCCTGGAGAAATGTTTTCTCATCTCCTGTCCTAGTTCTCTGGCACTTGTTTGCTTCAGTTGCCACAGGGAATACTTTAAGCGGGCCACCCCATGGTAGCTTCGGTGGTGGGGCAGAATGTAGTCACCACGGCCACATCCACTTTGTGCATCACTTGCCATTACAAGTTTTGCTCTTATTTAGTTCTTATTTAATTAGAGAATTGTTGCATTCTACAAAGTTCAGAAAGAAAAATATAACTTTGCACTTTAAACTTTCATCCATATAGTCAATTCTTTACTGTCCATAAAAAGATCTTCTTAATCAACAGAATTCTGTTCTCGAAGGCTGTAAATCACAGAGGTTTATTTTACTATGGGGGAAAAACCAACCATTAAATTTAGGCTTCTGCTAACACTGCAAAGCCAATTAGACTTTAGCTTAATCATCTATACTGTCACAGCTGAATTCCAATTGCAATATCTTTATCATCTGTGATGAGAGGTAAGAGAGAAAAAAAGTGGAATATGATTATAAAATCCCAGGTTGAATTTATAATCCAGCAGTCAGTAGAAATTACTTTTTGTCTTGAAAAGTGCATAAACGAAAAGTCAGGAGGAGGGAGTAAATTCTGAACTCCAGAAAGTAATTTTGCAGTCAATTTCGTGTCAATGACAGTTGAATAATAGACACATCATTGTTTTATACACCTTCAATATATATTAATTGACATAAAATATTCCCCATTCATCTCTCAGGAAGGAAATGTTCCCCGAGCTTAGATAGAAGAAAGAATTCACCCCTCCCCTATCTTCTTCTAAATCAAAATCTACAATCAGTTCCAGGCACAGAATAGCACAAATGTTGGTGCCTCTCGTCCTCACTTTTAGGGCAATGGAAAAAGTGAGAAGAAGGATGGGCATGGTTGATCTCTTCACACAGCCCTAGAATATTAAGAAACACATAAAGGAACACTATTCATGTGGACCAACACTCATCTGACAAATGGTAAGTGGTCAATGGTCATTCGAGAAACTGATAAAACGCTCTGCAAGCCAGCTCTCTTGCATTATGAAACCAAAGCTGTTCTCCTATGACTAAGGTAAAGCTTGTATATCTGTATGTGGACGTGAGCTTAGAGTGGTCTTTGAAATTACAAAATTCCTCTAAATAATCTGTGATATAAAATTCTTACAGAAAAACATACTGTACACTCTGAAGAGAGTCTGGGATATTATAAAAACTATCAGAATTTAATTCTATTTCCTACAAAAATATATTTAAATTTCATTTGACATCTAATACTATGTTGTGCTTATTTTGGGACAAGCCACCTTCCCCCCCACCCCTATTACCCTGATTGCTTATCACTCCCTAGAATTAAGTTTTCTATGCAGTGATTAAATATGTATGGCTGAACTGTTTAAGCAATCTGAACAACAACAATGGCTAGTCAAAGACTGAATGCAAAATCACAGTGCTTCCCCGATTCTGTTTCTAACAATAACTCGGAGAGCTGGTAACGTGCCCAATTCATCAAAATGTCATGGTAGAGAAGGCTGTTTTCTGTTCTTTTTATTTTAATTTCATTGTTAGTCTTTACTTTCCGATTTTGGATATTTTGGAGGAGGGTTTACCATCTAAAGATTTTAATATTTAAAAACTATCTTTGCTATATTTTTTACTAAAATATAATGTATGTTTCCAATTGAAAGGAAATTAATACAGAAACAGAAATGTAGAAAGTAAATTCTGAACATAGGAGATCACCAATATGATCAATATGGGCAAAAGGTTGGTGCACATCCTTCTACATTTTACACAGTTATTCATCTACCCACCTACCCACCTATTTAATGTGAGGAATTATCCAAACATCATTATATATAGATATATGCATAGTTGTGTGTGTGTGTGTGTGTGTGTGTGTGTGTGTGTGTGTATGGAGGGGTGGAGAGAGACAAGAATGTCATTTCCTTTGGTTATGGTTCAAAATGTTGACTGATAAGCAGCTTGAGTTTTGGATAAATAATATTTACAAATATTAGTTGAGAAATTGTATGTTTTAGCTAATTCATGTTTTATTGACCTTCATGCACCAAGCCACTTACATAAAGTAAGCATATATATAATTTGAAATGGTAATTTAGCCTATTTGTTTGAAAGAAATAAAAATGTATTTGAATACAGCACTCCAAAATAAGTACTTAGGAACTACTTCTGATTTCCTGTTTTCTTATAAATATTTCACTTTCTTGCAAAAGAACTGAGAATACAAAAGGGTTAAAGAACAAAATCAATGGGGTGCCTGGGTGGCTCAGTCGGTTAAGCGTCCGACTTCGGCTCAGGTCACCATCTCGTGGTCCGTGAGTTTGAGCCCTGCGTCGGGCTCTGTGCTGACTGCTCAGAGCCTGGAGCCTGTTTCAGATTCTGTGTCTCTCCCTCTCTCTCTGACCCTCCCCCGTTCATGCTCTGTCTCTGTCTCAAAAATAAATAAACGTTAAAAAAAATTAAAAAAAAGAACAAAATCAAAAGGACATAATTCTATTTTACTGAAATAGCTACTCATAATGTCCATTTATTTTTTTATGTTTATTTATTTTTGAGAGAGAGAGCACAAGCAGGGGAGGGGCAGAGACAGAGGAAGACACAGAATCTGAAGCATGCTCCAGGCTCTGAGCTATCAGCACAGAGCCAGATGCAGGGCTCAAACTCACATATGGTGAGATCATGACCCAAGCCAAAGTTGGATGCTTAACCAACTGAGCCATTCAGGTGCCACTCATAATGTCCATTTCTGATCATTTGAATTTGCATACACAGAATATGTATGTGTGTGTATATGTATATAACAAATCTATATAATCCATATGTATGTATATATACACACACAAACATATGGATTACACTCTACTGTTTGGTTTTTGTCAATAAACATTAGTTTTTATGTCACTTTTTTTCCAAAAGAGGATTTTTGCTAGCTAAAAACATACCATCGCTCGGATGTCCAATTTCTTCAATGCTAATTTGTTTTTGCTATTTTCTTTATAATAAAACTTTTATTTTGGAATAATTTCAGATAAACAGAAAAGGTTCCAAAGACAGAACAGGGTTCCCATACACCCTCACTCAGCTTCTTCTACTGTTAACACTGTACATAACCTGCATGTGTGTCAAATCTAAGGCATTAACTTAGGTAGAACACTATTCATTGAAATACAGACCATGTTGAGATTTCACCAGCTTTCACAAATGTCTTGTCTTTTCTTTTTCAGGATTTCGCGATGTATTCAGTCAGCATGTTTCCTTAGTTTCCTCCAACTGGTGACAGTTTCTCAGTCCTCTCTAACTCTGACACTTTAGAAGACTCATATTTTGCTGACTCTTCCTCAGCCTACGTAGGTCTGAATCTTTGAGGACTGGACTGGTGTTATAGCTGTTTGGGGAGACCACCACAGACTTGCGGTGTCATCACTTACCAGGGGAAGCACCATCTCAACCTAAATTCTCCCTGGTGACGTTGGCTAAGGTGATTATCTGCCACCTTACTGTTTTTCCTGTTTTGTTTTGTTTTCCTTTTACTCCCTGGGGAACTGAGTCACCAGGGTTCAGTCCATACTTAGGGTAAGGGGAATTAACTCCACCTCATGGAGACAGAAGTATCTACATGTATTGCTTGGAATTCTTCTGGAAGGAAGATTTGTTCTATTCATTTACTCGTGTATATCACTGTGGGATTACACATGTTTATGCTTTTAGCTGAACTGAATACTGCCAGTACTCAAAGTGTTCCAGCTTTGGCCATCAGGAGCTCTTTCAGACCGTCTCTTTTGTCTATTTGCCCTGTGGCACCTCCTGCTCTGCCCCCCCCCCCCTTCGCATTCTCTCCCTCTCTCTCTTTCTCTCTCTCTCTTACTCACTCAATTCCTCACTTCCTGGCACTACAAAATTCTCTAACTTCATCTTGCAATGTCCTTGCCCCGAATGTAGAAATCAGACATTTTTCCAAGAAGCCCCAAATTAGCACGGTACTGAGAAACTTACAGCTTGTTTTTTTAGTTTTTTAGAAAGCACAAAATAGTTTTTCTGTAAATATACATCATTGTAATCTATCTGTATTTTATATCCTTTCACACAAACAGATGACTGAAAGAAAAAGGACACAAATTTATGAAGTATTTCTTAGTAACTGATTTCACAACGATTTGCTATGATTTTGAAGGTCTCTCCATTTCAATCAAATCTTTTTGCATAGTGACTTTTAAAAGCAGTAATAATATTTAAGTGATTACTGATTACTATTTAAATACACTGAAATGATTAATTTTTTTTTTCATATCTTTATTTTATTTTGACAAGGGAGACAGAGTGTGATCAGGGGCAGGGGCAAAGAGAGAGAGACACAGAATGCGAAGCAGGCTCCAGGCTTTCAGCTGTCAGCACAGAGCCCAGCACAGGGCTAGAGCCCATAGACCATGAGATCATGACTTGAGCTGACATTGGATGCTTAACCGACTGAGCCATCTAGGCGCCCCTGAAGTGACCATTAATTTAAGTGGTAATCTAAAGGCTTTGATATTTTAAAATAAGTTGTTTTATTATCATAAAATATGTACTCACTGTAAAAATTTTATATCAGATCTGAAAGCCAAAAAAGGCCATTTACATTATATACAATTATACCACGTAGTTATCAAAATACTCAATGTTTTTCTATGTATATTATTCCAGTATTTTTTCTGCTAAATTTTTCTTCAATGAAATGTTCAGTGGTTACATAGTACTCTACTGCACATGAGCTTTAAGTTTTAAAAATAATTTCCTATTTTGGAAAAAAAATAATTTCCTATTTTGTACATCGTATTATGTAAGCTCTATGCTCTACATGGGTCTTGAACTCATGACCTTGAGATCAAGTGTCACATGCTCTACATACTGAGCCAGCCAGGCACCCATTTTTAACATTACATTTATATAAATACATACCCAGGCCACTTTCAATAGTTTGAAATATATCTCTGGAAGTAAAGTTTAAAAACACTACCAGGTGAAATTTCCTTAGTTTTGTAAATGTTGCATAAATGCAAATCTATATATACTTTTTTAAAGTATGGGTATCTTTTTTAATGTTTATTTATTTTGAGAGAGAGAGAACATGTATGTGAGCGAAGGACAGAGACTGAAAGGGAGAAAGAGAAAACCAAGCAGGTTCCACACTAACAGCACAGTGCCCGATGTGGGGCTCAATCTTACAAACCATGATATCATGACCTGAGCAGAAAACCACAAGTCGGATGCCTACCAACTGATCCGACAGATGCCCCATTTTATTTTGAATACGTTGACCATTCCTTACAAAACAGCATGCCTGCTGCCATCTTTACTCTCCATCTATTCAACTCACTTCTATTCTTCACAACATTTATCTCTACCTGACACGTTCATGTGTTTATATATTTACAGCATGGTACCCATTCTCCTCTTCTGAAACCATATGCATCAGAGACTTTGTTTTCCTTCATCCTGAAGCCCACTACTCAGTGCCTTAGAAACAGTTGGGACTCAGTAAGTATTTGTTAAATGATTTCATGTTGTCATTCATATTTCAATAAATTGGATTAAAGTATTAAATACACTATTATTTTACTTTTTCATTAAAAATTAGAATCACCAGATTGGAAGAAATTTCAAGAACCATTCTGATTCCCCTTGGGCATGACAATTTTTCATATATCCAAGGTTTCAACTATCAGAAGAAAAGAATGGTAATGTTAGGCTATTTTTTGTGTGTGTGGGGTGGAGGGGTACAATTCGTTCCATTATTATTAATTAACTTGGTATTATTCAACCAACAGACATTAACTCTGGAGGAACATAATCTATCTCATCTCATCTGCACACTACTCTGATCTGATTAATTTCTTTCTTCTAAACCACTGCCTTTTCTTTCAATATACCTGTGGTTTAAACCTAAAGAGTTAAAATAGATTCCAAAATGTCAATAACAGATAATTTAGAATAATAGCAGCAAAATAAGCCTTTTCCAAATACTTCAAAAATTATCTAGATATAGACTCTGAAAAGTCACTTCTATTTGGGGGAAGTAATAAAACAAAAACCTTCAAGGCTCTTACATGAAGGTCAGCATCTCACAATTTGTGCAGTATTTCTCCTTAAATTGTGTTGCTTTGCCCTTAAGTACTTGATAACTCATGGCAGAAAAACAACATCAGACGAGTCTGATTTTATTTTTCCATAGGATTGGACTCTGGTATCTAACTGCCTGGAAGATCCACATGGACTTTCCAGAGGTAAATCTAACTCTATGCATCCAACACATAATTCCTTCTCTGGGCCGGCTACCTCTGCCCTTGGATCCATTATCCAGTCACTCAAGACAGAGACCTGAGGCTTCCTTTAGTGTCTTCCTATCTCATGCAGTCACATCTACCCAGTTCCAAGCCCTGTGAAATTTAAAATGTCTATGTTTTCTTTCTTTCTTTTTTATTAATATTTTACTTATTGTCAAGTTAGCTAACATAAATGTAGTCTTGGCTTCAGGAGTAGATTCCCGTGATTCATCACTTGTATACAACAGCCAGTGCTCATCCCAACAAGTGTCTTCCTCATACCTATCACGCATTTATCCCACCCCGATCACCCCTCAGTTTGTTCTCTGTATTTAGGAGTCTCTTACGGTTTGCCTCCCTTATTGTATCTAATTTTTCCTTCCCTTCCCCTATGGTCATCTGCTAAGTTTCTCAAATTCCACATGAGTAAAAGCATATGATATCTGTCTTTCTCTGACTGGCTTATTTCACCTAGCAAAATACCCTCCAGTTCCATCCACGTTGTGCAAAACCAGCAAGATCTCAGTCTTTTTCATCACCGAGTAGTATTCCATTGTGTATATATACCATATCTTCTTTATCCATTCACCAGTTGATGGACATTTGGGCTCTTTCTATAATTTATCTATTGTTGATAGTGCTGCTGTAAACATTGGGGTGCATGTGCCCCTTCGAATCAGCACTCCTGTATCCTTTAGATACATTCCTAGTAGTATCTTTTAGATACTTTTAATTTTTAGAGGATTTAAAATTTAATTTAATTTTTAGTGGCTGTATGAGTTTGCATACCCACCAACAGTGCAAGAGGGTAACACTCTCCACATCCTTGCCAACATCTGTTGTTTCCTAAATTGTTAATTTTAGCCACTCTGACCAGCATAAGGTGGTACCTCGATGTGGTTTTGATTTGTAATTCCCTGATGATGAGCAATGTTGAGCATCATTTCGTGCATCTGTTTGCCATCTGAATGTCTTCTTTGGAAAAGTGTCTATCCATATCTTCTGCCCGTTTCTTCACTGGATTATTTGCTTTTTGTGTATTGAGTTTGGTACTTTATAGATTTTTTATTTTTTTATTTTTTAATTTTTTTAACACTTTATTTATTTTTGAGACAGAGACAGAGCATGAACAGGGGAGGGTCAGAGAGAGGGAGACACAGAATCCGAAACAGGCTCCAGGCTCTGAGCTGTCAGCACAGAGCCCGACGCGGGGCTCGAACTCACGGACCGTGAGATCATGACCTGAGCCGAAGTCGGCCGCTTAACCGACTGAGCCACCCAGGCGCCCCTATAGATTTTTGATACTAACCCTTTATCTGATATATCATTTGCAACTATCTCCTCCCATTCCATTGGTTGCCTTTTAGTTTTGTTATTTACTTTGCTGTGCAGAGGCTTTTTTGTCTTAAGTCCCAACAATTCATTTTTGCTTTTATTTCCCTTGCCTCCAGAGGCATGTCAGGTAAGAAGTTGCTGCAGCTGAGGTCAAAGAGGTTGAAGCCTGTTATCACCTGTAGATTTTGGTTTCCTGTCTCACATTTACATCTTTCATCCATTTTGAGTTCATTTTTGTGTATGGTGTAAGAAAGTGGCCCAGGTTCATTCTTCTGCGTGTCGCTGTCCAGTTTTCCCAGCACCATTTGCTAAAGAGGCTGTCTTTCTTCCACTGGATAGTATTTCCTGCTTTGTCGAAGATTAGTTGGCCATATATTTGTGGATCCATTTCTGGGTTTTCTATTCTATTCCATTGGTCTATGTGTCTGTCTTTGTGCCAATACCATACTGTCTTGATGATTACAGCTTTGTAATACAGGCTAAAGTCTGGAATTGTGATGCCTCCAGCTTTGCTATTCTTTTTCAACATTACTTTGACTATTCAGAGTCTTTTGTGGACCCATACACTTTTACGATCGTTTGTTCTAGTTCTGTGAAGAATGCTGGTGCTATTTTGATTGAGACTGCACTGAATGTGTAGATTGCGTTGGGTAGTATTGACATTTTAACAATATTTGTTCTTCCAATCCATGAGCATGGAATGTTTTTCCATTTCTTTGTGTCTTCAATTTCTTTCATAAGCTTTCTATGGTTTTCAGCATACACATCATTTATCTCTTTGGTTGGTTTATTCCTAGGTATTTTATAGTTCTTGGTGCAATTGTAAATGGGAATGATTCTTTGATATCTCTTTCTGTTGCTTCATTATTGGTGTATAGAAATGCAACTGATTTCTGTATACTGATTTTATATCCTGCAACTTTGCTGAATTCATGTATAAGCTCTAGCAGTTTTTTGGTTGAGTCTTTCTGGTTTTCCATGTAGAGTATCATGTCATTTGTGAAGAGTGAAAGTTTGACTTTCTTTGCCAATTTGGATGCCTTTCATTTCATTTTGTTGCCTGACTGCTGAGGCTAGGACTTCCAACACTATGTTAAACAACGGTGGTGAGAGTGGACATCCCTGTTGTGTTCCTGATCTCAGGGGGGAAGCTCTCAGTTTTCCCCATTGACGATCATATTAGCTGTGGGAATTTCATATATGGCTTTTATGATGTTAAGGTATGTTCCTTCTATCCCGACTTTCTTGAGGGTTTTTGTTAAGAAAGGATGCTGTATTTTGTCAAATATTTTTCCTGCTTCTATCGACAGGATCATATGGTTCTTATCCTTTCTTTTATTAATGTGATGCAACACGTTGGTTGATTTGCAAATACTGAACCAGCCCTGAAGCTCAGGAATGAATCCCACGTGATCATGGTGAATAATGCTTTCAATATACTGTTGAGTTTAGGGTGCTTGGGTGGCTCAGTAGGTTAAGTGTACAACTTTGGCCCAGGTCATGATCTCACAGTTAGTGGGTTCGAGCCATGTGTCAGGCTCTCTGCTGACAGCTCAGAGCCTGGAGCCTGCTTCGGATTCTGTGTCTTCCTCTTTCTCTTTCCTTCCTCTGCTCATGCTCTGTCTCTCAAAAATAAATAAGCATTAAAAAAATAATCACTGTTAAATTCGATTTGCTAGTATCTTGTTGAGAATTTTTACATCCATGTTCATCAAGGACATTGGCCCGTAATTCTCCTTTTTAGTGGGGTCTTTGGTTTTGGAATCAAGGCAATGCTGGCTTCATAGGATGAGTCTGGAAGCTTTCCTTCTATTTCTATTTTTTGGAACAGAATAGGTATTAACTCTGCTTTTAATGCCTGGTAGAATTCCCCTGGGGAGCCATCTGACACAGGACTCTTATTTGTTGGGAGATTTTTTGATAACCTATTCAATCTCTTCACTGGTTATGGGTCTGTTCAAATTTTCTAATTCTTCCCATTTGAGTTTGGTACAGTGTGAATGCATAGGAACTTGTCCATTTCTCCCAAGTTATCCAGTTTGTGGGCATGTAATTTTTCATAATGTTCTCTAATAACTGTTCGTATTTCTGTGGTGTGGGTTGTGATCTCCTCTTTAATTCATGATGTTATCTATTTTGTGTCGTCTTTTTTTTTTTGAGAAGTCTGTCTAGGGGGTTATCAATTTTGTTTATTCTTTCAAAAAAAACAGCTGTTGATACATTGATCTTTTATACTGTTTTTTTTTTTTAATTCTGTTTATTTCTGCTCTAATCTTTATTATTTCTCTTTTTCTGGTTGCTTTGGACTGTCTTTGATGCTCCCTTTCTAGCTCCTTCAGGTGTGAGGTTAGGTTCTGTATTTTGGACCTTTCTTGCTTCTTGAGATAGGCCTGAATTGCAATGTATTTTCCTTCTAGGACTGCCTGTGCTGCATCTCAAAGGGCTTGGACTATCATGTTTTCACATCATTTGCTTCATCTATTTTTTTTTTAATTTCTTAATTTCAGGGTTGACTCATTCATCCTTTAGTAGGATGTTCTTCAACCTCCATGTATCTGGGGGCTTTCCAAATTTTTTCTTCTGGTTTATTTCAAATTTCATAGCATTGTGATCTGAAAATATGCATGGTATGATCTCAATCCTTTTGTTGACAGCTATTTTGTGACCCAGTATGTGATCTATTTTGGAGAATGTTCCATGTGCACTTGAGAACAATCTGTATTCTGCTTTTGGGTGAAAAGTTATGAATATATATGTTAAGTCCATCTGGTCCAATGTGTCATTCGGAGCCATTGTTTCCTTATTCACTTTTTGCCTAGATGGTCTGTCCATTGTTGTAAGTGGAGTATTGAAGTCCCCTACAAGCATGGTATTATTATCTATACATTTATGTTTGTGATTAATTGATTTCTATATTTGGGTACTTTCATGCTGGGGGCATAAACATTTACGATTGCTAGCTTTTCTTGATGGACAGACCCCTTAATTATGATATAATGCCCATTTCATCTCTTGTTTACAGTGTTTGTTTTAAAATCTAGTTTGTCTGATGTAAGTATAGCTAGTCCAGCTTTCTTTTGACATCCAGTAGCATGACGGATCGTTCTCTACCCCCCATTTTTCCAATCTGCAGGTGTCCTCAGATCTAAAATACGTCTCTTGTAGGAAGCATATAGATGGATCTTGGTTTTTTTTTTTTATCCATTCTGATACCCTATGTCTTTTGATGAGGGCCTTTAGTCAATTTACTTTCACAGTGATTATTGAAAGATGGATTTAGTGTCATTGTGTTATCTGTAGTTTTCATGCTTGTGGTAATGTCTCTGGTCCTTTGTAGTCTTTGCTGCATTCCACTTACAGAGTCCCCCCTGGGATCTCCTACAGGGCTGGTTTAGTGGTCATGAACTCCTTTAGTTTTTGTCTATCTGGGGAAGGCTTTATCTCTCCTATTCTGAATGAAAGCCTTGCTGGATAAAGGATTCTTGGTTGCATATTTTTTCCTATTCAGCAATTTGAATATTTCCTGCCACTCCCTTCTGGCCTGCTAAGTTTCAGTGGACATATCTGCTACTTCCCTTATGTGTCTACCCTTGTAGGTTAAAGCCTGTTTGTCCCTAGTTGCTTTCGGAATTCTCTCTTTATCTTTGTATTTTGCCAGTTTCACTATGATAAGTTGTGCTGTTGACCTATTTTTGTTGATTGTGAAGGGAGTTCTCTGTGCCTCTTAGACTTGTATGCCTGTTTCTTTCCTCGTATTAGTAAAGTTCTCAGCCATAATTTGTACAAATAAACCTTCTGCCCCTTTCTCTCCTTCTTCTTCTTATGGAACTCCTATGATATGGGTATTACTTTGGTTTACTGAATCACTTAGGTCTCTAATTCTCCCTGAGTAGTCTAGTAACTTCCTTTCCCTCTTTGTTTCTGTTTTATTGTTGTCCATAATTTTATCTATTTCACCTACTCTCTCCTCTGCTTCTTCCATCCTTGCTGTCACTTCATCTAGTTTATTCTGCATCTCACAACATTTCTTAATTCACTGTGACTATTTCTTAGGTCTTTGATCTCTGCAGCACTAGATGCTCTGCTGTCTTCCATGCTTTTTTCAGGCCCGGCTATTAGTCTTGTGACTGTTATTCTAAATTCTTGTTCAGCTGTATTGTTTATATCCGTCGTGAGCAATTCTTTGGCTGTCATTTCTTCCTGGAGTTTCTTTTGGGGAGAATCTTCTGTTTCATCATTTTGACTAGGTTTCTGTATTTTATGTGTTGTAATTGCTTGCTATGTGTCCTGTACCTGCAAAAACTACCGTATTAAAAAGAGGTCGTACACTGTCCAGGGCCTGGCACTGCAGTAAGTGTTTCTGAGTGTGTTGTGTGCACCCTGGCTCCTCTATCCCCCTGGTCAGTCAGCTCTTCCTTTCTCATAGTGCTGGACTGCTTAGACCTTCCACCAGGTGTGCTTTGATTTGTTCGTTAAAGTAACCCTGGAAAAAAGGAAAGAACAGGGGACCTGTTCCCATACAAAGAAAATAAAATGAAGGGTGGGGGGGAACCACCAGCAGAGATTCAAAGAAATTATAAGGCTTAATGTAGAGAGAGAGAAAGGAAAATAAAGACGACAAAGATAGAGAAAAGGTATAAAAAGAATAGAGTAAAAATGCCTAATTAAACAAAGCAGAGAAAGAAAAAAAAAAAATATATATATATATGGTAACATGTGACAAAGGATCAAATGAGAAACTATGAGCCTGATTCCAAAGGAAAAAAAAAAAAAAACAAAATCAAACAAAAAAAAATAAACAACCCAAAAAACAAGAGGGTAGAAAGAACAAGAAAAGAGAGGAAAGAAAAAAGAAAAAGAAAGCCTAACATTCAAAACCGCAGGAGTTGTCTGTTGGTGCCTGGGACCCACGGCTGTGGTGGTCTGGAGGAGAGGCCATCTGGTTCAGTGTCAGTCCCACTCCCGTCGATAAGCAGGTAGGAGGCATAGAGGGGTGGGGTTTCCTGTAAGCAGGTCCCACCTCCCCTGGGGGCCGCTGTCCTGTGTGCCCTGAAGCCCCACCGTGTGGGTGAATGGGAGGAAAATGGTGACCCCCCCCCCCCAATCTCTCCTCCCCAGACCGGGTGTCCCAAACCACGCCATTCAGGCAGCCCTCACAGAGCAGTGAGGACAGGCTGGTTTTTCCTGCTCCACGGTCTCCAGCGTCTCCTAGGCACTTAGCTGGGATTCAAAACTCCCTGTCTTCAAGAATCTTGCACCACAAGGACTCGGTTCTGGAATGACGCCGCTCTGCCCTTTCACCAAAGGGGCTCTGGCTGGTGCAGGCAGGGTCTTTTGTCTTTGGGAGGCAATAAATCCTCTTCCCACAGCACTCGGGAGAGGGGACTATTCTCTCCCAGCGCGCCCCTGAGATCATTACCATGCCCCAGCTCCCAGCCCTCCAGGTGCAGGCCATAGCTTAGGTCCAGAGAAAAGTCAGGCACTTTTGAAAACTCTGACCTTCGGTTCCATAGTTCTCATTCCCCAGCCTTTGGTCCGGAGAGGTTCTTCTCTTGTCCTAACACAATGCCACAACCCACAGCTTCTCTTCTCCCTTCTGTCTCTCCACAGAAGGGGATCCCTCCCCTCTGTGCCTACGCTGCCCACTGTTTTCTCTCTCCCAATTCACACCTGCATCTCTGTCCCATCTAGCTCTCTCCCTCCACCTGTGGAGCTCCTTCTGTTACCCCGCAGAGGAGCATGTGTACGTTTTTCAAACAGCTTACTTTTTATATGTATGACCACCAAGCTACCATCACCTCACAGAGTATCTACTGCATTAACGGTGTTAGTGGACGATTCCCATCCTCCTAATTTCCCTTAAATCTATTCTCCACACACAAGCTAAGAGGATCTTTCTGAAATACACTTTTTGGCCAAAAAACTCTTCAGCATGGCCTGCAAGACTCTCCCTTTTTCCATGGCTCACATTTTAATGCCATTTTTCTCTTTATGTGCTAACTGTGGTACACCAGCTGGATCCCTCGCTCACCACCCAGTACATTCCCTCACACTGTGCTCCCTTCTTTCTACAAACATCTGTGTGTGTGTATGTTTGTGTATGTGTATGTATATATATACATACATACATACACACATATATATATATACATACATATATATGTATATATATCTATGTATGTATATATGTGTGTGTGTATATGTGTGTGTCTATATGTGTGTGTCTATATGTGTGTCTATATGTCTATATGTATATATATCTATGTATGTATATATGTGTGTGTGTCTATATGTGTGTGTGTGTCTATATGTATCTATATGTGTGTGTATGTATATATATCTATGTATGTATAGATACACACACACACACACACACACACACACACACACACACATATATATATATATATATATATATATATATATAAAGTTCAGGCATCCTCCAAGCTTCAGATAATCCTCACCTACTAGAAAAGCTTTCCTTGCATGAAATAGCCCTTGATGACTGTCCCATGGCACCCTTGAACACTTTTATCATATCACTTCTTATCTTAAGTTAAAATCATCTCTTGGTGGGTCTGATTTCCTCTGTGGATTCGAAGCTTTCCTAAGGTACAGATTTTGGATTCTTTCTCTTTGTATTTCCTGAAAAATAAATACTTCTTCAACTGATCTAAATGTAACTGGTGTTTGAGACAAGGCAAAAGGAGAACTCCACTGTTTTTATTTTCCTTCAAAACCATACCTGGTACAATGCAGTTTACTCTCTAAGAGTACAGATTTATGCATGATTTAGTGTCATGTATTCATATAAATTTACAACTGTGAGCTTCCGATGTGAAAAAGTAGTTTAAAACATGAAATGTTTTTATTATACTCACATGGAGTTTCTTTATAAGTTTGTTTCTTTATAAGTCAAAGACTAAAAGATATAGCTCCAGTATGAATTTAAACACAGTGTGTGTATGTGTGTGTGTGTGTGTGTGTGTGTACACATTTTTTTCCTTTTAACTGAATAAGTTTTTTTTATTTTTATTTTTTAATGTTTATTTTTGAGAAAGAGAGACAGACAGACAGAACATGAGCTGGGGAAGGGGGAGAGATAGAGGGAGACGCAGGATCTGAAACAGGCTCCAGGCTCTGAGCTGTCAGCACAGAGCCCAACACGGGGCTCAAACTCACGAACCGTGAGATCATGACCCGAGCTGAAGTCGGATGCTTAAGGGACTGAGCCACCCAGGATCCCCTTAACTGAATAAGGTTAAAAGATACTTGCCTTTTAACAAATTTAACACTAACCTGGGATACACAACTTGCTCTCTATATTTTTTATTAATGGATTCTTTCATGAGAAACTATCATGTGATAAATTATGATTTGCTAATCTCATGGCTGGCCCACTTGAGTAAGACACAGGGAAATATTAGTAATTTTTTGAAATTACATTATTCCACATCAACAAGCCCCAAAAAACACACAAAAACCAAAAAGCCTGAGGTTCTCTTTGCTTCCCCCAAAACAGTGATTCTCATATTCATAACCTGCACACTCATACCACACAGGACATCAGAAAATCAGACTGACAGACTTCGGAGCAGAGTTACAGCTCTAATACATCTGATAATGCAGAGATAATAAGCAATTTCTGAAAATTAGCATAAAATCTATTTGTAGGAAATCCATGCGGAAGCTATTTTTATTTATTTTTGTAAATTGAAAAGTCAAACAAATTAGACTTGCCTTCTCTGCGATAATACTGCCGTTTACTGAAAATAGCTCCACAGTTTTTGACCATACACAATCTATTTTTCTGCTTAGGAGAAGACTATCTAGAATTATAAATCCTAAGTAAATATTCCACAGATGAAGAAAGGAACTAGACATCAATAAACCCCCCAGAATGTATTTTGATAGAAATTATTCCCAACATTTATTTCAGACATTTTTTATCACTATTCAGTTAAACCGACTTCATTTCTGGTTCCATTTAAAACTGTGCTGTCAGCGTTGAGATCAAATTTGAACTGTACACAGGCTAAAGGATAGCAATTGGAGTTAGGGACTTGTTTTGAGGCACTGCTTTCATGGTAGTTTATAGAGTAATGAGGAGAAGACAAATCATATCCATAGTAGTGAAGGGGGAATGGTGGACACAGAGCGGGGTGATGGGGCTCCACGACCCTGGTCATTTCCTACAGCTGCCCCGGCTTGCTTCCGCTCTCCCCTCTGTACTAACATTGTCTTTCACCTTCTGTATCTCGGCTTTCACATCTGGGGCTTACCCCCGCCCCCACCCCCAGGGTCAGCTAATTCCTGCACACACACTCCCCAAATAAAAAACCAACCAATCGAGAGCACACAGCCCAGACCGGACATCTCCTCCGTCAGGCTCTCACACAGGGTCCGGGACCCATAATTAAGGCTCTTGCCTATTTTCTCTCTTCTCCCTCTGCCTGGCTGACCCAATGCTTCTTCTTGTGTTCCCCGCACCCCCTTCCTGTCCCTCATGGCATTCCTCTTGGGAACTGTAATAAACTCTCTTCCTAACGGCAGTTGTTCCTTGACCTGTTAGCCTGACTGTACTTTAAATTTTAGACACACTGTATTTTAAAACATACCTGTTGGCCTTACTGTCCTTCAGATACACTATATTCCAAAACACTCTCAGCAGAAAATTCCCTTACTGTATCACAGAAAAGAGAAGGAGAGAAAAATCAAAGTTTTGGCCAAGCAAGAAAAAGAAGAGTTCTTAGAAATGTGGGCTAGATACGCAAAAATCTCCTCTATGGTACATTTTAGAAACCGTTATCAAATGTCTGAGATCCACCACCATCCTGTGAAATAACTTCTACACCCGTAGCACTGTGCCAAGAAGGTGGGGCCGCTGAGGTAAAGGGGTGAGTTTTAAGAAAGAACTACTAGACCAACTCTCCCGAGGTGAAAAAAGCAGTAAGATGGAATAAGGAATCCAGACCGATGGGGAAACAGCATATTCGACTGACTGTTCAGACGAGCTCAGCAGTTCTGTGTGCCTTTAATATGTAAGGGTCCCGTATTCGGGGCAGGGTTAGAACTGGTACATGAAGAACCTAAGGCTCCATGCAGAAGACAGGAGTCTATGTGAGTAATGACGGCATCCTTAGGGGAAGGCGCATGTTCAGATTCGCATCCTGGGAAAATATCTCCTGTGCTGATGTCAGAGAGCGGGAAGAATGGAAGACAGTGCAGAGGAAGAGACAGCAAAGACCTTGCCTCAAAGAAGCTGATGGTCTAATGGTGTCGACAAAGGTTATACCAAAGCCAGAATTCAGAAGGTAGCCATCATTAAAGAATGTCAAGCTTTTTGATGATGCATTGTTGCCACCCAGAGTCGTGAAATAGTTAAAGCTTCTATACTGATTGAAGATTTTCAGACACATATTTACAGGCAGAATTTTCTCCAGTGGTATAACAAATCCAACACCACAAAAACAACAGGATTTTTAATAGAACTGAAACTAGTATAGAACAAAACCATCTCAAAAATTCCTCTTTGAAATATATTTAAATTTAATCATTTGCACAACCCTAATGTTTCGAAAGAATCTCAGAGGTGTCTCGAATCTTTAGCTATCCTATTAAATGCTCTATCTCATTCAAATCCATACCTCAAGAAAATATTATTTTCAAATGTGAAATTAATATCTTTCCAAACAGTATACACTTCTACAGCTTTTACATGTTTTCCTGGACAACTAGATATGTGCACTAAGTGACTAATAAAGATGGTCATTTTTATTTATTTACTTTCTATACTTTCCTGAAAGGCAAATGAGTACAAATGATCTGCACTCACTTGCAAGAGACAGAACATATGCTTAGCATGTTTGGAGTTTATGCACAGGATGTAGTATATTGCAGCTCTGCTTTATTTTTGGTTCGATTTCACAGGCCTTTGGGTGAACCGTCTACCTCAACCATAAAATAGGATTAATAAAGCCCAGAATGTACACAGGTTGTGACACAATGTGCTCTCTCCTCTCCACTAGAGCAGTTGGGACCTGTCTGGTAAGACACTGAAAAGTGCTCCGTGGCCCGGTCGTCAGCACACCTCAGTGGCGGGGGCACTGGAGGGATTCTGATTCACTGTGAATTTGGGTGCCGTCCATTACTTCCTGACACCCACGCGCCCATGGAGGCCCTGCTGAGCACCGAATTAATTCATCTCCATAAATGAGCGACGCTCCTACCACTTGTGCAGAAAACCAGCCCTGACAGCGCGGAAATAATTGGAGACTTCTGAAATTAGAAGTCATAAGTTCCATGCTCAGAGGGGACACGCAGTTCACACAAATCGGTGATTCTGACTTGTTGTCAAAACCATTGATCGTTCACTTTTTCACTTTTGACACAAGTACATGCATGGGTAATACAGGCAAGATGCACCCGGATTAAAGAAACCAATAGGGGAAAGATGCTAACTTAATGGCTTAAAAATCTGGTCTTGCCAGTTGAGAAACAACAGGGAGAATCTGGGATGTCTCAGGAGAGAGGCAGTCTCTATCCACCTGTAGCACACTATGCAACAATTCTGCTTATTCAAATGTTCAGTATCCAAGAAAGTTCCGAAATCCAACACTGCAATGAAATCTCCCTATTTTTAAATGTTGAACAGCTGATTTGGGCTGCTAGCTAGCGCCTCACAGATATTTTTTTATTTGGCCACACATCTCTTTAGATTTGAATACCGTCAAAACATAAGACTAAGTGAATCATAATAACCCTAAATTTAATTTTCCAGATATAATTTATCTGTGAATTACTTCAGTATGTATAAACAAGGACTTTTATTGCTTAAAAGGCAAATTCTTTAGAAAATTAGTTGGTTGGTGCTACAAAGACAAAGAATGGATGGTTAAAAAAACATATTTTAATGGCATCATATGATACAAAATTCTCTCTCTATATACTACCGTAATAACACTAAACATAAAAAAGAAGGGAGGGAGAGAGGGAGAAAGAAGGGAGCGAAGGAGAAAAAAAAAACCCACCATAAACTGGAGCTTCATTCGTTGAGATTTTGGACAGAAAATCTCCTGTTTTTTAAAACTTTTTTTTAACGTTTATTTTTGAGAGACAGAGTGTGAGTGGGGCAAGGGCAGAGACAGAGAGGGAGACGCAGAATCCGAAGCAGGTTCCGGACCAGAGCTGTCAGCACAGAGCCCGACGCGGGCTTGAACTCATGAACCGCGAGATCATGACCTGAGCCAAAGTCAGATGCTTAACCAACTGAGCCACCCAGGTGCCCCAGAAAACTTCATATATTTTAAAGCATCACCAATTAACAGGTACAGCTGACCTTTCATTACTGGAAGGTTCTGTATGTGCAAATTTAAATTTGCCCACTAAAATTTAGTTGCATCCCCAACTCATGGACATGTGAAGAGGGACCAAAATTTTGAGTCACATGATACTTACATTACCAGCTAAGGTCAAACAAGGCAATGCTCTACCTTCTTGTTTCAGCTTTTATACTATAAAAAAGGTGTTCCTTTCACGATTTAGTACTATATATATACATATATATATATATATATATATATATATATATATATATGTATATGTATGTATATGTATGTATATATATATATGGTACTTATATATATATATATGGTACTTATATATGGTATTTATATATATAAAAAACAAAATGCAAAAAAATATATATAAATATATCTATATATATCTATATATAGATATATATAGATATATATAGATATATATATATTTTGCATTTTGTTTTTTGGGGGATGATTCTGTTTTTTAAACTGTGTCTCTCCCCAGAGTAGTGCTGAAGGGCCATGGAATGCTCCCAAGTTGCAAGAAAACCGTGAGGTGCCTTATGGAGAAAATCCATGTGTTTGATAAACCTGATTCAGGCAAGACGTAGAGTGCTGCTGTGAGTTCAATGTTAATGAACCCACAAGACATACCAAATAGATAAGATGGCCTTAAGTAAAAATACAAAGAAAGCAAAGTTACGTATTGATTGGCTGACAAAAATGTAGTGACCAGAGGCTCATAAGAACCGAACCCTGCCTTTCTCCTGGGAGCGGTGTTTCTGTATCTGCCAATTCAGTCTTCATGGCAACTATATTTCTAGGACGTAACTTCTGTGAATAATTAGAACTGACTGTATTTACACTGCATTCATTCCTTTAAATAGAAGAAGGAAGAGCCATGTTAAAATACCACATATATGAAAGTAAAAATACAATAAAGAAATATTTAAATTGTCCTTGAGGAAAATGATCGGCAGACTGCGAATCTCTTCACAGATGAGCACAACGCTGAATGTTACGATTTGACAAATGCGCTCCTTTTCCCCCACTGCGTGGACATGTATTTAGTGCATGTGACTTAACAAAAGAACGGACAAACGTCAATCGTTCATTTTTCACATGCTTGCTGCACCTAAACCCTGTGGTTTATGCACCTAATTATGACAATTCACGATGCACTTTATCAATGAGCTAATTCCGTGTTAGTACTACGCTGATGTTGTAGGGGTTCGGTACATGCCACCCCAAAATATGCCACTTTGTCATATTGATTCCTTGGAGCTGAAGGCCCTTGCGAAACAGGAAGATGCAGGAAGGGTTCTGTGCCCCTCTGACCTTTCATCCTTAAAACAGGTCATGTAATTTCCCATGAAAAAGTTGCCTTCCCTGTATGGAAAAGAGAAAAACAACATTCTTACTACCAGAGACGGGTAGCTGGCACCTAACTAGGAGTTAGGTCTGAGGCAAACAAACCTACGAAAATAGCCTGTATTTTCCATGAGTTTCCCCCTAATACTCCCTAATTACTGCCCGCACCATTTTCTGCGGCTAGCCCAAGCTCCTTTGTCCTGTCACATCCCTGCAACTTGTCATTCTTTGCTTAAAAAGATATGTATATACACACATACTTTGCACCTAATGGCTTCTTTGGGTCTTTGTTTTTCTTCTGAAGGCTCCTATGTACACATAAAAATATTAAGTACAAGTTGTATGTTTTTCTCCTGTTAATCTGCCTTATGCCAGTTTAATTCTTAGGCCAACCACAGGCCACCCCTACATTGTGAAGAATCTGTTTTCTGGGGAATCACAGAACCCAAACCACACTCCCATTTACGTTTCCTATGAGATAGGCCCAGGATTTTCTTTTTTATTTATCCATTTGGATACTTCCTGCTTTTTTCCTGACCCGATAGGAAATAATCTTCTTGACAGGCTAAAAATACAAATTTTACTGAGTCTATTAGAATGGGACTATTATTAGTCTGTCTACCCTCTAACCCTAAATTACTTTAAGGCTCTACATAAACTTGAAGTTGACTTCTTATATTTTAAGAATTTTAGATATTCTTTTGTATAATTTACACTTTGAATGTCTCTTCCTAACATATCTCAAGGGTTCTTCTTCAAGAGATCTGGCATTTTCTTTTGAACAGAAGCGCAAACTACTGAAAATGTTAGAAACCTATTGATGAAATTGCAGAATTTTGTAGCTGTAAGAAAGGGATCATTTTGAATTCAGAAAATGTAAGAGCACACAAATGTCACCAATTCACATTAATTTTAGGAAAGTTTTTTTGGGGGAAGGGGACTATTAAGAAAAGAACTGAATTTGGAAATAGGATACATTTTGATTCAGGGCCTACACATCCTATTTTCAACTTTCTGCATTTGACATTTTTTTACAGTTTAGGTCAATCCTGACGCTTTATGCACTTCCCAAGGCTGACGGACATAACAATGTTACAAGTGCTACTTATAGCAGGGCAGTTAAGTCCTTAAAATGTCAATGGTGGTGTTTCTCTTCATGTTGACCTAGAAGCAAAGCATATATCTTTATTCTAGGGGGATACATGGCATGCTGAGGCAGGAAATTTATTAGAAAATTCAGGTGATAGCAGTTTTCTCATGACCTAAGAAGTATGTAGTTGAATGAAAAACATTATGACGAACCCATCAGGCTTCATGAAAGCACTAGACCTGACCCCAGAGACCTCAGATCTAACACTAAGGGAAGTCAACTCAATCTCCGGGCCTGTACAGTGAAGAGGGGGGACAGATAATCGCTCAGAGTCCCTTCAGCTCCAAAACTGAGCATCTCTCATTCTGGGCAACAAGCTTACAAAGAACTATTCATGTATTTTTAATTTTGATTTTAAATAAGATTCTAGAATGGCAGAATTCTGAATTTTAGAGCATACTCACATTTCCTAATTATTTCAGCACTTTAACACCTGGACATTCCCAAAGGCAATTTAAAAACATAAAATCCACAGACATTGAAACAGTTTCATGGGTGACTACTTTGGACAATCAGTCAAAAAATTTTTACATACTGCCAAAATTTACAGATTGCAGTAAAACTATTATTATAAATACCACATATAATTGTCCATATTGTCAATTTTTAAAAAGAAAACAATGTTTTCTTGGATGCTTCCAGAAGTAGAATCTAAAAAAATAATAATAATTTGTAATGATAGATGAATGGTTAACTTATATTCTTAGTGCCTTGATAATGTTTAAAGAGACACATAATTCGAAAATTGAGTTATTGTAATTCTACAACGTGGAAACAAACGTACTTATCTGAATAAATTTAGGAAAACATTCATGGCTACAAATAATTGGTGCCAGTGAGAATGAATGGGTGGCCTTGAGCAGGTATGAAATAAAAGATTTAGTCATTTTCAGCTATAACGTGCCATGTTTCCTCTCTTTCTGCTAGTAGTTAGCTTTAACACAACTTCACAGCTGCTGCAAATATCAAAGATTTGTAACGTATACATTTTCCCATATATATATATGTGTATATATATACATATACATATACATATATGTATACATATGTATATATATATGTATAATATATGTATATTATTATATGTATATATATGTAATATATATATTGTATACATATATACGTATATATATGTAATATATGTATATATATTATACATATATACATATATGTATAATATATGTATATTTCCCATATATATATACATATATGTATATATATATGTATATATATATATATATGTATTCACTGAATCAAGGTACAGTCTTTGTATCTTTAGTGTCATTAACCCTGGTTCACAAGCCACAGACAGATTTAGTAAAGACTGGCAGGGCTAATTCCTGCTTTACGGCCCAATAGCGATGGGACCTTCCAGTGAGTTACAAAACTTCTCTAAGCCTCAGTTTCTTTCATTGTCAAAAGTGTGCTTTATAAAATTGTGAGACTAGATGAGTTAATACATGTAAAGCACTTAAGACACAATCTGATACACTGTAAGCTGCTAACAAACATTAGCTTTCATTACTGTCACATACTGGGTTGATGTTTAATTGGTTTGCAATAATGAATATTCTAATCCATTCACTTGGCACCACTGATTGAGGCCTGGAAGAATAGGCTTATGTTATTACAACAGCATTAATGATTTAGGACAAATTGGGAAGCCCTCCCTACTTACCGTTCTGTTTTTTGCTGCTTTCACTAATGTAGTTTATTTTGTTCCCCAGTGAGGAAGGCAGCAAAATACAGAGAAGTCAAGTGAAAGGGAAACACTAAGTGATTGGGCCTACTTTGTTTCTTCTCTTAGACGTACATTTCAGGGCCAACAACAGTTGTGGAGATCTGGCACAGCCCTCTCACTATGTACAGCGTGAGGACAGGTGTCCTACCAAAACATCAGATAAAAATTTTCAACCTGACACTTGAACTCAAGGCCCTCATCCATGATTATCTCCACAACAGCATAATATATGACATTATTTCTCTATAGCTCATGGATTTGCTAGCCAGAAAGCAACTAATATTTATTGAAAAAAGGAATTCACTATCACAAATCTGCTTGAATGTATGCATTAAGTGTAACCTATTTTTTATATATTTAAATTTTCCGAATTTAGTCTAGGTTTGTAACAAGAGACTTTCTTCCATGTTTTTGTATTTTATGACTAAATTTGATGAGATTCTGAAGAGGTCAAGATGAAGAAAACGTCTTACTTGCTAAATTACAATTGGCTAAATCAAGTTAAAATAAAACAAAAAGTGCAAAGTTTCAGACATTTGTGGGAACAGCCAGACAAAAATGTTTTTTCCCAGTGGCTCTATGGTAAGCGGTGGCGGGTGCTATTTACAAAGGTTTTAGGGGCGGCTGGGTGGTTCAGTCAGTTAAGCGTCGGACTCTTGGTTTCTGCTCAGGTCATGATCTCGTGGTTTTGTGAATTCGAGCCCCACATCTGGCTCTGCGCTGAGAGCCTGAAGTCTGCTTGGGATTCTCTCTCCCCCTCTCTCTCGGCCCCTCCCCCACTCATGCTGTCTCTGTCTCGGAATCAAAACTTTAAAAATACATAGCAGGTGGAGACTTGTGAGGAGAGCATTTGCCGACATCAACAGGCAGAGGGCGCAAAGCGTAAAGGCTGGTACGGGTGAAGACAATGATGTACACACAGAAATCGTTCTTACACTGCTTATGCACACCTGTGCTAGGCCTGGCCATTGACTTAACAAACCCAAAACAGTGAAAATGGACGTTTATCTCGGGTGTCCTTCCGTGTAGGCGACCGTCCACTTCCCCTTCACCCATTCTGCACACTATCAGACACGCTACAAATTACCTGATAAAAGAATTCAGAGTAAGACACCAGGATCTGATGGTGCTTAAAGTTTCAAGGCCTTTAATGAAAACAGCACTTAACTCCCAGTAAAGAAACACCACAGAGGGAACCCGATGCCCCAGAGCACAGGGAAGAAAACGGTAACTTGACTGGAAGAGAAGCTCCTTGAATCTTAGAAGTTCCTCCCGCTGGGAACCACCACCAACACTGGCAACGGAGAGAACTACAGACAGTCACACGTACTGGTGTCTCCTTCCTCTCAGTGACAGCATCCTCTGAATCGCGACAGAGGCCAGAACAAACGATTAACCCTATCCGTACTTGCTAAAATTTCCGTGGTACACGTTGCAGAGATTTTGCCTTTACTTTTGTTTTGACCATTTTTTACCCTGTTGAGGAAGAAATATGTTCTTTCCCAGACGAAATTTATTTGATAGAGTTACAGGAAGGAGGAAGTAGAGATTAAATATTTTCTGAGGGTATGTCAGAAAAAGCACAGTCAAAAGATGTAATTCTGTTAGGGCAAAATTACTAAATTGCTTTGTTATTTTCTCTTCTCAGTGTCACTCTCTTGCTTCTTTATATCTATTTTTTTCTTGATTTCTTACTCTTGTTCCTTTTCTTTAAACACATTCTCCAAACCTCTCCTCTTTCAAAACTCATTAAGCCACGAAAGAGCTTTTGTTTTGCTACTTAAACAATGGCATTCAGTATTTTCATTATATTCCCATTAAAAATGTCCCTTTAATAATATCCCTATTAAATGTTTCTTAGAGTTTATGCCATTGATTAGTATTAAAGCTGAAAACATTATAATGAATTTTCTTATAACTTCCTGTAGGAAACTGCTTTTGGTGACATGCCTCATTGGATTTCCTATCATTTCAAGTTGTGTTACAATGACGCTCCGGGGTTTAAAGGCAAATTTATTTGGAAAACATGACCACTGCTTGACTTACAGAACTTGCGTGTGTGTGTAACAGCTATATAATTTCAATGGAAAACACAGGGCACTTGGATTGCAGATGCAAATGATGTGCTCACTGCTACTGATCATCTAGGTCTCCAGATGTCTGATCCACTGGATCAGAGGATGATATGCAAGTTTCTGAAGGACATACAGGGAAGCAACACACCTAGGAAATTATTAGGCATAAAACGAAATTTAAAAAATACAGCCAGCTCTAAAGGACTGGCCCGATGACACAGAGTAAAATTTTTACATTTATAGAAGGAGTCTATGTATTTCTAGCTCTTACCAACAGTAAGTGTATGCTTTTAGGAGAAGGATCACCGATAGCACTGTTTTCTAGCCCCGACAGATGGGATACAGACAAAGATAATAGTAGGTGAAAACATCAAAGTCGACAAAGATGCTATTATTTCAATGCACTTTTCTTAAGCAAATTATTTTTCTTAAATCAAAAGACACCTACTTGAAATTATGTAGCTCATTTATTGAAAACAAAAATCTATGCTTCCTGAACTCTGAGAAAAAAAAATAAGCTTGATTTTATAAGATTGTTTGCTTATAAATCCTTAAACTGTTGAGTTAATGGGCATCAAACAATTAAACTGTCAATAATTCATCAATATAAACTTGACTTGAAGTATTAAATGGTAAGGCTACAATTTGGCTAGCCCACAACTCATACTCACAAAAAAATGTACAATAATCTTTACTTTGAATCCTAAAATGAGGTAGCCTGCTCTCTATTGCTCTAAGTTCAGCCAGTGGTTGACTTCAACACCCTAAATACATATACACATACTTATACAAATACATACATATGCACGTATTTATACATATAGACATATTTATACATATAGACATATACATACATGTATTTATACATACATATATGTATATACGTCAATGAAATGATTGTCTTTACTGCCTGAACAGACCCGTGAATAACGCCCAAGTGTCATTTTGAATTGCAGCCTGCTATAAACATTATAATTCTAAACCTACGAACTAGAGGCTGCTGATCTCCTAGTTGTCTTCCTCTCAGAGCATGAGAATAAGAATCCTCTGAGTTGCTTTCCTTCTGGCAGCAAAAGTTGAGCACAGAGGACTGCAGCTGTGGCAAAGTAGCCTCAGGAGACGACAGCACGAGGTGGGGCTCATCTAAACAGGAGCTTATAATATTCCTATTGTAACAGTTCCTTTGGTAAATGAGGATTAGGTATTATCCTGTTTTTTGAGTGATAAGTGGTTAAGATTGCTAATTTTGGTTGGCATAACCATTTATCCAGCACGGCTTAAATATCACCTGACTACAGAGCACTACCTGAACCCAGGAAGCCTGTTTCTTTGTGAAAATCACACTTTATGGTTCTTGAATCTTAGTGTCACGGCATGTTCAATATTCTGTCTCCTCCACCAGATCGCATATTCTTTGAGGACGGAAATTCAGAAATTTCACTTTGTTGAGTATACACTCTACTGATTTCATATGAAACAAAATTTGAGTGTTTGTTTAACATGTGAGGGGAAGTTAAAAATGCTGTGGGTGATCTTTCAAGTTATTTTAATTTTCATCTGTCTAATTTCAATCTTTCTCGCCTTTTGGCATACTTAGCAAAAGTCAACACTTGCCTCTGGAGGCGTGAAAAGTCTGGGGGAAGCTAGGGAAATGCAAGGTGCTCGAATGGACGGAAATCATATAGCAAGACTGTGATCACTAACTGACATGAGGCAGAAAGAAAGAAATGATTCAGAATTCGGTGATACAAAACTATAATACTCCATGCCATCATAAAACTACACAAACTTAGATATCAGTTGAAAAATAAATGCTTTTATAGATACTACTGGCCTTTTTTTTTTAATAATTTATTGTCACATTAGCTAATATACAGTGTATAGAGTGTAGTCTTGGCTGTGGGAGTAGATTCCATGATTCATAACTTATATACGACACCCAGAGCTCATCCCAACAGGTGCCCTCCTCAGTGCCTATCTCCCATTTTCCCCACCCACCCCAAAAACCCCAGCCCCCATCAACCCTCAGTTTGTTTTCTGTATTTAAGAGTCTCTTATAGTTTGCCTCCCTCTCTGTTTGAAACTTATTTTTTCTTCCCTTCCCCTATGGTCTTCTGTTAAGTTTATCAAATTCCACATATGAGTGAAAAGACCTATGATATGTCTTTTTCTTACTGACTTATTTCACTCAGCATAGTACCCTCCAGTTCCATCCATATTGTTGCAAATGGCAAGATTTCATTCTTTCTCATCGACATGTAGATTACTGGCCTTCTAATTACACTTGCTGCCTATTTGGAAACCCAATGTAGACACAAAGGTGATTTTTTTCCCCCTAGGCTTTCACATGAGCATTAATTTATTGATGATTTAATTTAATTACTTAATCAATATTTACTAAGTTCCTCCTTTACACTGGGCAAAATACTGGGGGCACAAAGATTAATATGATGTATAACCCAGATCTAAGGTGCAAAAAATAGGGGCGCCTAAGTGACTCAGTCGTTTAAGCTTACGACTCTTGATTTTGGCTCAGGTCATGATCCCAGGGTCATAGGATCAAGCCCCACATCAGGTTCCACACTGAGCACAGAGCCAGCTGAAGGTTCTCTCTCTCTCTCCCTCTGTCCCTCTCCCCTACTCATGCTATGTCTAAATAAAAATAAGTAAATAAAGTGCAAAAAATAAATCTATCTACATTTGGAAGAATTAGTAGTTTTTACCTTAAATAATCATTCCAATGTTTCCAAAGTGGGAGATGACCTTGAAACACTCATTCCCTTACACCTAATGCCTCCAAGCATAGTGACAGGATGATTTGAAGAATATGCACAAATCCAAAGGATCGTGTTCATAACATACAAGAAGAAGCTAGGGAGAGACGTGGTTACAATATCAGTTACCTTCTGTCGGGGGATATGTGTCCTAGCCAGGTGCATCTCATGTTTATCAGACCTTTGTAGACTAAATACCCAATTAACAGAAAAAAAAAAACAAACAAGCATAGAGCTCTAGGGAAAAAAAATAACTCTGATTTCTGACTCTACTACTCACTAACACTGTGGTTTACCAGAAATAGCACTTTTCTGAGCCCCAGTTTAAAAAATGTGTAAAAATACATACGTTATTGATGGCACATAAGAGTAATCACCAGGGGTTACAAACACTGCATGTGAAAAGATAAACAGATGGTGATTGTCAAAAAAAAAAAAAAAAAAGCTACACAGTCATTGTTGTGTTTGTTGTTAGCATTTTTATTAACGCCACAAAGATTATACTCCACTTTGTGTCCACTATCTGACTCCTATCACATAACCCAAAAAGTCCGGATGTACATTATGTAGAAAAATGAAGGGTATAGCTCTTCTAAATGTTTTCTGAGTGTTTTTCACTGGAGCTACATCTCAAAGTGCATGTCCTACTATGTGAGGGATGAAGAGTCAGCTCTTTAAAGGCCATGGTGTGGCGGCTGGATGCATGGACCCTAGGATTCTTGTGTTTGGGTTTATGCTGAACTCTACGACCTTACAGCTCTTTAATCTTGAGGATGTAACTCAACCTCCCTGTGGTTTCAGTATCCTCATCTATTAATTGGGGATAATAACACCTACCTCCTAACACAGTGAGGGTTAAAGGAATCAAAACATGTGAAGTCTTTATAATAGTACTTAGAAAATACAATGCATCAAAATATGCCGGTTATGTTTTACAGAGGACAGCACAGGGTAAATTAAGGTTTAGGATCAAACCAAAAGAAGAAAGAAGATATAAATTAGACTAGATAGTGAAACATTTTTTTTTAATGAAAGAAAAATGAGGGAGACACAGATTAAGGTTGTCTGTATTAAGCCACTGTGGCCAGGGACCTCTAGCTTCTATCTGGACTACAGCCAAGAAGAACCTGCAAATAGCACACAAGATCCGTGAAGAAGTAAAGAACACCAAGGTGATAGAGCTTTAAAAAATCTGTGCTTTCAACAGCTTCAGAATTCCCTGTCTAATCAGTAACAGCTTATCAAGCATGAGATGGGAGAAAAACAATCATCGGGACTCCAGATGGAAATGTATAATGCATATGCAGTTTACAGGATGAATATAAATTACAAACATGGTGGGTTTTAGTTAATCTGCTGAATAAAAAAAATATTGAATTTGTTCTACTTTAATTAATGAGTAACTGAATATTTGATACGGCAACATGCTTAACTCTTTCGCAGAAAGTCAAATATCGATGATTTGGCAGATAAAGTTGGCAATGGCAGTGTTATTTTCCTTACCAATGTTATTCTTCTAGGCTACATCCTGTAGCAGAGGTGAAATCTTAGATGCATTGTAATCTATGCACTCTGCAATGTTGATAAAATATATGTTAAATGAAAGAAGAATCTAAGTATCATTTAAAATGTTTAGCATACTTTGATCAAAAGAAGGACGGTAAACCAGATGTCGTGAGCAAGAGGATTAGGTACTTAATATCCTGTTACTGGGTAACAAAAAGCCTGAGGAAATAGAGGATAGTAATAATAATAGGGAGTGAATAAAGGGATAGGTTTCAGTCTGTACCTACCTCTCTATCTGTAGCCTGCTTATATTATAGCCATTATTTTAATTGTATATATTTTACATTTATTTAGGGCTTGTTTTATGTTCCAAGACTTTTATAGATATTGATTTATCTAATCCTTGTAACAGCCCTGTAATATGGGTACTATTATTATTCACATTTTACAGGTGAAAGAACTGAGGCACGGAGAGGTTAACTAACTTGCCCTCAGCAGCTACAAAATGGCAGGGCCGGGATTTGAAACTAGCATGTTCCAGAGTACTTCTGCGGTCACCCACTACACTGAGCCTATCCAGATAGTAGCCAAAGTGGAAACTGCAGACATGGATGCATTTGCTATACACCCATTGACAATAATTGCAAAAGATTAGAAAGAGTCAGAAAATGTTTACCACTAGATAAGTTTCAGGGAATATGAGGATTTGACTTCAACCTAAGAGTATGAAATAACCCATCACCACTGTTGCTTTTAGTCTTTTCCTTTTGTGATATTGGGAGAAAATAATCTTAAGCCCATCTTTTGTTTACACTGAATAAAATGTGCAAATGAAAAAAAAAAGCATGTGAGTTAATCACAAGTGCATTCGCTTTCTTCACCAAAGGAAAAGGAATTACAACCACCTGTCATACAACCAAAGATGCAAATACAGGTTACCTTTATAAGGAAACAAAGGAGAAAACTTAATCTTTTACAACAGTCAGTTTGTTTTATTTAAAAAAAGGAGAGAGATTAAAATCTGAGGTATGGAAACAATAGGGCTAAACTGAAACACAATGAAAAAAAATGAAGTAAATACTCTATTTCCGCAAATTGAAAGTAGTTATTTTAAGAAGCTGAATAAAATATTTTCTAAGTAATTCAATTAAAACCTCTAATGCCAGAAGTATCACTGGAAGTAAAAGAAGCAATTGTGTTTTAAAGAAACTCAGGAGACTAATACCATATTGCTTATTTGCCAGCTGACGGGTTACTGCTATACATTTGTAGTATCTGCCTTTAGAAGAGGAACTAGCTATTTTAAAATGCAAATAGTTAATCTGACCTTGACAGTACTGTTTTTCTTTTTTTTGTTTATAAATCCTGCATTCCTCTCTGTAGTGAAGTTAGAACTTCTATGAAAGTGGAAAATGTAAACAGCCTAAATACTGTGTATAATTCATGGGCCTCCCTCCTATTATTAATGAAATTTAACCTGACCAGAGAGCAGTAACAAAGAACAACACTCAAAAGTTTTGGATGAGTTTTAATTTTTTTAAAATTTTTTAAAAATCACATTTTTCCACCATGAAAAATGAAGCAGATTCGAAAAACTTGGATTTCACTTAGAAATGTATTCACTTAACATGATCATGTTAAAAACTTTATGCTATTTCATACATTCATTTACTGCTAGTATTGTCAGTGTGGATGCTTTAAAGCCATGGTCTCACTAATTCTCACAATATTACCCCAAAAGGCAAGAAGTGCCAGAAGTCGTAGTGATAAAGCTTCTGTACTGGGTAGAGCTGGAAGGCAAAAAGACTTTTAATTTAGCCTGCCCTTCATGCTACCATTTGTTCTGGGAATTTTTTAAAGTTTTAGATAAATGGGTACAGAACAGCAAGGGGAGTCCAGAAACGTGACAGTCAAGAGAACCCAGGATAATGATACCTCTCAGCCAGTAATTTTAGCCAAGTGTGCAAATATTGTTTACCCATACAAAATATATATCCATTTACCTAAGTGGAACATTTACATTTAAAGTAAGATTTAGGAGATTTTTATTCCCACAAACTACTATTTCCTCTATAGGCAACTCTGAAGTTTCATAAAGGTGAAGAATCATTTTAAAACTTGCCTATATTCAACACCACAGAATACAAAACTTTGGGCATTTGACAACTTCCTAAGAGACCTGGAATGTGTATCTCAATTTCAAGTTAATGCCCAACAATATGTGTCCCCAAGCAGGTTGGTTATAAATGTAGAGCCTTCAGATACAAGAGGACAAAAATGCTTCTGGGATGCCTGGGTGGCTCAGTCGGTTAAGCATCCAAGTTTGGCTTAGATTGTGGTCTCAAGGTTCATGAGTTCAAGCCCCACATCGATCGGGCTCTCTGCTGTCAACACAGAACCTGCTTCGGATCCTCTGTCTCCCTTGCTCTCTGCCCCTTCCCCCCTCAAAAATAAATCAGCATTCTTCAAAATATGCTTCAGAAGGTGCAAAACATCTTTAGATGTGCCAAGCACAGCTATGAGAATAGTTCAAGCTTGTAAATCTCGCACCTACAGGTTTGAGAATTCTTGACTGTAATCTCAATTTCGATAGAAATCTATTCACAAAAAAATAAGCCAAAACATAAACCTCCTGATCTGTGATGCAATTTTATTTCAAGAAACCATAATAATATTATAAAGAATAATTTTGATTTGTGATTTGTATTTTCAGCTGTCCAGTTTCACTGGCACATTTCTATTTATACCATTCTACTTTACTATCCAAAGTATTTGGGGGAAAAGGATAAAAAAGCAAATTTCCTACATCTAAAGGGGCTCTTAAATGATGAAAATGAAGAAATTCTAATCAATGGATGAAACTCTTATTAAGACTTTTTAAAAAAAATTTTAATAATTTTTTTAATGTTTACTTATATTTGAGAGAGACAGAGACAGAATGCGAGTGGGTTGGGGCAGAGAGAGAGGGAGACACAGAATCCGAAGCAGGTTCCAGACTCAGAGCTGTCAGCACAGAGCCCGACGTGGGGCTGGAACTCACGAACCGTGAGATCATGACCTGAGCCGAAGTCGGACACTCAACCGACTGAGCCACCCAGGCACCCCATTGATACTTTTTTTAAATGTCAATTGGCCAATCATATAAACAGAAAAGGTAGGGAAAGCATTTATTGGGGATAAGGACAGAGAGTAAGGATGGCTCGTAGCACTGCCGTACACGGACTAGAGGAAATGAGCAAAAAGTTCTGGTAGCCAAATGATACATATCATCTGTCAATGGGAAAGGGGTTTGTTATTACTTGTCTACCTAAACCCACAGTTTAGCCTAACCAAGCACGTCATCCACAAGTATCAGGCAGATCATAAATAAAGGAACAGATGGAGATCTCCAGAAACAACAAAAGAATGGAAGAGAATGATTTTCAGGGAAACACACTGGTTTGAAGGGAGGGGGTGCCACTGAAAGTTTTGGGTTCTATCTCCGGTTTTCCACCCACAGTGAATATAATGAAGTAAATTCTATAGGATGGAAGAGCTACTAAATTGTTATACACTGAGACATAACAAAAGGTTAACTTAATTAACCACCTTGAGTCCAAAAGCAAACTTGTCTAAGGGAACAAATTAGCTGCCTGGTGTTCATTCTACTACATGGTGCTAAGTTTAATGTGGAAATGTCACTCCAGGCTTTCCGACTCGATCTCCAGAACTCTCACGCACTCCTTAATTCATGACATTCTAGTTTCAATTCCCGTCACGTCAATAACCACCAGGCAGAGGTCACCACCAACTTCAACTTTACTGATGTGATGTGCAACTTTGGAGTCCTCCTCTTCCATGATCCCTCGGCAGCAGGCATCACTGGTGCACACTGCCATCTTCCCGGCATGCTCCCTTGTCACACCCCTCTCCTGGGTCTCCCCTGACTTACCTGCCACTCATTCTCTGCCTCCTTTGGAGCTTATGCTCCTTTACTCAGCCATCAGGTTTTGGACTTTGAGAACAATCCTAACTGGTCTGCACGTCCCACACTATAGCCACATGCAAGGTAGTATCATCCAAATATGGCTTCCATTACCTTCTCTATGCATAGCTAAACCACACATCTGTCTGGTTGTACAGACACTGAGTTCTTGAGTCTTTTATTATTCAGGTGTCCACTAGATGCCTTGTAGATAATTATAAATGTATTCCAAATTCAGCATTCTAAAGCGCAAACTCATGATACTTCTTACAAACTGGATCATCTAGATCGGTTCCTATTGCTGTGCCCGGTGCTGCCTGAAAGCTGGTAAGGCCATCAGACATGTATGGGGGGGTGGGGGGTCATTCTCAGCATTTCTTTCCACCACAGCTCATATTCAATCCATCCCCAAGTTCTACAGATTTTACCTCCAGATTTTAAGCCCTTCACACATTTCCACCCTGCTTTTCTTGCTGCTCTCATACTTGTCTTTGACACTACAGCCAACGCGAGGCTTACGCAAAACAGCCATGATGATGTTCTCCCATCTCATCGCTCCTAGTACACACAAACTTTTGGCTTAAGATACTTCAGTGGAATCCCTTTGAGATACAAATAGAAAAACAAACAAAACAGAACAAAAACTAGAAACATGGCCCATAAAGTCATGTGTCAGGATCCCCTCTTCAGCATCATTTCAAATCAAACCACCTTTCACTTTCTGTGTTGCAGCCACACTGGCCTTCCTTTCCTGTACACAAATATTGTATATGTTATTTTATCTACCTGGAACATCACCCTTGCCCCCAGAGCTCAACCCAACCACCATTTCTCAAGGGAACCCCCCCCCTTAGCTTCCTAATGAAGTTGTATCTCCATTGGCATCTACGAGCCTCAGAGCACCGCTATTTCCCATGATGTACAGCTGTTGTCATTGTGCTCCGTTGTGTAGCTCTTCAATGCCAGTCTCCCCCATAAACACAGGGACTAGCTTTCCTCCTACCATGGGCATGTCCTCAGCCGCTACCACATGGTTGGTTCCAGTAATTTTTATTGAATAAATATTATTATGACCAAACACAAGCTATAGATACAAATGGCTAGAACTCTAAGAAAGGCCTGAAACAAAATATTTTCAGTGCTCTGCCTAGCACAAACACCCTCATTAACTTACTAGTTCATTCCTTCCATATCTCTTCTCTTACCCCTAACCACCCATACCCTCTTTTTCCCATGTCCCATTCTTAGTCATTTTTCAGATGTCAGCTTAAGTGTTACTTTCTCATATATGGCCAGCAAATATTTGTTAAATGAATGATGACCCTATTAAGTATTTATTGATTGCTGTAATTAGGTGCCAAGCAGCATACTAGGGCCTGGGGTTACAAAAATTGATATGGAGTGTTTTCAGCCATCAGGAACTCATTACATTTTGGGGGATTGCAATCACGTAGAGAGATAATTAAAGCATAATATAAATGGTACGATGGAGGGAAGCACCTCCTGCTTGTTCAACGATGCACAGGGGCACCCTGCTGTTGTGCCCACAAAACATGGTTGCAGGGATGTGTGCATCCTTTATTCTGGTACTCTGCTTCCTATATAGCAGCTGCATAATTCCACCCATATCACCTCATTACTTGTTAGAAGAAAAATCCACTATTTTAAAACATTGCTGGAATATCTCTCCTATGGAAAAACGTTTACCTAAACACTTTGAGGGGCCATTTGCAGGTGAGATGCTGGGTCCCAGAGCATATGTAAGAAGCCTGGGTTGAACTGCTTTACACAGAAAAATGAATGGAATGTGGCTCAGATGAAACAGCTGGAGGAGGCAGAACAAGAGTCCCAGAGAGGCCAGACAAGTAGGGAGATACAGTGAGGCCTTGGGAGAAAACGGAGGCTAAACCATACACCTGGGCCTGAGCTTGAAAAAAACAGATACAGAAATACACACATGTGTGTGTGCGCACACACGGCATGGGATGCATTTCCTTTGGTTGAGTTTCTTTTGAAAACAGTGGCATCTGTTAGTTTTAAATTGCTGTGATCTGATATAAACCCTTCCTAAATGTGAATCCTTTTCTTAATTCCTTATGCCCTTCAGCCCCCAATGTAAGTATTTAAGAGAAACTGGTTGCAGGATGGTTCAAGTTGCCTGACCTGCAATCCTGGCTCTAAGAGAAGGAAAGGAGGGAAGCCCTCATCATCCTTCCCATTCTTTCATCCTTACATTCTACACACTCCCTGACAGACTACATGACTTCCATTTTAATGACAAATGCCAAGTCCTTTAAATTCCCTACGGCTCCTTTTTAGGGTAGACCCTGATATATGCTATGTAGAAATCAAAAACTAAGAGTCCCAGCATAATCGGGTGATCTCTGTATCAGCTCAGCTGTTCTGGCAGCCCCTCTGGGCTGTGTAGGGTCTGGCATCTAGACTCTCAACGGGGAATCTCAGAATTCCCCAAATGGGGACCCCCTGATAGATGTGGTTAGTATGGTGACATATCTTAGGGCACCGTAACATTGAGATGGGCTATCCGTGCATATTTTAGGATACGGAAGAAGTAACAGACTGACTCTCCTGATATTGGAGATTTCCCCAACAACAACGTGCTTTTTCTGTTTCTGCATTTATACCTACTTACATTTCTATTTGATAGTCCTCCTCACAAGACTATAATTTCCATGTGAAAACAGACTATGCTGTATATTTAATATCTGTCTCTAGTTATAACTAGGCACACCATTTTTCTTTAAAGCAAAAACAAAGCACATGTAATTGCAATATGAAAAGACCTTAATACTAAACTAGTCTATTTTGTTTCAGGTTAAAAACAAAGTTTCACATAATGTGTTTAGTGAGTTTGCATGAATAAAATAAAGGCCAAAAATGCAGTCGTATCACAGATCTGATTTAAAGGCAAGGCTATGTGGGTTCCTACAGAAGTCAAGCTGTTTCAAGTGTTCAAGAGCTATACGTGGCTGGTATAGTATACATCCTGTACTGGACAGTGCAGACAGAGAATGTTCCCCTCCACCACAGGAAGTTCCATTGGTTAACCTTGTTCCATATACTACAGAGAACAGAGATCCAGAGTAAGCAAACAACTTTCAGATTTTCAACGTTTTTTTTTTTTGTTTGTTTGTTTTTTTTTTATTTATTTTTGGGACAGAGAGAGACAGAGCATGAACGGGGGAGGGGCAGAGAGAGAGGGAGACACAGAATCGGAAACAGGCTCCAGGCTCCGAGCCATCAGCCCAGAGCCCGACGCGGGGCTCGAACTCACGGACCGCGAGATCGTGACCTGGCTGAAGTCGGACGCTTAACCGACTGCGCCACCCAGGCGCCCCAACTTTCAGATTTTCAACTAAAGAGTTCTGGTGTACTGGATCTATATCAGTATGGATGCAATTCTTTTTTATCTTGTGACCAATTCTTGTGCTGCCTCAAATTTTAATTCCATTAATTTTGTGATCTCTTCCTTCCCTAGGACTGCTTTTTTTTTTTCTTTACACTTTCCAGTCAGTTCCACTGTTTGTTCCCCACTGAACAGAATTCATCGAAAACCAAATAGTTGGAGGATAAGTTCATTGGAGAAAAACTCAACACTTACAGGATAAACTGAGTAGCTGTGGACATCAAATTCTGAGAAACCTCAAGATTCCCTGTCTGGTGCACATCACTGTATGAGGGTGGGCAGGATCTACGACTGTGACAGATTCATTCTTCCGGTTAGGTCATGTTATACAGCAGAGTGAGGGGATTCTGCAGATGTAAGTAAGGTCCTATGTATCAATCAGAGACCCATTAGAAAAACGGAAGCAAGAAGATATATACATATTAAGAGATTCATTTTGATGAACTAGCTTATATTATGTGGGGTGTGGGTAGGCAAGCCTGACATCCGTAGGACAGCCATGAGAAAGGAGAGTAGGCTGGATACTCTGGGGCAGAAGTCCTGAAGGCCTGTCCACAGGCAGAATTCTTTCTTCCTCAAGAAAACCTCAGTTCTATTCCAAGACAACACAACTGATTAGATCGGGACCACCCAGATGATTGTAGATAATCTTTACTTAAAGTCAGTTTATTATGGAAGTTAATCACATCTATGAAAACTTTCACAGCAACACCTAGGTAAGTGTTTGACTGAACAACTGGGGATTAAAGCCCAGCCAAGGAGACACCAAAAACTGACCACCACAGGTCCCTAATCAGTTGATTTTCTGCTACTCGAAAGGTTACCATCCTGAGTGGGCCTGATCTAAGCAGATGAGGTCTTTGAACAAGGGTCTAGAGAAGGAGACTAAGAGGTACAAACTTTCATTTATAAAATAAATAAACCACAGGATGAAAAGTCTACAGCACAGGGAATACAGTTAATCATATTGTGATAACTCTATAGGACGGCAGACGGTAACCACACTTGTGATGAGAATTTCATCATGTATAACTGTCAAATCACTGCAGTGTCCACCTGAAACTAATATGTCAGCTATAGTTCAATTAAAACTTTTTTTAATTAAAAAAAGAAGGCCTAGAGATTAGGGGGTTGAAGCAATAGACCCTCTCCTTCCTGTTGCCCCTAAAAAAGCAAGCAACCAAGAGTTCTACAACTACAAAGAAATGATTTCTGCCAACAGCACTTGAGCTTGCAAGAGAAACCAAGGTCTCAGATGAGAACACAGTCTAGGCTAACACTGACTGCAGTGCTGTGGGAGCCCAAGCAGAGGACTCAGGTAAGCCATACCCAGACACCTCATCTATGCAAATGGTGAAATAATAAATGTACCTCCTTTAAGCCATGAAGTTTGTGGTCATTTGTTTTGCTGCACAGAAAACCAAGAACAGAAAGGGAAAAGAGTGTAAAGTATCTTGAGGGCACTAGATGAGCTTGGCAATGAGCTGAGAAGACTTCATAACTTATCTAAATTATATGCTAATTAGCTTGATTGTAGTGATCAATTCTCACATGTACATATATCGAATCATTAAGCTGTATACATTAAATACGTACAATTTTTATTCATCAATTATACCTCAATAAAACTGAAAAAATAAATGTTTGCTACTTTAGGCTGTTGAGTAAAAAGATAATAAAAAAATCAGGCTCATTTCAATTCTTCTCTTTTTACCAATGTAGATTTTTTTTTCATCTTTTAGGATGAGGAAGTTAAAGTTTAAGTAATTTTTTAGACTAAATAGTTTTCCCAAAGTGTTGGATCTAAGACTTGTATTCTGAAGAGACTTTAGATGATCTCTTTTATGTGGACACACAAATTATGTAGGATGGACTGTTTTGACTGTCACTGTTACCTTACAAATACTGTAGCACCGTAATGAAAAAAATCGTGATAAAATACCATTATTTACAGTAATATATAGTTCTTGACCAGTAGCAGATCTGGTATAACATGTAATCTTCTAAATAAAAAAGGAAGTAAGTACCCACCATGGTTGCTGTTAGAGACAGTGAAGTTATTTAATTATTTCTGACATTTTTCTTCTTAACTATTCTGTCACTATCATGAGGTTACATACTCTGCTCAAATTCAGTCTCTAGGAAAAACTAGTTAGAGTGTATGAGAACATATGCACTTATCAGTCTTTCATTGGGAATGGCTACAGCAAAAATTTTAGGAAACCCAGAATCTCCTGTAACGATTAAATAAAATGAATATAAATCCAACAGGTCAGAATTTTTTTTTTTTACCAGACACATCTAAAAGGCAAAAACAATTTCAACATGATATGCTGTTCAGTTCTAAAATAAGGGAAGCAAGCCCATCTATAAGATGACTTCAGCTGACCGTGAGCACTGAAAGGTAGCAATCTGCTGTTACTTAGACTATTCTAAACCCAATTTTGGCAACCAAATTTGAATTTGAATTTTTTTAATGCCTATTTATTTTTGAGAGAGAAAAAGAGCATGAGCAGGGGAGGGGCAGAGACAGACGGAGACACATAGAATCTGAAGCAGGTTCCAGGCTCTGAGCTGTCAGCACAGAGCCCGTTGCGGGGCTCGAATTCACAGACTGTGAGATCGTGACCTGAACAGAACTCGGATGCTTAGTTCAACAGACTGAGCCACCCAGGTGTCCCACAGAGGTGAGATTTTAAATCCTCTAATCCCTTGGCTGTCCTGAACAGACAGAACTGAATGGAATATCTCAGACCTGGCAATGATCTGCTAAAAGTTAACCATCTAGAGACATCTTCCGTTTCATTTAAAGAATTGTCATGGATCATTGAGATTTTTTTTCTCTCCTCTACTCAAGTAATAGGTCAACGTGACCTTTGTTGCCTTGGAGTATTTGTACATCAAGCTCCAGCTGCAGATGTCAGATTTTTGCTCTCAGACTTCTGAATTAACTTGTAATGTTAATTAAACTTCTTTTCCCACTTTAATTTTGCTTTGGAGTCTGGAAAGTACCTCTGAAAAATCAGAGTCAGGACTATGACAACTAACTTCCTTCATTTTCTGGAAGACTCCTGATTTAATATTCACTAAAACCTAAGTGAAATGTAATCATTTCCACCTTTAAAAAAATCGACTTTAAAAATGAACGCCTATAGGGGCACCTGGGTGGCTCAGTTGGTTAAGCATCGGGCTCCAGCTCAGGTCATGATAGCATCGTTCCTGAGTTTGAGCTCCCTATTGGTGCTTAGGATTCTCTCTCTCTCTCTCTCTCTCTCTCTCTCTCCCTCTCTCTCTGCCCCTCCCCCATTTGCACTTTCTCTCTGAAAATAAAATAAACTTAAAAAAAATGAGCGCCTATAAAAAACAGTTCATGTCTTCAAGAAACTGATAACATATTTGGAGAATATACTAATAAGGCATAATTAGCTTCTGATGATAGTATATGATAAGGAGCAAAATTAACATAAAAGTGATGTGATCCATGTGTCAGACTGGTGGGTTCAATTCTGCATCTGCTACTAACCAGCAAGTTTGCAAAGAATAAATCGCAGCCGCTCTATTTCACTCAGCTGGTGTTTAAGTAAGAGTTGTTAAAAATCATTGTAAATTGTATATCAGATTTGTACTTCCTCTATTTCTTTAATAGAACTAATGGGCTCATACTGACACCACATTTGTCTTTGGACAATTTGATCTCATTCTTAACCAATCTATTTCCTGACTTGGAACACAAAATGTGCTCTAAGTGAGGATTCAAAGGGCTGTCATCTATTTAACAATTACCGTGTACCAGGCATTTTTTATTGAACTCTCCAATTAATACTTCCACTAGTAAAGCATAGATAGTCTCATATTCACCTTATAAATAAGGTGATTTTGGAAGGGATCCATGACTTGTCCAAGGTTTCACAGCAAATAAGACAGCAGCTGGCTTTGGACAAGACTCTAGGAGAGTAGGTTTCTCCTTTTGTGCCTTTGAACCCCATCTCAGCAGCAAGTCTTTCCTTAGGAAGCAGAAATCGGAAGAAAACCTTATACAGGACAAGTTTCCTTAATTACTGAGACATTCGAGGGTCCAATATGTTATGTTTCATTTTGGCAGATTAGACACCTTCACAGACTTCCTTTTTAAGAAATATGAGTTCTTGAAATTTTACAAAATTGATGTGGGATTCAAAAGGTTGTATTTACAGATTTTTTTTTGTTTCTCTAGATTAAAATAAGTCAGTCAGATGTAAAGATTTTATCAATATCTAAGAAAGGATTTGTTAGCTAAAGAGTTGTTAAAGATGGGGAGAATAATTTTCCATTCACTACAGACCTTTCTTCATTTTTCTTTATTTGGAGATATTTTGGCATTTAATAGGCTCTTCTCTGATTAACTATTTTGTAAGTTCTTAAGGAAAAATACACATAGGCACTGTTGGCTGGATATGGGTAAGGGGGTAGGGAAGGAGAGGAAAGTGGCAGGTGAGCACTGAAGAGAATCCAAGCAGCATTCACCTTCTGTGAAGAATGCCATGCAAAGCGCAGGGAAAATGTCAAATCCATACAGAACAGTGAGGTCAGTCAGAGGATTCTTCCACATCAGTTAGCACTTGAGACGCGACCCTTTTAACAACAAATAGCTCTTGTCATAAGTGGAGAGGTTTTCGCGGCAGAATGCGTCCTGCATGGTAGCGTCCTCTGCATGTGTGTCTACCTGTGTCTGCATATATATTTTTCTTCATAACGGGTAGAATAATTTTATGAACTAGTGGTCATGAGAATTCTGATACATCAGTTTGGTTGGCGTTTGAACTTTAATAATCTTTGCTTAATGCTCACTCAATACACCATTACTAACAATACTGCAAAATTAAAAAACTAAACTGACACATTAAATGGCATGTTGACACCTTAACACAGACAACATGAGTACAGTAGTCCCCCCTTATCCATGGGGACACGTGTGCAATCCCCCATGGACCCTGAAACAGCAGGCAGTACCCAACCCCACATATAAAACTACGTATTTTTTTCCTATGTGGATATGCCTGTATTAAAGTTGAATTTACAGATTTGGCACAGTAACAGATTAACAACAACTACTAATAAAATAGGACAGGTGTAACAATATAGTGTCATGAATTGCAATGAAAGTCATGTGAACATGATCCCTCTGCGTCTCTACCAGTGTCTCATCGTGCTGGACTCATCCTTGTTCTGGGGATGACAGGAGATGCTAAGATGCCTACGTGAGGAGACAAAGTGCGGGGAATGACAGCACTGTGATATTGTCATGTAGTGTTAGGCTACTGGATGACCTGAGGAAGTGCCCGGAGAATCTTCTGCTTCTGACGTGTGGCTGACCCCGGGGAGCTGACACTGTGGAGAAGGGGGGAAGGGTTACTGTATTGCTACTTAGTATGTCCTTTCAAACGCATAAGCGTTTTATTTAAAATCACTAAAGGACATCTGCTACAGATTGAGAGCAGTGTTAGGAACAGACATGCTCTGTATTAATTTTAATGCCCCAGTCTTTCTTTCCACCTGTCACTTCTCTACATCTTTATCTACAGTTACCGTAATTTTCAGGGCACCCGGGTGGCTCTGGCAGTTAAGCCTCTGACTCTCGGTTTCGGCTCGGGTCATGATCTCACAGTTCATGAGACTGAGCCCCACTCTGGGCTCTGTGCTGTCAGTGTGGAGCCTGCTTGGGATTCTCTCTCTCCCTCTGTCTCTGCCCCTCCCCTGCTTACTTTCTGTCTCAAAATAAATAAACCTAAAAAAAAATGTTACTGTAATTTGCAACTTACACACTTCTTCCTCTCCTGTGAAGTTAAAATAATCATGCAGATATTCTGAGAAATCAAAACTGTGATATAACAATATTTCTCATGATTTTGATGGCAATTCTTTACAAATATGTCTATTTTTAATTATTTATTGCCAACGGAATCCTAATTAGATATTCTGCCTTCCATCCAGATTCTCACATGACTTAATTCACTACATAAAGGTAGCTTAAGGATGAATATACTAGACTTCACTGGGCTCAATATACTATTTCATAGCTCCCCTGAGTTTGTAACAATCCTTTTCGTTTTCCAGAAAAACTGAGTATGACATTGATTCCTCACCCTGAACTGTCACTAAAATTCCCATGTGTGTAAAGGACCCCCGACTGTATCCCATGCCTATGGTTGCATAATTATTTTCTGATGTAAACTGCTGAGCAATTAGTTTTTTCTTCCAAACCTTCTATATATTTCATGAATATTCTTTCAAAACTATTTCCATAATATCTACTATTCATAAAGCAGAATGCTGAGGCCAAACACCTAGCTACTGATCAAATTTTAACAGAAATGAATACACACATGTTAACTTTGATATAATATATAATACAACGGGACAGAACCCTGTACTAAAACCAGTTCCTGTATGGTTCTGCCACCTGTTCCTTATGGGTTGGTCTCAGAAAAAGTCATTTATCTCTTTCAGGGACCTCTTAGGTCCTCACCTACAAACTTAAGGTCTGGTCTAGACCATACCCCAGAGGGCTGCCACCTGTAAACATTTCCTGGCTCCATGACTCCTATATTTTACTCTTCTTTAGTTTCAATCATTTCAGACAATCTTTTTTCCAAGTACTGGAAATTACATTCTGATACGAAGGCAGCTCCTTCTAGGAAATGATTATTACTCTGTATGAACATTAAGACTCATTTTTGATGCTTAATTAATGTGGAAGGCATGTTTCCTTATGAAGTTAAGAACAGATGTTGGATAATAAAATTCATCTCAGAGCTGAGAACCTAAGAAATAAATGAACAGTTACTAAATAATCTTATGTGCTATCAAGGAGTAGTAGGAAATGTGAAAAACAGCAACAATAATAATAATGGCTAATATATTTGTGACTGTTTACCTTAAGCCAGCCATTGTGCTTTAGCACTTTGGATTTATTACCTCATTTAATCCCCATGATAAATCTGTGGAGTGAGCATTATTACTCCCATTTTGAGGTGGCAGAAAGGAGGATTTGGAAAGCTTGAACAATCATCTCAAATCACCCATTAAACAAACTTGGCATTTACTTTAGATTTTACCGAAAGAGCCATCTCCTTTCATTGTATCATACTGCTTAACATAAAGGATAATGTCACATCAAAATACGGTTAACCCAAATGCTCCCTATATATGCATATTGTGTTCAAAACTTAAAACTGACGTTGTGAATCAAATTTTTGCAAATGAATGCTGAATATGTCGAAGACATACAAAATCACCCAAGTCTTTATGCAATATTAGAGACTAATGAAAACACAAATTACTTTATTTGAAAATTGATGGTCTATAGTTTAAAATAGAAAAAAGGTATTATTTTGCTTAAGATATAATTGTAACCCTTATAATCTAAAGAATATGCTTTCTAGATTGTTTTTCACTATAAACAATATATTTATTCTTCAAATTATTACTAATCTAAGTATTCTATACAATATTCAAAGATAAATTTTAAAATAGAAATCACAAGAGTACAGAGGTATTATACTGCTCCTTTTCATATATAATTAAAAATACAGATTTTAGGTACTTTTTATGATATAATTAATTCTATACATACCATAATGAACAGTTTTGTTATTAGAAATCTGAACACTAAGTAAATTAGTTAAATCAGCTAGCTTTACATACTCTTCCAATATAGTAACTGGCTGCTTTTTGAAGTAATGATTTATTGGTAGACCATCCAACAGGTTCCCAATTGATTCAAATGCCTAGTAGTACCAGAGAAACAGCAGAGAGCCACTGAGCTTGGGGGAAGGGAGATGTGGACAGGAAGACAATAAATATCAGGGACAGATAAGTGTGTACATGTTCAATAACACTGAGTAAGACCCTCCAATGGAATGACAACAAGATATACTAAGATTAAAATTCCCCCAAAGAACATCAGGATGGGAGCTTGAAATTCAAATTGTTAATAAAGGAATGATAACTTTCATACACACCTGAATTTATAAATTGAGATTTAGATCTTGCATGCATTTCAAACTGTGTCTGATTATAGTAATTTTTGATAGTAATACAGTTTGATATAGTTATAGGATGTAGGTAATGCAGAAAAGAATGCAAGAGAAAATTAGTTATCCGTAATACCACTTCTTAGATGGGGCGCCTGGGTGGCTCAGCTGGTTCAGCGTCCAACAACAGCTCAGGTCGTGATCTCCAGGTTTGTGAATTTGAGCCCCGGGTCAGGCTCTGTGCTGACAGCTAGGAGCCTGGAGCGTGCTTTAGATTCTGCGTGTGTGTCTCTCTCTGCCCTTCCTCGCTTGTGCTTGCTCTCTTTCTCAAAAATAAACATGAAAAAAAGTTTTTAAAAAGAAATAATAGGGTTAGCACTCTGATGTGGTTTTTATACTCCTTTTAATTTTTTAATTTTTTTTTACCAACTGGTAAATGAAAGAGAGACTGTTTATATAAACAATTTTATATTCTGCTTTTCTCTACCTAATTCCATCTCATTTTTCTTGCCATTAAAAACTCTTCACACTTTCGTAGTGGCTGCACAAATAGTTCATTCAACCATTTCTTCTTGTCACAGCCCTCAAGGAACTACTTGTAAAAAAAAATTGTTTATTTTTGAGTCAGAGAACCTGCACACTGTGCACACGAGCAGGGGAGGGGCAGAGTGATAGGGAGACAGAGGATCCAAAGTGGGCTCTGTAGAGCCCAACATGGAGGGGGGGAGGGGGCAGACCCACTGTGGAGCTCAAACTCACACCCATGAGATCATGACCCGAGCTGAAGTCCTCAAGACCTGAGCTGAAGTCCAATGCTTACCCAACTGAGCCACCCAGGTGCCCTGTCAAGGAAGTACTTTACTGTTGTGCTTTTTTAATGTTTGTTTATTTTTTTTGGGGGGGGGGGGAGAGAGAATGAGCAGGAGAGACACAGAGAGAGAGGGAGACACAGAATCCAAAGCAGGCTCCAGGCTCTGGGCTGTCAGCACAGATCCTGACATGGGGCTCGAACCCATGAACCATGAGACCATGATCTGAGCCAAAGTTGGACGTTTGAACAGATTGAGCCACCCACATACCCCAAAAGAACTAATTTTACAAAAAGTAAGGCAGAAAAGAATCCACATTTTCCTTTTCCAATTGTTCTACTGGATGCAGTGGGGAACAGGCAATCAATCAATAAACAAACAAACAAACAAACCAAATACATCATTATCCTGGTGTTTAATGCTCACTAGCTGAATGAGTAAATAAAAACTTACTCAGTCGTCAGTTTTCTCATTGATAAAATGGGGACAATAATAGTTCCCAACTCAGCAGTTTAAGAGAATTAAATAAAGCACTGAGCATAGTATCTGACACATCACCTATGGTGAGTAAATGCTGAATACTCTAGCTATATAAATATTATTATTACTATCCTCCATGTGGATCTATTTTGCTCTGGTTTTACGCTGCCTCCAGGAGGTAACATGCTTTGGTGGGAAAAAAAAGGCTAGACTGACAGCATGTGATATATAGGTAAGTTATTTTACTTCTTCAAACGTTGGTATTCTCATCTACAAAATGAGGACACCACCACCTATTTTGTATAATGTCTGCATTACAGACATAAGCCAAACACATTCAATAAATGGTAGCTATTTCTCACCTTCTAGATATAATATTTCCTATCAGATATATTTATAATTCAAATTAATGAAATTTAACCTAAACAAATGGTAGCTTAGTTAATAAAATCACCCTCTTCTTTCTTACTTGAAAAGTACCATTGGGGCACCTCGGTGGCTCAGGTGGTTAAGGTTCCAACTTTGGCTCAGATTATGATCTCACGGTTTGTGAGTTTGAGCCCCATGTAGGGCTCTGTGCTGACAGCTCAGAGCCTGGAGCTTGCTTCAGATTCTGCGTCTCCCACTCTCTCTGCCTCTCCCCTGCTCATATTCTATGTGTCTCTCTTTCTCTCAAAAATAAATAAACACTAAAAATTTTTAAAAATTAAAAAAAGCACTGTGGAAATACTAGCATACTGAATTTTGAAATGTGATCCCAGTACATCATGGAAAATATCACAGTTAAAAGCATTCCCAGGGCTCCTAGCTGGATCAGTCAGTAGAGCATGGGACTCTTGATATTGGGTCGTCAATTCAAGTCCCATGCTGGTCATAGAGCTTACATAAAAATAAGTAAAATTGTCTAAGAAAAAAAAAAGTCCTTGATACTTAAGAAAAAGCATTCCCATTATTTATTTTCCCCTCAAAAAAGGGATCAAATTCTCTACACACACATAGACACACACACACACACACACACACACACACACACACACACACACTGATTTTGAGGTTAAGATTACTACAAAGTGAGCCATGTGAACCAGAATGAAACTGTCTCAAGTTATCCAAATAGCTCTGACTTGGTCAATTCAATTTAAAGCAATAAAAAACCAGCCAAACCAATTTAATGACATCACCCACTGGAGCGAGTGAACCTCTAAATAGAACATAGTTTATACTATCTACATATTATATTCTACTTTGTATATCTCTGAATAAACATGATCAAGATGATACAATGACTTTATCCTTAAAATTCAAAGAACATTCACTTGTATTCTATCATTCCATTTCTTACCAGAGCCCCATGAGTTAGGGAGGGGGAAAGGCATGGCGTTTCATATGCATTGGACAGGTCTGAGTCAGATTACTCAACACATTCACCAGGTCATGTGGTTTCACATGGTGGTACCTAGTCAATGAAAGTGTTGTGAAAAAATGCAAAACCAGGCCTTCCTTCTCTCCCTAATAGTAGGCCTAGAGCTCCTTGCAGAAGAAGCTGAGAAGAAATGGAGCAAAGCTTTATTTGACATATTTATCTCCTCTCTTTTAGAGAAAATCAGCCTTCATATTATACACCGTGAATGTCGATATTTCTCAAATCTGAATGGAGTGTGCTAAACAAATATGAATTTGTATTCTAGTAGCAAAGCACATTTGATACCGTTTCTATTGTTTTTAACTGTCTATTGGCAAATGCAAAATGCAAAGCAACAATTATATAAATAATATTCAGCCTAAACTGTGTGGAGGGAGGATCCAGTCAATCTTATCTCAATCCCAAACTTAAATTCACATGAAAGAAAATGTAAAATTATCCCCCGAAAAAATACAGATCCTAGCTGGTCCTAGCTGAAAAAAAAAATGGTATTAACTATGGCAAAGTACTGACCAATTGGCAACTAAAAAAAAACAGCTTGTATTTTTAAAATGTGGGAAAAAATCTGCAAAAGGCACAGATAAAAGATACAAGTAAGTGTTCAAGGGGTCGTTTTTCTTGCAATATTTCTGCTGATAAGGTGATATAGGAGTGTTTCTGTCTGCAGTATACACACCGGGGATCTACCTCTAGAAGCATACTGTAATACCATGGTTATCACCCTTCTCACTATAAAGTCTTGGGACATCTCAGCATGCAGGAGACACTTTCTGCACATAGCAGGCACTAAAATACAGATTAAACAAAAACTAAATTGCTTCTTACAGTGTGTCTATTTTCTTTATTTTATAGTGCCTAACAATTTAACAATCCAATTACCAAGTGACAAGTGCGATCTCCACAAGCAGTTCTCACCCAGGGGCAATGCTGTCCCCCACAGCAGACATGTTTTAACGTCTGGTGTCAATTTTTGTTGTCACTCCTGAACAAGGAGTGATGTATGACGAGCATCTAATGGGCAGAGGCCAGTGATGCTGCTGAAGACTCTATACGGAATGGGACGGGACATCCTCTTGCCCCCATGGCCAACAATGAATGTTCTCACCAAAAACATCACCATAGCCAAAGTATAAAATATGATTTGTTTTAAAACATTCTTTTATTGTAGAAAGAACAAGAATAGAGAATAAAAAAAGAACGAGTGGCACAAATTACAAAAACAGGAGATGGGGTGATTTAGTTATTTATGGAAGGTCATGTAAGAGATGTGGGAGACGGTCACTACACTGCATGGCTGGTGGACGGTCCAGAATGACTTTACACTGTTGGGTGACAGAAGAACAAACACAATGCATTTTCTAGTCATCCTACGATCCTGAATTCAGAAAACCTCCTTTGTACAATGGTTCTAAATTAATTTGTGTGATGTTTTCCCTTAAAAACTGCTGAAAAAAAGCTTATCTGAAGAATGAACTGAAACCCCCTGTTCCATTCTACCCCTTGGATATGCTTCTGCACCTCTCGCTGGGGTTTGCTATGACTGAACTTGCTCTTTGATTGCAAACTTTAGTATTGGCAAATGTAATTTATTTTTTGATCAACAAAAAGCATTCCTGTAATAGATGGTCACAACTTGTCTAAATTTGGAGTAGACTTTAATCAGAGGTGCTGTTAAACCAACTGTGCTGCTCAGAGTCAAACACTTAGAGTGAGTGACCTCAGTCATATTGTCACCTGGTCCTCGGCAGCACAGAAAACCTTGTAAAATGATTTGAGGAAAGTAATGATCGTTTAGATATAAGCACGCTGCCATAGGAAAGAGGATTCTCCCCACTCCCAACTATAACATTTGCATTTTAAAGCAAGTATAAGAAGCCACTTGCCCAGTCTCTAAATTCCTTCTGTAGCATACATAAATACAGCTGACACAGCAACTTTAAAATAGTACAAAACCCCTAAATATCTGATAAATAGTAGGTTGACAGCAGGGAAGAAAAAATGTTGCAGGAGGCTTTACATGCTGTCTATTTGACTAAGGCTAGTAATTAATACAATCCATGTAGAGAGATTAAGATCAGATGAGCACATCAGATTTATACAAATAAAGGTCTTAACCTAAAGCTCAATTTTACCAATAATTTCAAGAACCATCCATCACAAGGCTGGGTGGGATGAAGCCTAAAATTAAGGCCCAGTATTATGTGTACTCTGACATCTGAGAAAAGTCCGGAGCGTCTCCAATGGTCTGACTGCAAGTTCCCCCTACAACTAACTATGCTCCTGGGGAAAAGGTCCCCTAGCCAAAAACCTTCCCTTATTCTCAGGATCAGGCATAGTTTCCGCTTATTCTTGAACATTTAGGTCGTGAAACACCTCCCTTCAACACCTCAGTGATCACCTAGCTCATGAGTTATTTTCCAGGGAGTTATATTCATAAATCCGGAGAAGCTAAGTGTGTTTAGTTTGCCATAAACATCCTGAAACAGGTTCGTAACAGGAATGCTCAACACATTCCACCGATAAGAACTTTCCTCCTAGAAAAGTTAATTATTTGGGAGTGCAGGGGGCACATTTATCAGAACGTTTACAAAGAGATTGGTCCAAGGGACCTGCCCCCTTCCCTAGGATCATTCTCTCATTAACTGGGAGTGAAATGGAACAGAGGGCAGGGGTAGGCTCTTCAACTCCTCCCCATCCACCAAAATGAGCATGAAAGACTAAAAAAGATGAATACGACACTATTTGGAGCTTAAGAAAATATTACATATATATATTCCAATGAGAACCGGAGTCTAAAAAAATTGTGATAATTTTTTCAAGTCTAGGTATAAAAAAACTGATACTAGTCTAAAAGGAATAAAGTTATTAAATGTTTTAAAATGAGTGATATTTAATTTTTAAAAAATATACCCAAATAATTTGCATTGCTAGAAGGTTTAAGTCAGCATACTAAATGATTATTTTATTATATTGTTACTTTTAATTTATGAGGGTGATAACTGCCGTCTTAAATATTTGCTTTTTTCTCCCTAGCTAAGCTAATTTAAATAGGTGATAATTAAGACTAACAACTCAAGAGTAAAAGCTAATAAAAGAATCTCTTAGTGTATATTTGCAATATTTTAAATTTTACTTCTTTCCTCACATTACTCAGGAATTATAAGTGAAACACTGATGGACTATATAACTGTGATTTTAACTTGCATATTCTTTGCAAGTATGGATTAACATATACGTAAATGGTAGTTAAAATATCTCAGGAGCTGACGTTCCTGGAGGAAGCACACCGAGGTTGAAAAACTTTCTGTACCAAAATGCGAGAAAGCTTGAGCTGTGTTATTTGCAAGCTGTCCTCAAATGAGTGTGTTATGATGACCAGTCCTTTAAATTCCCGTATTGGACATGTGGGATGTACAAAAGTGTTGATATTTTTCTTGCTGAATATCTCCTCCTATATGTTCTTATAGTGAAAACTGTGGGCCAATTTTTATAGTCTTTAGAATCTACAAAATAATATTTTCTGTAGGCCATGACTATGACTATAGAAAGTCCTTGTGGATGGAGAAGAAAAGAATTAGCCAGAAGAGAGAGGTATCAAATGACAGGAAAGGAGCATTGCTTCAGATTTTTATGCAGCGTTTCTAGGTATGCAATTAACTCACTTATGCAACTCACATAACCCTGTGGATTTTGGTTTCCTCATTAGTAAAATAAGGGATTGGGCTGGGAGGTCTCTTGGGAACTTTTTAAAGTTCTTGTGCAGTATACATGTGACTCTTTGTATTAATCAAAATACCTTATTTGTAAACCATGCTGAAGCGTGGTTATTTTTCATTATTTTCTTCTAATCTTCAACCAGTTATCGTAATATGTGTACGCTTTGGTTTAAATATGTATTTTTCTTGGAAAATTATTTTATGAAGAGAATTCTCAACTAATATTCACAATGAAAAATAAATCCACTCTTTTTTCACAATTGAAGTATACTGTTACTCCTAATTCAGAACTGCAAACAGGTACGATTATATGTTATTCTCTGTCAATAATTTTGGTTTACTTTAAATCAACACTGTTGATTTTATATGTGAGCTTTGAAAATTCTTGAGAGTATTTTAAATTTATATTTTTGTAGTAAGCAATACAATGTAAATCTAACTCTAAATCAATGACTAAGTAAATATTTCTCCAAAATATGAACTAGCAGTCATGTGTGACTGTCTTGTATCTAAGGAGAAACTTACTTACACTTACCATGTTTTCTCATTGAATAGACTTTTAGAAAGTAACTGCCTCCCAAGTAAAAGAAACTATACTGAAAAGAAACAACCAAATGCTGATCGCATGCATCTCCACAGACATGAAAAATGAGAACGCAATTCTTTGTTTTTCATGCCATAAATTTCCATTCAACGCAAATGTCACCCTCAAATTCAAATCCAGGAATTAGACCCACCGAGTATTTATCAGACTATTTATTATATAAAATGATAATTTATTATCTTTAATATCTATACCTTTGAATTTACATTGCTCAGTAAGTAAAAACCACAACACAAATGATCTCAAAAATATTTTCCACCTGCTACAATAAGCATCAGTCACTGCATTATCACCATGAAGTGAGACCCAATTAGATATAGAGGGATAACCTTTCTGTTACAAAGCATTCCAATTCCAGTTTGAAATGCAAACTACTTTTCAAAGAACTAAAGAATACACGTGCTTGAATCTAAGTTCCATTTTTCTTAATGGCAAGAACACATATCAAAGTTATTTTTTGTCTACCTGAACACACATTTAGGAACACAGCATGTCCTGCATACATAACATACTACCGTGGCAATTATAATTATCTCTTTACCCTGTGTAACTTGACTTTGATAGCTGTTGAATCTATTTTTACATTGATTTGTTTTTATTTTCACATGAATCTGGATATAAAGTTCAAATTAACTAATAAGAGTGGGGTATTTTTCCTCTGATGATAAGCAATTTATGTATTTATAATTTATGAAGGAGCCTCATGAAATTGTGGTTTAAAATAATCTTAACTAGAAATAACACAAGGTCTCGAAACTTTTAAATTAGAAAAAGAAATACTAAGGGGTGCCTGGATGACTCAGTCAGTTGAGCATCTGACTCTTGATTTCGGCTTGGGTCGTGATCTCCTGGTTCATGACATTAAGCCCTGTGTTGGGCTCTGCGTGGACAGCATGGAGCCTTCTTGGGATTCTCTGTCTCTGCCCCTCCCCTGCTCACACTCTCTCTCTCTCTCTCAAAACAAATAAATAAACGTTTAAAAAAAAAAAGAAAAACAAATACTAAATCCTTTGTTTTATTTGACTCTTTGGAACATTTATGAATACAGCACCATTCAACAGGATACAACAGGATCATACCCTGCTCAACTAATCTATCCAGCATCAAAGAATAATCAATTTTCACTGAGGGAGTAAGTTAGGTCTGCATCATTTACATCTGATAATAGTTCAGTTCAGCAAACATGACTTGTGTAGAGTCTGCTAATGGACAAGATGCCAATAATGAATAAGATAACAGTGTCTGGCCTCTCCCCCAGTACCTCATAGTCTGCTATATTTTAGAATGCTTTGATAAATATTTCATTGGAGATATTCACATAGTATAATGTGAGCAAAAAAAAAAAAATACGATTCACTCTGGAAATTCAGAGAAATCTTCTTGTTTTTAGTATTTATACTTGTTTTTGAGAAAGAGCATGCGAGCGAGCAGGGGAGGAGCAGAGAGAGAAGGAGAGGATCCCAAGCAGGATCCATGCCATCAGCCCAGAGCCTGATGTGGGCTTCAAACTCACAAACCGTGAGATCACAACCTGAGCCGAAATCAAGAGTTGGATGCTTAACCAACTGAGCCACCCATGTGCCCCCAGAGAAGTCTTCTTGTTGAAAATTGCATCTCAACTAAATCCTGGAAGATAAGAAAGTGAGGAGGTGATGGGGTGCCTGGGTGGCTCAGTCGGTTGAGCATCTGACTTTGGCTCAGGCCATGATCCCACTGTCCATGAGTTTGAGCCCCATGTAAGGCTCTGTGCTGACAGCTCGGAGCCTGGAGCCTCCCTCAGATTCTGTGTTTCCCTCTGTCTCTGTCTCTTTCCCACTCACGCGTTCTCTCTCTCAAAAATAAAATAAAAACATTTAAAAAAATAAAAAAAATAAACTGAGGGGGTGAAGAATGGAGAGGGCTTTGCAGTCAGAGACGACATGTTGGAAGAAGGCAGGTTAAAGAAACAGGGCATGTAGTAGGAAACAGGAGTAGTCCGTATTACTGGAGCATGAATTACAACACAGAGGGAGATAAGGCTGCAGAGGTACTAGGAAGGGCACTGTATTTCAAGCTAACACCTTGGACTTTATAGGCAATGGAGCATCATTAAAGTGTTTCAACCACAGGTGTGATACGGTCAGATTTGCATTTCAGATTTAAAATTAGCAAAATCTCGACAAATAGAATTCAATAAATGCTAATGGGATTGATGAGCCTGTGTCACAATTTACTGATCCCCAAGCAACATAAAAAATCTTTTATTCTGTGTGTGTGTGTGTGTGTGTATGTGTGTGTGTATGTGTGTGTGAAGAACACAAAATACAAGTAACTGAGGCCCTTTTATATTATGCAAAATCAAATATTTAATTTAAATAGGAAAACATGGGTGGACTTCCAGAACTGCTTATTTATTTCTCTGCTGAGCTAAACTGATCTGGATAGAAACTGTTCCCAATTTTAATGAATACACATGTTCTCCCAAAATTCATATCCACCCAAAAACTCAAAACATGGTCTTTATTTGGAAACAGGGTCTTTGCAGATATAATTAGCTACTTTAAGATTACGTCATACTGATTCAGGTGGATGTTAAATCCAATGAGTGGTATCCTTACACGAGGGCCACGTGAAGGTACAAAGACACTGACACACAGGGAGGAACACTATTTCAAAGTGGAGGCAGACACTGGAATGATGCACCACCGGGTCAAGGAGCACCAAGGATTCCCAGCAACCACCACAACTTGGAGATGCATGAGACGGTTTCTCCCCTTGAGCCTGCCCTCAGAAGGAGTCACCTCGGCTAACACCTTGATGTCCAACTTCTGCCCTCCAGATCTGTGACAGAAGTAAGCCCAGCTGTCTTACACCACAGTTTGTGGATCTGGGCAACTGACGCGCATGCACATGACAGCACCTCTGGCCTGGGCAGCATGGGAACTGGGAGAGTCAGCTGCGGTCCCTGTAAGAGGATGACCTCATTTGCCCAGCAGGAAAAGGACAAAACACTGTCCGTCTCTTTGGATTTGGCTTCTCTTACCCCTTTCTCCTGCTTTTTCTGGTGCTTACTTTCCACCATGATTTGCACTGGGCGATATATCTAGGCTTTATGAATGATTCATCGAAAGTGAAGGCATATATAAAAATTAGTTTAGCTGTGTATGTCTCTTGGCTTCCCAAGGCACTGACCTCACTCTTAGGAAGACCGGTCAAAAGCTAATACAGGATTTGTCACCAAAAATGTTCACTGCTTCAATCAGTACGCTGTGTGGGGCTCTTGTAAAACGAATGTTTGAGCACTGCAGCCATAAATGGTTTTTAAAAATTGTGAGAGTGAGACTTCTCCCTTCTGCTTCATGTGGTCCCTCTGGTACAGAGCAAGATGAGCATCGGTGTGTTGGAAGAAGGCTTACTGAGTGACAAGACGTGGGGAATATTACTCCGTTTGAAAAATAACAGCATGCACTTGTTTCAACTCAACTTGAGGGACAACTGAATGGAGAAGGAGCAGAATGATTTACAAGAAGTTTAGAGTCATTGAAGTTGGAACTCATGTTACCCTCAAGACAAGTCAGGAAACAAAACCTCAGCAGAAGCCCTAAAGGCTTCAAAGTAGTGGCCTGGAACTAAAACCTTGTCCACCTGGAGCAGAGTGAACGTTTCATTTGCAACCCTGAGAAGTGTCTAATTCCTCAGATGACAAAGTGAGCACGGAGGAAGTGCACTGGGGGGCGATGAGAGGCACGGGGGGGAGTACAGTGGGTGCCCTCCAACAGAGACAGTGCTCATACGGAGATTTCTCCCTGTCTAGTTCTGCTGGCAAACTTTGAGATACAGGAAGCATAACCCCATTCCCTAACCTGGAACTTTAAGACAGGCCTCAGATAAATCCTCTAAGGGGTTGCTAGAAAGATGAGAGAATGCATTTCTCTCCCACAGGAGCGATCAAAGCCTAGTTTTTCCTTGCCGGGACCCCAGCATACACAGTTCTGCTACGCTTAATGGGGAAAAATGGAAGGGTGTATCTGACTGACATTTCCACCATTCTTTTTCTCATTGAAAACCCAAAGTTTTTAAGAGTCTCTTATGCTTTGGCTCTCTCCCTCTCTAACCTCTTTTTTTTTTTTCTTCCCCTCCCCCATGGACTAGAGTCAACAAGTTATATTTTAAAATTCTTCAGGACTGTGTGATGGGTGCCCGCCTTGTATTTTAAAAAGCTACAACACTGTGTAATTGGTGCCCACCATTTCCAACTGCCACCCTTTGCAACCCAATTGGTCAATACAGCCTTTATAAGACATTCCCAAAGCTTGTTCAGGGCCAGACTTTTGGGACCTGTTGTATTTCCCTGTCTGGCCCAGCCATAATAAACTTGTTTTGATCCTGAAAAAAAAAAAAAAAAAGAAAACCCAAAGTTGTTGACACATAGTTCCCTAATATATATATATATATATATATATATATATATATATATATATATATATATACACACACACATACATACATATATGGCCATCTTTTTTTTAAACATTTTTTTAATGTTTATTTATTTTTGAGAGGCAGAAACAGAGCGTGAGCAGGAGAGGGGCAGAGGGAGAGGGAGACACAGACTCTGAAGCAGGCTCCAGGCTCCAAGCTGTCGGCCCAGAGCCCGACGCGGGGCTCGAACTCAGGAACGACGAGATCATGACCTGAGCTGAAGTCGGACACTTAACCGACTGAGCCACCCACGTGCCCCTAGAAGGCCATCTTCTAAAGGCCCACACTGGCCTGAATTCCACTACAGGTAAATTTAAATCATAATACCTTTGGGAAAGCTCTCCATCACAAATAGCTTTAACACATATTTTTATTATAAACATGTATTTTTCTTGGAAAAGAGATAAACACAATATGCATTCTTCAAAAATAGACAAAAAATAATCTGATCTGGACATGAGTTAGGAAAATGGCCCAGTTAGGGATCTGGTGAGAGAAATGACTAGTCATCAACTTTCTGACAATAAAGACAGCTTCCAGGGTGATTAAATCGATGTTTTCCAAACTAAGGGAAAAATTAGACAATGACATTTAAAAATGAATGTTATCGATACTTTAAACTATAAAAGGACTTGAAAGAAAATAATAACATACAGACGTTTTGGTTCTTCTAATCTACACCATCCAATATAGTAGCCAGCAGTTACACTATTTAAATTCAAATTTAAATAAATTAAAATTAAATACAATTTAACATGTAGTTTCTCAGTTGTCTGAGCTACATTTCAAGTGCTCAACAGGCAAACTTGAGCAGTGGCCTCCAGCAGGTCAAGGACATTTCTGTCTTTGCCTGAAGTTCTCCTGAAGAGCATTACTCTAGAACTATTTTCATACCTTTTTCCCCCCCATACTGGTATTGATGCTGGTATAGTTTCCTGCCCCTGTTGTAACAGGAGCGTTCTAGGAGGCTAGGAGTCCCAAATCAGTTTCACTGGATTCAAATCAGTGTGTCAGCAAGACCTGAATTCCACCAGAGGCTCCAGGGGAGTATCTGTTCCTTCCCTTTTCCAGCTTTTGGTGGCTTCTGACGTTCCTTGACTTACAACCGTATCACTGGATCTGTGCCTCTGTGGTCACAATGCAGCCATTTTCCTATCTGTGAATTCTCCCTCTGTCCACCTCTCATGAGGACAGAACCCACTGCTTTAGAACCCACCTGGATAATGCAGGGCAATCTCCCCTTGTCTCAATAATTAACTTAATCATATCTACAAACACAATATAACATTTACGGTTCCAGGGATGAGTAACTCCTATCTCTGGGGCCATTATCCAATTTACTTCAACCTACTACAGTGGTATTTTTAAACTTCTATTTTACTTTATTTTATTTTATGCTGCCGATTCATCATTTACTCCACTGGCATCTATTGGTATGATGTTAGTACAGTTTCCTAAAGTGGCAGACCCCTCTCCCTCCCCTGCCACAGAGGGACTTAACACTGGAAAAATCTAGCTTCCTATTTAGCTTCAGGTATTTTCCCCCTTCCCATCTTGTGATTTCCAGAGCCCTCACCAGATGGAAAAGCCCATAATAGCACTAGCACACGACTTTACAGATCCACTTGCCATGATTATAGTACATGCCCTCATGTTTTAGGCCACACCCAGGTCAGCGCACTATTTACCTTTGGGCAAGCTGCATTTGCCCTTACTTTGAGTTCTAAAGTAACCCCACTGATGGTGTTGGTTTTAAAATAATTTTATGGGGCTCCTGGGTGGCCCAGTGGGAAAAGCATCCGACTTCAGCTCAGGTCACGATCTTGCAGTTTGGGAGTTCAAGCCCTGCGTCAGGCTCTGTGCTGACAGCTCGGAGCCTGGAGCCTGCTTTGGACTCTGTGTCTCCCCCTCTCTCTGCCCATCCCATGCTCATGCTCCGTCTGTCTCTGTCTCTCAATGATAAATAAATGTTAAAAAAAAATGTAAATGATTAATTTTAGGGGTACCTGGGTGGTTCAGTTGGTTGAGTGTCCGACCTCAGCTCAGGCCATGATCTCTCAGTTCATGGGTCCAAGCCCCATATCAGGCTCTGTGTTGGCAGCACAGAGCCTGCTTGGGATTCTCTCTACCTGTCCCCCACATTCGTGCTCTCTCTTTGTTTCTCAAAATAAACTTGGAATGGAATGGAATGGAATGGAACAATTATTTGTAAAGGCAACCATTTCAATTTTTTTTAGATATTTAGATACATTTCTAGAGACTGTAACAAGAATGAAATTTTAAAAAGAGAGCTGGCTGTAAGAACTACTCAGAGCAATGAGAAGATAGATCAATAAGAAGAAACCCAATAGAAACATGGGCAAAATTCTCCAATAAACACTTCAAAAAGAGGGCCTAGAGATGACCAACAGGCATAACCTCTTTAAAAACCAGGCAAGTGTTCCCTAAAACCACAATAAGATAAAATAACACCCACCAGAATGGCTAAGACTTTCAAATCAATAAAAAGTGCAGGAATTTGTGAAGCAACGGCAACACTAGGACATCGGTCGTGGAAGTCTGAACTGATACAACCGCTTCAGGAAAAAATTTGTCATGATTGACACAAGTTAAAGCACACAGATATCCTAACTTAGCATTACCTATTCCTAAGTCGACACCCATGAGGAATGTTTACAGCAATCTGACCCAAATGGCCAAAAACTGGAAACAATTCATATGTTCATCAACATAAAATGAGTAAGTGTAGAATATTCACACAATAGAGTAACAGTACTAATGAATATCAACAGATCCCTCACATGACAGCGTGGCTAATTCTCACAATTACTGTCTTGAACAAAGTAAGTCAGGTGAGAAACAGTGTGTACTTTAGGGTTCCATTTGGCTCAGCTGGTTGAGCGTCTGACTCTTGGTTTCAGCTCAGGTCATCATCTCACAGTTCGTGGGTTTGAGCCCCGAGACAAGGTCTGTGCTGACAGCACGAAGCCTGCTTGGGATTCTCTCTCTCCCCCTCTCTCTGCCCCTCACCAGCTTGCGCGCGCTCACTCGCGCTCGCTCCCTCTCTCTCTCTCAAAATAAATACACAAACTTAAAAAAACAGCAGTAACCGCAGGGGGCGGTTGTGGGGTATCCATTCGATGCTTTCATTGACTTGGTGATGGCGGCCCAGGTGTTCATTTTGTCGGAATTACGAGGCAGGGAAAGAGGCAGCGGTAGTGAGCCCTGGCACCACAAGCACCACACCAGCCGGTTTTCCACTCAGCTCTGTCATGCTGGCTTAAGTGACCTTTCACCTCTGCTATTCTTACCCCAAACACTATTCCTACACTAACTGTTCCCTTTGTCTCTCATACCACGTTTTCCTTACTCACTGTTGTATTACTAACATTCAGCACATTTCATGACACATAAAAAGTGCTCAATAAATAATTATTAATAAAATAAATTACACACATCATGGTTCCCATGAAGAGTGTTACATATTTTTCATTTACCAAAAGCTGAGCATGCTGCTTAGAAAATCCGTCGTGTAGAGAAAAATTTCACATTTTGTTGTGGCTTTCCCAATGTGCTGACAGTCAGAAAATGTGTGAATACAGGGTTCTGTGTCCATAATACCCAGACACACAAATAAAAAACCCAAATTTATGTTAGGGCTCATTTTAGCTCCTCCTGGCAGGTTAAATCTTCCTCCTGAAGAGCCACATTCTCCTGAAGAACTAAATCCATATGTGTCTCCATTCATTGTATTTGCTATGCTAAAGTGATGCATGACCAAATAAAATAAACAAGCAGGGAATTTTTTCAATGATCTCCACGGCCCCTGTGCAGCAACCAGTTCAGTTTGCACATAATGATGTTGCCCATGAATAAATAAATAGGATTTGGTCATCACCACGGCTACCATTTTCACCAATCTCTGTAACTAATTCTTACAGAGGTAAAGGCTTTATGTGTATTTTATTATAAACCACCAAATGTTGGTTAATTTCAAAAAGCCTGCCCAAGAGGACACCTGCCGTCTTCTGGTTACAGTGAGCTTTTATTTTTCTGGATCGATAGGAAGGGGTAGGAGAGTCTAACAGGAGACTCCTTGCATGAGGCTAATATCCCAATTCCCCATTCCGTCCCTATCCAGCATTCCTCTTCCCCCAGCGGTAAGAGGGGAAAAACAACTTCCTAGGAGGGGGAAATATTTCACCAGAGAATTCATATTTTAAAGCCAGTATTTGCAAATCATGTATTTGCAGACTGAACTCACTAGCTAGTGGCCTCAAAACAGCTCAAACGATCTTTAAAGTATTCTGTGTTGGCAAGGCCTTCATACAAGCAAATAAGCAAAGATAAATCTTCTGTGATGAACCCAGCATCAACCTCGGTCCCAAAGAAGCTCCACAGATCAAGTTTCAAAGAAACAAAAGTCACAGAGAAGAAGATGAGGAAGCCCTAAGATAGGGAGAGGCAGATAAGAAGGCTATCGGAGAAGAAAGAAATGAAGGAGGAGGAGGAGGAGGAGGAAATCAGCAAAATGAGTAAAAGAGAGACAACAGAACCACAATCCCCAAAATCCACATATTACAATCACTAGATCTATTCATCTATCTATATTTATATAACGTGTGTGTGTATACACACACACACACACACACGTATATGCATTTACAAAATATAAATAAAAAGTTTAAAATATTTACAAAATACAAAAAAAGTTTAAAACATAATTAAAGGACAAGTATTGTTTTAGGTGACCGAGTCAATTTTTATTTTTTTAAGCATTTATTTAAACATTTCGTGTTTAATTAAAAATTTATTTAAATGTTTATTTAAACATTATTAAAACATTAATGTTTGCTGAAACATTAAAGAAAATTTTTTTGACCTGCGTCAAAATCAAGAGTTGGACGCTTAACTGACAGAGCCACCCAGGCGTCCCCAAGTCAATTTTTAAATGAAGCAAATAAAACTTATAGACATGTAAAATATCAGTGACATTAAAACTTACTGGTTAGCTTTAAAATAGTAAAAGGTGTAACCGAAGACAAGTGGCAGGAAGTTCTCGAGAATGTATCCAAAATCCATTGCAAATTATCAAAATGATGGATAATACTGCAAGTTTCTGCTTCTTAAATATTTCATAAGACTTTGGGCAACTTAATTAATAAGCTTTGCCATTTAGTCTACTAAACAAAAATCAATTCCCGAATCCTTTGTTTAAGGTATTTTTTATATGCCTGTTTGTGTAAAAATGTAAAGATATATTTTAACATACAAATAACCTTGCATATTATTCATATACAAAACGAGGGAGTTTACCGTCAGAGAAAGCAAGTCATGTGAAATAATCAAAAATAAACAAATTACTAAGTCAATGAAGATGACAAAATCAACCGCGAATTCCAAAAGGTACTCACAGTAAGAACAGCCATAGACCTCAATTCTGAGCCCAATGCGGCCTTCTCCGTTCCAGTCCAGAGGCACTATGCGCACGTAGCGGGCAATGACCACGTGCTGCAAATCATGCCGTACCACGCCGTCAGAATTGATGTTCCCAGGAAATGCCTGGAAAAAAAGGAAAGGGGTTAAAAAAAAGGAAGGGAAAACATACTCTGGAAACAACCACGTTTTCTGTGCGCTAAAATAAACTTCCATTTTCTTATCCAATGGCAGGATTTTATATTTTCTACGATCGCCAATTTGAAAAAACTACTATACCCCCTTTATTTGAAAACAAGTCCAGTTTTAAATGGGAAGTAGGCCCAAATTTCCACGGGCCGTTTCAAAGGAGAAAATACACATGTATGAGAAGAATGAAACACTATATGGTACCCAATGCAGTGTCCAGTAAACATTTAAATTATGAGTGCTAATAGTCTGCATTTCATTGCAAACTATTTTTCAGACTCCAACCATATTTCTTGCTGTCTAAAAATCTTCTCTGCATTACCTTCCCGTGGCACCATTAGAAATGTGAAAATTTTCTCAATATCGGTTATATAAAAAGAACAGCTGAACATGCCATGCAAGTGGCCACGGTTTTCTACCTTTTATTGGCATAAACACATTCATAGAATTTACAAGTTGATCAGAAATGTGTTCATTCCAATTTTACTCATTTACAGAGGATTCTATCAAAAAAGTGATTTCCCGGGGCACCTGGGTGGCTCAGTTGGTTAAGCATCTGACTCTTGGTTTCAGCTCAGGTCATGGTCTCACATTTTGTGAGCTCGAGCCCCCTTCGGGCTCCATGCTGACAGTGCAGAGCCTGCTTGCAATTCTCTCTCTCCCTCTCTTTTTCTGTCCCTCCCCCACTCGCTCTCTCTGTCCTTCTTGAAATGGATAAAGATAAAAATATTAAAAAAAAAAACAACCTCTATTCCACAGTAATTATAGAGAAGATAATACAGGGAACATAAGATGTCTAGAGCCATAGACACTACACTCAAAATGATCACAATCTAATAATAGGGAAAACATCAATTTATAAAATTATAATTCAAGGAAGATTTAAAGCAAGAGACCATCATAATTTAGAAGATGTAAGTCAACTAAATGAGAAATAGATGTTTGTGCCATTTCAAATATCAGGTGTTTTAATTTCGTACATATAATCTAGCTGTCCCTATATATTGAGTTTTTGTAATTGTGCATGCCGCATGACATCCTCTTTTATATTTGTTTATATGATCTCTTAAACACTGAAATAAAAATTTTAAATACAAAACTTCCCTTTTTTAATCACAAAAAATTAAAACATAAGTACCATATTACGTTACTAATCTGTTGCACTTTGACCTGAGGTTTTTGAATGACTTCTATATAAAAACAGAAATTTTACCTTTTAAAAAACGATTTTGTAACAATTTTTTGCGTACATAAAAGTGATCAGTAGCAAATAAAGACACGTTTTTGACAAAAAGTACATAGTAGCTTTGAAACAGGAGGTTCCGGTTTACTTTCCCACACACAGCACAACTGACTCAATTTGTAGTTTACAGGGCACACACAGCACAACTGACTCAATTTGTAGTTTACAGGGTTTGTTACCTGATCGGTACTCTTCAGTCACACTCCTGGCCTCCAAAACACAAAAAGTGCAATGCAAGACCTAGTGATGTAGGACGCATACTGAAAGATTTCTTCAGGATTTAAGCTATTTTGTCTAACATTTAGATGTCCCAACAATCTGCACGATGGGTAATATTTGGTCTAACACACACAGATGAACGCGGTGAAAACTGGATGGTCTTCAGGGATGTTCTTGTGTTCTCCTGGGCTTTCCTTATCCTAGCTGTGTCTACCATTGCCTTTTCAGAATGGCCACACCTTCCCTCAAGCCTTCACTGCACATTATTTGAGCTTTATGTCAGGACTGTTAACACTTAGGTAGGGCATCTTCTTTGTATCTTGCTGACAAAATTTGATCAAGAAATACAGTAAAGGGGTAGGTATCTATTCTCGCCCTTCTCAGCAACCTTCTTTTGAGTGACAGCATCTAGCTTTTCTCAAAAATGTTGTCTGCTGTGTACTCTTAATCCACCACAATCAGGAGGAGCAGAGGCCACACTATAGCCCCAGGGTGGCCCCCCCAACTTTATGAGACCATTTTAACACGTGTGGCAGAATGATTCATTCATACATGCGTTCATTTACTGACCCATTCACTTATTCATTTACTTAGAAAAAGGCTAAGAGCCACGATGGACAATATATTGTTGAAATCACTGGGGTTACAGAAGTAAACAACACAGAGTTTCAGTTCTCATGGTATTTGTTATTAAAGTACATAGTGGGGCGGCAAATAAATAATACAGAATGAATACACACACACACACACACACACACACACACACACACACACATTCATTCGACACTAAGTTGCATTATATGTATATGTTGGTACATATTAAATTACATGCATAGGGGAAAGAAAAGCCAGAAATGCAGATGCCCTGAGCATACTTTGCATGTTCTGGGGACAGGAAGGAAACCAGTGCTTTTGGAGCACGGTCAAGAAAGGAAGAACAGGGTAGAAGATGTTGGAGAGGTGGAGGCCAGAGCAAGGAGGGCCTGTAAGCCATGATAACGTTGTGTATTTCACTTTAAGCGTACTGGAAGGAAATCCATCAGAGAGTTTCAAGCAAAAAAGTTACACAACTTAGGGGCACCTGGGTGACTCAGTTGGTTAAGCGTCTGGCTCTTCATTTTGGCTCAGGTCATGATCTCATGGTTCATGAGTTCAAGCCCCCGCATCAGGCTCTGTGCTGTCAGCATGGAGCCTGCTTTGGATCCTGTCTCCCCCTCTTGCGCTCCTCCTCTCCCACCCTCTCTCTCAAAAATAAACTATTTTTTTTAAACTTACACATCTTATAACTGTTAAGAGCATGGCCACTAACATCCCCCTCCCTGCATAAAGTGAAGTTCCCAAGAGAACAGAAGACAATAGCATAATGCAATAAACAGAATAGTAGTGGATGGAATGATCTGGTGACAAAAACTCCCAAGGACTGGGGTGGTTCAGGAAGAAGGGAGGAATGGGGGTGTGGAGGTGAGTCCTGAGAGAAGAGACAGGACGCTTACTACAATCTGGATCCCAAATGAGCCACATGGGAGAGGAGGAAACAAAACAAAACACAGAACTACTGGGAACTGGCTCTCCTTCCATAAAGGCCCTGCTGGTCATCTTGCTATTATAAAGGGATGGACGTCAGAAAAAGACAAAGCAGGCACATCTGCGGAAACAACATATCAGCCTCTAAATCCAGAACGTGCTGAAGGAAACCCCTGGGCATTTTGATTCTTTGCCTTGTTTCCTCATTTTTTCTGATTTTTGTTTTTTAAGCAACTGAATAAATACCGACAAATACAAAGATATTTGAATGGAAAGATAATTAGTGAAGATTTAGATAAACTGCATTTAAGACTTCACTATCACACTGAAAGGTCAAGAGAATTTGAGACATTTAAGACAGTGCTGTTTTACTGAAGGTGAGCTTCACAGAGAGGGCACATTTATTATTTATGAACAAATGCGTATCCTATGGTATTTTCTTCAGTGTTCACATCATCAGTAAACTGGGATTTTTTTGCACTTCTTTTCATTTCCAAGCATATAGACATTCAAGACATTATTTTAACTGAAGTCTCAAACATGTCAAAAGAGTGCCCATGTTACCCATCACTGCCTTGATATAAAGGCATAAATATATGTGAAATGTCTCCTTTCATACAGCAGCATTTGGAAAAGTTAAGAAACATCAGAAGAGACGCAACCATTGATTTAATAAAAACAACATCTAATCCTTATGTATCACTTTAGTATTTAAAGGATGCTAGTGCATACTGCATTGTTGGGGCCACATGGAAACTCTTCAGTTTGGGAGGGCTGCTATTTTTTTCAAATCAGGAAACTCAGTCTCAGAGATGTTACTGGATGTCGAATAACTAACAAAGTAACAATCATCATGCCCATGCTGACTTTTGTTTGAGAATCAAATTTTCAGCTGGGAATAAAGGTTTTCTAGTTAGGCACAACATGTTTTATTTTTAATATTTAATACTGCATATTTGTAAATACCAAATTTAAGGTTTCATAGATAATTTTTACACCACGTTTTGGATGCACTTTTGATTTCTGGCCCATTTGTTATACAGCATCTGTGCCTGCACGGCCCTATTTCTTCAATTTTATTTCCACAAATTTTGACAAAAATTGGTATTTTCTTTTCTTACGCGTTTTCCCCAACCAGGCTCCCATTGTGGCCATCAGCAAAAACTCCTCTGCAGCTTTTAATAGAAATGATTAAGTTTGGATGACCTTGTTTACTAAAAGGAAAGAAAGGCTGGTCTGCTTTAGTTCATCTTATTTTGGTGGCAGTGAGCACCCTGCCATAGGTCCGGAAGCATTGTTTCTTCACATGATCGGACCCACATCCACTTGAAGGGTTTCACACGTGAAAACATGTGAAAAGAAAGAAAAGACAAGCTAAAACAGCTTATATTTACAAAACCTTTTAGAACTGGAAATCTGCATGGAAAATTGAAAAATTAAAATGAACGAAACAATATGCTTTTAAAATTCAACCTTCATTTACACAAATGTCACACGATAATACGTGTTTTGTGGATATATGAAAACGACTGACAAATTCGTCACCGTAAGACTGAAAAATCAACATACGGGAGCTGGTGAATTGTATGTCACGGCTATCACAGGTCCTCTACTGGCTGTGATTGGCACATAGGCTTAGCAGGGTAGGGTTGTGGGGTTTGTTTTAGTTTTTGTTTTTTTACTGACCTTGCATTTATGTAACCTGTGAGGCTTTAAGCTTAGTAAAGCTAAGGGCAATACGGTTTGAACCTGTGCTGCCACCTGAGTGTAACTGCCCTATTAATTATTAAAATATACAGCCGAGGGGGGTGGGAGAATGGGGAAAACTGGTGAAGGGGACTAAGGAGGGTACTCGTGGCGATGAGCACCGGGTGATGGATGCAAGTGTTGAATTACCGTATCGTACACCTGAAACTAATATGACACTGTGTTAACTGACTGGAATTGAAATAAAAACTTAAAATAAAAATACACAGCAAAGAGGATTTTTTTAAAAACAGATTTTGAGTTATTGAGAATGCTAATTTTATCATCTAAATATCGCTGAATTAATAACCAAAAATTTCCCACCGTGTGCACTAAATATTCATTCTAGCTTCATGGCCTAAGAGAGGAAGAGGCCAATTTTTTCTGTAAAGTAACAAACAGTTAATATTTTAGGCTTAGCAGGCCACGTATCTCTCTGTACCATATCCTTCTTTTTCTCATTCTTCCTTTTTATTTTAACAACACTTAAAAAACGTAAAAACCACCAAAGCTCACAGACTTTAAAGGCACAGGGACCAGAGTGAGCCCACAGGCTATAGCTTGCCAACTGGGGTCTCAGAGAATCTTTCAAATTGATGGATCCTCCCCTCAACTCAGAAAGGATGCAAAAGTCTAAAATCATCGAAAAACTTTCCAGCCACTTGGCATTTAAAAACCAATAAACTTTGGGAAAGCATTCTGTCATCCCTTGAAGCATATAATTTATCAGACTGGAGGAAAATATATAAGGATTTAGAAATATGCAGTGTGTGATGCATGAACTAACACTTCCCTCAAATTCACTATTATGGGGTCTGAAGTGTAACTTATGAAGGATTTTACGAGAAGAATAAATATGTGGTCCTCACTAAAACTTCACCTTTCAAGAAACCTAAAATGAAGGATCGCAAGCTTCTATAGCAAATGAGTAAGACTGTGTATCTTCCGGCAAAGGTTTTGTTTAAGACTGAAAAAATGCGTGTGCCTGCCACACACAGCTATTGTGCAAGTAACCCTCGGAGGAGATCTTAGTACTACTGACAAGTTCCCTGCATGGGAAATAATGTGAGAAAAACAACACACATGAATATTTCCTAGTGTGAGAGAGATCTTGTTTCCCTAAAATATAAAATATCTCTGCTGCAATCGAAACATACTGATTTTTCCTGAAGTGGATGTTCATAAACCTGTGATCACTATAATCACTTTAAGTGGAATTTTGTTTCTTGCCAGATTTAAAATTTTATTTTCCCCATGCTAACACTTTATATCAAAATATAGAAATAGGTTTCCCATTTTGCAGCCTTGATGTGATTCGCCAGGCCTGGTCACACTCCGTGCTGAAGCAGGAAGAAAAGGAGGCCTTTCATAAAATACTGCATCTGTTACGCTCCAGCTCTGGCTTTGTCACCTCAACTCTCTTGTCTGTACGAACTTGGCCTGCAGGACTCAGCTCAGACGGTGCTTCCTGAAGGCAAGGACATCCCCTGACCCTCACTCCTCAATTCCCCACTGCTCTACAGGGGTCCTCATAACATCCCATACTTATCCTCTCCACTCAACTGAAATGCCTTCATTGTGTTTTCTTTGTTTTGTTTTATTTTAATTTTTTTAACGTTTTATTTATTTTTGAGACAGGGAGAGACAGAGCATGAACAGGGGAGGGTCAGATAGAGGGAGACACAGAATCTGAAACAGGCTCCAGGCTCTGAGCTGTCAGCACAGAGCCCGACGCGGGGCTCGTACTCACGGACCGCGAGATCATGACCTGAGCCGAAGTCGGAGGCTTAACCGACTGAGCCACCCAGGCGCCCCTACCTTCATTGTGTTTTTAATCAGCCACCTAAGGACATTTCAGAAGTATGTTAAGTCAGCTTTGAAGTCTGTGATCAAACCTCTGGTCCATCACTATATGCCATGCCCATACACACTGGTTGGTTCAATGAGCATCCGTTTACTGCCTCATTAAATGAATGAATAAAAAGCATTTCCTAACCCTCACTTGTGTCTATTTCATGGGTCTTGTTATTTTTGGATGTATCAAAAACCAGTTCAGTAACCACCCAGAGTAAATTAACCACATTTGATAATATCCTAGAGAGAAAAAACAAAAACAAATACAAAAAAACCCTAGTCTGATTCAAGGCCCTAGGCTAATCAATAAAATTTTCCCAGAGCCATAGGGACATCATTATAAGTATGCAAAGTGGAAATCACAGAGATCATGCAGAAAAAGGAAAACGATCAGGCAAAAATTATGTCAAAATCAGGGGATAAATGCTAGGAGAAAAGTGAAACTTCACACGCACATATACACACATACACACACACACACATCAAATCTCAGATGTTCCCATGGATAATCCACTCGAACTCTGCTAAAAACATACCCTTTGGATTGTGGCAAATCCAACTGTTCAAGCATTTCTGAAATTTTATGCTATATCATATTCTATATATCAATTCATATGCTATATGAATTTTTATGAATATCATAGCATTTACTATACTGAATAGTAAAATTGTATATGATCACTTGTCGTTCTCCCAATAAGTTACAGATTATGTAGGCATCAAGAAGGTTTTTTTTTCCAAATTGCAGTATAATTTATAAAGGTAAATTGCAAAGATCTTAAGCAAACAGTTTGATCAGTTTAAAGAATGCATTCACCCATGCAAACTCCTCCCCACCAAGATACAGAACATTTCTATTAACCCAGCAACCACCCTTATCAGTGTCCTTAGTCAACACCCACCTTAGTTAACAGGAACCCCAACCCTACTCGAACACTTCTCCAATTTCTATTACAAGAGATTAATTTTGCCTTTTCTTGTACTTCTTATCAAAGTGATCAAACATTACCTTCACTCAGAGTAACACAGATTTCACCATGCTTTTGTGTGTGTCCATGATTTCTTTCTTTCTACTGCTAGGTACTATTTTATTGTACAAATACTGCACAACCGTTTATTTAGTCATGTTTCTGTTGAGAGACTCTAGGGCAGCTTCCAGGTTCTACTATTATGAATGAAATCGCTGTGAGCATCTGTGTAAATGCCTAGGAGGAGACTTTCTGAGTCACAGTGTAGATGCATGCTTAAATTTTTAAGACATTGCCAAACTTTTTCTTAGTACTTATAATATCACACATGCGGTTTAAATCGCATCAGAGAAATCTGTTGTGTATTCTTTTTTTTTTCCTCTACTATATATTTTATTGAACTTAAATTCATTATTTTATGCATCTATATTATTTTTCTCTCCAAACTTCTCTCAGTTTTTTCTTCATCTTATATATCAAGCCATAAGAAAGGATGAAAATAATTAGATAAATATTCTCAGTTGCCTTTTTTTGGTCAATATTTGAAATAAATACATAGACAAAGTAAGAAAAACAAAGGCAGCGTTATCAAACTTGACAATGCTCAAATACAACATAACTGAAAGAAGTTTGGAGATGGAAATGTATGGAAGAACACAGAAAAAAAGGACACAGTGGATAATATCCATGTGCTTCACATGAGTCGGGAGATATTACCAAAGCTCCACAGAATAGCAAATCCACTTACTAGCATTAAAAGGAACAAAATTTAAAAAAAAAATTAAATATTTGATATCATTTCTCAAAGCAGGCCAGATATGGGGGAGACGTTAGCTAACTACAAACTGATCAAGAAGTCAGTAGCCCATAGGTAATTTCTAAGTAAACAAGTAAACAAAATACTATTTAAGTATATAGAGGGGGATGGAACCAGAGAGCAGAAGATATTGGGACGCGGACCTTTGCTATTTAAATGAAATTCTTTTTGTGATATTTGATTAAAAATATTTATCTATATACCACTTTGATGAAGACAAACCATAATACTTTTTGTGGGGTTGTGTTTAAAACTCTGGCTCCAAGATTCCTGGCATTCTACTCAGATGGAGACACAATCAGTTGTGAGGTTCATCTCGTCTGTCACAATAAAATCTAGCCACTTGCTTAAAGAAGCTTAAGACTCCTGGTACAGAGCCCAGAAAGAAATTTCTCGAATGAGTCCTCTTGTAAAGGGAACCATGCTACACAAGGAACAAAATGCTGGATGACATCTGCATAAGAAGATAACATGGAACCTCACAGAGGTTTCTTCAGGTTTACTTCAATGTAGCCCCATGGAAAAATGCCAAAACACAATTCAGAAAACAATTTTACAATGGTAATCAAGACTCTAAATGTAGGTATTGGCTCTCTGCTGACTGGCTTAATCTAGAAATAGGTCAGAGTATCTAGAAAAATGAATGGATTGTACTGCCTTCAGATTCTCCTCTATAAACATTGCTCTTCTCGAGTATTTGATGTTTCAATAGCAATGAATTTGAGAATGTACTTGGATGTACCCAGAGCATATCTCTTCCTAAGTATGAAACCATATGCTTTCATAAACATAGGATCAACTTTTATTCAGGGTGAACATGAGTATTGAGAGACTAAGAGAAAAATTACCAGGTGTATTCACAACTGCAAAGAAAAAAAGAAACGACCTCCTCCTCCACCCCCCCCCCCAACCGTTCCCGGAACCAGCCAGGGCGTGCCCAGTTGTGGTCTGACCTAAAGGCGGGAACCAATCAAGTTCTTCTGAGTGTTCAAATTTAAATGTCAACCAGTAACAGCTCTGTAACCGCAAAAAAATCCCTAACTTGTTTGTGCCTGTCTATAAAAGAAGCTGTAAGATCCTCGCTCAGGGCCAGCCCTCAATGGTCTTTGGTAATCCTGTTTCTCCCCTTTGCTCTGTGGCCCCAGGAATAGTAATGGCTTCCCTGGGTTTCAAGTTCATGAGTGTCTCAGCATTCCTTGTTTGTTCTCTTAAATCCAGCCACATTTCTGTTAATTGTCTCTTCGCTAAATTCTATCTAGGTAAACACTTTTGACTGTGTCCTCTGCTTCTGATCAGAACACTGACTGGTACGTATATGTACAAAATCCCTAGCATGGTCTCTGACAATTTTATCGCCAAATGTCACGAGTATATTCAGTTGGGTATGTTAGTGTAGGGACCAAGGGCAGACTGCCCGGAAGATGGGCCATTTTAACATAAAGATTATTTTGAGTTCACAGTAATCAAAACCCAGCAGATGCAGGAAAAGCTCTTGGCCTCCCCCTCAACTGCCTACATTTACATTGGAAAGGAGTCTATACCAGGAAGAGAGCTACTAACAAAGTCAGCCTAAGAAACTCATCTGCATAACAGAGCAATCTTTGTTTTTCCAAACATCTCCTTTTACCTTCCCAATGGTCTACCTCCCCTTTGTATCCTCAGACACTCCCTCAATCCTTAGCTCTTCAAAGCTTTATGTTGCTCATTGTCTCTGGGATATCTGGTCTGTGGATTTCAGCTGTTGTACCCTGAGGAACAGCCAGGTAGAAGGTAAGATTTCTTACCATGCCAGCATCCCGGAATCTCTATCTGCAGTGTCGGAAGGAGTGAGAATGGTGAGAGCCCTTGTTCTCTCTTTCTAAATTTAGATTAGCAGGAGAACAAATCTCGGAACTAGCTCTTTGGGCCTAGCAACTCTGGTTAAATTTGGTGGAGTACTCTTTGGTTACTGATCCCTTCATTTCCTCCCAGAGATGGTCATTGTTTCCCTTTGTCTTTTGTCATTCATGGTGTTTGTCATCTGTTGTTAGGGGACCTCTTGGAAGCCAGAGCCGCAAAACTGGTGGGCACTGATGTGGGAAACAAAGGCAGAAGGAAATGGCAGATAAAATTAAATTGCCTTATAACCTGAAGCCCATTGGAAATGCTTGAGGCTGGCAGAGTAAAACATTCTTCCAGGAACTCCCTACTGCCTTAATGCTAATGTTTTGCTAGAGGGAAAAACAACCTTAGCGACAACAGCTAGGCCTCCAGGATCTTGTGAGTCTCCTTTAGCATGTGAAAATCTCATTGGAAACTTCCCCTGGACTTGACCTGCCCCCAGCTCCATAATATACAACTAGTCTCTCCTCACCGTGCCTGGGCAGCTCTTCCTGTCACGGGTCCTGCCCCTGTGCTTTAATAAAATCACCCTTTTGCACCAAAGATGTCTTCAAGAATTCTTTCTTGGCCGCCGGCTCCGGACCCCACGAACCCTACTATCACCCCCAAAAAACCTCATCAGGCATGAGTCAAGCACTTAAAAGCTGTTAGAGTGCTTGCCACCTCAAGTAAAACCCCGTGATAGGATAAAGTTGGTCACGGAACGGGGTAGATTTACACTGCCAACCTCAAGAAACTTCCATGCTTTGAGATAACACCGTAACACATCAGCCTCCAACCCCACAGGACATCCCTCTTAGGTATTAATATGGCTCCAAAAGACCCAAGGATTAGTCAAGTCTGTTCATGTGCATATATTTTCCCTTCCTCTTGTTCTGTGTCCTAAGAGCCTAGCTTTCTGACCAGTGAAAATATTCTCTGTGTTCTCCACTTACTGGGGTGCAACTTGGTGGCCAGTTGAACAGACTGGGGATCCAACTCCCTCCCGCCTCTCTCTCTAGATCTCTCTGTGGATCTTTTGATGTCTCCCTCACTCTCTTCTCTGGCCATGCCAGCTCTCAGTTCTCGGGGGTGTTTGTCATGAGAGGGTCCAGCACAAAGGAACCTTTGCCAACTCAACATCTCTTGCTTGTTATCCTAGAAAGAGCCCTTCCAGTATCACCTAGCGTGGGTCAAAGATTATCACCTCTGCTGACTGGAGGTGGTGAGGGACCAGAAGGCAAGCTGAAGGCCAAGTACAAGCTAGCACTCCCTCCCCAAGTTGGAATATATATGATATTCCTCGGGCGCTCCTGGCTGCCCAAGAATAAAGGAAAGGACACAAATGGTTAACTGACAGAGATCACAGTCATACAGGACATGAATCTCCATCAGTTTACAAATGCCTTAGTAAATTACAAGAAAAGGGCAATCTTATCAATAGCCTAATCTCCAGAAACCTATGGATTCGGTTTCCTGAAGCCCTAACATCACCTTCCCCTCCCCTTTGTGGGGAACAAACTGCAAGAAGGAAATGGCCGGTAAAATAACCTGCAGCCCATTGACCAACACCTGAGGCAAATACAGAGTATAACATTCCTCCAGGAACCCCCTACTATCTTAATGTCAATGCCCTACTAGAGGAAAAACAACCTGAGCTTCATAACAGCAAGGCTCCAGGCCTGTTAGGAGTCCTCTTTAGCATATCAAAGTCCTTCTGGAGGCCTCCCTTTAGCCTTAACCTCCCACAATTCCATGGAATGGGACCAATCACTCTTCATACCCCCAGGGCAGTTCTTTCTGCCTGAGAGTCCTGTCCCCATGCTTTAATACATCACCTTTCTGCACCAAAGACATCTTCAGCAATCCTTTCTTGACTGTCAGTTCTGAACACTCCCCTCCCATCACTCCAAAACCCCATTAGAGGCACCTCACAATTTTGTGGGAGACCAAAGACACCATTTTCACCACACTATCCTTATTGCCTGTGCAGTGAAGGTTTTTTTCTTTTTTAGACTACCTGGGGGTAAACTTCTGGATCGTGGGGCCGTACCACACATGCCTGTCTCATCCTGCGTCTTCTGTTAAGCTATTAAGGCTTAACTAGTTTGAGTCACTGTTAGATCCTATCCGTCTGTGGCCAGACGACTGATCCTTTAAATTGGTTATATTTAAAAGAAAAATAAACTTCACAGAGCGCTCTCAATTGTCTTATTAGTATAATGGCTAGCCTTAGGGACTCCCTTGACAAAATAAAATCACAGAAATTAGACTTAAGTCGAAGTAAATGTCCACATCCAATGTAAATTTTCTTTAAAATCTGGCCTCATTTGCCGGTTTTAACTTAGCTTTCCCTATAAAATTTACAGGGAGCATTCAGGCCTAATCTCCAGGTTCAAAGTATACAGGGTCCTCATGTAAATGCTGAAAGCCAGGAAAGCTTTCTGACAATGGCAACAGGCTTGCTTGGCTCCTACCTTCCAGGGAATGATCATACCAGCTTCAGGAAGTGTATGTGATCTCTTTTCACGTGTTATCCTAGACCCCCCACCACAAAAGAACTCCTGTCCCCTGGATAGTAGCACAATCTTTTAAATCATAAAGACCTTCTACCCTCCACTTAGAAAAGATCCTACCAAATTTAGAGATGAAAAATATTAAGGAAGTGGGGGGGGGTGGGGGAGGGCGGGAACCCCCAGCTGGCTCAGTCAGTGCAGCTGAATCTCAGGGTTGTTAAGTTAAAGCCCCATGTCAGGTGTTGAGATTTCTTAAAAAACAAACAAACAAACAAAAAAAAAACAACTTAAAAAATAAAAAGATAAGTGACTAAAATGACTATTCACAACCCCCCTTCAGAGGAATCAGGACCAAAAATTTCTCCTAGGCCCTCCTACAAATGATTTCTGAAGGGCCAATATTCAAGGACTAATAGAAGCCAGGTTGAATTATGTGCCCGGAAAGTCGGCTTTTGTTAAAATGCCTTATACAGGTTTTAAAAAGATACAAATTTTTTAATTACAATTTTCGTAAATATCTCCCTAATAAAAGAACCAAATTCAGTTAAAAAAGCAGACCAATCACTTGATACTAAGGTTGTAATCTTATTCTTTGGAGAATTAAAAACAACTGTTTTATAAATTTCTAAAAAAACCAGAAATGCAATTCTAAAATCAGTCAAAGACCACCTATCTTTCCCCATCCCGAAAGCCCGCCTATTCCTCTTACATGGTTTCTAGATATTATAAAAGATCAAGATATTGGAATAAACTGTCCTGTACTTAGGAGAAAGGAAGGTGAATTTTAAGTCGCAGCTACCCTAAAACTCTGGGGGAATTTTTGTTGCATTCTTTCTGTACCTTGAAATTATAAATTTTATATCTTTAAAAAGTATAAACACAGCCCACGATTGCCTGAAACTGAAGAAATAAAAGGGGAACAGATTTCAAAAAAAAAGTATAAACTGCTAAAATGACTTGTGTCCAGACCTGAGCACCTGTCCTAACAGAGGGATAAGCGCCAAATCTTCACCTTGAAGAAAATGTAGATGCTTTCTCTCTGCCTTGTGATGTAAATTTCTACCCCCATCTATTCTAGGACATAGGAGATGTGCTTTGAAATAGAATTAGGAATAACTTTAGGGAAAGGTTTTTCACACACCACACAAAATAAGGGAGGTATCTGGAAACTGGGCCTGTATTGTCATTTCCACAAATTAAAAAAAAAAAAATCTAGAAGATTGTTTGCATCTTGTCTGTGTATGTGTGTCCATACATGTTAGAAATGCAAAATATTTTTTCTGCCTCCAAATGGTATTGCTAAAATTCATTTGTAAAAGACCTCTACTTAGTTGGTTTAAAGGTAAGCACTTAAAAGAATTGGGCATTCCAAAACTCTGAGAGATAGAAACTAACCAAAATGTTTTTTCAAGTTCACATGACCTGGGAAAATATTCAGTACTAAAGCTAATTTAAGGCTGTTGGTTTAATTAAAATAAAATTGTCTTTAGAGTCCTGCACTAAATGTAAGACTTTTCTTTCACCTGTGTTAAATGAAGGTTGAATGGTTTCTTGTCTCTGCTCCAAGTTTGTCAAAAAACAAACAAATGAAAAAATTAGACTGGCTGACTTTGTCTAAGGCCTCATGAAGTTTTGTGGATAAACGAAACATGACTGTTAAGAACAAGCAGATTAAACAGTTGTAAATAAGATTAAAAGATTTATAGGTAAATTTGTGGATGGCTTCCAAAATGTCTGGTAATCTGAAATTCTGGAGTTATGTTGAGTTAGATGATGAGCTAAATTTGTTAAACTGATGAGAGTAATGCCTTAAAATCCCAATAAACATGGGATATATTAATATTTTATATCCAAAGCAAGATTTTTTAAAAAAAGGATAATGAAATATGTCTTCTTTCTTGATCCATCTTTAATGGATCATTTCTCCCTTTAGATCATTTAGATCATTTCCAAATAAGATAAAAAATATTAAGTACTAAACATAGTACTTACTGCAAAGAACCTAAAGATAAGTATAGGTCTGTAAACTTGGTTTGTCTTTATTTTATTCTTTTTTTAAAGATTTTATTTTTAAATTTTTTTTTTAACGTTTATTTATTTTTGAGACAGAGAGAGACAGAGCATGAACGGGGGAGGGTCAGAGAGAGGCAGACACAGAATCGGAAACAGGCTCCAGGCTCCGAGCTGTCAGCACAGAGCCCGACGCGGGACTTGAACTCACGGACCGCGAGATCACGACCCAAGCCGAAGTCGGCCGCTTAACCGACTGAGCCACCCAGGCGCCCCTAAAGATTTTATTTTTAGGTAAGCTCTACAACCAATGTGGGGCTCAAACTCACAACCTCGAGATCAAGAGTCATTTCCTCTAGTGACTGAGCTGGCCAGGCACCCCAGTTCTGTGCTTTATTTTAAAAATTGGTACTATTAAAAACACGTTTCTGGAAATCATGAAATGTATTCACCAATTTGCTAATCTATAAAAGTACTATAACAAACGGTTCACAGTTGGTTACTACTTGGTTTTCACTAGAAACTAAGGTTTCTAGGAATAAAGAATTCTAATAAATGTAATTAAGGTCACTAGAAATAAGGGAAACAACTCTGTATGCGAGCAAAGTAAGCTATACGTTTTGGGGGAAAAACATGAGGAGTGGGAATACGATTTTGCTGAGGGAAAAGAAAGTTACATTGTCCTAATACAACAGGCCATCCAAGAACATGGAAACAGGACACTTCCATCTCCAATGAATGGCCACTGTTCTGAGACAACAGAACCAGGGAGTATGGTAGTATTAAAACATGGAAGCGGGGATTTCCAGAACAACAACAGAGACCCAAATGAAGAGGACCCCATCAAGTTTTACTTGGTACCCCTATTGCTGTAAACCTGAGGAGGATAACAAGCCATGTGCACTTATCGAGAATTAAACTTGTTTCTTGGTCCTGTCTCTCATAGATGAACATCCGCCTACACCCATGAACTTGTGGAAGATCTAAAGTTGCTGCTCCAAAGGACCAATAAATAAAATAAAGTTCAATGAAGCTTTTAAAGTTATTTATAACTGTATCTTTCATTATTTATACTTATCTCTAACAAAATCAGACAGCCTCAACTTATTTTTGCAGTGGACTCAACACTATGCAGACAGCTTACAGAAAAGTCCATGCTGGGTTTGTGGCCACCTTCCTTCATTCAGCACTTCAGTCCTCCCTTGGAGCATCTGTCCATTACAGGGCACCGAATCGCATAATTTACACCAATATAAAAAAGATATGCTACACCAACCAAATACCAGCATAAACAGGGACATCTCTATTACTAACAAAAGTGTTTCATGTTGGCCTATGGTAAGTACTATGTGGAATTCTCCAGGCCATGCAAGACGTTTTTCCTACCATCAAAATCATGACTGAATATGCCAACTCCAAAATGAAGATAAGAAAGCTGTTTGGGGAATAAACCTAATGAGATATACTGATGATGGCTATTTTCAAATATGTGGCTTACTCCTATTGTAGGCCAATTAAACCAAAAAAGCCCTCTTGTATTGGGAACAAAGAAATCATACCTATGATGCATGGCCTAATGCCACCCACAAATTAGGGTGGCTCCCCCCAGAAGCTCGTGTTCATACTCTTGTTCTACAAGCAACCAAATGGTTTGCTGATTGGTTGACACCACCTAGCATCACATGGCAGGGACCCAACGGAACTCAATGGCTACATGGCACCAATTTGTGGCCATGGCTTCCCCCTGGATGGATAGGACATGGTACGCTAGGCTTTCCCTGGATGCAAGGGAGATGGTGTAAAGAAATACCTATGCCTGCAAATTATCCCCACTTACTTCACCACTGGACATGATCAGCCTTTCACTGATTTGATTACCAGTTAACTTTTTTTTTTTTTTTTTTTTTTCTCCAAATGGGAATAGAATACACAATCTGGCACATGAAGACCCTAACAAACTATAGCACACAAGCCATTAATATACTGTGCAGGGGCTCTCCTTGTCAAACTTTGAATTACAAAATAGGAGGGTCTCAGATAGAGGAACTTCTGCTATTATTGAGCCTTGGTGTTGTATATACACCCCAGATAATTCAGCTAATGTACCCAAAGTTTTAGCAGACCTGCAGATCCAGATTAAGGCAGTGTTTGACTTCTCTAGTTCTCTCTACAACTGGATTTCTAGCTGTCTTAGCGAAATGGATCGCCTTTAGTGGAGAAAACTTCTACTAATAACAACAGTAATCATGCTACGTCTTCCCCCATGGTAACGGGGGCTACTGTTGCTGCATGTTTTATACAACTCTGTTGGACAAGTTATCTGAAGAGCATCCTATTCTTGTGATGAGACCTCAAAGATACCTCGGAGTCAGACAACCGAAGCCTAGGAGCCCTTCATTTAATCAGATAGTTCAAGCTTTTTATGTCTCCCAAGAGACAGGGTCTACAATCCCGTTCGGCTTGAAGCAGCTACAGAAAATGAGATCTTCACCCCTCAACGTCCCGCAAGAATAAGGAGGATAAAAATCCCATGGTGAGGAGAGATAAGGGGCTGAAGGGGCTCCATTTTTAGAAAGGCTCCATCTCTGCTGTTTTTCTGTTAGGTTCCATTTACTCATGTTGTATATTTCACCTTGCATCTGAAAAAAACAAAGCAGCTATGTTCCAAGTGGAAAACAATAAACTTAACTGTTCTCTGAATTTCATCCTAGGCCCCCAAAATCTGATGACGTCTAAGAACCAGATCTCTAACATGTTCCATAGTGATATCTTCAAACAAACCTCAGCCAATGCTGGTGTCAATACCCCCTACATTCAATGATTTATAAAATAACACCTGTTACTCACCTGATACTCGCCTTTGATTGGACCCTACCCTAAATTCCTGAAGGAACACAGACCCTTGACCCGTTTTTAGTATAAGCCCCTAACCCCAAGTGACAGACTACACTCACTCTGCTCTCCTTTCCAAATCTCCCAGACACTATCTGCTATACTCTATCCCCTACACTACACAGTGAACTCTGTTTTCACTTCCTCCTGGCTCACATTTTATTTATATTCTGCACGAAGCCAAGATGCTCCCTGCTGGTCCCATGGGACCCCTCTGGGTCCTTGGGCCTGGCCTACTTACCTCACTAAAGTGAGATTGGCTATTTAAAAAAAGGAAAATTTAGGACAAACTGTGAATGTAAACAGAGTTATAAAAGGTTTATGGAGAAGGAATCTTTAGAAAGGAATTTTGCATGTGGTCAATACTGGTTAAGATTAGAATAAATTTAAGTAATTTAATGAGTTTTACTATAAAAAATACACTGGTGCAAAATTAAAACTTTTGTTTTCTCCTTGCTAAAAGAACAAAGTGGTTTGAACTACCGTTTTGCTCTTAAATAAGAAATTGTAAATTATTTACCTTTAAAGTTGTCTGACTAGAAAGCCAGGATTCTGTTTTGCCAAAATAATTTCCTGTGTTTAACAGGTCTTTTGGTTACTTAAAAGCAAAACAAAACAAAACTCAGTCCTAATATCAAAAAAAAAAAAAAAAAAAAAAAAAGGCAGAATTTTATTCATAGCTGTGTAACTTTCTGTATTTGCCTTTGAAATATTTTATGGCCACTTTGGTTAAACAGATAATTAAATAGTGTTTTATAATGATCTGTGATCCTAATCAATTAAATGTTCAAACCTTTTGATATTTTTTGACATACTTCCCCAATCAAATTCTAAAATGAAATCTTTTGACCATAATCTACCTGAGATGTTCCAGAGAGGTCCTGGAAACTAATTTTGTGAGATTTTGTGAGAAACTAATTAGACTTATTTGGGATGTTAAATGGGAAGCATTGTCAAGTAAATCCTAAACCTTGTTAGATTATTTGCATAGATCATAATTAGAATACGTGTTCTAAATTTGTATAAAACCCCCTAGAAATCTGATATCCTGGTATGTTATTATCTTGAGGTGTGGTATGTCACAGAAATACCCAAATTTCCTTGCCCACTGCATCATAATGAACTCTAATCAAATCTTTAACCATGGCCATTTTTAAGCCTTGTCATTCACAGTTACTGTTATGCTGCTGCTGTTGCAAATGTGTTTCTTCATCAGTGAGATCCCTAGAAAGAACTCTGTAGTACTGAGTTCAGGTTTCTGATTAACCTTAAGATCATCAAACCAAACCGGGTTAAGAATTTCCAAAACTAGTGGAAACAGCTGGTCTAGCAAAATAAAAATTATTAACATGGCACTGAATGAACCGAGGAAGATAATTATAATAGTTGTTAGGACTTTCTGTTAAACCATTGCCAACTTTTAAAAATGTTTTGTTTTTGCAGATCTTTCAAAATCTTTTCTCTCAAGTTAACTGACCTATAGCAATTTGATAAATTATGCCATTATAAGCATAAATGAAACATGGATCATTTCTTCTCACCTGAACCCTCCAGAATTAAAAAACTCAGTGAGTATTCTTGTTCCTTGCATAAGTTCAGTAAGAATCCGTTCTCCTTGTAACAGGATAAAATTGAAAACATTGGTTATGTTACCTAGGCTTTGTCTGGACTGTTCCATTTGAGACACGCACAGACTCAGACATGACCAAATAGCTTTAAGGAACTAAGGTGGACTTTATGGAGAGAATAGAGCCTCTTGGAAGTGTTGGCCCGATGCCTTGCTTACAATTTCCTGCAGCCTTAACAGGTGAGTAAAGGTCACTTCCTGGCAGGGGCAAGAACCTCAAGATAATTTGGAAGAGACTAGAATTCACCCAAATGAATAGGTAATGCAGGCAAATCTAGAAATTCCTCATTAAAAGTTTCGGCAAAGCACATTTAAAAGAACCTATATGGCCAATTACTATTCTTGTTGTGCTCATGTAAATAATTAGGCCAAGTTGTTAAGACTAAACTTATTCTGCAACACGTTAATTTGGTTATCTTTGGCAAAAATAAGAATGACTACATAAGAGAAAAAAAATGTTTCAGTAACATACTAGAGTAAATATTAGATTCTAATACCGTTTATTGCAAATTAGACTAGATCTTGATTTCTTCTAGCACATGACTACAACTCTCCAAACTACTGTTTACTTTTTCTTCCACCTTTCTGAGATGGATGCAGTTGAGAACTAAAACTGCCCTTTGTTCGGAAGGCCTGCAAGCTAACTGCGAACAACTTGACGTTACCGTAAGAGAAATCAGCACCACTGCTCATGTATAGGCAATCTGCAGGCCTACTGTTCCGTGGGCAAGATCTCCAGAGACATGTGAACTACAAACCAGGAAAAAGCTGTCAGACTGCCACTACCCGTTCTCCCTCTACCTAAAGGTGCTTCAAGCTTGACCTCTTAAAATCTTCTCTACTGGCTATCCTCAGAACTCAGAAATTGACTTATATTTTGATCTAATCCACAACCATTGCTTTTCTTCTGTTGCCATAGAAATGCCTCTTGCCTAATACCTGATTTCTTGAACTATAGGCCTACCTTTGAAAACACATCTGCATCACCACCTAAAGTGAGTTTAAGTGAAGTGACCTATTATCAGACTAAGACTGATTCAGTAAGAGGGAACAATGTGTCAGCTCAACCATTAATGTGTAAAACCTGAGGAAAGTTTCAGAGGAAGGAACTATGGAGGCCAAGGGCAGGCTGCCCCAAGATGGGCCACTGTGGCATAAAGATTATTCTGAGTTCAAAGTAATCAAAACGTAGCATATGCAGTAAAAGCTCTCTGCCTCCCTCTCAACTGCCTACATTTACATCGGAGAAAAGCCTGTACCAGAAGAGAGTGAGGAACAGACACATACTCCCCTTTGTACCATCAGACCCTAAACCCCTCCTTGGCTCATAAGCTTCATGTTGCCTCATTGTGTCTGGAATTTCAAGTCTAGATTCCCCGTAGATACACCTATTAAATTTTATTTTAAAATGTACTTTCAAATTGATTTTTTTTTAATGTTTGTTTATTTTTGAGAGAGAGAGACAGAGCGTGAGTGGGGGAGGGGCAGAGAGACGGAGATACAGAATCCGAAGCAGGCTCCAGGCTCCGAGCTGTCAGCACAGAGCCTGATGCGGAGCTCGAACTCACAAACCGTGAGATCATGACCTGAGCTGAAGCCGGACGCTCAACCGACTGAGCCGCCCAGGCGCCCCTCAAATTGATTTTTAATTGATTTGATTATAAGTCCAGCTAGGAAGGACTATAGCAGAGGAAGGTCTTTCTTCTTGACATCAGTCTAGAATTCTCCTAATTTTCCAGTATCTTAGTCTTCCTTAAAATCTTGGCCTCTATTATCTTTACCTTCCCCTGTGTTTTTCTTTATCAGATACTAGTTACAGTTCCTTAAATATTCATTTACTTTTGATTTCTCTATCTACTCCAGGGGTTAGGACCTCTTAATTGTTTCACACCTCGGATATTATATGGTTTCTCTGGTTACCTTCCTGCTTTCAATCTTTATTCCTATATGGTATAAAATATCTTATTGATCATGTCAAAGCCTCCCAAGTCAGAAATTTAAGAGAATTCCTATTTTGTAATACATCAAATCCGAATTCTTTACGGAATTTGCTATTAACAACTATCTTACTGTGGTCACATAGTACACTTAAAGCTACTTGTTCATTCCAGCAAAACTGTACCCTAATTTAAAGGATTCCACTACAATATTGTCCTAAAGAAATATGAGTTTTTGCAAAATCAAGATATGCAATTTTAAAATGCACACTTTAAAATAGGCTAATCACTAATAATTGAACTATTCTTTTTTCTCAGTGCATGCAAATCATTCTCCTATCTATCTAATGTAGATAGAGAAAATTCAAGTAAAAATTATGTAGACATAAAACTTGGAAGATAACTCAAGATTATTCTTACTTTTTGTATCTTATGAGGATAATCAAATTAACAGTACTTTGATGTGATTTTTTAAAATTTATCCATAACCCAAAAAAAAGAAGATTAAGGAGATATTTGGCACAGGGTGTCAGTGATCATGTAAACTGTCCAAAATCGCTTACTCTGTGTACTTCCTGCCTTTATTTTATTTTTTGAATGCCATATTCTACGGGTAAAGGCCATGTGTAATGAAAATATGTATAATTTAAAGAAAATTTCCAATCAAAACAGTCTAAGGTGGTTGATCAGATAGTATTATCTTATCTATGAGGACAGCAATCACCTGATAAATTTATTAGTTTTATTTTAGATGATAAAGAAACAAAAACAAGTTAAATTAAGGACAGAATTTTAGAAAGACCCACAGATTAAATACTCATTCACTGGGATAACTGTTACTTTCAGAGATGCCTATTTACTCTTAGCAATTAAAAGTAACAGGCTGCATAAAAGGAGATAAAAAATGTGTTTTGTAGAAATCACACTGACTTACAGAGATAGGCTGGTCATAGCTAATGTTAATCAAGATTGTTTCTCAACTTGGCCAAACAAAATTAGATCATGAGCATGTCTACTTTATTATAGGTATATAAGAAATGGTTCATTTATACTAGGTTTAGCTTGCACTTTTTTTTTTGTCTCTAAATGGTTTAACTAAGTCTGAATCTTCTCTGAAGACATGGCACGTTATGCCCCCCTACTCTAAAAAGTCCTGTCTTCTTTCACTACCTTCATAGGAAATAATTAAAAGGGAATACCTTCTGTATTTCCTATTGTAAATAACTGCATATAGAAAATATTCTTTTGGGGGTGCCTGGGTGGCTCGGTCAGTTCAGAATCCAACTCCAGATTTTGGCTCAGGTCATGATCCCTGGGTCGTGGGATTGGGCCCGACGTCGGGCTCTGCACTAAGCATGGAGCCAGCTTGGGATTCTCTCTCTCCCTCTGCCCCTCCCTCTCCCCTCCTCATGTGCTCTTGCTCACACTCTCTCCCTCTCTCTATCAAAAAAAATTCTTTTGAGTAACCATTCCTACTAATAAAGTTAATAAGAATTTGCTAATAAAACCATCATGATAAGAGATTTAAGCATCAATCTTTTACTTATACATACTCTCAGATAAGTTACTAAACACAGAATGATATTGACAAAATAGTTTTGAAATTTAATGCTATGGATTTTGAAAACCCTACATATACTTGTTAGGGGTGGATTGACAAATATGTGGTAAAAACCCATTTGGGGCCTTGAAGCAAATCATGGTAGCTGTCTAAAAGTTGGTATCCAACAGACTGCATTCTCAGAATACAGGGCTACTAAGTCACACTAAATAGTAATCAAAACAAAAATATAAGCTCTGAAATAAAGACAATTTTAATCTTAATTGTGCCACCACCTAGCTGTGTAAACTTGAATGAACTCGAACAACAATGACACAGGAACAAACACCACTGTAGAAAGAAAAGAAAAGAAAAGAAAAGAAAAGAAAAGAAAAGAAAAGAGAAAGAAAGAGAAAGAAAGAAAGAAAGAGAAAGAAAGAAAGAGAAAGAAAGAAAGAAAGAAAGAAAGAAAGAGAAAGAAAGAAAGAAAAGGAAGGAAGGAAGGAAGGAAAGAAGGAAGGAAAGAAAGAAGGAAAGAAAGAAGGAAAGAAAAAGGAAGGAAGGTAGGAAGGAAGGAAGGAAGAAAGAAAGACAGACAGACAGACATAATGGTAGTTAAATACTACTGAGAACAAATTAGTTATAAAAACATACTTGATACCAAATTGTGGCATGAAGCTAAAATAGTATTTGGAGGGGAAAATTATAAGATTATCTATAGCAGAAAAGAAAAAAAAAAGTAAAAATTAATGACTTAAGTTTACAACATCAGAAGTTAGGGGAAAAGACCAGAATAAACTCAAAGAATATACTAGAAAAAAAGAAGAGTGGGAATAAAAAAGATTGAGGGTCAAAAGAAAATTCTGGGGGCACCTGCGTGGCTCACTCGGTTAAGCATCCAACTTTGGCTCAGGTCATGATCTCACAGCTCGTGGGTTTGAGCCCCGTGTCGGGCTCTGTGCTCACAGTTTGGAGCCTGGAGTCTGCTTTGGATTATGTGTCTCCCTCTCTCTCTGCCCCTCCCCTGCTCACATTCTGTCTTTCTCACTCTCTCAAAAATAAATAAACATTAAAAAAAAGAGAGAGAGAATTCTCTATAAAATAAGTAAACTTGGAAAATCTGTGGTGACCCTGATCTACCAAAACAAAATTATCAACAACAGAAGTGGAGAGAGGACATTAACTACAGACAGAGATTAAAAATAAAACCATAATGCCATTGACAAACAAACAAAAAACTAGGAATAAGCCTTATGCCATTAAAATTAAAATGAAATGGTCACTACACTGGAAAAATATAACCTAACAAACACGACTTGAGAAGGAATATAAAACCTTTAAAAAGAAGTTAAAAGAAGACGATTCAAAATCTTCCCACTGCTGGGAGACAGACAGACAGACATTCAGACAGACATTCCTCACGGAATGCACATGTTTCTGTGCGACCTGTGAAGAGCTTTTTTGCTGGACTGTCTAATTTAATTTAATTTCATTAAATTAAAATGAAATGGTCACTACACTGGAAAAATATAACCTAACAAACACGACTTGAGAAGGAATATAAAACCTTTAAAAAGAAGTTAAAAGAAGACGATTCAAAATCTTCCCACTGCTGGGAGACAGACAGACAGACAGACAGACATTCCTCACGGAATGCACATGTTTCTGTGCGACCTGTGAAGAGCTTTTGTGCTGGACTGTCCTTAAGGGGGTTGGACAGCAAGCAGGTGGGGAGGCGGATCTATCCTTCTTTCTGGAGAAGAGGGCAGGTTTGTGTGCAGCCCATACAATACAGATAACACCTCTTCTGGGACAAAGGTCAGGTGGGTTTGCCTGCAACTCCTAAAGGAATGAGGTTTCTGAAGCTTAGATTTCCTTAGCTGTGGTCCAAATCTCCTGCACGTGCAACAAAAACACAGGCGAGTCTGCATCATCCCTTTGGATTTTAGGGGGCAAAGGAAACCAATGTGAATATGAAACTTGGAAGGAGCAACAGGAGAAAACAAAGCTCTGAAAGTACCAAGTGCTAACGAAAATGCTGTGCAGGCAAACTCTAATTCATTGCTGGTAAAACTTAAAATGGTACACAGCCAGTTAGGAAAACCATTTGGCAGCTTCTTAAACATACCCAGCAATCCCACTACTCAAGAAAAATGAAAATCTATCTTCACATGAAAATCTGAATGTAAGTTTTTAATGGCAGCTTTATTCATAACCACCCCCTTCTAGAAACATCGCAAATACCCATCATTAAACGGATAAACAGAGTGTAGAACTTCCGAGAGTCCATTGCTCAACTGACTTTCCTTCTATGATACATTGAGGGGCAAGTCCTACTTGGACTATTTTTTTCTTCTCTATCTTCTCTATTTTACATTAGCCATGTTTCCATAAGTGCCCTTGTGTTCTAATTCTTTCCTAAAAATTGTCTCTGCCTCAACTTTTTTTTTTTCCTTGAGAGAAAGTGGGGGAAGGGGGAGGGAGGGAGGGAGAATCCTGAGCAGGCTTCACACTCAGCACAAAGCCTGATGTGGGGCTCAATCACACAACCCTGGGATCATGACCTGAGCTGAAATCGAGTCGGACGCTCAACCGACTGAGCCAGCCAAGCACCCCACAACTTTAAATGAGACAAACCACATGCTGATTTAAAAGGGAAAAATAAATCATGGAAGAAAAAAAAACTTTTTAAAATCCTATTCACTTCTATAACTATAATACTATATCCTTCTTTATTCACCTCCCAAACTTCTTGAACAGGCAACTTGAAAGCCAGCTTTCCAAGGGTTTACCTCTCATTACCCATTCTTTCCTTATTTTCCTATAGACACATAGTTTCCCATGTTGCTACAATGAAATCCAAGGCTTCTTAGTTCTGGCCCTCTGCAACTGCTTTGGAGCACCAGGTATCCTTAGAGTACCTTCTTCTCTGCAAGACGGTTGATCTCATTTTGATTCTGGGACAGGAATCACTTCTATTCTCCAATGTCTCTGACTTCTTCCTCTCAATTTCTCTCTCTTCTAGGAGCTCTCATTCGAATCCAAACGTTAGAGACTGATTTCCTTATCTATCACACCAGTCCTAAACTGGATTTTGAAATCTAGGCCAGAATTTCCAGCTGTCTGTGTGACATCTTTACTTGGATAGCTGGAAGATGTTCCAAATTGAAAAGTCTTTGCCTTTTCACCACCAGAACTTGTCCCATTTCCTCTTTTTCCCCATACTGTTTGCGGACACTGCCATCCTGCTGATCCTCCAGCCCCAGAATCTTCTGTCCCGTCCATAACTTGCCCCCTTCTTTACTCACATCCAAAATATCCTGGTGGTCCTGTCTCTCCAGTTAGGGCTTTTCCACTCATTGGCCACTGTCGTTTTTCAAACCCTCATCCTCCCCTGAATATCCCTGCAGGAATATTCTCCCTGCTTCCAGTCTCCTCCTTCAATTGACTTTATATACTACGTGAAGAAGGATCTTCCCAAATTAAAATCTCATCCTGTGAGAACCTAATTACTTAACCCAAAGTACAGACACGGGAAGTCTTTGTTCACACATTGCCAACTCAATAAATTGAAAAGAATAATTTGTACAATTATCACCCTTTGTTTTGTTTATAGGATGCTAAATGATTCACTTAACAGATTCTTTTCACCAAATTAACAGAATTGACTTAGCTGAACAAATATGTTCGTTGTATTAGTGTCGTGCATATACAAGCATAGGTTGTTTTTAGTTAGGTCCTGAGACAAATAGCTGGTTATAGCTCCTGATTTAGAGAAAATCTATACTGCGGTTTGCATCTTTAATGCTTTCTTTTATAATGAAAGATGATCCATTTCTTGCGGAATGTGACGACTGTTTCTGGAGATTTCACTATAATCCCCTGTGCATATGAAAATTTTATTTGCTTTCTGAACTGAATAATTTAAAACATCAAAGAGATGAATGACCACCACTTCAAGTTCTGGACACATTTTCCTCCAGTATGGAGACGGAGGGAGGATGGAAAAGAGAGGGCACACTGGAGATAAACAAGTCCTGTGATTCAAAGGTGTGTAACTGCAAAATGTGATCCAGAGCAAGCTTCGTTTTGTTGGCCTCCCCAGCACATTTACGTGTGACAGGTGCAGCTTTGCACTAATTTTATGGATTTTGTTTTAAATCAATGAGACAAAGCTAATAAGCAATACACCACCAGAGATTCTGGGGGGAAGAAAATGGAGAGCTTGTTTTGAATCTGGACTTCTGAGTCAGTATCAAAACAAACCAATGAAAATAAGCCTTACTGGCTACTAGGCTACTCTGAGAAGAAAATGGTGTTATTCAAGTCTATTTCACTCAACTTGTCTTGAGAAATATCCCATGTTACTATCTAGGGGAAAGACTGACAGCACGGCAGCATCCTGTAAAGAAATAAAGAGTCAAGGTAAACTTTACTCTAATGGAAAGCGGACATAAGAATAAACCAAGTATTTGAAACTATGTGTTAATTTCCATATGTAACCATTCTTGTATGAAGAAGATATTTGTGGAATTATATAAATATACAAGTATTATGTGAATAAAAATCTAAAACACTTTATAAATCTTATCAAAAGATTAAACCAATGAAGCGAGCATACAATACACATAGTGTGGTTTTCGAAGTAATTAACTCAGTAATATCTTGTTACTTTAATAAGCCAACATAAAATCAGACTTTGGGTTCCAGTCATTGTATTTATATAGTTTTGAGCATAGTATTCTACTGTCATTCTTTTTCTACACAGAAATTATCTATTTCTGTTTCACATAAACACTTACGCATTACGATGCTTTCATGTATAGCTTTGGACTCTATCTTCAATTTTATATCCAACAAGAATCTCCAAGCAATGTAAATACATTTAGGCTTTCTAGCCATAAAACCCGATGATGTCAAATACGCATATACATAGAGCTATCAGAGATATATATGTGTGTACACATGCAGAATGAGAAAGTCAGGAACTTTAAATGACATGGCAGTCTAAAAGTTGGCCATTTTTTGCCTTTTTCAAATTTTGGAAATAATTTTAGACTCACATGCGTTGCTAAAAAAAGATAAGTCTGTTTGAACTGTCTCTACAAATGACTACAACTTATGATTAATGGTTCTCAGTTTCATAGATAAAAACTGATAGATTCTGTCATAAAGAGTAGAATCATTGAAGAACTCACATGCGTTCTTCTAAAAGAAAAAAAAACTTCTTTTAGAGTTCCCGTGTACTCTTTCCCTGCTTCCTCCAATGATAACCTCTCACATAATCCTAGTACAATCACCAAAGCCAAAAGAAACTGACACTGGAACAATATTATTAACTATAGACTTTATTCTGATTTAACTAAATTTATATACACTGTTTTGGTGTTTGGGAGAGGATGCGAGGAAGATACAGGTTTTATCACTTGTATAGATTTGTGTAACCTCTACCAAATGTGATATAACACTTCTATCATACGGAAGTAATCTTCTCTTCCACGGTTAACAAGACCAGTCAGTAAAATATCCTTAGAAAACCCAGTTCGGCTTTCATTTCTGAATGGAATCCTCACTATCATGTACATTATTTTATTTCTTGCCACTGATGGGCTACTCTGTGGCTGGCATTGGGTTCGATACTGGACACTACGAGATAAGAATAAAGTATAAGGCAAACAACTGCGACTGTACCTAAACACGGGAGTAAGTTCTAGAGGAGACAGAGTGTTCCCAACTGAGTTTAAACTGGATCACGATAGGAGACTGGGGCAATAAAGGGGACCTACAAGAGCAACTTCCATCCAGCTGAGCCTCGCTGACTACATATGTCAATTAGAAGACCAAGTATTGGGGGCAGGGGGCGCTTATGGGAGCAACGAGCTTTTCTGCCATTTTACTGTGAAACCTAAACAGCTTTGGCACCAAGAAGACCCAATTATGTCTCCGGTGGTGACGGAGGAATTCAGAAGGTACCTGAGGGTGAACGTGACGTCCACAGAAGGCAGAAGTGGACAAGTCTTGGCAGGTAACTAGCAGTCACAGAGAAGAGGGGCAGCTCCAAACACAACAGACTCTGGGAGGAGCCTACCTCTGGCCTAGGGATCCGAGAGGTTAGCAGTTGCTGGGTGAAGAGATCCAGCGGGAAGGGAAGTAGAGGTGGCTATACAAGGGTCACATGAGGGATCCTTGTTCTCATGGAATGATTTTATATCCTTCCTGTACCAATGTCAATAATCTGGTTCTGATACTGTACTACACTTTTGCAAGATGTCACCACGGACAGAAACAGGATTAAATATGTAATCTGTACATATTATTTCTTACACATGACAGTGAACCTATACATACCTTACGTTTAAATTAAAAAAAAAAAAAAAGAGTACACGCTAAGCATCCTAATTGTCCCCATGGAACTATCAAAATCTGCATCTTAGAGTAGATTTATTTTTTTGCCATAAAATGATAAAAAAAAATTTTAAACAAATGCTCACATGTGTCAAGGAAGAAAACCAAATATGAAGCTATAAGCTTCTCCTTCAGAGGTTGAAAATATCAGATGCCTTCCCCATGTTCCTATCAGTCTATTTCCTCTTTTAATACCCCAAGAGTAAGATAATATGATAAGTATCTGAACACTTTCATTCCTTTATGCAAAAGTTTATCACAAGGCATGGAACCCAGTGCCTTGAACTACAGCAATCAGGCATCTGATAAGTCTGTTTGAACTGTCTCTACAAATGACTACAAGTTATGATTAATGGTTCTCAATTTCACAGATAAAAACTGGTAGATTCTGTCATAAAGAGTAGAATCATTGAACACCAAATATATACATCAAATATTAATTAGAAACATGCAAAATGACCCTCACCATGATGTTTGATGAATATAATAAAGCTCTTTGATTAGGAAAATAAACATAAGGCTCAGGAAGAGTCTTTTATCTGAATGTTTTCCAATTTGAAGGAAAAAAAAACACAGCAAAATTTCACAAAAATTATATTCAAACTACGATATGATTATTATAAATATTTTGCTATGGATAAAACAGTAGTTTATTGTGTGTTTTATTGATGAAAATATGTTAACAAAAGAATCCTCCAGAGATTTGACTGGACATTTATGTTAATAAAGAAATGGACAAAACGTACAACTTTTATGTTTGTAGATAACCCTTAGCATTTCTACACAGTGAAAATCTAGGCTAGTGAGAAAATTTTGCAGTAAACTAGATACCAAGAAGTGGAAAGTCAGTTTTAACATGATCAATTTATGGTTATTTTCTAAGGGGCAGCAGAGTGGCCAGACTTGTATTTCTAGAATAGTGGGTTGGTTACAACTGAGGAGAGATCTAGGAGTTGTTGTAGATTATTCCTATAGATTATTATCACTGAGCTCTCACCATAAAGCCAGACCAAGGGAAGGGAATGGGAAGCTTTATTGCCCTGTAGTAAAAATGGTGTTCTAATGGGATATTATTTGTAATTCTGGTCACCAAACTTTAAGAAAGAAATAATAAATCTTGGAAGGTTAGAAAGAGTGGCTGAAATGGTCAAAAGCATATAGAATCTTCCACATATAAATAAGGGGATTTTAAAATATTAATCTCAGTACAAAAATAAGAGAAACAGGAAGAGAAAAGAGGGTTGCAGAGCCATACTCAAAATGTATCCATGAATATATTGGTGTCAACTCTGCTGGGGAGCTTTTCCTGAAGCTTCTACAGGTCGAAAATTCATCTATGTTTGATGAAGGCAAATAAGCTACTGCTATCAAATATTCAACAGGTGGGGCGCCTGGGTGGCTCAGTCGGTTAAGCTTCTGACTTCAGATCAGATCATGATCTCATGGTTCGTGAGTTCGAGCCCTGCATCCAGCTCTGTGCTGATAGCTCTGTGTGTCCCTTCTCTCTGCCCCTCCCCCACTCACACTCTCTCTCTCTCTCTCTCTCTCTCTCAAAAATAAACATTAAAAAAATTTTTTTTAAATATTCAAGGGGTATAAAGTTTAGAGGAGTAACAAAACATTGCATGCCTAAGACAGTACTTGAAGGTAAACACACACACACACACACACACACACACACAAAGAGAAGCAAAATATGACAAGATCAAGTTGGGTAAATATAAGTATAAATATCTTAATTGAAGTTCAAAAGTTAATTAAACCAGTAGGAGGAGGGACATAAATGTTTTTGCTGAGTTGGAAAAGCCATGAAGTTATTCCTGACCCTAATTCATTGTGAGCTATGTTCAAATGGGAAGTGAGACACACAACAACACTACTTTGACCTCAGAATGGATTATTATCAGTAAGTATTAGAAATAAAATATCCATGCCAAGGAAAACAATAGCCCTACTATATTTTACACTGGCCAGGATTGCAGTGGTCTGGAAAACAGGTCATACAAAGAACTGGCTAAAAAACAAAAACAAAAAAAAGCGATGAGCATTAATACTCTAAAATTTACTCATCCCTTTTCAATGTCTTTACAGAATGTATGACCAAAAACAATAACAAGAGGATATGTTTGATTATTAGGACAGCAGACCAGGTTCTAGAACTTCTGGATGTTCATTGAAGTTGAATGAGTCATTACATAATGTAATCATTTTAGGATTTTTGTCAAATTTTTTCATCTACAAACCCAGGGTATCAGGGGACTCTCAGGCTGTCCCTTTTTAAGATCACGGAACGATGCACAATGATAATGTGAAATGCATTATCGTAATGATATTTCTGAGACCAGGGAACCATACTCTGTCACAATATCAGTATACTCGAAATGAAGTGCCCCCTGCCCCCAACTCCATGCTTTTTCTGTTTTCCCAGATATGCTGGGGAAAAGGAGATGTTAACTGCCTTCTGAAGCTAGCTTTCACCTGTCCAGCCCCTGGCACAGTTAAAAAATATTTTAATTTTTTAGAGAACTTTACACTGATGACACAATATTCCTGGATTACTATAAGAGACAGAGTTGTACTGTACAATCTCTGTGCTCTGCATGTGCCCTCAGATCTGGACATCTGGTATACCTGTACAACAACAAACGCACTGGCAATGCAGCAGACTGACTTTCTCCTCCAGATGACAGCTTTAAATGGGTCAACTCAGACAAATGAGGGCTCCGTATATCAAGGAAACCTAAACCAGGGGTTTTGCACGATGTACAGTGCTCCAATAACACAGTTAATAAGAAAGGTCAAGGCACACTTTGCCCACATCTATCATTCCGAGCCAGACCCTTTCAACACCATTACCTCTCTACTGTGTTATTAATTCATCCTAATTAGGCTCTCAAACTCTAGTTTCACACTATTTCAATGAAGTCCATAGAATAACAGAAAAATATTCTAAAATAGTTCACATAAAATATTCTAAAGCTGTTTATATAAATATTCAAAAGCCTTCACTGGCATTGTGGTGCTTCCTGCATCAAGTGTGAATTAAAAAGAACAAAACAAAAAACTCAGCGGAGGACTCGGCGTCACTGGTGGCAGGTACAGAGTCTATTTCTCCCAATCATCCACTTGTCACCTACAGGCATTATGTACCCACACTACATTACTCCACTTAGTCCTCATCATCTTGTGCTTTTGACTTAAGCATTTTCTCTCTGTGCTATCACCAGAAATTTCAGTACCTATCATTGAAGACCTACATCAGCAACTACCTCCTTTATAACTCTATTTTGACCACAACTATTTGTTTTGAGCTCTTCTGGCTCTGAAACACTGTTACTATACAAAGTACTTTCTGCTCTGTAGCGTAAGAACTTGCACAAACTGATTTTATTCTCATATCTGAAACATGTCGAGCCAAACTGCTTTTATTTGAACTGTATCTCTTCAATATGGATTTGTGCCTTACGTATGCTAAGCAAAATGGTCCCTGAGTATAAAATAAATTAGCAATAAATTGATAAATAATGCATTAATACCAACATCATGATGAGCATTCTAATATTGGCAACTTTGCCTATGTATACTAAACACATTTGAAGGTTAACCTATAAAAAGAAAGCCTTTCTAGGAAAGTTACACAGATATTGATACAAGTCCTCTGCTACTGAAATTTGCTCTGTTTGTTTTTTGCTTCTACTGTGAATTTTTAAAATAGTATTCCCAACTTGTGAGATGTCGTCTAGACAGCAAAGCCTTCATCATAACTGCCACTCAGTCAACTATTATATGCTTTGTTGAGTGTAAGGTCAAGTAGCATAGAAGACAAACCCAAGGATATGGCAACCACACCAGAATACAGGAACATTTAGCAACGCATTTCTACACTCAGTTACAGCTGGCTACACAGGAGAGAAAATGCTTGCTTCCTTGAAAGTATATTTTTGAAGTGCTTATGAGTGTGAATTTTCAATTGGCCGAGAAATTCCCAGTACTACTTAGAAAATATAGGAGTTAGTGTAACAGCAATACAGATTTGTATAAACTTTTTTTTTTTTACTCTTGGGTTAAAGTGTCTTATTTTTATAATGTATTCTTTACTCACAGCCTATAATAACAATACTCAATGGAAAGACATTGCAGAATGAAGAGATAGATACCACTGAGTCAAACAAAATCAGCAAAATAAGGCAGCTGATCTCCAATCGGTAAATGTGCAAATGATCTGTGAAGTACAAATGATCTGATTCTGCTCATAAGTTATTCTCAAGGCAAGGGTTCAAAGTCCTTTTTAGAAGGGGATTCCTATTGGTCTAAAAAAACTAGCAGGTTATTACACACTATCCTAGCTTAACCAAAATTTAGAAAATATCTGATTTTTGTTTAATTTCTTTTTGCCTTGTTATCCAAACACTTCACTATTTCTTTAATTGGCACTTTTTTTTAGAGAACTAGTTGCAGTTTTATATGGCCTTTAATTTCTTTAAAAATTTTTTTTAATGTTTATTTATTTTTGAAAGAGACAGAGACAGAGTGTGAGCAGGGGAGGGGCAGAGAGAGAGGGAGACACAGAATCCAAAGCAGGCTCTAGGCTCTGAGCTGTCAGCACAGAGCCCGACGCGGGCTCAAACTCATGAACCGTGAGATCATGACCTGAGCTGAAGTCAGATGCTTAACCAACTGAGCCACCCAGGCATCCCTGGCCTTTAATTTCTAAGCCTAAGGATTTCTAAAAATAGCTTCTGATATAAAGGAACCTATTTCCATCAAAGGTAAATGTGAATATAATATCAGTTTCTCAATCAAAAGCATGGGTGAAGAAACGGTTTCCATCTATGTGCTCATCGTCCCCGTCTTACCTCTTTACTCAAAGGAGTCCCTCAGTTCAAACTAGTGACCTGTGCAGCACGGGTGGAAAACCATTGCATTAATCTCGAGCAAACAAAGAGTCACGGAGAGCACAAGTTTAGGGCACATGGCGTGGTGGAGTCAGGGAGGGCTGCGGGACAAGGAGTCGGGCAAGTTTCTCCTTCACTGGGGTCCAGTTTTCAAGAAAGAAGGTAGGCTTGTCCTTCCACTGTACACCTTCCTGGAACATTCTGTACCTGAAAAGTGTGTTACCAAACACTTTATTGTATATTACTGAACATTATGGATTATATATAGGGATTAGGAATAAACATTATCCAAAATGTGAAAGTAAGGTAAAAGAATAATGGCTGCCCTGTCACACTAAAGAACTGGCTAATAAACTGACTTCCAAATCAATGATTTTCTACAGAAACGTTTTTTTAAAAATTTATTATCGATTATTAAATAAAACCCTAGGTCTATAAAGACAGGTGTTAATTACAGAAGATTAAAATAAATAATGTTTCTCCAGTAGAAATGTTAACGGTTTCTATCTAATAAAAATAATGGCTCTGTTATAGATTTATTGCCTTGTGCAACATTAAGCAATTTTGTATTTAACTTATTTTTCGTTCCTTCACTGACCATATATAACACTCTCTCATATTCTTATTTTTTGAGCCACTTCTAACATCCTTCAGGTTTCTTTATTAATGAGTTAAATAAATCTTTGATGTATGCCCACCATATATTTGTACAAGAATGGTGGCTTTCTTTGCTACATTTTGAAATTTATCCTTGGCAAGTGTGTTGTGAAAAGTGCTTTGCAGTGACAACAGGTTAATTTACTGCTCTTTACTTATTGTAATTTATTTATCTTTACTTTTACTTTACTTATCTTTACTTATTGTAATGCCTTTGGCATTATCTAAAACTTTTTTTTTTTTGAGAGAGAGAGAGAGAGGGCATAAGTGAGTGAGGGGTAGAGAGAGACACAGTGGGGCAGAGAAAGAGAGAAGCACAGCTCCCCTGAAGCAGGGCTCGAGCTCATCCGCCCACCAATGCAGGCCTCGAACTCATGAACTGTGAGATCATGACATGAGCCAAAGTCAGAGGCTGAACCAACTGAGCACCTAGGTTCCCCTCAAAAAGTCTATCTTTAAACAAAAAAAATAAAAAATAAAAACTGAGGAGATACTAAAAACTTGAAAAGAATTTGAACCAAAATAGTAAATTTCACCTGAGATATTTTCATGAAGCATTTTACATAGTGAGAAGGGGAAATGAAGGGCTTGCAGGAAGGGACTAGAACTTACCCATGTGTACATTCACATTATCTACAGTGGAGACGGAAAGACACCCAGGAATCCTTTCAATTGATTTTTTTTTCCACTAGCTCAAATGACCAAGGTACGATGAAGAATAAAACTGGTTGTATTTTTCTTGAGCAGCTGAAGTCTTCCCTGGCCTCCTTCAGGATCCCCTGCCCCCAGGCTGTCCCCAACTGCACTTTGTTCTCTGAGGGATCACAGCAGGCCTACCCCTGTGCACAGGGACCTGAGCGGGCCTTGCCCTGATCTCTGCCCCACACTCAAATACAACCGGTCTGTGGCCCATTCTTTTAGAGCTCTCCTCTTGATTGTAAAACGACCAGCAAATCTCTAAACTATTTTGTGCTTGGTTAAACCAAGTTTTCTGTAAGAAGTAATAGGAGACTTTGAAAAGAAGCTTTCCGGAAAAAAAAAAAATGTCTGAAATATAATGAGGAATTTAAAAACTGGAATTTTACGCTTTTTGGAAAACAAAGGAGAAATAACTTGTTCAAACAGAACCATCCGATAATACGCCTATTTCCTCTTCATATGGAACCAGTTCTTATTTAAGAAGCCCTGGGAATTAGTCTGCATGGGTTTATGATAATTTAGAGCCTACATTTTATTGTCTGTTTTTCAGTTCTGCTGTCTCGAAGATTATGCACAGTGAACTTTACAAAGGGCAAGAGGGGAAAGCGATCTGAATGCAGAAGTATTCAATTCCTTAAATCCATGGAATGATCTTCTGCTGAGATTTCTTACCATGCTAAGTACAGGAGCACATCTGGCTTGAACTCAGAAAAGGAACAGAGAGATATGCCTTTCACCAATGACACTTGGACAAGCAATCAGATATTAGACTAAAAGACTGTCATCACTCACTGGTTTTCCCTGCTTTCATCAACTGTGAGAGCTAACTGAGTTCTACTCAAATTAGCACTGATGTGTCAGAAAGTTTTTGAAAAGTCGTACAGCTTTCAATCTCCTAGAACTCAAATAGAAAATTACCAAATTTCTAGTGTTCCCAAGGGGTGAACACAGTGCACAAGCCATGAAAATCAGGTAGCACTGTACGACTATTCAATGAAAGCAGAGACTTTGCAACCTGAGATACCTCATGATAATGTCTACTGCTCCTTAGCAGAAGTGGCAGTTGATTTACCTGTCATTCCTAAGAAGAAAGAAACTGAGGGCCACGGGATCAGCTTCTAAGTTCTTACTTAGAAGTAAACACACTGCCACCTTGGAGCCAAACGCCAACCACTAGAATACACAGGAGTTAGAGTTAAGTTTGATGGTGATGGAAGGAAAGAGGGAAGATGGTTTCTGAGATTTCTAGGACCACCCTTTCCCATATTTACAATACTTCTGGTGTTTTAAATATTTCTTAAATTCAGAAGAATACAGCATTCAAACATGATGAGGCATGTGAAATGCAAAAACTGATGTAATAGTAATTCACGGACTCAAGCCCATGTTACCCTCAAAAACACAGACAAACCAGAAACTGTTACAACCTACATATTACCATGACACCTCTGAGACCCTTCTTTATAAACCATGACATCCTCTGAATATCACACTGATGAAGCCACTTAACATTAGCAATTAGTCAATCACAGTCTTGAAGATTAGATTATCACTCAGCACTCAAAAACGAAAATGAGTCTTTAGATGCTACTAGGGCATGGTATTTTTAAATGAATAATTTTTTTAAAAAAATCAGAATTCTCTTTTTTGGATGATTCCAGCATTTAGGCTACAGAATCAAAAATGATCACTGACTGCATCTGAAGACAGAAGAAGACAATAGAATTAAAAAATATGTGCTCTAAATGAGCTTCGTATGTTTTCTTAATTCTCCAAGCAACCCATTTTACAGATAAGAATATACAGGCTGAGAGTGTTTAACAGCGTTCCCAAAGCCATTTTGCTCATCATTTTGACTCCTCTTAAACCCAACCTTTGTCCTGATTCAGACAACCTAAATCACATTAACCATTCCTCTGCCCTTTGTTTTCTAAACTGCCTAAAAAAGCAAATACTGTGGAGATAAGGGGTGGGGGGGAGAATGGGAAAAAAACAAAACACCTCTGCCAAAAGCATCCATAAACATTCACCGAGCACAATTAAAGTTAACTTGAGATGATTTAAGAAATTCCTTAACATTTACAAAAAAAACCCACTGTTATAGGACATTTTATAGCAAGGTTTTTTTTTTTCTACTCGGCATTAATAATCTTAAAAGTATGTATTAATTTGTCAGGTATCTCAGAGCAGTCAACAAAAGAGTAACATATTCGTGTGCTTTCCTTAAAGTTGTATACAAACAGCTGAAGAATCTCCAGGGCTGCTTACAGAGGAGTGTATATTATTTAGGCCTCTTCCTTCTACTTCGTTTTCTGTTGCCAAGACTTGAGACCTTTCACGACTGATTAACACTCTTTCCACCAAAGACTGGCAGAGCAGCGGAACGCTGTGGATGCTATATCAGTCCATTTGGTTGGGTGTGATGCCAGCCGGGGCGGGGGCGGGGGGGGGGGGGGGGGCTGCGGGTGTTGGCTGCTCCATCACTTCTGGAAAATTAAATTATTTATTTACTGTTGTTGGATAGTGTAAAAAAGCTTCCAGGGTTACTGACATTTAATATTATATTCCTGGGATCTAACCCCTGCGGGGAAAATGCATGTGTTTAGGAATAGAGAATAATAACTAACATTAAAATGAGATAGATAAGGGGCGCCTGGGTGGCGCAGTCGGTTAAGCGTCCGACTTCAGCCAGGTCACGATCTCGCGGTCCGTGAGTTCGAGCCCCGCGTCAGGCTCTGGGCTGATGGCTCGGAGCCTGGAGCCTGTTTCCGATTCTGTGTCTCCCTCTCTCTCTGCCCCTCCCCCGTTCATGCTCTGTCTCTCTCTGTCCCAAAAATAAATAAAAAACGTTGAAAAAAAAATTAAAAAAAAAAAAAAAAAATGAGATAGATAACCTGTAGATTGCTTTAGTGAGTTCATTTAACGATATCCAAAAGACGTGGACTCGGAAAGCAGCACAAAGTATCAGAGGAAATGCACTGTTACCCTCCCTTGACATCAAATCACAAACATCCTTTTTTCATTCGTAACTCTTTATGCTGCCAATACACACACATTCACAAATACACTTTCACATTTGTGGCTTGTACCTCTCTTTAATTTATCCAAAACTTACCCTAAGTACAAAAACATATTTGGAAAAGAAAAATAGTTTTCCGTCCTCAGTAGCCGGCACTGGATCTGGGTCAGAGCAAACACTGGGTTCGTAGAAAACAGAATTCAGCTCTCAAGAGTCTCGCTTTCGGCAGGGGAAGTACACACAGGTAGATATGAATAGTAAGACAATACTCCACGAGACCTCACAAGGCAGGGGATGATTACGTGCTCAAGAAATTATGCTAACAACATACACCATTCTAAGTATTCAGAGGAAGTAGACGGGCATGGACAAAATGTTCCAGAAAAGTTGCCGGATAAGGCAGGAATTAGAGAGAGATCCTGACAATGGCTAAGTAGCGAGGCAGAGGATAGGCATTTCAGGCACAAGAGCCAGTTTTGAAGCACTCATGTGAAGACAGAGTGGTCAGGCACAGGATATTGGCTAGAATGGGCTCCAATGGTTGCATGACATACGGAAAATAAAACCAAATGAGACGCTGACATTAGACTGAAAAAAGTCACAAAACTAAAGACTTCTAGCACAAAGCTAACAGTTTAGTCCTGATTCTGAAAACAACTGGAAGTGTCGACGGCCCTCCACTCCCACCCCAGGTCTGCTATTTCTCTCTTGGGGTTTAGGAAACAGGTATGCAAACAGTATTCCAGGTGTTTCTCTCAGGGATCAGTGTGGTCAGCTCATTTTGTCAAAATTAGTTTGAACTTTTTGGGTCCATGAATAAAGAGAGCCAATGCCTTCAGAAAATTAATTTGAATCATCCCAGGTCACATTTTCTGACATGTGCCTGGTATTGTGTAACCCATTCTTCTATAAATACACTAGTTTTTCTCTACATATGTACATTATTCATCTGCAAACCTGAAGATGCTAAATAGATTATTTTTTTAATTCTTTTAAAGATTTTATTTTTCATAACCTCTACACCCAACATGGGGCTCAAACTCAGCCCTGAGATCAAGAGTACCACGCTCCGCCAGCTGAGCCAGCCAAATGTCACAGAGATGTCATTTTAAACACATTCTTCCAGGCCTCAACAAAAATATGTATAATGGTTCTAACACTGACATGTCCCTGAAGCCTCCAGTAATCATGTGTATGTAGTCCCAAGGAGTCTCTGCACTCTCAGTGCAGAGCCCAATGTGGGGCTTGAACTCACAAACTATGAGATCATGACCTGAGCTAAAATCAAGAATAGGACACTTAACCGACTGAGCCACCCAGGTGCCCCCTTCCCTGTTTTTGTTTTTTTTTTTCTCCTTCCCTTCCCCTATGTTCATCTGTTGTGTTTCTTAAATTCTATGAGTGAAATCATATGTTTGTCTTTCTCTGACTTATTTTGCTTAACATGATACATTCTAGTTCCATCCACTTTGTTGCAAATGGCAAGATTTCACTCTTTTTGATCGCTCATACTCCACTGTGTGTCTGTACATATACAGACACACACCACATCTTCTTTATCCATTTATCAGTCAGTGGACCTTTGGGCTCTTTCTATAATTTGGCTATTGTTGGTAGTGCTGCTATAAACATTGGGGTACACTTGCCTTTTTGATTCAGCATGTTTATATCCTTTGGATAAATACCTAGCAGTGCAATTGCTGGGTTGCAGGGTAGTTCTATTTTTAATTTTTTGAGGAACCTCCATACTGTTCTCCAGAGTGGCTGCACCAGTTTGCATTCCTACCAACAGTGCAAAAGTATTCCCCTTTCTCCACATCCTCGCCAACATCTCTACTTTCCTTAGTTGTTAATCTTAGCCATTCTGTTGGGGGTGAGGTGGTATCTCAATGTGGTTTTGATTTGTATTTCCCTGATGATGAGTGATATTGAGCATCTTCTCATGTGTCTGTTGGCCATCTGGATGTCTTCTTTGGGAAAGTGTCTGTTCGTGTCTTTTGCCCATTTCTGCAATGGATTATTGGTTTTTTGGGTGTTGAGTTTGATAAGTTCTTTATAGACTTTTGATATTAACCCTTTATCTGATATGTTATTTGCAAACATGTTCTCCCATTCCGTCGGTTGCCTTTTAGCTTTGTTGACTGTTTCCTTCACTGTGCAGAAGCTTTTTATCTTGATAAGGTCCCAATAGTTGTCATTTACTTTCAAGTTCTAACTACATTTACAAACATCATTTAGGTTCAATTCTGAATTAAACTGTCATTTCTTAACTGTAATACTTTTTTTTCAAAACTATTATTTCTCCATCTTCCGATTTTATTTTGAAATAATTTCAAACATAAAAAAAATTACAAGAACAGTATGTATTTTTCCCTCCTAAATCACTTCAAAGTAAATTTCCAACATAATCTCAAACAGTTCAGTATTTATTTTCCACAAAGAAGGATATTCTTCTACATAACCACAATAACCTTAAAAATCATGGCATTCATGTTAATTACTACTATCAAATGTACTTACCTTAGATTTCACCCATTTCAGAATCATGGAACATTGAGTTTTCATGAATCATTTGATCAGAACCTTTTCTATTCTTTCCTTTGCTTCCACACTTTGACACTTTTAAATTAGGGTCACATTTCTGTATACTGCTCATCAATTTTGGTTTGTCTTATGCTTCTTTATGATGAAATTTAGGTTATATATTTTGGCAGGAATATCAAAGAAGTGAGTTTCCTATGGGTAGTGCATGATATCTGCTTGCTCCATTACTGGCAATATTACTTTTGATCACTTGTCAGTCTTCACCCTGTTTTCCCATTTCAATGAGTAACTAGTTTGGAGGAAAGTACATTCAAGTTATGTAAACACTCCAATCCCCCATCAAATTTTTACCCCCTAGTTTTTGTATCCACTGCATTTCTTGGCAGACTGAGTAATTACAATGATGGCTGTCATACTGTCATCTTCTGATTCCCTCATCCCTTCTGTATTGCTTAGTTGGAACTCTTCTATAAAGAAAGGGTTCTCTGTTCTTAATTTACTTACGTTTTCATTTTTATCACAGGAGAAATTCAAGGATTCTTATTTTATTCAATGTTACAAGCTATTACATTTATTTTGATGCTCCAATTTTTCAGATTTGGCCAACAGGATTCCCTTTAAACTAGCATCTAGTTGACCTAGCACCATCCCCATGTTCTGGAACCGTCATTCTTGAGCATTTTCTGACTTCCTGGCATAAAAAGATGTTTATGATTCATCTTGTGCTTTTCTTGTCTCAGTCCTTATATCACTCATTTTTTTTTTCTTGGAAGCCCTAATCTGTTAGTGGAGAACCAAGATCTAGATGCCTGGTGCACACAATGCTATCGGGCTGCTGTTGCTTCCAGGCGCTTCCTTTGCACACAGCTAAATACACATTTATATCAATATGCATTTCTGTATCAGTCTGCACACACTGAAAACTGTGAAAGGTATATAGGCTCTAAAAAAAGATATGAGCTGATTTTGTAGTAATACCATGAAAGTTCCACCCTAAAATTTAAGCTGATGGCTTCCTTATCTCACCTCTTAACCTCTAGGTTGAGGGAGACCTGGAAGATTTCTCTTTACCTGAATCTTAATTAATGTTAGGAACTAGATTAATAAACATTCTATTGGATGTTGAGCTAAGTTAATCTCTAGTGTCTTTTTCCCCATTAAAGGAGGCCTTATTTTTTTAATCTGAAATGATCCATATTTAAATACATTTTCTTCCAATTCAATTGAATTGCAAATTCAAGATAAACACAGCTTGAAAAGTCTACCGGCTACAAATGACCCCCTTTCAAAGAGAAATTATTAATTCAGCAAAACACCAAGGGAAATAAATACACAGTTCCGTAGCCAAGGTAAGCACACACACCGGATTGAGTCTGTAAGAAAAACATTCCTTTGTCAAAACTCTGTAATCTGACAAGCACCAATTCTGTTAGAAACCTCATGGCTTGATATTTTAAATCAGTGCTTTCCTCAGTCAGACATCAGGTTTTTGTAAACCTGTGGTTTAGATTACATTTTAGATTATTCCCATCACTAAATGGTATGACATACATATTATGCAAGAGGTGTTAGAAAATGGACTCATAGTTAATTATATTTTGCATGGAACCTTGCACTAGTTACACATATGTTAGTATGTTTTCTATACATGTACAATCTAGATTTTTATAATGCATCTATATATTCTTTTCCATTTTTTATTATAATTCCTTGACAACAAGAACTACTTTGCCTTTGAAACGCTCCACAGATTCCAACACCAGGACCAGTAAACTAAAGAATGAAGTACATATTTTTAAAAAGAATCACCATACCGGTCTGGCTTTTCTGAATTATTTCCAAAGAAAAGTCATAAAAATTAAAGCTTACGCTGTCATTATATATTAGAAATAATTATAGATAACGCACCAATTATTCTCATTATTTTCTGTCCTTTACTTAAGTAGGCCATTGGATACACTTATCTCCAGGATTAACAAGAAACTGTTCTTTCTTACTGTTAACATGAGAGAATATTTAGAATAATTTCCTGATAGACCCCATGAAATAATGGACAAGAGCAAGTTAAGGGATGGGGGCACCTGGATGCCTCAGTTGGTTAAACGTTCAAGTCTTGCTTTCGGCTCAGGTCATGATCTCCTGGTCGTGAGATCGAGCCTGAGTCAGGCTATACACCGACAGCATGAAGCCTGCCTGGGATTCTCTCTCTCCCTCTTCTCCCTGCACCTCCTCCTGCTTGTGCACATGTTCTTTCTCTGTTTCTCTCAAAATAAATAAACATGAAAAAAAAAATTAAAGAATTTGGCTTATTTAAAAGGTAGGAATAATCAAAACTAGGTATACATCATCAGCGGTGGGTAATAGTCAACAGATCCTTGTACATATTAAAATTGATTTTAATAAGAAGCAGGAAAATGAACCTACATTTATTTTATTTCACTACAATTTTGTTTTTTCTTTCAATTAATGATAGGAAAAGAGGAGTGTATCAATTTTAATGGTACATATTTCATTATTTCTAAAGCCTTTGAGATAATAGGCATTTTCTGAAATTTTTCCTCAGTAGATGGTGAGCATGATTCTCTCCTTTGCAGATACTGAAAATAGATTGTGAAGTACTTAGGCATCTGCATATACTAGAAACTAGAAATATATGTGCCAATATTTTAAGATATCCAATATTTGTGAAAGTTTAGATTTTTAGTCATATTATTGAATTTTGTTAACTTCATAAGATTAATTACAGATAGCGTATTCATTCTATCCAGGTTTTAGGAAAATAAAGAAAAAGTAGTTTTCTTGTTTTCTTAACACCTTCTATTCCACGACAAATTACTGCATTTAGTTGTATGAAGCAAAGCATCATAAGGAAACATAATCAAGTAACAGGCGCACTGTATTCTAAAAGTTTAAATAACAAACTCTTGGCTAGTGTTTAAGCAGTCAGAGCTACTTGGACTAAAAGTATCGCCTTTTAAAACTAAAATCAAAATTAGATTGCTTTACATCTTCCCTGTGAGGTAGAGAACTGAAGGGACTCCATTTTAAAATGGCTCCATCTCTATGGTTTTTCTGCTGGGCCCAATTTACTCATGTTCTCTGAAGAAGCCAAAGAAGCTATGTTCCCACTTCGAGGGGCAAACAGGAAAAATAATCATTCTCTAAGTTTCGTCCTAGTCCCCAAACACCCGATAACACCCAAGAAGAGCCAGCTCCCATACATGTTCCAGGACGTTAACTTCAAACAAACGTCAGATGCTGCTGGCATCAATACATCTACCTCAGGTAATTTGTGGAACAACCCCAGTCCGGATTCCCGAAGGAGCCCACACCCTAGACCCTTTGCCAATATAAATGCCTAACTTCAAGCAACATGAGACTCACTCTCCTTTCTTTTCCAAGTCTCCCAGACCCTCCATCTGCTAGGTTCTGTCTGTCACTCATGCTATTCAACAAACTCTGTTTTCACTTTTCTGGCTCATCTTTGATTTCTATCCAGTGTAAAGCCAAGGGCCCTCTTGGCTGTCCTGTGGGACCCGTCCCCGGGTTCTTGGACCCAGCCTGTCTGCATCGCCTGTAAGGAAGAAGATCAGACTAGGCAAAGATATTTTATACTCAGATTTTGTGTTTTCCAACCCACCACAAACTGCAACACTCAACAGACAGAAAAAATTCAGTTTAGGGAAAATATATTGAATTACTGAGTGGGAAAGAGAGAATCTCTTTTTAGGACATTTATTTTGTATCATTGATTTCATATATTTATATACTACATGATCCTTTTGTATCATGTACGAATTATAAAAAATAGCATGGGTTGCTGTAATGCTGAAAGACAAGATAACTCAGTGAGTTACTGACTGCGTTTTCTGCCCTTTATAAAGTTACAAAATACTCCATCATACAAAAAAGTAGAAGGAACGCAAAAAAAGAACCATGTCAAACCTCTCTGGTTTAACAGTATTTGTATCTTGCCACAGATTTTCGATTACTTAAAAAATAAAACATACGGTTTTGAAGCTCTTCCTGGTACTTTGATCCTGCCACGGGAGAGAGAAACAACTGTTAGCTTTATCTTCTTCATATACTTTTTTTTTCATGTTTTAAACTTCCTAAAGTCAGCACATGTGTGTGCCACTCTGCGACTTGTTTTTATTTTCCACTCAGCAATGTTTTGGAGGAGGACCCATGTTGTTATTCAATTCATTCGTTTTAACAAAAGCATGAACAGCTAGGTAACCCGGGGAAGTTACTTAGCTCTGTGTGCTTCAACTTCCTCATCTATAAAATAAAAAGTATGTATACATAAGAGTGGGTTATAATGATAAAGTCAATTTGCGGGGGTGTTAAAAAGCTCAAGAAATAAAGTAAAACATCATTAGTGTCACTATTTCTCTCTCAGGAATATTTACCTACAAGTTGAACTGCTGCGTCAGTGAGTACAAATAGTCCAAGCCTGTGATACAATGAGAAATTATTCCTCCAAGGGAGTGTACCAAACTGTATTCTTGGTCATGTGTCTGAGGAAAAGTTTATTTTGCTTACCTACTAGTAACTATTTGGTATTGTAGAAGTTTCTCTGCTCGAAGGAACACATCTTTCAGAAGCTTTGCCAGGTTGAAAAGTTGGTTTGAACACCCAAGACCTAGGACGACAACCATCAATGTGCTTCTCTGCTGACTCAAAATGACCGAATGATGTAATTGTTCTCTACTACTCATGGATAGTAGTCACCCTGAGACTTCTGTTTGCCATTGTGCTAGAGATTATTCTCTGTTAGATCTCTGGTTTACTGAACCCTTGTCTTCTTTCTAGATTTACTTCTTTTTTTGGAAAGGAACATCCCCTATTAGCTTCTTTGGCATGAAAGCAAAGGAGATAGAAAAAAACTGTATGCCTGAGAATATTTGCAAATAATGAATATAACAAATTCTATGACTGAGAATATTTGCATAACTCACACCTAAGTTATAATTAGCCTAGTAAAGAATTCTAGAAATAATTTTTCCTCAATTATTAAGGGAGTATTCTATTGTCCTTATGCTTGTGGTGTTACTGTTGAGAAGTCCAAAGACATTCTGATTCACTACCTGTTGTATGTGATATAGTTTTTATTTATTTTTTTCATAGGAAGTTTGGGGAACCTTCATGTTATCCTTACTGTCCTGAAATTTCATAATTACGTGCCTTTGTGTGGGTGTATTTTCATCCATTTGGCCAGAAACTATGTTTCTTGAAATTCTGAAGACACATGGCCTTCACTTACAAAAAATAATCTACAAATACTTTATAAATACAACCTTTCTATTTTCTCTCTCTAGAATTTCTATTATTTAACTTTTAAGAAAATATCTGCCGTCTCATTTACTGTCTTTCCTACTGTTTTCTATTTCGTTATCTTTTTGCTTTATTTTGAGGAGGGTGACTTCCCTCCTCAATTTTATTTCTCAAAAATTACACTGAATATTTTTTTTAAGTAATCTCTATATCCGATGCGGGGCTCAAAGTCACAAGCCTGAGATCAAGAGTCTCATGCTCTACAGACTAAGCCAGCCAGGCATCCCAAGATTGAATATATTTAAAATTTCTCCTTACGTATTTTTTAAAGTTTATTTATTTATTTTGAGAGAGAGAGGGAAAGAGACTGAAAGTGGGGGAGGGGCAGAGAGAGAGAAGGAGAGAGATCACCCCTAGAGGCTTCTTGCTGTCAGCATGGAGCCTGATGCTAGAGGCTCGAACTCAAACCATGAGATCATGACCTGGGCTGAAACCAAGAGTCAGACGCACAACTGACGGAACACCGTCAGGTGCCAGCCAGCTGCCCCTCTGCTTAAATTTTTAATTTATGAAATTATTTTTTATCTCCAACTGCCATTTGTTATAGCATTTTATTCTTGTCAGTGGGTAAATTAATTGTAATAGAAATAGAAACTATACAGAGGAAAGAAGGGCTTGGAAATACTAAGGTTTTTATATTACAATTACAATTTCTCTTTTCTCTTTCTTTCCCTTTTTAATCAATGTTACAAGATTTCCTCAGACCTGGAAGGCTTTGTTTGGGGAAACTGGATATCAGAATCTTTATGACTTTCTTCATGAGCTGGTGAGACTTCTAGCACAACTGTGTGCATGAGTCCTAGATCCCATGAAGCCAGGGCTGGAAACAAAAATTACACAGTTTAGGAGACATTTATAGCTCTGGGAGTAAATCAACTTGTCTTAGAGAGAGGCGTAAGTAAAGAAAAAGGGCCTAAAGCCAAGCCTTTTTTTCAGGTAAGCCACACATTAGGGTTTTCTATGTGTTACACTCTAACTATGGTGGCGTCTTTAATATGTCTCACCTTGAAAAAATTCACATTTAATTCTTCTATATATCTACAAAATATTTCAGAGCTGCTTCATGTGTTTTAAGTGCTCTGTTTAAAGGCATGTAACAGAAAAAGGGCATCAGACAAAGTTAAAACAATTAACAACCATAATGAGAAAAATCATCTTTAAAAATTAATAAATTACATTAATACTCAAAATTATTAGATTCTATTAATACTGACAAGCACGATGATTTCATATAACTTCAGATATGTAAGGCTGACATTTTATAAAAGACTACCTGAACACAGTCTGAGGTAAACAGTCACTTCTTATATTTTTGGGATACAGAAAAACAAATGTATGGTGTTAATAGCACCCCCCCCCCCCAAAAAAAAGATGAAGCAGCAAAGAAAAAGAAAATCAAAATCATATTATATGAATTACTCATTTAGTAGAAATAATTCCCAAAATTTGCTGCGAGGTATATTTCTATTTTTCATATGATTTTCAATATAAAATTTAAATTGTGTATAATTAGAAAAAATTATTTTCCTAATTATCAAATTTTACCTAAGAATTTTACCTAAGAAGTCTTTAAATTATATCTCTGAATAAAAAAACCCAGCTTTGTATTAGAGCTTTAAGAATAATTCTCAAAATGTAAACATTAACACTGATCAATGCCTCAAGCATTAACAAAATTCCTTTCCCGAAAAGGAATATACAGTGCAATAAAAGAAACTCCAATACTGAGATTACTTACGTTGTGCTTAAAAGAAATCAAAATGTTTTAGAACACTGGTTATTAAAAAAAAATTCCAGCTCCCTTACTACTTATTACTAGTAATGTCATATATTACTGTTCCTTTTCCTGTAAGTTGAACTTAAATAATGGTTTTTACCCTTTCTTCACTAACGCCTGTGTCTGGTTACAGTAATCTTCTATAGGGAGTGTCCCCACACACGTCTAACACCCACTCTCTGCTAAGCAAGAGTAAATGACGGTGACATATATTAATGTGCAGAGTAAAACATATACCAGGTACATTCCACCTTATTTAAGGGTTTACAGCATGTCAAATGCTATAAATATTTCTCAAAAAAATTTAACATATTCAGAAACTGTTAACTGCAAACAAACCTTTTTTTTTTTTTTTTTAAATTTTTTTTTTCAACGTTTTTTGTTTTTTATTTATTTTTGGGACAGAGAGAGACAGAGCATGAACGGGGGAGGGGCAGAGAGAGAGGGAGACACAGAATCGGAAACAGGCTCCAGGCTCCGAGCCGTCAGCACAGAGCCTGACGCGGGGCTCGAACTCACGGACCGCGAGATCGTGACCTGGCTGAAGTCGGACGCTTAACTGACTGCGCCACCCAGGCGCCCCAAACCTTTTTTCTTTTCATCTTTTCACATAATGAAATTGTGATTCTCAAGAAGAGAACAGTGGCCAAGACAAAATGGTGGACGCGACATTTTAAAACACGTGTGGGCAGAGAATAAAACATGAAAAATGAATCACTGGCATTTATAATTCTGGCTTCGCAACTCGCTACAATGTGAGGAATACTTTCCCAAGGAGATAAAATACTTACTGATTTTAAGATATCCTTGGAAATTTCTGAGAGAAAATCCAGGCAAGGATTTATTTAAAAACCCATACAATTATCCATAAAGTATGTATGGATACAATTATCCATACAATAATCCACACAAAAACATGGTTTTGTTGCTAATTATTGGCATTCATAGTAGAGTAGTTAACACTAACCAAAGATCCTAACATGACCACACTTTCTTCATATGTATTAGATTTAATGATATTTGGTGTGGCAATAGGACAAGACAGACTCCAAAATTATTCTCTTTGTTGTCTTCACAAACACTTCTGGGAAAGAGGTATCATTTTAGGATAAAAAAAAGAGTAGTTTATCTAATTTTTACCTACTTTAACCTGAGCACATAGCACACATGTAAACGTATTCATGTTTCTAAGTATGCTCATCTAAAGGATGCCACAGGCTATTCCTGAGGCACCGTCCACAGTATCGACTCAGAGCAGAAACACTTCTAAGGGAGTTGTGTGTATATAATAGTGCCATTGCTCAGTTAGAACCTTTTGCTTTATGTAACACCAAAACCTGGAAATGAATCGTGTTTGCTGAGTAGAGAAAAGAGACAAACACGCAGCTATCATCATTCAAGCAGTAACAATACGTTTATGCTAAAGCAGTAATTTCTTCCTAGTGAACTCTCATAAAGGCATTCAGCAAAGCATCATCACTTATCCTTCATGGCATTCGCATTGTTGGGCTCTGAATACACAAATCACTGTAACAACATGGAAAATGAACAAATATGATCACATTGAGTTTTGTTGTTCAATGATTTCAGCACTTTTCTTGATTCAATATGTGCCCAATTGTTCCTTATGAGCAAAATTGAATGATTTTCACCATTATGTTGCACTTTCTTCTTTAGAAGAACTTAGAAAAGTCTCTAGAGAGGTTTTTATATATGCCCAAAATTTCAGAATCTACTTTTATTGGTTTCAGAAATTATTACAAAACATCCATTTGATGAAAACTATTACATTCATAACTTCTTTCTCCCTTAACAAGCCTGAAAATTTTCATTAGATTTCAAGGCGTTCTCTCTCTTACCAGTAAAATTCTGATCATGTAGGAGTATCCTGCCTAAACATGTTACCACACTGGAGGGTCCTATAGAGTCATTTCTCTTTTCGTCTGCCTTCAGTCTGACCTCTATACTTAAGGATATTGAAATGCTAACTGCAGATCAGGTCCTTGCTCTCACATTTGAATTAAACTCTCTCTCTACATTATAAACTGATCTTAAATCCCAACATATTTTAAAATTAATGATATTCTAAATTAATATTTTATACTCATATACTATCTCAAGTCTTCTGACCAATTTCAACATTTCAAATACAATTACTGTTCAATTCAGATCTGGCCAAATCTAATTCCTCTTTTTCCTGAACTTAGGTCTTTCTTGAGAGAGAGAGAGAGAAAGAGAGAGAGAGAGAGTGTGTATACACACATATGTATACACACATATGTGTGTGTACACATATGTGTGTACACACACACACACACACACACTTAACTTTAACCTGAATGATGCGTGTTATGCTTTTTTCTCCTACAAGACTGAAACTTCTAATAATAGGTGGAAAAACACATTGCTGTATTTTCCATAACGTACAGGTATTTGCCTATAGAATGCAAAAATTTAAAAAAAAAGTACGTGTGGGGGAGAGTGCACACAAGGACTGATTCATTTCTCCCAGAATCATTTCGGTACGGCACCACACCCAGCTGACCCAGAGCCTCCTTTCATCGTTCTCACCTGTTTGTGGTCCCTTCTGAAAAAGTTGCAGTGATTTGAGAAATTCATGTTCCCTTCGATTTAGTAAATGAGGTTTTCTTATTAATATTTTCAGAATTAAATTATCATTACCCAAATACAGACTACAAAATGTTTGTCAATCAAAATCTAAACAACTTCTAAAAATAATAGCAGGATGGCAGATCATATCACTCTTTTGACTGTACAATTTCTCTGCAGGAGCAAACCTTAGTTAGATAAGGAATATTTAACAATGAGCAAAATCTTCTTGGTGACCTACTACTTGAACCTCAGAAGGGAATGCATGGAAATTAGAAAACCACAACCAGCCATGGAATACGGCAGAATACTCTTCAAACAAACAAACCTAAAACAAAAACAACTAAGACTAGATATCGACTTGGAGTTGTAAACAAGGAAATTGAGAGGAGAAGGTTAAAGGACCATAAGTGCAAGTGCTGATCACGGTCTTAGGAGGCAGAAGTGCAGTCAGACTTCACCAGGTACAAGCTGTTTCTGTGATACATTTGAAAGCCTCAAGTGAGTAGGACCAAGTTTTGTAAAACATGTTGTCCCTCTGTATACCTGGTAGTAAACTGAACTAGGTATCCTGGGCAAGTCTTTCATTGAGTAACTAAGACTCAGCATGGATATCAAAACTTTGACTTGATAAGCATTAAAAATTAAAACATTAAATTAGGGAAACAAATACGCCCATACAAGTTCAAACATCATTGTTCTTAAGATCTCTTTGCAAATATGACCTCTTTCCTATCTCCTGCATCTACCTTTTCTTTTTCTCTAACGGACCAAAGTCTGATCAAATATTAAATATCGTCCAAATCTGTGTGGTAGCCTTAATTTATCAGGATAAGCCAAGTAGACTTTTATTTTGCTTGGCGAACCTAAAGATGGTTTTAGAAACAAAGAATTTTTAAAATATTTTTACTTGATATATGTGTTTTGCAAAGAAAATGTTTGTGAAAATAAAACTTTTTCTATTACTTCAGCTTGTCAAATTTACAAAGCTGATTTTTGTTGTCTGTTTGCTTTTCTGAAACTATTTCACAAAACACAAATCACCATAATATAAACCGTGTGCCCTTTGGTGGAAGACTATAATTACTTTAAGAATTCAGAAGAAAGACAAATCACTTTCCCCACGATGATTATAAACATCTTCATGGAAATCTAAGTGATTGAACTAATAAATGAATTCAGTGAAATTGCAAGATAAAAATTCAACACAGAAATTCAGTTGTGCTTCTACACTAATAATAAACTATGAAAATAGAAATTAAGAAAACAATCCCATTTATAATAGCATCAAAAAGAGTATATACTTAGGAATAAATTTAACCAAGGAGGTGAAAGATCTGTATGCTGAAAACTAAGACACTGTTGAAAGGAATCAAAGAAAATACAAATAAATGGGAAGATATTGTGTGTTCATGGATTAGAGGAATTATTATTGTTAAAATGTCCATACTATTTTGGGGCATCTGGGTGGCTCAGTCGGTTAAGCGTCCAACTCTTGACCTCGACTCAGGTCATGATCTCACGGTTTGTGAGTTCGAGCCCTGCCTCAAGCTACACACTGTCAGTGCAGAGCCCGCGAAGGATTCTCTCTCTTCCTCTCACTCTATCCCTCCCCCGCTCACATGTGTTCTCTCTCAAAAACAAAACCAAAACTTGTAAATGTCCATACTACAGATTTGAGATAATACAAAGCCTTCTATAGATTCATGCAATCTATCAAGATTTCAATAGCATTTTTCACAGAAACAGAAAAAACAACCCTAAGATGCTTATGTAACTACAAAAGACCCCACAGAGCCAAAGAGATCTCGAGAAAGAACAATGATGGAGGTATCACACTTCCTGATTCCATACTATAATACTGCAAAGCTACGGTAGTGAAAATCGTATGGTACTGGCCTAAGAACATGCATAGACCAATGGAACAGAATCAAAAACCCAGAAATAAATCCAAGAATGTACGGTCAACTATTATTTGACAGAGAATCAAGAACACTCAATGGGGAAAGGATAGTCTCTTCAAAAAATGGTGCCTGGATATTCACAGGCAAAGAATGAAACTGGACCCCCATCTTACACTACTCACAAAAATTAAGTAGATATGGATTAAATTCTTCAATGGAAGACCTAAAACCATAAAACTCCTAGAAGAAAATACATTGGGAAAGATCGTTGACGTTGGTGGCAACAATTTCTTGGATAGACCAAAAGCACAAGCAACAAGATAAAAAACACACTGGACTACATCAAACTAAAATGTTTCTGCAAGCAAAGGAAGATCAACCAAACGAAAAGGCAACCAATAAGACAGGTGAAAATATTTGCAAACCATACATCTGATAAGAGGTTAATGTCCAAATATAAATAACTCATACATAACAAAAACAAACAATATGATTCAAAAATGGGCAAAAGACCGGAGTAGACATGTTTCCAAAGGTACACAAAAGGTGCTCGACGCGTCATTAATCATCAGGCAAATGCAAATCAAAGTAATAGTTACTACTGCACACCTCACAAGAGATAACAAGTGCTGACAAGGCTGTACACTGTTGGTGGAAAAATAAGTCGGTACAGCCGCTAGATAAAATGTTCCTGTGGAAGCTGGTGGGAACTTAAATTGATACAACCACTAGAAAGCCTCTTCAAAAAATTAAAAATGAAATTACCATAAGATCCAGGAATTCCACTTCTGGGTATACACCCAAAGGAAACAAAATCATTATGTCGATGACATGACTGCAATCCCATGTTCACTGCAGCACGATATACATTATGTAATAAATATTTAACGTATATATAACTATATATACAACTATAAATAATACATTATTACACGGCCATAAAAAAGAAGTAAATCCTGCCTTTTGTGACAACATGGATGGCACTTGAGGGGATTATGCTAAGTGAAATAAATTAGATGTAGAAAGGCAACTACTGCATGAACTGACATCTGGAATCTAAAATACTCAAACTAATAGAGAGTAAAATGGTGGTTGCAAAGGGTTGGTGGGAGGCAGAAATGGGGAGATGCTGGTCAAAGCATACAAACTTGCAGTTATAAGATCAATAAGTTCTGGATGGGGTACCTGGGTGACTCGCTTGGTTAAGTGTCCAGATCTGGATTTCAGCTCAGGTCATGTTTCACGTTTCATGAGATTGAACCCTGCATCAGGCTCAGCACTGACAATGAGTCTGCTTGGGATCCTCTCCGTCTCTCTCTGTCCTTTCCCTGCTCAGACTCTCTAACTTTTTTTTTAAAGTTATTTTTGAGAGAGAGGAGGGGGGGAGAGGGAGAGGGAGAGGGAGAGGGAGAGGGGGCATGAGCAGGGGAGGGGCAGAGAAAGAGGGAGACACAGAATCCAAGGCAGGCTTCAGGCTCTGAGCTGTCAGCACATAGCCCGACGCGGGGCTCGAACTCACAGACCGTGAGATCAGGACCTGAGCCGAAGTCAGACACTTAACCGACTGAGCCACTGAGATGCCCACTCAAAATAAACACTTAAAAAATAATAATAAAATCAGTAAGTTCTGGGAATCCAATGCACAACATGGTGACTAGTTAAAAGTACTATAGTAGTTAAAAATACTGTGTTATATACTTGAAATTTGCCGAGAAAGTAAATATCAAATGTTCTTGGTGCACAGATAAAAAAAGGTAATTCTGGGAAGTGAAGGATATGTTAACCAATCTTATGTGGTAATAATTTCCCAGTATATATATGTATAGCGAACCATCACACTGTGCATCTTAACTTATACAGTGTTATATGTCAATTACATCTCAATAAAACTGGAAATAAAAGGAACTGTCTACAGGAGAAAAATTATGTGCTACACATGCAAGTTCTTTAATACTGAATTTTGTCAAACATTGGGTAGATGACTATTTTCCAGGAACATTTTCAGGTGATTTAAAGATGAATTAGATAATCATTAAGATTCCTTCCAAAAAGTGCTCAAAACATGATGGAGAGACATGTCAAAGAACATGGGATCCAACTGGAAAGGCTCTCCGTGGCAAAATCAGAGAAAATTTTGGGAAAAAATAAGTATCGATAGCAATACATTATAACCCATAAAACAAGAATACAGGAGTCTGTACTAAGAGTGAGAAGAAAAAGTTCTTCCTTACAATTATTCCAATTAATAAATGTAGAAGGAATGACAGAAATAGAGTGTAACTATTTGGCCAACATCACAGTAGTTAGAATCACAAATGAATGCTAAAATTAATAGGTGGTTGTTAGTTGATAAAGTATAATGATACACAAGATTTTCACATAATCTTAAAGTGTTTCCCCACAATGTACTTGTTAATTATAAAAAGAAAGAGTAATCGTAAGATGGAGAAGTCACTTTAAGTGATCAATGTTAATGTCACCTGAAATGAGATGCATCAAACACCTTGTGCTTCCTGATATGATGCGCTGACAAGGGTGTGCCATCATTTGCCAAATTGTGTGAACTGAAGAAATTTTCAACAAATTCAAAATAAGAGACATCTGGGGCGCCTGGGTGACTCAGCTGGTTAAGCATCTGACTTCGGCTCAGGTCATGATCTCAAGATATATGAGTTCAAACCTCACGTCAAGGTCTGTGCTGACAGCTCGAAGCCTGGAACGTGCATTTGGATTCTGTGTCTATCTTTCTCTATGCCCCTCCCCCGCTCACACTCTATCTCTGTCAAAACTAAACATTAAAAAAAAAATAAGCAAAATGAGACACAGTCTACAAAATAATTGGCCATCCCTCTTCAAGCTTATGGAAGACAAAGAAAGACCCTGGAACTGTCCAAATTAAGAGAGATTTCAAAGACATGGCAATTAAATGCAATGTGTTGTCCTGGTCCAGAAAAAAAGACACTAACTGGGTAGGTGGTAAACTCTGCATAAGGTCTACAGACTATGTTCTTTTGGGGATAGTTATCATATCATTGTACTGTAGTTATATAAAGTGTTGACATTTGGGGAATCTAGGTAAAGTTATATGGAAAGTCTGTATTATTTTTAACTGTTACAGAAGTTGAAAGAAATTCTGAAATGAAAAATTAAACAAGAATGAATGAGTGAATGAATGAATGAATAAAAACATTTTATAAAAAATTGGGGGGGGGGGGCGGGTGGAGCTAGGTACGATAAGCAGCACACACAAGAAGAAATGCTAAGAGTCAATGGCACCAAAAAAGTAAAATGTGTCCTTGAAAGGATAAGGGTGCAATAGTTGTATGGTCCAGACTGTGGGGGTTCTTCCACTTTAAGCTAAGGCATTTGTATTTTATACCATCATGAATGGAGAGCCAATGAGTTACTGTAATGTCTAATGACAAGCTCATGGAAGAGTCACTCTGTCCAAGGTCACTTCCCTTTCCCTGGGGAAATTGTATCCAGTAACTGGCCAAAGTGGAGTAGAATTCCCAGGCTCATCACCCCAACTCAGAACAATGGTGAGGAGCCATCCTAGATTCAGAACTTCCAGCGAGGTCAGCTGAAAGCTTTGTTAAGAGGAACTATACTCCAACTTCTCCCTCTTCCCAATCCTCCCTCCTTATTTCACACGTGTGACCCCAAGAGCACCCTTAATAAATTCTCTACATGATAATGTTCATCTCGCAGTTAAATCCAATCAGTAACAGAATCAAAGATGGTGCTGAGGATTGGAGGTTGGGTGATGCCACGCACTAAGAAGTTTGTAGGCAAGGAAAGGAGGTATATGAGAAAGGAAGATGGAGAGAAGAAAAATGAAGAGTGGATTTCAGCAAGCTAAAACTGAGGAGACTATGGGGTACCACGTAGAAATGTCCAGCAGACGACTGGTATACACAGGGCTTAAATCTGCAAGCCAGTTCAGAAAAATGAATGCAAACACTGCCCTCATCCACATAGTGAAAATAGTTCAACTCCTTTTGAGTGGTGCTGCTGCTGCTGTTGGCTCTATTACCCTGTGAGGAAATCCAAATAGCCTAAGATCTATTATTTGATTTCTGATAAGATTTCTTTGAAACTAAATTCTCTTTGGTCTGTGTTTAGTCATGTGTTCAAATGGTCTAGCTGAGGATTTAGATTAGCATCTTGGACAAGTTTTGAGCAATGTTAAACCATTTCATCTGCTCAAAGATACAATAACTGCTTCTTTTTAAAGCTTCCAATGAGATAAGAAATACCCCCTACTCAAATAAGTCATTTTAGTCAGGGACAATATAGAACTCAGTGAAGCCCTGAATTTTAACAAATAAAAAGTTCAAGCTTTTCAAAGAAAATCAGGCTATCGGAATTCAAACAGACCTTCTGGGAGTGATTTAATGTATTTTTTTCTGCCTCTGTGGAGGATGGAACCTGAATGGTACCTAACTGTGATGTGAAAATGAGATAGAAAGCATATCCCAATCTATATATAAAAATACTTTGTTTTCTTATTCTGAGCACTTACCAAAAGCCATTTTAAACAGTTCTGGTAAAGATTTTCTTTCTCTGGCCATATGAATTTCAGAAATGTTATATCCACACGTTAAAGTTTTATTCATTTAATATGACCATACATTTATTCACTTTACACAACACATTCGAAGATATTTCCTTGTATGGAAGCTTAATACCATGTGCATTAGAAAGTGAACTCGAGAGAAAAATATGTCAATTCATCAATTTACTCATTTGGTTAAATATCAGTTGAACTAAGTGCTGAACCCTATAGCTTTATAAAGTAAAAGACCTTTAATGAGGAAACTGAGGCCTTGGGAACAGAGTTAGGATATTTGGGCAAGAGTTAAAATTTACTAAGGGCCATTGTACTATGCTAGATTCTTTAACAAAAGGTTATCTTCTTGAATTCTTATCATCACCCAATTGTTACAGGATGGTCATAAGATTATGACCATCCTCCATTTACCCATGGTGCTAAACAATGAAATGGAGATCTATAGAGGCTAAAGTATGCCCAGGGTCACATCATTAGTAAGTTTTCCACTTGTCCCTGTTATATTTCCATGAATATATTACACAGTCATTCAGTGAACAGACTGGTAGTATGAGAAACACACGTTCCAGTTTATTTCTATGATAACACCATCACAGTAACTTACATGTGTCTTCAAAGACTCACAAGAAAGACGGAATAAGGCAAGAAAGAGGTCTCCATTTTAGACTAACTTGCAAGCTTTTCAAATTAGTCCACTCTGGATAATAATTCCTATTCATCTTAATCTTATTAGTTTATCACTATTTGCTTAATCTCAAGAGTGTACCAACTGTCAATAGGTATCGGCATGGTTACAGTTAAATAGTTACATTTTCTTTTATTTATATTTAGCTTTTCCCACAAAAATACAGGTTTATCATGCAGGAAGAAAAGTGGGAGCAATGAGTATGAATTCAGGCATTTCTTCATTATAAACACTTAAAAATTCAAAAACTGTTATTCCAAACCAACCTTAAAGAAAACGATCGTTCTCCATTTACAACACATTCTTAAGATGTATGCAGTGAAAAGTAATACTAACAATAATACCCAAATCATACTTTGGAAGATTGCTCACAAGAGTTCAACATTTTTCAGGGGCACGTATTAACTCATTGTATACGTAACGTTGGAATCAAAAGACCAACCTGGCATTTAAACCCTTAGTCACTGGTTTTGCTCAGCATCAAAACTAGAGCTTGGATTCACTGACTTAATTGAGCTCTTTCTAAAGGCCATGTTCCTTGTTGAGAAGTTAACAAATATCATCTAATATCGTGATCAACAAAAATTGATAGATAATATCATACCCATTACATGAACTACTGAAATGAAAATAGTAGAGCAATTTGCTCTAAATCCCACATCTTGGGACTAAAAATCTACAACCCCAGGCCATTTGACCTCAACACGCTTGATCTCAGCAAGTGATTTTAAGAATTTGCTACTTATTTCTCAGTGGCACACTGCAAGACGTTTGGCAAAATGTTACTACAGAACATAGTTAGACTCAATTGGGAAGTGCAGCCGTATCAGCAACACTGGAAATTTGTTAGAGAAAGCAATTCTCCAGCCTCCCCATGTTATCAAATCGAACCTCTGATGGTAGGGCCTGATAATCTGCTTTCAAGGAGCTCTCCACAGGATTCAGCTATTTCAAGGAACCACACCACTGGAAGAAGTGAGAAATCCTGGCCTTGGAGGTGAGAATTAGCACAGTAAAAGGCTATTTGCTCTTCAAAAACTATTTTTCTATCTTTAAGTATCACAACAGGTAAGCCAAAAAAAAAATGTGGAAGGAATTTTTCTCCAATAGAATGATTCCCTGCAGTTTCTTTAGGGATAGATATATAAGCTCATTTATACATAATGATTGCTAAGTGTCAAATGCCAGTAAAAGCAAGTCATATATAATGATCTATGTAAACCAAAGAGCTCTTTAAAAAGTATTTTATTTTTATTTCCTTAAACGTTTATTTATTTTGGAGAGAGAGACACGGAGTGTGAGCAGGGGAAGGGCAGAAAGAGAGGGAGACACAGGATCCAAAGCAGACTTCAGGCTCCAAGCTAGCAGCACAGAGCCCAATGCAGGGCTCGAACTCACAAACTGTGAGATCGTGACCTGAGCTGAAGTCACATGCTTAACCAGGAGCCACCCAGGTGCCCAAAAAAGTATTTTGTTTTTTAAAAAAATTGCAACCCGAAGGACTGCAGAAAATAATTTTTTAAAAGAACGAATCAAGATTTTTTTAAATGAACTTTTTTAACATTTAAGTGTTTTGGCTATCTATGGTTCTCTCTCTCTCTCTCACACACACACACACACACACACACACACACACACACACACTAATGAGCCAGGTGTGGACACAGGTTTTGTATATAGGTGACAGTTGGCCAATGGCATTATTTAGTACCTCTAATATTGTCTAAAAGAAATATTAAATACTTTAAATATAAACCTCTCATTCCTATGCATGGTTTCTCTATTTTAAAAGAAAAAAAACGGTAAATATTTAGGAAAAACTTGTTGACTCTGCTGATGGTTAACTTTTTTGAAGACGACTATTTGAACTAATAAGGTAGCTCAAAATAGAAGTTAAGAATAGTCATAATGGGAAATTTCAAGCATTCTCCACAAGCACTTGTGTTTAGGTATTTTGCAGATATCTGACATATCACCACAAATACTGAAAAACATAATAATAATGAACTGGAGTTCCAGGTCAATGTCCTACATTCATTGATGGCACTTCACAGAATAATTAAGGAAGCCTGTTGTTTACCTCCTCTATTCATAACCATTTCATCGCTCTATGAATTAAATTAACAGTATTCACTCCATTATAACTACACAGAAGTGATTCAAAACAGTGTGAAAGCTTTAGCCTAGAATAGTGTGTTTTTGTGGCAAAAGGTTAATTTCACTATATTCATCCCATTAGAATTCAAAGACAGCTATTTCACTCAGATGCTGAAACACATGAATTGGGACTGTCAAATGCAAATTCCACTAAAATTAAATGCCTACTTAAAAAGAATTGTGCTTGCATTTCAAAAGCATCACATTTAGCTGATGGCATGCAAAATTGTCAGAATATAATACTGATTTATAGGATTTCCACTGCCAGGAGACATTGGGGAAAATAGGAGAACCAGAGGGATTCAAAAGAAACCTGATCTTTTCATGAAGGAAAAATATTAGGGATAGAGAAGTTATAAAAATAATGAGGTTGTGGAGGTATTTCAATGAACCGCACCATGGGGAAAAGTGAGAATTCCTGGCCAGGAGGGCAGCAGCTTCTCCTTCTTCCTATTATTATCACGTCTTTTCAAGAACAGGGTGCATTAGCTCTCTACAATGACACCTCCTTACAGTCACTTCTAAACCAGAAGCCATTCTTCATGCAAAGAGAGCACAAAGTGGAAAGAATGAGGTGAGAGAATAAGAATGAAGGGAAAGAGTAAAGACAAAGGGGAACCCTGAGGAACTGAAGGCAAAGGCAGGCTGAGAAATTTAAAAAGGTAATGAAAATGAGGGAGAGGAAAAACAAGGAGAAACACAGAACCAGCAAAGAACAAAACAGCCTATTTGCATATAGCCTTTTCTATTTGCTCATCATTCTTCATTTAGTTTGGAAAAGACAATGAATATGCAAGAGAACAGCATCCATGTAGATCCTCCTCACCGACAGTGTTTATAACAGGTCAGATACACGCATTCTTCTTTACTCTTTACGATTTTTAAACTATTCATCAGTCCCTGCACTTTGTAGAAGGTAAATACCTTTCTTTCCCAGCTTTTGTGGCTGGATTAGAACAGATTTACCCCAGCAGACTTGGAGCATGCCCTCACAATTCGTGCTCCGTCGAAGATCTCTGTAACAGGCTGAGAAGAACGCAGAGCACCTGTTTGCCAATGCGCCAGAGGGAGAAACAAGCGTCATTATGGGTGCATCCACACATACTCTGCTTTATCTTAAAACAGAAAATTTAAATATGATACAGAAAGCAGTTTAGAGTTTGTGGGGGTATTTATGGTGTGGGAGGATTCATGAAGCCATTCACTAAAGCGCCAATACGTCTTGCTTCAGGTCAATAACTGTACTTGTTTTATTTTTTGTCTGTGAATTTTGTACTTTCTCTCAAGTACAGATTGGAGGATATGCTGAGTTTCCTGGGCACTGGGTTAGGGGAAATATAGGGCACTCTTTCTATAGGTAAGAGGGTAAATACAATTTTGACCTAATCGTAAGCAAGAAATGAATGTATTATTTCCTTCAGATTCCCACCTCAATTCACTATGATATTTCAACAGAAAAAAAAAATTAAAGCCCTAAGAACGTTTGTGTCTGGAATGGTTATTAATATTTGTATAACAATTATTAATAATATATTAATAATAATTTAGTAACATTACAATTGTTATACAAGTTATAATATAATTATTATATATAACAAGTTATATATAATAAGTTATACAATGTATATTACACAAATTATTATTAATAATTGTACACTAGAAGGTGGAAATAGATGGGTGGAGTTCTTCTATTTTAACTTTTCAGCCTATTATTTTAAATGGGTAGTTATCAAATAAAACTATCGATGTACATGATGTTAGCAGTCCACAATAAAACAGGTTTAAACTATGAGCGACATATTTTCTCTATCTGTACGTTTTTTTCTTTTCATAACCACGTCAAAAGCCCCTGGATATGTGTAGGTAATAACAAATAGATATCAAACATATAAAACTTAAACAAGACCACAGAATTGGAAATGGGCATTTATTTTCAATTGCTGCTAATCCAAACACAGAGGTAGAGCTGTCTTTTCTTCTCTGGACCTTTTGACATTTGCGGCAACACATTCTGCATTTCACTCTGTCATCTGTGATATTGGAAATGAAACGCTGTGTCTGATCAGAAGCATCGAGCATGAAGCCAGGCAGAAGATACATAAGTATCTCACGGTCCATCGCTCACGGTGATTGAGCTGGTGGCATCTAAAAGGGACACAGAGAGGTCTGACACACAACACCATCTCTCACTCTCAAGCTCACACACATACCAATACACATACACGTGAAGAAACGGCCTTCTCCGTCTGGCAGCTACTAATTGGCTAATTGAGCATTAAGGCCTTCAAACCGTGCTCAACATGAGCAGGACTGAAAATTCTCCCCTTCTCTACGGACCTAGGATGACTTCTTACAGTCTCATTAGTGTAAATACATAGAAAAAGGTGTAGGGGTGGTCAGTATTTATGTTACAATTTGACGGCATATAACACCAACTCACATTTCATGTACTTGAGGCATATATTTTATTAAATTCTGTCACAAAAACTGTATATAGAATATAACAGTTAATGTGTTATAATCCACACATATTTTAAACAAAACTGATCCAAATTACCTCTGAATGGTGTTTTCATTTTCTTCTCTCTCTATACCACAAGTGAGTAAACAAAAAAGCCCGTGAGCCAAATTCAGCCCATCACCTATTTTTGGATGACTCATGAGCCAAGAATGAATTTTGCATTTTTAAATGGTGGGAGAAACGAAAAAAAAAAAAGATGTTATAGGACAGATGAAATTCAAATGCTGGTGTCCATCAGTAAAGATTTATTGGAACACATTCATGATTCCTAGTTTACATACTATGTCTCCTTTCATGCCATGATGACAGAACTGAATAGCTTGTGACAGAGACCAAATGTATCCTACAAATCCTAAAATATTAACTGTCTGTCCCTTTTCAATAGAACATTTGCCAGCTATTGATTTATACAATGTTCATCTACTTCAACCAAAGTAGAAATAGTCAAGTCTCAGAGTTTTGGTTTTAAGCCTTAAGAGACTACAAACACAATCTCTTCTAAAAATTAATTCTTAACTCAGTAATTTATTAAAACATAACTATTCCCTTGGCTCTTCCCCCACCTCAAACCTGTACTGAAATAATATTTTATATTACAGAATACTCTAAACCAGGATGCAAATTGTCCAATAATGAAACCGAAATATGCTTTTAGATTAAAAAAAAAAGTAGAAAACAATACAAACGAGGTAGATAAGATACATCAAGGAAGAGAGTCTACACTTTTACTAGTTTGGCCCTATTCTTATTTTCCACCACTGTCATCTTTTCTTTTCTATCACAAAATTTACATGAATAAATTAGAAATAGCTTTGAATTACCATAATGTGTGTATGTCTTCTCTCTTCTGGTAAATTATAACTTTGTGAGAATAGGCACAGGGTATTATGGTAGCACTGTATTTCGAAACAATCAGTGAATATTTATAAAACGAAAATGTCCTCACTGCAGATTTCTCCACCATCCAGGAAGCCTGGTCTCTGCCCATCACCATTGGTGCCTCCCTTTGCATAACAGCTGTACATCCACGGACTACATTTTTTGGCTCCCTTTCACACACACGGGGCCTTGTGTTTTCTGCCAAGAGAATGTGAGCAGAGCGACGAATCTGATTTCTAAGTTAAGGAGCGTGAAAAAGACTCATGCCTTCTCTCTTTCCAAACTCAGTGACTGAATGCAGGGGACTCTGGGCTCCAAGGTAGGAGAAGACCAAAAGAAGGAAGGAATCTGAACCATGAGTCACCATAATGGAAGCTTCTCACCAACCAGGAAAACCTACTTTGGACTGTCGTGTGATTGAGAAGAAAGCACGTGCAAACCACTGTCATTCAGGGATTTATTTATTATAGCAGATTATGTTATCCTACCCAATAATGCCAACTCTACTTTTCATTGCAAAATACAAAGGATATACTCAGTCCTTATCTCTATTAGCTTTTCCACAGCGCGAACAATATTGATCACTTGCTTCCTTTTGAAATTCCTTTTAACTCTGCCCTTTGCTTCCTTGATTAGGGCCATTTCTACACATCCCCATCCCCCCAACACACACACACTCTCCCACTCTGAGGTTTCCCTTGGATTTCCCTGGCTTCCTTTCATCCTCCTTGGCCAGCTCCTCTTCTGTTTCAAAGTTCATATTCTCCAAAAACTCTGTTGTAGGGCCTTTTCTTACCCAGAGCAAAATCACCCACTTCAAATCTGTGGAAGAAGCCTTACTGTACTGACTAGGACCTTCACCTACAGGAAGGTGGCATTTCATGACTTAGGTCAAACTCTCATAAAACACACAGGAAACATGAAAATGTTACACCTTCCTAATGTGATTTATATTTCACCACCCTCTTCCAAAGTTTTTCTATAATAAGGAGTCAGTAATACAGAGACTTCAGCTAATGTGGTCATTTTTTCCCTATTATAATGTATCTTTCTTAGTGTCCTCAATTACCACACACAGATTATACTTTATTTACCCTATGCATAATCTATGGGAACTAGAATTCTTTATCCCTTCAACAAATATTTATTGAGAAATTATCATGCATGAGCTAACAACACTGCTCAAAGTGTTGGAGGTACAGGGGTGAAAAGGAGAGTCTGTATCTTTACTTTCATGGATCTTATTTCAAGGGAGGAGACAGGCGATAAAGATATAAAATAATTCAAACAACGGCTATAATAATCATAACCACATTCATGGGAATAAATGGAATAAAATGTAATTATGGGGGAAGGGTCAGTTTGAGGAACAGTAAAGCACTCTTTGAGGAGACAAAATGAGATGATACCTAAAAGTGAGAAGGAATCAGCCATACAACTATCCAGGGAGGGTATTCCAAGAAGAGGAAAAGTTAAGTATAAAGAAGGCAATGATCTCAGGTAAGCAAGTGAAAGACTGCAGCGTGCCTAGAATACAGTACAAGAAGAGGCCAAAGAGGCAGACAGGAAACTGAGCGTGGGAAGGAACGGGGGCTTTAGATATTCCAAGTGTACTGGACAGCATCAGGAGGGAAGGCAACTGAGAGAACAGAAGTCTTAGGGGACTTACGTATCTTTACCACTAATAAAATGGATGTGTTTGGGAAAGCCACTTAATTTATTGGGCTTTTGAATTCACTTTTGCAAAACATGGGGTTTGGAAATGATGGGCATTAATGTTTTATCTGGATCTAGAAAATCAACAGATCTTTAGAACTTTTACAGGTTGTATTATCTAAAACACAAGTTAACTTTAGTCAAACACTCAAAATTTTGAAGGCTATCCTTCCTTTTTTTACTGTGACAAACTTTTATTCATACTCTTACTTTAGTATAATTTCTCTCTCCTTATCTATTTTCCCAAATAGACCGAAAGCTACTTAAGAGGTTCGGCCTTTTTCTATCAGTTTTTGGATCTTCAGCAATGAGCATCTCATACTCATTCAATGAATACACATTGAATAAACAAGTTGAGAGTTAATTGTATAATGTCTATTCAGTACAATGAAGACAGAAAAGTCCCCCTTCTTAAAAATTCTTCTAAGAGTGTTCCCGAGGGTAAAGTTAGAATCACAGTGCCTTACGTTTTTACTTAGAAAAAACTTTGAAGGCCACGTAGTCTGGCATTACTATTTTGTAGATAAGAAAACTGGTAACCAGGGGGTTTCCAAAATGTTCATGTACTCTGTAATAGAGATAAGCTTAAGAGTATATTCATGGGGATGGAGAGCTAAAAGACACTATGCAAACATCAACGGATGGGGTCATTCCAATACTTGGAAACCATACTGCTGGAACGGGACAAGCATTCCTGGTCTCATCTGAGAGGTTGTCTGGCTGGTGATCGTCAGCCCGTGTCCTCAGTGTGCGGAGTGGTGCCACCTACCTAAAGGCCAGCTCAACCGGCTGTGACCTTTATTTCCCAAACACAGGACCACTGTCACTGGATCAGCAAAGTGCTGAAATGAGAAGCTCTTTGTAGAAGAGATCTGCTTTGATATTGTAAACACAGCTGAATTTAAAAAAAAAAAAAATCAAATTCTCTCAAAGTTTCAAAGTAGATCCTAACTTACTTAACTGAAAAGGTAAAACAGAAATTAATCATTGGTGAACTGAAATAGGCTCCTACCTACAGGAGACTGCCTGGTCTGGGGTATTATTCTATAGGAAGAGAGTGCAAGAGGAACGGACTTTTTGCTCCACCACTTTAAGTCTTTTAAGTCCTTTTCTATATTTACTCCTATCTTATCTTTTTAAAAAATTCAATTTCTTTGCACAGTGTTCAATCTCTTTAAAAATAATTAAAAAAATGAAAAGCCCAATGTGTGTGGTACCACATAGATCTTCATGCTGAAGTTTTATTTACTTATCTTTCTTCCACATCAACCTACACAATTTGGCAGGACCCCTCATTTGAGCTTCTGAAGATCTGAAACTCTGGCCAGCCTGGCAGCAATGAAGAGTCTGACAGTTAACAGGTTTCATTTGCTCACCAAAATAAATATGAGAATAATTAAAAAGTTTAAAAGCATACAATACAGTTTCCCTGAGAATTATCCACTTGAACTGCCAGTTCTTCCATTGACATTATATAAGAGTTTATTTTAAAAATATCTAATAAAATGGAATAAATACCTAACTTATTCATGGCAGGGATCCCAAGAATTTTAGCTTTGTTCTCAACATTCTATCACTGTCTTTCATATGCAAGGTGCTGCTGTTTACATGTGGCAAAAAAGACTAACTCATCATCAAAGAGAGTAAACACTTTCCAAGAGTCATGTCAAATTATAATCAGTCTTTAATTACATTGTTTTACTCTCTCCTGGTCTCTTTACTGTTTTCTCCTAATTTATATTCTTCCTTTTTTCTACTCATTCTGGATAGTTATCAATGATATCTTGATGCTTTTCCTTCCTTCTAATCTTGTGTGTTATGTGTGTGTGTGTGTGTGTGTGCGCACTGAACACCTAGAAAGCAATATAAAGTATTATTCTATACTCATTCCCCATGCAAGGTTTACATTGAATCATAAACCATAGTTCACTCTTCCCTGGCCTTTGTATTTTTTTAAGATCTTATTTTTAAATAATCTCTACACCCAATGTGGGGCTCAAACTCAACAATCCTGAGATCAAGAGTCGCATGCTTCACCAACTGAGCCAGGTAGGTGCTCTATTATTGGTATTATTTTTATGTTAATTCATCACTTGAACAAGGAAATCGCGAACGAATTTGGTACCGGTACTGTATTTTACCTTGTATTTTAAGGGTTTCTGTTTTCAGATTTTCTTATTGTGTCGATTACAATGGCTATATAATTACATACAAATTTCTTAACTCATTCCCATCAGACATTAGGTGTTTGACTTGGTGCCATACAAAGTGAGGTATTTAGCTCACTTTATTTTTTTTTTATTTTTTAATGTTTATTTATTTTTGAGGGTGGGGGAAGGCAGAGAGAGAGGGAATCACAGAATCTGAAGCAGGCTCCAGGCTGTGACCTGTCAACACAGAGCCCAACACGGGGCTTGAACCCATGAACCATGAGATCATGACCTAAGCCGAATTCGGATGCTTAACCAACTAAGCCACCAAGGCGCCCCTCACTTTATCATCTTCTAAGTATTCCCCACATCCTTCTCTGATTTCATTGATTAAAATATTATTTTTTTTATTTTTGTGCTACTTACCATATATTCTTAAATACTATTTTTGAACTTGTATTTATTAATACATTTGCTCTCTAAAAAACCTGGAAAATCTACCTAGGAAGGCTTAGGAATCCTAATGTGTGTTCTGGTACCTCAAAATAATATTCCAGTTTTTCTAAATTATTCCTAAAATAAGTACTTCTATAATGACCTTAAATTGCACTTTGTTTCTTTGGACTAAATATAAAGACAAAGGAGAAGTTATTTTGTACCCTAGACCAGCACTGGCCAATAGCTTTCTTTCAGTGATAACGGAAATAATTCTGTATTTGCACTGCCCGCTGGCGAGAAAAAGAATGAGAAGGTGCTATTCTTGCTCTCAAGCCCTGGAGACATGGATTATATGTAGACATAGCTGAGAAAAATGCAAGGTAAATATATAGAGAGTTATATTTATTTAACACTTAACCAGTTATCTATTGCTCTCCTTTAGTTCCAAAAGATTCAGACATCTAACTTGGTGTTTTACTCGAGTAATACATCTCAAACTTCATGCATTTTCCAACATACACTCTTAACTCCACCTCTACTTGAAGCGCCTCCGTGACTTGAGTACAGACCTGGCACAACACTTGTTAAAAGGGTCTCTTGAAGTTTTAATGGTTTCCCATCTGCGCTAACAGTCATTGTAATGTTGTGTGTTGGGGGGGGGGGATGGGAGGTGGGGGAACAGCCTTAAAAATAGCCACACGCGCTTAGTGGCAAACATTGGACAATTTCTGAGGAATAATGATTATGTCAGAGTCTTTTATTCATCGAAAAACATTCCGTGAGAGCCCTTGTAGTGTCAGAGGCTGGCCTACAATTTCCAGGCCGAGGAGAGAAGATCTACTGCAAAGCATGAAGAAGTGAGAGGAATAATGAAATATAGCTGTGTTTCAGTTTGCGCTCTGCCATTCACAATTTTGGGTACTTTTTTTTTTTTTTTTTCTCTTCACTCTTTGTTTATTTACATCCAAGTTAGTTAGCATATAATACAATAATGATTTCAGGAGTAGATTCCAGTGATTCATTCCCTATGTATAATACACGGTGCTCATCCCAACAAATGTCTTCTTTAATGCCCCTCGCCCATTTAGCCCATCCCCTAACCCATAACTCCTCCAGAAACAGTTTGGGTACTTTCTTGATCTTCACTTTCTTCACCTCTAAATGGGAATGACAATGCTAAATTTGAAAGATTCTTAACAAGGCGTTTGCAAATGAAAACTGCTACATAGTAGTTGCTCAGTTGCTGGGAGCTGATATTATTAAGCTATTTTTTGCATTAATCACAATTACTTCTAAATTATTAAATAATTTGTTACACATTTGTAACAAGGATTTGTTCATAATCCTTAATTTGTAATAGGGATTACATGAGTTGCAATGTGACAGCATTTAGCAAGGCATGTGACACACAATACACGGCCACTGAACATTAACTCACACGCTCACCCAACACTGCTCTCATTCCCTTGACCCAAGCAGCAGCCGTTACTGGGCACCTTCACACCTTTCACACCCAGTCTACTACTGCTACTCTGCCTCCAGGGTGCCTGTGCTCCGCCGGGTAATTAGTTTTCGGCTACCATGTTTTGTGGGGCAGAGCTTTCTGTTGCACATCTGAACTACCCAGAATTGCCCATAAGATACCCTTTCACACTATTCGGCACATGACAGATTTAGACCGAAGTAGATATTGAGTTCAGACGTTGCTGAAGCAAGAACACAGAAAATATTTTTTTAAGTTACTACGTGGGTTCTAGTTGATCAGGGGCTCAAAGTCTGCATCCGTCATCTGTTCCTAAATATACTAACTTTGGAGTACTGGATACTTGTGTCTCCCACCCCCACCCTTCATATATATTTGCTTGCACCAGTTAGCGCAGGGCCCTAAGAACCTCTCCTCGGCAGGAACGACAGCTGGGACTAGAGCCTTCAGGGTGGTTCAAAGATATAAATACTTGCCTGGTGGACTGAGTGACCCCAAACCAAGACCAGACTGCAAGAGAAGATATTAATGGTGTCTGGATTAAAGAACAAGAACCAGACACCTCAATGTAAGACCTGATTCTGGGCACATCCTGATCATTGGAAGCTCCCTGGCTGGAAGACTCCATGTGGTGTGTGAACTTGCACGTACATCTAAGTGGAAAAGCTGTACATGTGACAGTGGTCCCTCTAGACACAGATAATCTGTGTCCCTGATTAAGTACCACAGAAGAATAGAAAATTCTCTCTTTCAGGTCATCGGAATACTTCTTTCTGCTCACCTCTCTGCAGGCTACACTAAGATCAAAAGGCGTAAGAAGAGCAAGACCAATGAGCTTACAGTAGATGTTTTGCATGGGACTAATGACAACAATTCTTGCCTCCCTTATTCATCCCCACACAAGCAGCTCATGGAGGCACTACTGTGGGGCCCCCACAAAAGGTAACATGCACTTCAACTTTCCCAGCAGTGGTGGCACATGAGAGCCAGAACTGATCCAACAAATCAGACAGCTACCTCAGAACAACCATGGAAATAATGTGGAGGACATACCTGGAAGACTGAAATTTTTGCCAGTTTAGTAGACTATTTTCAAAACCACTGTCATGTGTATGTTAATGCAAATGACACCCGGTGTGTACTCAAAGGTGTGGGTGCCCTGATACACCTTAACGTATGTTTGCATCCTTCTTCTAATTGTTTTTTAATCATACCCCCCCTAAACAAAATTTGGGCAAGCACAACAAAATGGTTCTCTATACCCTGTTTTTTATAACTGTATCTCCTAAATGCCTTTATTTATTTATTTATTTATTTATTTATTTATTTATTTATAGAGAGTGAGAGAGAGAGAGTGCACAAGGGAGGAGAGGGGTAAGGGCAGGGTGGGGGGGGGGAGAGAGAGAGAGAGAGAGAGAGAGAGAGAGAGAGAGAGAGAGAGAATGAGAAAATCTTAAGCAGGTTCCATGCCCAATGTGGAGCCCAATACGGAGCTCAACCCCATGACCCTGGGATCATGACTGGACCTGAAATCAAGAGTTAGAAGCTCAACCAACTGAGTCACCCAGGCACCCCCTAAATGCCCCTAAACACAATGCTATACGTTAGGGGTTGGTAAACCATGGTCCCCAGACAAAATCCGGCCAGTCACCTGTTTTTGCAAATAACATTTTTTTGGAACACACCCACTTGTATTTATTTAGGTATTGTCTATGGCCTCTCTCAGGCCACAATGGCGGAGTTGAGTACTGAGACAGTACTAATTATTCAGCCATAAAGTCTGTAAGTTCTCTATCTGGCCCTTTATAGAGTCTATGGATTCCTCTTATACGTGAAAAAGATATTCATTAAACATTTGTTTAAAAATTTTAAATTTGCTCCAAACTATTTCTAAATTCACAGAAAAAACTATCTTTTTCCTCAATTTGCTAGGCTTAAACTACCTTAAGACTAAAGAGAATACCTGGTTTACCTAATTATCAACTTGTCAGTATAAGCCAATACCAATGCTAGAGCTGACTAGCTGATCTGTACTCAGTAGTTAAAAATGGCACTTGGTGGGTGCCTGGGTGGCCCAGTCAGTTGAGCGTCCGACTTTGGACCAGGTCGTGATCTCGCAGTTCAGTTCGTGGGTTCCAGGCCCACCTCAGGCTCTGTGCTGACAGCTCGGAGCCTAGAGCCTGCTTCAGATTCTGTGTCTCCCTCTCTCTCCTCCCCTCCCCCTCCCCTGCTTGCACATGCTCTCTCTCTCTCTCTCTCTCTCAAAAATAAGCATCAAAAATTTTTGTTTTAATTGCACTTGGTGTGCACTTTTATTTTAGGATCTTGCTGTCTTCTATTAAGATATCTGGGAATTAAATTAAAATAAAACAGTTTTAAAGACAAACCAAAAGAAAGCTTAATTGCATGCTATTCTTTCACAGAAACAGATACTTCACTTAGTTAAGTGACAATGGTAAGAAATCTTACGTGTTTTAGTAACATCCTGCGGTAAGTTTCATTGTTTTGTAAATGTTCGCCAGGGTTTGGTTCTTGACTGCGATGACGGTATTCAAAATAAAACCACTAAAAAGTTATTTGACTCAGGAATAGTGGGCTGAGGCTGTGGAGACAGTTTCCGATTCTGATTTGGATCTCAAATGCAACCTTGATAAACCAAGATGGAGCTCCTGGATTTCCTCCTTTACTGCCTCTACTGCAGCCCATCAGCACGACAGGACAGCCTGTTGTTCGGAGCCCTCTTCCTCAGAATGTTCTAATCTTCCAACAGGCAACCACTCAACATAAAAAACCACCCTGTCTTACCTAACACAGTGAAATAAATAAACCCGTGTCTCCCTGCTTAGGAAGATGAGCTTTCGGATCGTTTCTTTGCAAATCAGAATCCTACTGTGTCGAGCTATTCAGAGTTCATAAGCTGTACAATATCCAAGGCAGTGCGGCTCAGAGAGCAATGCTTTAATTGCTTGGTGATGCCTCAGGACAATATGAAACAATTTCTAAAAGTCTAAATAAATATTAAGCACCAAATCAGTTTTCCAGCAGTATGACATCTCATTTGATCTTTCTATTTACCTACCCCGTGTAAACCCTGGCTGAATGTATGTAGGCACTGCGCACTGTGTTTGCAAGAAATCTAAACTGTGTTACTGCTTAAGACACTGCATTTAACTCACTGAAATAAGCAGGTTAAAGGGACTACGATGTTGATCTGCTGTATGAGATATAAAAAAGAGTGAGGCAATAACTACACCATGCTACTCAAAGCGGAATATAAAAACACATCTGGAAAATCAGAAAGTTAAATGAATAATAAACACTTAGGACATTTTTATTTCCTCTAACAAAGATTTTCTAAGACGGCCGATTTCATCGCCTTACACAAGAGCCGAGGACACACAATCTTGGAGAAAGCAAATTTTGCACAAGGACAAGTGAATATATGATCACCGTCATTCAGATAACTACCAAGTTAAAAAACAGGGATAAATATATTTCAGAAATTGCTACCCAGCTTTTTACCACTTCTGAGTTCTTTCTTTAAAAATCATGGTTTTCTTTTTGTCTTGTGTTTTGTTTTCTGTTGTTGCCAAACGGCTTTTTTATGAAGCATTTCTCATCGATGCCCCTTTGGTAAGGTAGCCAATCCTTTCTACAGCCCACAGCTCCCTCCCACACTTTGCATGCACACTAACTTTGTTTCTCCTGAAAGCCATCACTAAATGAGTATTTCATGCTCACCTTTTTGATTTTAGGAATATTTCCACCTTCCTTCACAATATCCCATAGCTCCTGATCTGGGGAGTAAGGTTGGGGGGGGGGGGGTCTGACGTCTTGAACTCCATTATCTGTAAGATGTTTTTAATTAAAAATTCTACAATGTTAACATTCATTTTACTGTAGTCTTTTCTCTCTTCACTCAGTTTCATTTTTACCAAAAGCAGCTGACTGCAGACTACATTATTGGTAACCTTTAAAACCATCAAGCCCACATATTCTCAAGCATTTCTTGCTTAGTAAGAAGGAGGTGTTTGGACTCGGATTCAAGCTCGGGTTGACGCTCGCATTTGTTACACTAGGATCTTCAGCAACAACAACAGGATGTGTCAAAGAAAAAAAGGTCCACAAAACACAGCTCTATACTATTCATTCTTTCATGTGTTCAATAATCATTTTACATAATAAAAATCTAGTATCCAACTCTGCACCAACTATTGTCCAACTATGCACTTGGAATATGGAGAATAAAATATGATGTCACTGTCGAAAAGAATCTCACAAAAGTAAGTATCAGGTTCGTGGTAAAAAATGAATTATACTCATGAATAATTTCACAAAATCTAAGAAGAATATGATGTTTAAAGTTATCTAACCAGATTATGTAACTGAGAACTCTGTAACTGTGATTCATTTTACATCCAGAGCAAGACAGTGTGTGTTGCCTTTTGCTTGCTTAGGTTGGTTTCTCTGTGATCTCAAACACTGATTAGTTACTCCCAACCCTGTACCACATTCAGAGATTCCAATTCCGGGCACCACAGTGATGTCAGGCATCAAATTTAGCCCAGGCTCCATAGAACGATTCATTTTTTTTTTTTTTTTTTCATTTTCAGAGGATGAGGTCAGGCTGGAACTCCCTATCTTACCATGAGCACCCTGAAGACAACGTTTTGTGTCTTAGGCACATCTCTATTCCCATGTGCATGGCCGTGCCTGGCGTATAAACATTCCCCAGTTCAACAATATCAGCGGCCCACCATCCCACCATTACAACATGACCTGCATTCCTATCGCTCCTTAAAATCTCCAAGGAGAGGGGACAAACAGTGTGTCACAGAATATAGTGAAATGGGAGCCAAGAGAAGCAACTGGCAACTGAAGACAACTTACAGGGTAGAGGTTGTAAAGAGAAAAGAAATGTCCCCTAAAAGAGGAAACAGAAAAGTTCCACTGACAACCCCCCTTCCCCCGCCACAGTTCTCTTTTCTCTTTACCACTCAAATATATGTCACAGGTGCCCTTACCGTTTACTTCACAAGGTTCCCGAAAGATGCTAACTGTGCATTCACTGTGGCCTCGAACACAGAGCTCCTTAGGCCTGGGCTGTGCCGGCAGGGGTCACCACTGGCCAAGAACTGACAATGGGGTTTACTGCTACTGCCAACAAGGGAATGAGAATGTAAATGGGTTCATAGGTCACTTTATGTCAAGTGGAAAATGAGTAATAGTTTTGTTCCTGTGGGCCCGAGAAAAACATGCATCACTGATCCCTCAAGGATTAATTTCTCATGATAAATGTAATTGTCTAAAATAATAATGGGGGAAACCAATCATTCTAAATGCAACACCCAGAGACTAAGGGGGTGAGAGCTGCCCATTTAAAAAGGGCAAAGAATTCAAAGGGTGTGGCTAAGGGGACCCCTTAGCACACGGTCAACGCTCAACGGTTGCTCTTGGGTACCTGACAATGATCCTCTCACAGCTGGAGGTCAAAAATAAAAGGGCATCCACGTGTCTGGGATATTTGGGACTGAGCTACTCAATATGATGTGATCTTTTAAAAGGGGAAAAATACCACATTCAAAATGTGGGGAAAATCAGCCTGGGCCTGGGTGAAATTCTGGTATTAAACCGAGGGGATTATTAAACTGAGAATTTAGAAAAGTAGTTTGTTTCCTGCATGTAAGGATCTGCCTGTTGTTGGTAGTAACTAAAGATCGATGTTTCTTTTCATTAAATTTCTCACCTACAGCTCTCAGATTGTTGATAAACGTTTTGAATAAATCCTTATACCTATAATGACATAATTGCTGCTTTTTGAAAAACGATGGCCAAAAACAAAAAACTGCAATAAATAAAGTTATTCTTTCTAAAGGCTGTACCACAGGGTAACCAATATGGGCACTACCCAGTCAAGTGTGAAAAGCCCAGAGCCCCCCTAAGAGGATTTTTCAGTCTCTGGCCTCCCCCCTCGGAGACCCATACAGGCCAATACTGAGAAAATACAAACATTCCCAGAACAAATAACAAGAATGTTTAAAGAAAGCATAGTAACTGTTTGCAGAGGGAAGGATGTGTATTTTGGACCTGAGTGGGATTATTAACTGTCATACATATACATTAGGGAGAGCAAGAAACTGTCGCATATGTTCCCATTTCCCCAGGGAGGGCTGCATACGTTTGGAGGGGTTTTAATGAAGGGAAAGATAAAGCTAAGGCGAGGAGGTGCAGGAGTCAGGTGTAGCCTCGAAGATGGGCAAGAGGAGGTGCCAGCCCCCGGGTCCCCGGGAAACGAACTGTGACCCAGGGTCAAAAGGAAAGGAAATGCCCCCCAAGACAACCAAGTTTTGAATCCCCTTTCTTCTGAGGACAGCCTTCACTCTCCTTGTTTAACGCCTGGCTCCCTGTGTCCCTCCAATATTACCTGCCTTAACCTCAGCTTGACAACTGGAGTCCCGTATTCTGCGCATCTGACCTCATCCTTCTCGATGCCTTTGCTCTCCCCTTGATCATGAGCACCCTATTTACACCCTGCCTGGAAATCTGATTCCAGCTCGTATTTCTTTCTTTTTCTTAATAGCTTTGCTCTGTCATCTTGACGCTGGATTGTATATCCCACTTTGAGAAGAGCCATAGCAGTAAGAGAATGATCTGAGTCCTTTCTCATTTTAGATTATAAAAGTCATGGTCCTGATTCAAAGAGCCATAAAAAATCATGGGGAAAGACAGAAGAGGATGGAAGAGGGAATCTTACCAAAGTGTTGAGATAAACTAAGAAAAATAATGAGGCGAGGATGTCTAAATTTAAGCTTATTTAAGAAGCCTGAAGAGGAGAAGTTTTTATATCTCAGTTGTTCATTCATTCAATTAATTTTAATTGGATACCTCCAATGTGCCAGGCAAAAGTCTACACAGTGAGGGCATATAAGACAGATGACAACAACTGAGGTAATAATTAATATAAAATACATGAAAATGTGATATAAAGGAAAAATAGCATTAGTGTGTGTGTGTGTGTGTGTGTGTGTGTGTATCTATATACATATCTATATATAGATATATAGGAAAATTAGAGGCATCATTTCCCTGTGTTTTATACATGACATTTGAGAACAAAAGTAGGTCTTCAAACATACTTTTGCTTACCACCTTCATCCATCTGGATAATTCCTACTTGTATTTCTGGAGAGAGATCAACATCATTTTCTCAATGAAGTGTTTTTAACCCTACTCCACATAAAGTCAGCTGCACCTTAATGAAGTAACTATGCAACACTCCTTTGGCACACATCAGAGACCCAGTAAATGCTAGATTCTGGTCCCTCCTTAATTCTTCCCTGACAGTTCCATGTCGCAGAAGCCACATCAACAGCCAATTTAAAGAATATATTTATAATACAGTAAAGTTGTATCTTGCAGTCAGGCTAGGTTCTAATGGCTGTGGTGAAGGATAAATTCTGTAAATCCAAATCATTACTAAAAGTTTCATTAAATCACACATAAAATATATAAAATACTGTATGCATGGCTTTGTGTATATACCTATAAATCCATCATTTCATTATTAAGTGTTCTTCTTTAGTGACTTTCTCTGGCCCTCAAATAATCTTTCACTATCTACCCCAAGAATGCCACTGATACCATCATTCTCCTCTTCCCTGGCTGCATAAGCAATGAACTTTACTTCCTTTTCTATGACCTGAAAACTTTAACATCATTTGCACATTTATTCCATAACTTTGGGCATACTCCCAACAATTTTTCAGATTTAACTGCATTAATTGCTTGGGGTATATTTCATATTTGCATAGAGTGGAGTGGAAAATAAAGTGGTCTCTACTGCTTAAATATATTTTCCTATTTTTTAAGTGGGAATATACTTAAATTCACTTAAGTTCAATGCTTCTGTGAGATAATTTCCTCTACACTATTCTTGTTTCATTACTTTTCCATTCATTGACTGATCCCATTTATATTTACCCAAAATACAAGAGTCTGTTAAAAGGTTTATCCAGAATATCAGCCTTTTGGTTGTTTACATGGGAGGAAGCTTGCATTCCTTCAGTCTTTTAAAGGATATTACTTAACACACAGGAAAGCCTGTATGCCAAAAAGGGCAGTCCTCAAAATTGCCCCGAGTAGAAAATAGAATGAATTGATTCTATATTCATAATATTGTCTATTTTCTGATTCCACAGTCTTTCAGTAGAGTGTTATTTAAACTTTCTCCTTCCCTTTGCCAGCATAGGCAGGAAAGGGAGATAATTACGGATTGCAATGTGCTTTTGGCTTTAAGCCCAACTGAACAGAATGTGGAAGGATGTAGTTTCTCTTTCTTCCAAGACGGACCTATAGGACGTGCTCAGATCGTGAAAAAATCAAACTAGGTATGATAAATAACAGTCAACAAGATACTTCCAATAAATGTTAGGAAACAAGTTGACATTTTCTAGAATGGGCCTTGTAGATGCTCACACAAAATTAGTGTAGTACAATGTTATACACAACAGACTCTAATGAAGAACAGTGAGAACATCTCTGCGGATTTTTTTTTCTCTACCATAATGTTCATGTCTTTAACTTCATTTCTGAATAGGAAGGCTATACATGAAGCAAAAACAAACACATGTAAAAATTAAAACAGTATTTTTTTTTAAATTTTTTTTAACGTTTATTTATTTTTTTGAGAGAGAGACAGAGCATGAACGGGGGAGGGTCAGAGAGAGGCAGACACAGAATCTGAAACAGGCTCCAGGCTCTGAGCGGTCAGCACAGAGCCCGATGCGGGGCTCGAACTCACGGACCGCGAGATCATGACCTGAGCCGAAGTCGGCTGCCCAACTGACTGAGCCACCCAGGCGCCCCATTAAAACAGTATTCTAAAAAACCCTGTATGATAGCTTTGCCACAGCTAAAACATCAACCATCTCCCGCATCTCTTTCATTTTTAAAGTAATTGTACTGGGATTAGATGTATGAATTCATCTGGAGGAGAAAAGCAATCAGTAGAAAGACAGACTTCCCCTTAATAAGATGGGACAGAAACCTATCCATCATGGCCAGTGTTCTATAATATGTAAATTAGCAACATATTGACAACTATTTACTGAGATGAGTAATGTATTTAATATTGAGTACCCACGTTAACTGCCAGAGGCTATGTGTTGATGAATTTCCATCGGATTTATCTCTCATATTCTACACTACATAAACTGAACTGCTAATGGAAAACAAAACAAAAAGAAAAATAGTTGATGCAATGGAATTATTCTAAGTTCCTCAGATTTCTCCCGAGAAAGAAGGGTAAAGAATAATGTGTTTTAATAAATGTAAAATGCTTCATAATTTTTTTCCGAGAGAGAGAGAGAGAGAGAGAGAGAGAGAGAGAGTGCAAGCACATGTACGCATGAGCAGGGAGGGGACGAGAAGGAGGGAGAGAGAGAATCTTAAGCAGGCTCTATGCTCAGCATGGGTGGAGCCTGAGACGGGGCTTGATCTCATGACCTGCGCCGAAATCAGGAGCAGGATCCTTAACCGACTGAGCCACAGAGGCGCTGCAAACGTAAGATGCTTTTCTCCGTTTATTTATTTATTTTGAGAGAGAGACAGTGTGTAGGTGTGAGTGGGGGAGGGGCAGAGAGGGAGAGAGAAAATCCCAAGCAGGCTCCATGCTGTCAGTGCAGAGCCTGTAAAATTCTTTAAAAATTATCTCTAGGATTATCCTAAAATGTACCCTTCTATAAAATATTTGATAAACACCTCGTATCTAAAATTGCCTTATTAGTTTAAAATAATTACGGTTCCCTTTGCCTTGTTTACCCCTAGGGAGTAATTTTGATTCAAGTAGGTCAAAGTTTATACACAAATACTTTTCTCGTTGGAAAACAAGACATTTTTCTAGTGTCTTTCTTTATTCCTTTTTAGTAGAGCACTGAGTGACTTTTGCAGACACTTTGTGTGTGGCATATAGGTCTCTGTGCCAAGAAAATTACAAATGTCTTTTGAAGGAAAAATGCCACAACTATGTGCATATATACACTTAAAGTCTTCTTGGACGAGGGTAAGATTTAGCAAACACACATGAATATTACCAGCCACTAAAAGCAAACACCTCTTTGCAATAATGTCAACTAATCTAGAGTTTATGGGGGCTAAGGCGGAGTTCAGATACCACAATGGGGCTCAATGACAAAGGTAGGGGATGAGATTAAAACTATCTTCATAATTTTGTCCAAGTGGGACTCTGCATATATTCTGTCAGGTCAAGGCAGTACTTACACTCGTTAGATGCCAAATGAGGCTGTCTAAATTGTCAGAGAAAGTGGAAGGTCCACTCACAAAAACGGAAAAATTCTCAATGAAAAGTTACGCTACCAAGAGATTTAAAGTCTCCATGCTGTTTCCCTCTGCAAAAGGTTGGCAACTACCAACGATTTCCCCTCTTTAGACCGACACTGAAGAGCTTTGCAAGGTCACAGACACACGTGGTATTCTGAATCAGTGAAGACATAATGGGCCATTCATTAATCGCTTCTAGGACAAGCCGATCCACACATATATAAAAAAAATAAAAGGAAAGCTTGACATGGATTTCACGTTATATACTAAAATAATTTCACATGAATTAAAGTTGTATAAGTGACATTTTTAAATTTTAGAGGGAAAAAAAGAGTGTCTTTTTGACATTTGAATAGGGAAGGATTGTTCTTGTGAACAATAATACACACACCATAAAAGAAAATATTGGTTAAAGAACTTATGGAAAAAAACAAGACACAGAAACAATGTGAAAAGACATGGCACAGATTAGTGGGGGGAAACATTTAAAAGTCCACTACATCCATCAAAACCCTACTGTCGAGTTCCTAACCGATTGAACAACTCCCTTCCAGATGTAAGAATTTTTATGTAAAGAAGTATGCTTTCTTTTCTCCTCTACACACGTGGTGTTTTTTCATTTGTTTGTTTTTATTTTGTTGTTGTTGTTGTGTTTTGGGTTTTTTGGTCTCTTTCAGCCACTTGAAAACATGCGAAAATTTTTTCATCTATGCACTCTCCCCAGGTTTAACGAGCCATTAGTGTGGCATTTCCATTACACTGGTCACATTCATTCTGCTCCAGCAAAGCATACATTTCAAAATGTAAAATGTGCCCATTGTGTGTCCATTCAATGTGACATCCTAATTTTGGAAAAAAATAGCAGTTACCCTTAATGCCATTTTATTAAACACTAGAAGAAACCATTGTGTGTTAGATTATAAGTTAATGAAATTTTATGGCCACGGCATATAAATGCAAGAAATAATATTTCAAAGCAAGAAATAAGACTGCAAAGACTCTTCCTATCTATGCAGCAATTCAAGAAAAAAAAATTAGAGTTGATGTTATCTGGAAATGTCATACCACAGATTAGATGGCAGTATCATAATGGTTGATTCTATAAAGCTATCTGCAAAAACTAGAAACAACGTGTAGGTGTGCCCTAATGCTCTTTCATTTACATTTACATATTGATAATACTCTGCAAAAGGCCGTGGCAGATTCACTTACTACTGTTAATAACAAATCCATTTCAAAATGGTGTTGATAATTCCTATAGTTTTCAACCATTGTAAATATCAGGGATGTTAGCCTTTGCTATTTTTAAAATAAGTAAGAGATCGTTTCAGCTCTCAGTACTTGTTCCAGTCGTCTGCTCAGGTTTTTTATTTCAATTAATGCCAAAGCAAACGATTGGGCAGTCATATCTACGCAAATATTTACATTTCACTCAGCATTTTGAAGCTTATTTACCAGTTTTTGTATCCTGCATTTAGCTTTTTCAATGTCCATGTTTTCTGGTATGTGATGATTTTAAAAACAGAGCTGAGATTGTGCATTCATTCAGCATCTGCCTGCTCTGTTTCAGGTACTGTACTAGGCACGGATAATTAAAAGATGTATATGACATCTCCATATTCAACAAGTTCACAGCCACTCTGGAAGTAGGGGCAACAAGTACATTAATAAATAAAGATTTTTGTTCAGCTGGGAAAATGTTTGATCCCATATGATACACAAGACACTGTTCTACAGTCATCACAGATGTAATTTTTCATCTTCGCTACAAAGTCGTCTAGAAGGTATTACCCTCTAGCTTCCAGAAGAGGAAAAAAATAATAGCTAGCATTTACTTACTGAATACCGAATGTCAGGGTTTTATGCAGAACTTTGTGTGTTTTATCTTGTTTTATCTATAGAACAATCCTCTAAGATAGTATTCCTATCATATTCTCTTTAAACATGAAGAAAGTAGCTTAAGTGAATCTATCAGTCAGGTTTCTCCAGAGAAACAGAACCACCTGGATATAAATAAAGAGATTTATTATATGGAATTGGTTCATGTGATCATGGACGCTTAGCAAGTCACAGAATACCCCCCAAATAGTTGTCCAAGTAGCCAGGTGCCCCACGGTCCAGCTGACACATAAAATTAACACACGTACTGAAAGCGATAACAGCCAGTAGATACCGAAGCTTGGACACAAACCAGAAGCCTTGCTCTTAAAAACTACGCCACACTTACTTTGCAAGTTAAGAAACTACTCCAGGTCGCACAGTTAGTAATGGATCCACATGTAATTCCAAAGTACATGCACTTACAATGCGATTCTTCTTCTAGTATTGATTACTCAGATCTAAAACAGCATCGACCATCCATGATGTCTTATTCTACCTAGACACTGCCTTAGTTGAAGCCAACTTGAGAGCTGAAGAATCATTTGACCTGTCATTTAATCCCAAGAAATGCAATAGAAGTAATGTCATATCCCATTGAATATAATCCTACACCATCAACACAGATCAACCACCTTCTCCTAGTCCTGTCACTGACAAGAAACAGGTACACTTGCATTTCCTTTCAAAAGAGGATATGAAAATGAGTATTGGGAAATTCAGAAATTCTGAAGAATCCACAGGAAAAATTTTTACTAAAGGTATGAAAACTCCATCCAGTGAACATCTTCAGTCTCTGTGCTTTTATCAGTTAAGAAAAGGAGTTTCCTGAGTAAACAGCAAAATTAGGAATACCTAGGCTAGGTTATTAATCACTTATCTTGAATCTTTTAACAGTACCTCTGAACGAAGATAAACCACATATGTTTATGTGCCTTCAGATAATAGAGTTATTCTAGAAGGTTGACAGGCGCACCTGTTTTTATATGCAGGCAAAATTCTTTAATGGACCTAGGAGATTTGCCCCATTGGGCCTCCAATATCGGAGGCAAGATCAACGTTGTTACTACTACTCTGGTGAGACACAATTGGTGACATTAATGATCTCCTGGCTGATGGACACCAAATTTTGCTAAATGCTTCAGACTTACTGTCATCAGAGTGTTGCTGCACTTTTTTTCACCATGCTTAGCAAGGACTGACGGACATTTTAGACAGGCCAAAAGCTATAATACAAACATGGTATTCATTTCCTTCATCACAGCCAGGGTCTCTGCATCTCGCTTGCCTTAGCCCTGCCTCATGTAATGGTCCTCGAACAGGGAGAAATGTTAAGAGACCTGCTTCAGGTCCTTAGCCCGCTCAACTTCCAGGCAAAGAGAGCATGGGAATTCTCTTCTTTAAGGAACAAATTAAGATTAAGAAAATGAGGCTTGAAATTCATACAGATTTGATTAATCAACTTTACTGTAAAATAATTGAGAATACAAAATAAGAAATTAAGATTCCTTGGCAGAAATAATTATGATTGAGGATTAAATGCAAAGATATTTCTAGCCCCATTTTTTGATGTTTCACTAAGATTTTAATAGTGTTTTTTTTAACTAAGAGAAAAAAAAAATCCGTAGTTTACTAGGACATCTGTTCAAGGCCAAAAAATAAAAATAAAAAAAGCCTTTTTCAAAAAAGGCAGAAGTCCTCTAGGCTAAAGTAGAAAACACAAACGACTCATCACAACCTGTAGGCTCCTGTCCCTAGAGTGCTAACCAGTAACAATAAGACAGAATCCCAATGGATCCATCACTCCACGTCTCCGTCAGGCAATGCTGAAGAAATCTCACTTTTCACCCACAGTACTAGTAGTTCTGGTACAACTGGATCATAAGTCCATCTGGGGAAAACTCATTCACAGAGGTTTATCAGTACTGTCTTGAGGTTTTATCTTCCCATCACAATTGCACTACATGTGGCCATAATTACCTAAAGGCTCCTTGATGTGTCCCCTATGGCCCCACTTTGTTCTCAATTCCACTTGTTTGAACCACAGCACATCTTCTGTTGAGGAATATGTAACACACTACTGCCATCTCAGTGAAGAACTTACTGAAAGGACGACCACTTAGAACAACTCTCTTCACGACCATTCTGTGGGATCCACTGACAACAGATGGCCTGGGGCGCTGAGGCTGCCCACTCCATTGCTATTCTGTTTGAAAAGCAGCACAGACGCAGGAGGAAGCATGACTGGGCCATTCATTGTCACCGCCAAGGCTACGTCAGCTTTCTAGCCCCATTCCTACCAGAACCTCAGAGAATGTATCCAAATTGGTAAGTTTTGAAAGTCTAGTTATGAACATGTATGTGAACTGATGAGAGGGACAGCTGAGATGAGAATCAGAAGTTCTGGACCATGTAGGTTTAGCAAACAAAGTAGAGACATCAGAGGGGAGGTTGCGGCAAAAGCTAAGGATGAGTAAGAAAACATATTCCTAGGCATCAAACTGGATTCAGATAGGACAAGGGAATAGGACACTGGGAGGAATGTGATCTGACGGCTACTTCCATGAAGGGGAAATACTGTGAGGGGAAATACCCTGGCAATTTCATTTATTCTGTCTTAATGTCATAATAGAAAAGTTTGCTGATCTCAACTTCATACTCTTTGACTGGCTCTCGAAATTGGTTTATCCTTTCTGTGAGCTGATAGGTAAATATAGACGCAAAGATGAAAATGACCCTGAAGACCCTCACTTACACAGCCTGTTAAAGACCCTATAAGAGGCTCTTACAACGTAGTCTCATATCAGGTATTTTTGTAAATACCTGATTGCAAAACGATGCGTTTTAAGCGTGGATGGCTATAACCACCATCTTATCTGTGCTTCCTCTCCATCTCACTTCCCCTCATGCTTGGTAACACTGGGACCGTTCTTCCATCCACTGTGCCAGTATACAGAGCAGTATGACATGAATTACAGAAGCAGAGGTTGTGTGATCACAGAACGAGTCCTGTGAAACCTGGCACCACGAATATGTGTGCTGTGAAAACAAGAAGTTTCATACTGTACTGAGCCAAAAGGTAGTCTGTAGAAGATCATTTCAATAACCAGATGTGTAAGACTGCAAGCAAAGTACAGTATTTGATTCAATGCCTCATCAAAAAGGAATTATCTGATACTCCATAATGTAGCATATTCAATTATAAACTCAAAATACATAGTTTTATTGAAGGAAATGGAATATTCTATTAAGCACTTACTGCCACATAACTACAATTTAAAATATGTTTTAGAATGTTACCATTAAGAACATGGAAAAATTCACACTCCTGATTGCACCCTATATAAAGATTATGGTCTTTGGTCAGACTGAAATTTATGAAAACACAGAGAAAATTCAGAAACTAAATTAATGAAGAAACAAAGATCAAGATGAGCAATGAAATTAACAGAACTTATTCTGACACTGAGAAACAACAGAAATTCTCTTACAACAGGGATAGACACACTTTTTTTTTCTTTATGTAAAGCATCAAACAGTAAATATTTTACACTTTGCACACGATACTGTCTCTGCCACAACTCTTCAGCTCCATAGTGGCAGGGGACAGAACCCACGGGCAATATACAAAGAAATGGGTGGCAGGGGACAGCATCCACAGGCAATATACAAAGAAATGGGTGTGACCAACCTGGCTTCTATTTCACATCATACTAGAAGCAATACTTCATTAAAAGAAAGAGAAAATAGCAAACAGAATAGGCCCAAAGAATGAATCAGATTAATGTCTTCATTCAAATGCACCTTTTCCTCATTCGACAAGATATGTTAACATCAACAAAGATAGTAAACTCATATTGTGCTACTATAAGGCAATAAAAAAGCTGTTATAAATTTAAAGTGTATTTAGGATTAATCGCTACATCATAAAACTTAAAATGTTCTGAAATCTTTCCTTACATATGTATAAAAGGAACCTGATAGGTGTGTTCACAAAGTTGACAACTATTCTAAAAATCTACAAATTTACATGGCATTACTAATAGCAAGTTGAAAAGCTAATACCAAGTTGAAAAGCTAGAGGAAACAAATGTAAATATCAGCAACTGAAAAAAAAATTAACCATCAGTCTAGAGGAACAGCCAAATTATCTTTCATTTCTCTATACAGAAAATTTTATTAGAAATCATGGTCATAAGAAATGATCATGAAAGGGGTGCCTGGGTGGCTCTGTCGGTTGAGTGTCTGACTTCGGCTCAGGTCATGATCTCATGGTTCGTGAGTTCGAGCCCCAGGTCAGGCTCTGTGCTGACAGCTCAGAGCCTGGACTGCTTAAGATTCTGTGTCTCCCTCTCTCTCTGACCCTCCCCTGCTCACACTCTCTCTCTCAAAAAATAAACATTAAAAATTAAAAAAAAAAAAAAGAACTGATCATGAAAGAGGATTATAGGAACAAAAATATTTATAAAGATGGTATTTTAAAATATTGTAAACATTTATATTTATCCCCCTTTTTTAAATTATCAATTTGAATAACATTTTTTTCTAAATAAGTATTCATGTGTAAACGTCATTACGTGTTAGCAATTTTAAATTACTTTTTTCGAATAGAAAGCTCCCCAAATTATTAAGTTTCCCCCCAACTCTCAGAAAATTATTAATACTCAATTATTAATCTTTTTATTTAAAATGAAGATTTTAACACACTTTATAAAATATGTTGCTATGAATCCTATAAATATAAGGACCTAAGGATTGTTTTATTAAATGCTCTCATGGAAAGCATTTATCAGGTAAATAATCAAAACAAAATGATGAACTTACTTCCGTGCTTTCAAAAACAATAGAGAGGGAAGAATATTGAAAGTCTCTAGGTCGTCAGCCTGGTGGATTTAGCCTTAGGGGCCAGATGTTCTGATTCTACAGGGTAGTAAAAAGGGAGTTTTTACGATAAAGGAAAGAAAGGAAGATCAATACGAATAGTATCTTTTTAGTTTTACTCATAGAAAAACCCTTACAGTATCTCCATTTGAATCCAACTTTCTGCATCCTAACTTGGATAAAAGGAGATTGATGGTCGTCTATGCAGGGAGTGGGTTTGGAGCAAAGGCATGAAGGTAACTTCATGTGGGGATTGTTCAAACACAGAAAGGAAGATTTTCATACCTTTTCTGTATCCATGGAAATGTAAAATGAGGGACCGAGTAAAATGATCTATAAATCTCCTTAACACTTCCAACTTGGATTCTAAAAGCAGCAATGCCATTGTTAATAGCATGGAGTTGACTGCAATTAATTGTAGAAGTCAACAGAGACTAGAACTGATCAGCATGTGTCTGATTCTAATTTCTTCCCTGAAGATAGGTTCCTAATTCATAATGACGAGGGATAGGATGAACGAACTCAGTGATTCACCAAGCGTGGGCAAAGAAAAAGGTTTTTCAATTAGGGATATTTCCCAATCTCTCAAACTAGCTTTTTCTTTTTTCCTATTGTCTAGGTTTGTTATGAACCCAATTTAAGATTCGATAAACTATAAATACTTAAACCTCAGTAATGCAACAAATTTGTCCTGGTGGAAACAGAGACATCTCTTGACTGAGTCCAAAAAACCTTATGAAGATCAAGGACATGACACCAGCCATTCTTATTAAGTGGTAGATAAGTCACACAAGGTTACATTTTAACTTAAAGCATGGATCGTGTCTTGCTCTAAGAGAGTTCCCCAACTAAGCACTGATCCAGGTGTTTTATAAAGAAGGGTACAGATGATGAAATGCAGAAAAGATGCTATCTCACAAATGGGATTCTGATGCCCACTGCAAATGATCCCAGAGATTAACCACTGGACTGAACTACCCAGGCGTCCCGTCCTTAGTTTCTTATTTTATTTTAAAGTGTTTATTTATTTTTGAGAGAGAGAGAGAGAGAGAGAGAGAGAGAGAGAGAGAGAGAGGCATGTGTGAGTGGGGGAGGGGCAGAGAGAGGGGGACAGAGGATCCAAAGTGGGCTCCGTGCTGACAGCAGAGAACCTGACACAGGATTCGAACCCACGAACCGTGAAATGCCCTGAGCTGAAGTCAGATACTTAACCGACTGAGCCGCCCAGGCTCCTCTTACTTTCCAAAGAATGCCATCAGAAAAGCAGCAGCACAAACCATTCGTGACCCTACCGTCTTGAGACAACTACCATTAAGTTAGTGTGTGTCAGTGTAAGATTTCTTTACACACACGTATATCTACATCACTAACCTTGCAAATGTAAGGATACTATTGTTGTTCAGTATTTTACTTTTGTCACTTAATATTTCTATTACGGACACTTTCTCATTGACTATCATATTTAAGACTCCGTTTTTTCATTGTATAGTTTTAACCAAACCCATAATAATGGGCGCTTTGTTTCTATTTTTAAAAATTATTACAAACTATGTGGCAATGAAAATATTTCAGTGCCCTTTTAGAGCTTCTCCCAATCTTTCTTAATGATAATTAGAACAACCGAGTCAAAGTGAAGCCCATTTTAACGTCCATAGATGTTGCCAAACTGCTTTTGGGGAGATGGCAACAATTAACATTAGTAGTTAATTAAATTAGTATAATTTTATGCTGATAGGTTGAATGCACATTCACTTTTTTTTTTTAATTGGCTACTTCTGTGTCTTTTTGGTAAATTACCCATGCTTGCTTTTTGCCTTTTTATCCCCTGGAGTGTTGGCCTTTTCATTATTAATTGGTATGTTACTTATGGTTTGATATCAGCTGACACATAATTTTGTCACAGCATTTCTAAACGTTTTCTCCAGAGTTTTTTGAACTATATTCTGTCCTTCAACTGCATTCAATCTCCTGGTAGTCGTCTCTCTCTCTCCTCCTCCTTCCAATCTCCTTCTCTCTCCTATTTCATATTATTTAGTGTGGCCACAAAAAAAGTCATTTATTTGATTCTGATGAGAACCTTCACATAACCCAACTTTGAGCTAGAAAGGTAAATGGGTAAAGGTTTTGTTGTTCTTGTTGTTTTGAGTCCCTGCACCTGTAAACCTGCTTTAATCTACCCCCCGCCCACCACTGCCCCCCTTTACCTGGTATTCCTTTCTTATAGAATGTTGAACACACTGCTCTTTTACATCCTAGCATACAAGGCTGCTTTTTTTTCTTTTTAATTGAAGTATAGTTGACATACAGTGTTATATTAGTTTCAAGTGTACAATATAGTGATTTGACAATTCTGTACACTACTCAGTACTCACCACCATAAGTGTAATCACCATCTGTCACCATACAATATTATTACAATATAACTGACTCTATTCCCTCTGCTGTACTTTTCATCTCCGTGACATTTATTTTATACCTGGAAGTTTGTAGGTGAAGGGGATTAAGAGGTATAGGGTTGCTTGTGAAACAGCCATGCCATAATGATTCTCACCGACCAACAGGGCCATAAGGTTCCCCTCAACTTGATTAAACATTTGAGAGGCTTCCTCCTGACTCCTGGCCCCTGACCTCCCTTTTCTTAGATTATTTTACTTTAGAAAACGTGTCGTCATCAATTCTTTCTCTACCCCTTAGAGATGAAGACTTGTAAAAGCCTTTGCCATTTATACCATCCAGAAATGTCTTTCTCGAGGACCTGGAAGGCCTCTGAGAAGTAAACATCAAGGGAGGTAGGGTTCCTCTCTCCCAGTTTGTGTGTGAGGGAAGCAGCTCACCTTTGATGGGACCCTTGCTCCAAGTTGTAACTACCTTCTGTGAGGAAGACAGGAGAAAGTTTACTTGTCCTTTGGATGAAACCAATTGGCACACACAGAGGGCCGACATCCCCCAATGTTAGCTCTTAAAAACTCTCCAGGTCTTTGCTTCTGTGGGGAATAGTTAAGACTGGGTTCTGTCCTCTCTCCTCTGTGACAGCAGTTTTGTATAACGTCTTCCTTGCCTGTTTAATTTTGTCCAGTGCAATGTTTGCTTTGAGACTACGTTACTCTTTTTTTTTAATACACGAGATCCTGAAAATTCAAAATGATATTCCTTGCTATGTGTCGTGACACACACACCAGACACATATATTCATATTCCATAAACAGACTTTCAATCAATACTCCATTGCTTAGCCTCTTCCTTACTCCTGTCTTTTGTTATACCTGTGCCTTCAAATCCTAAATTTCTGAGGTGGGGGGTGGCGGTGGGGAGGTTACCGATGTCTGTGGGTGTTTTCCCTACAGCTTTTGTGACTTGACTTTCTCAGCTCAGTTAAGTCTGTTATAAATACAAATACAATGAAAATAAAATCCAAACAAATGCAAATACTTCTTCTATCAAAACTTTGTAGAACTCTTTGACTGCTAATATTCCATTGGCTATTCTTTGTTCTTGCGGACTAAGAGCTTTTAATTTCTTTTTCTTTACTCACATGTGGGGGAAACTGCCAACAGATATGATTAAAAATATGGGGAGGGGTTAGATCATGTAGAAAATTTACAGGTCACTGTAAGATTTATGGATTTTCTCCTAAATGAAATGGGAAGTCAGAGATCTGAAAGGAGAGATCTGACACATATGATTAATGCTTTCAGAAGATTAGTATAGCTATTGTGAAGATAATGTATTATGGGTGTTCAAAAATGGATGCAGGAAAGACAGACCGGTCTGGAGGAACAGCAGAAGTCCAGATGAAAGATGGTGTTGGCCTGAACTAAACCATTAGTGGTGAAGACAGAATCAAGTGGAAGCATTTAAGATTCAGTTTGATGGTTGAATCAACAAGTTTTAACGACCAAGTGGAAAAGGAAAGAGTGATGGATTCCTAGACTTCTGGTTGAGCAGATCCTGTATTTTACTGGGATGGTTAAAAAAAAGCGGGGGGGGGGGGGGACACATACTAAGAGATGTGTTTTGAACTTTCTACATCCTCTCAGTATTCCAAACAACTTTTTTGCTCACCTACAAGTGAACAGCAGTGTGGTTTTACTGTACATCTCACACTGCCTTCAAATCTTGTTATTTATTTACCCTTCACAAGGCTTTATAAATTAAACCAAATTTTGTCTGAACTCTGCTTTATTTCCATTTTCAATTTCTTTTGATACTTCCTCATTCGCTCATTTAAAAAATTTTATTTTAACAGTTATTTATTGTTGAGAGACAGAGAGAGACAGAACATGAGCAGGGGACGGGCAGAGAGAGAGGGAGACGCAGAATCCGAAGCAGGTTCCAGGCTCAGAGCGGTCAGCACAGAGCCCGACGCGGGGCTCGAACCCACGAACCGTGAGATCGTGACCCGAGCGGAAGTCGGATGCTTAACAGACTGAGCCACCCAGGTGTCCCTCATTCACTCATTTTTAGCTGTTTTGATTCACCTTCTTGTAGAAAATCGATAGTTTTTAAAATTAAATTTATTTGTAAAATGTCGTACTTTTGTTTATCCCATTTGGCCTTATTGTGGCATCAGAAAATGACCACCTCGTACCACTGCACTGCCATCACCTTAGTGCCAAAACCATCACCTCCCCGATCATGAAAACCTCTCCGCACTGCCACCCTTGCTATCCTACACTGCGCTTTCAGATGGGTCCCAAACTAAACTTTCCAATGACGAGTCAGATCGCGTCACCCCTCATCAGTAAATACGTAAATACAACAAATCTCCAGCAAGGTTTCCTCACGCACAGACGAAAATACAAAATCCTCACCATGGCCATAAAGGCCTATATGACCTCAAATCCTGCCCCACCTCTTAGATGCTATCTTCTGAAACGGTTTTAGACATGCTGCTGTTCCCAGCCATGCGGACCTCTTGAGGATCACCCGTGTGCACTTCGATTCTATGAACTTCTGCCTCAAGGTACCATCATTTCATTCAGTCCAGGTACCACCTTTCAAGGAGCACTTCCTTGATAGATCAGTTATTTTTGACAAGGACACCAGAACAACTCAGTCTGTTGCCCCGAAGATGTTGCCTAAGTCCACTTCTGGAGAATGTGGCTAAAGGAGATTTGTAAGTGAAACTTTAAAAACATTTATTATTAACAATGCTAGGTTATCTAGTTTTGTGGCACAGAGCTCAACTGGGGTTTTGTTAGTCAATTTGCTTTTAATCAAATACTTGAGAAGTTATGGATGATGAGTATCAAAATTAAAGTGATTAAAAAATCAGGAGAAATTACTACCTTAATCATTTTTATTAAATATGTAGGTAATATTTAATATTTTCTTCTGCAGATAGCAAAAAAAATTAGATTTCAAATCTCTCTAATTGATAGCCATTTTCAAGTCTCATCAACTATATACAGAATATTATCTAATGGAAGAGACCTAAATTCTTGACTAATCTTAAAAACATAATCACTGGAAGTGAAATAATTAGGGGGAAAGAATCACAAATACATACTTTTTCTCTCTAGTTTTCTTTTTGTCAACTGCCATTCGCAGTTAAAAATAATTTGAGATATCATTTGAGGACGTTCAACAGAAGAGAAAATTAAGGATTTTAAATGGAAGAGAAACATTCATTTACAAATTATTCTACCTACTTTCACATGAGACCAAGGAATAACACCATAGCTGAGGAAGACATCCGCATTTCACTGACTTATGACAATTAAAAATGCATATTTCTTTTTTTAATTTTTTTAACGTTTTATTTATTTTTGAGAGACAGAGAGAGACAGAGTGTGAGTGGAGGGGCAGAGAGAGAGGGAGACACAGAATCCAAAGCAGGCTCCAGGCCCTGAGCTGTCAGCATAGAGCCTGACATGGGGCTGAAACCCATGAACCGTGAGATCTTGACCTGAGCTGAAGTCAGATGCTTAACTGATTGAGCCACCCAGGAGCCCCAAATATGCATATTTCTTAAGTACCACTTTTAGCTTTAGAGAAAGAAAAAAAAATTATGATACTATGATTAACTACCATTCCAAAATCAAGAGGAAAACGCCAACCCCATATAAGTCTTTTTATATGGCATGAGCATTTTAAGTCTGCCTTTGGAGGGCAAGTAAATTACAGAGGAATCATAACCTTAGACCTTTGTTTTCCACCTTAAGGACATAACAGTGACATTACTAGGTCAACTAGCATAAGAAAATAACAACCCCCAAATATGATATTCAGTACCAACTATCTAGGTTGCAAGGAAGTGGAATGTGAAAAGTCAAAAGAAAAGAAACTTCTACAATCTCTATGGAGCTTAAACTCAATTTCAACCCACAGTTTGGCCAAGATCATATTAAGAGTGACGTCCTGTCATTACATTTATGACAGCATAACACACACACACACACACACACACACACACACTCACACACACAATTTACTAAGATCCCTCAGTTCTCTTTTCCTAAAAAAGAAGGATGGGGCGCCTGGGCGGCTCAGTCAGTTGAATGTCTGACTTCGGCTTGGTCATGATCTCACGGTTCCTGAGCCCACGCCCCACACTGAACTTCTGTCATAGCAGACCCTGCTTCGGACACTCTGTCCCCGCACCTCCCCCATCACTGCCCCTCCCCAGCTCATGCACTCTCTCTCAAGAACATGAAATTTTTTTTTTCATAAAAAAAAAAAATTTCAAGGAGGATACAGTGCAAAATATGATGCATATGGTACTTTTTTCATGGCATTAATACAGGATCATATTGTTTCAACATAGGGTATAGGGAGAAAATTCTACTGCATGACAATGGGGAGCTCTGCTCCTCTTTTCTGAATTTACAAACTGGTAATTATGCTGAAACACTATCTTTCCTATAAGACAAAGAGATCTTAGTTTGGCAACATTTCAGTCTGCTGCAAGCATCAGTCCTGTGAGATTGTGACAAGCCAACGCTATCCACATGAATTCAAAAGAGTCGAAAACAAAATGTCTAAGGCAGAAAAAAAATTCCCATTTATGATCAGTTAAGGAAAAAGTTCCAAGTACTGAAAAATATAATCTTCAATGCAATTTGGTTTCCCTTGGGCTTCCATTTTTCTTGAGTTGACTTAGTTTTCCTTCATGTACTAAAATCACCAAGTCCTTGCTCTACAGGAAGTGCTTTTTCTACTCAACCTGGTTTCCATAACCATAAAATCAAGATGCATTTGAGGTGCTCAGCTCCTTTTTACTGCAGGCGCATTAAAAAACTGATGGGTTAAGAATGGAGCATCATGAAGAAAAAGAGCACCAAGAAATCCAAAAAGATTCTCCTTCTCGAGGGGACACTGAACTTCCGGGACGTAAATGACAATCACATTCCCACAGCCATTACAGTGATGCTGAATAGACCATCATTTCAAACTATTTCTTTCACTGGAACAGATATTTCAAAGAAGAGGGAAAAAAAGGCAAACTTTTGCACATCTTCTTTGTTATTGATGTGTTGCTCACAAATGGATGCGCGGCAATTTTGAGTTGCCACAGACGCATTTGCTATATTGAATTCTTTATCCGCTACTTACAGTGGTGAACAAATGGATAAGGAGTAGATTCCCCAAGTGGAAAATGAGCCACACAGAAGAATTCAAAACGAACTCCTATTGTGAATTTCTGAGCTATCCTGTAAAGGACCAAAATCGTAGCCTAATCCTTGCTTAGGCCAACTAACGCCATTTTATATGCCAAAAAAAAAAAAAAAAAAAAAAAAGCATTCTTGCATTCTTACTCACTTGGGGGTGGGTTTATGGTTGACGATGTGTCTCTTCTTTGGTCAGTATCTAGCACGTGTTAGATCTTCCACTGCTTTCTGTGTTGTTAATGCTAAATATCTGACCCCCTTGGAGACATTTCAAAATCACATTTTTTGTAAACGGGCTAGTTTCCCTTTGTCCTACAGTAAAGGCTGATGCCCTCTCTGCATCCAACCTTAGGGAGGACAATAATGAATTCAGAAATTCATCTTCAATAATAAGCTGTCAGAATCGTCACACCTGTGAGACCACCAATGTCTAACGCTTAGCCTGGAATATCGTAAGCCCGATAAATACTTGCTGAATGAGTGAATGGGCCACTTTGTTGGACACGGAAGGCAAATAATAATTACAAGGATGGATGCGGTAAAATCTGGGAAATACGGAGTCCAGCAGAAAATTCCACAGATGCAAATACTCGGGACGAGGGCAAAGACAGACCGAGGGACTGCCAGCCGAGGCAGTGAACGGTCCAGACGGGAGCAGGAGGATGGGGGCGGGGGGTAAATTACAGCATAAAATCCTATATACGTATATAAAATACCTGGCTGGGGCTCTGGGCGAGAGGCCCTCGCACTGCGACTCTGGGTGTTGAGAGCGGGGCGACCACGAGTCTTGAGGCTGGCTTTGACAGGCGTCAGGAGCGGGACTCCCCACAGAAGCCTCTGGAACCGTGGCCTCGGGCACTCAGAGCACCCAAGTGTTTCTCACCCCAGGACTCGGCTGCCGTTCCCGTTCCCGCAGAGCTCGCCGAGATCTCGTGAGATCAGGTTTCCCCCGCGAAGCGCCATCCTAGCACCTGTGCCTGCGGCCTGAATCCTGAATCCGCTTGCTCTCGCATGTCCTGGGTTCAAGCCCCATGTCGGGCTCCGTGACAACAGCTCAGAGCCTGGAGCCGCTTCTGATTCTGTGTCCCCTCTCTGCCCCTCCCCCCACTCATGCTCTGTCTCTCTCTCTCTCTCTCAAAAAGAAATCAACATTAAAAACATGAGATAAATACCAATTCCAAGAAAAACAAGAGGCTTTTCGTAAAAGTGTGATCGCTTCCTACTCCAAGGGGTTCAGATGTAAAAAGTAGTGTCAAATTCATATGATCATAAAAGTTTGATTATATTTATACATTTTGCAGAGAGGTGGTATAAATAAAAGCCAGTACAAAATATTTTAAACTAAAAAATCAAGAAAATGAAAACAGTGTATCGTTTATAAATATGGAGGCATTCATTATAAAAATAGGAGAATTGCAAGAGATTGCCTTTAGAGAGTGGGGAATCACAGGTAGGAATGACTGGGGCAATGGTGTGTTTAGCTGTAAATCTGTTAAAACAATTTGCTTTTTAAAATCATACATATGTATTGCTTTGATGAAAAAAAATGCTGCATGCTATTTTATAATACATAGCATAATTTATCTTTATATAAATAAGATTTTATACTATATTTTAAAGTTAATCTATTAGATATTTATAAATTTTACTTGCACCTAAGTTTTACAACAGAATATCATTATACATGTTCTTAATTCTGGAGAAACCAAAGAATCTTCTCATCAGATTTAGTTAATCATAGCTAGAGCACTGGGGTCATGGTCAAGGATTAATTGTCACAAGATGTTAAGCCTCTGAAAATTTAGTTTTCAACATTAAGTGAATAAAATCAGTTTTCTACAATACATTTTAACAAATATAAGCCCTTTCCTGGTCTCAAGGTTATAAGCCATCAGTCCTTAGAATTATTAAAACATATGTCCAAGTCTTGCAAAAGAGCTCTTTGCCCTTCCCAGGAAACAGATTTAGAAAATTAAGTTTTGATGGCATTAAAAGAATAAGAGTCTATTGAAATCTTTTAGTAAGTGGTCTGCCAAGATTGCTTCTTTATCTAAATAAACAAAGACTAAGGACTAACCCAAAGCTCTTATGTCAACAGTTTCTTTGCTAGACGTTTCTCTCAAGGATTTCTCTTCTAGTATTAGCAGAAACATCTGGCTTCTGGGTTCATGAAGAATTTTCAAGGCTGAATCAAATTTATTTCTTATTTTTATTTCTACAGCTATTAAGAAATAGAATCTCAAAAATGTTACATTTCTTTTTATAATGTATTTATATTCTGGCAATGTAAGTGGCTTATATGTTTTGTGATTTTATACATACAAACTGCTTTTTTTTAATTTTGTTTTAGAAAGAGTTCCTTACAACTCTAAATATTTGTGTTTACTTTATAGCTAGTATATCATTCCTACCGTAACCAAAGCAATTTAAAAAATTGTAACATTTGTTTATTTTTGAGAGACAGAGTGAGACAGAGCATGAGCAAGGGAGGGGCAGAGAGAGAGGCGACACAGAATCCGAAGTAGGCTCCAGGCTCTGAGCCGTCAGCACAGAGCCCCAGGCAGGGCTTGAACTAACGGACTGTGAGATCCTGACCTGAGCTGAAGTCAGATGCTTAACTGACTGAGCCACCCAGATGCCCCCAAAGCAATTTAAATGATTTTATTGTTTTAAAAATTACTTGGGTTAGATAAAATTTGAAGCTGCAAAAATATAAAGAATATAAACCTGCCTATAGATTGAGCACGGAAATTGTATGACGACCTTTGAATAATTCATTCACCAATATTTACTGGGAATCTATAAGATGTCAGGCCTGGTGCTAAGTGCACATTAGTTTCCTACCCATGAAATTCATGGTCTGGATGAGGAAGAAGCACAAAAATTCAATATCAGAGATGAAACTCAATTGGAATTATAACTTAATTGTCGAGAGGAAATTTTTCTACACAAGGCAAATGGGTGTAATTTTGTGGTTACATATGCTCTGCATGTCTGTGGCTAAGAATAGATGAGGAAAGAGTATTATTAGAGAGGGGAACAGAATCAGTTTAAAAAGAGTTAAAGTTTTTGGTACATTATCTGTAAACACACACGTGCACAGGCACACACATGCATATCACTCAGATTAGTTTTAATATGCAATTTGAAATGGCCTAATCAGAAATACAAGAATCCAGGGGTGTCTGGGTGGCTCAGTTGGTTAAGCATCCGACTTCAGCTCAGGTCATGATCTCATGGTTCGTGAATTCAAGCCCTGCATTGGGCTCTGTGCTGACACCTCAGAGCCTGGAGCCTGCTTCAGATTCTGTGTCTCCTTTTCTCTCTCTACCCCTCCTCCACTCGCACTCTGTCTCTCTCTCTCTCTCTCTCTCTCTCTCTCAAATGAATAAACATTAAAAAAAAAAGATATACAAGAATCCATGATTAGCTATTTAATAATTAAGTCTTCTAAAAGACTGGTGAGTTAGCAGCTAAAGAATTGTAATCCAAAGGCCAACCCCCAGAGCCAGCTACGCTAAGCACTTTACCCAGTATTATCTTGAGTCAGAGTCACAGGCTTGGTAAATAAACACAAGATTTTTTTTTTTTTTTTTTTTTTTTCAGATAAAATGGTGAAAAGGCTGATCTTTCTGGTTTGGATCAGACAGAAGTGTCATACAAGCATTTCTACCCCTACAAGAACAGGGTGAAGGAGCCCATAGAAAATGACCTATAAGACAGAAGAAAATGACCTTTGGACTATCACCCTAGCCTTAAGATTTTAATTAGTCCTGTGTTCAGAAGCTTATTGGAGGATTTCATAGCCTGAGTCTGACCCAAAGTTAGTTGATTATTGCTGCTAGAATATTATGGCTTGTCTAGAGTACATATTTAAGGCGTTGTCGAAGCATCAAAAGACAGAGCACTGGGATTTAATGGAGTTTAGAAAGTTGTATAACACTCATTATGCCACTTTCATTGTTATTTGTTCTGATGCTACGTCTTCTTGTGACATGTCGGGTATGGAGGAGAGCTTGAGCCCACCCCTTGTTTAACTATTGGCTCTCGCTGTTATCTATTCTTTGTGAACTGTTTTTCATTATAAATGATCAAATTCACTCAGGTAAATTCATACCACATCATTTTACTTTGTGGATGTTTTCCAATAGATTTGTCACCTTGCTCTGCTTAATGATCCTCAACATTGATTTGTAATGAAAGTAAATGAGTCCATATGCTTAAGTTTGACAATATACAGTTGACCCTTGCACAACATGGGCTTGAACTAAGCAGATCCCCTTATACGCAGACTTTTAAATACAGTACAGTACTATAAATGTATTTTTCTTCCTTATGATTTTAATAGCATTTTATTTTCTCTAGATTTATTGTAAGAATACAGTATATAATACATATAACCTAAAAATATGTGTTAATCAATGTTTATGTTACTGTTTCTGTTACTGGTAAGGCTTCTCATCCACAGTAGGTTTAAGTTAGGTTTTGGGGGAGTCAAAACTTATACATGGATTTTCAACTATGCAGGGGGTCAGTACTCCTCACCCCTGCATTTATCAAGGGTCAACTATATAGTTTTTTCCTTAAAATTTTTTTTCATGTTTGTTTACTTTTGAGAGAGAGAGACAGACAGACAGACAGAATGCAAGTGAGGGGGGGGGAGGGACAGAGAGAGAAGGAGATACAGAATCTGAAGCAGTCAAGGCTCCAGGCTCTGAGCTGTCAGCCCAGAGCCCAACGCGGGGCTCAAACTCACGGACAGTGAGATCATGACCTGAGCTGAAGTCACATGCTTAACCGAGTCACCCAGGTGCCCTGGATCAGCTATATGTTTAAATATTACTGGCTTGAAAGTTCTTAGTGCCTGACTGCTCTGTGAAGGTCAGAGAAATCTGCTACCCGTCCTCAACTTCTAATACTGACAAGAAATAATAAAAAATTCCAGGTGAGGAAAGAATGCCATTCTAGGAAGTATCTTGAAGGTGGTTTAAGTCTTGCTCTGAAACTCTCCAGTAGTGACTTCTGATTATCATAGCTGCTAATGTTGTCTTAAAAGATATAAGTAATGTATTCTCAGGTTGTAATGTGGTAAGGAACTTATGAAAAATATGTAATGCCTAAGAATACTAGTAATTGTCAGGGTATATGTCATAAATGATGGATACTTTTTAAGCTTCTTTGATAATTCATATTCATGTTTTTATAAGCTTCCATTTATGCTTATTTTGTGCCATTATAAAGAGAATGAGGAATTGAAATTCAAACTTCACTTTTCCTTCCACCTGGTATGCAAAAATTGGTTGAAATACAACAAAAGAGTCAATCAAGCAATTATTTTTATCATTAATGTCTTTATAATTGGTTTGACTAGTACTTTTTTTCCCTCCACCAAGAAGACAGTAGACTGGTTGAATAATTATTAAAATTTGGCTCCTTAAATTATTAATTAGTCAAATATATTCTGTATCTCTTAGGAACACAGACTGGACTTACTTTTTTTTTAACTTTTCATTTTATTATAGGATATAATTTTTAGAAATAATAAAATTTTGTAATATATTTTATAAGTTTTTAAATAAAATATAACTATTTGTTTCTTTACATTATAAAGAAGATAAGTAAAGGCAACATTTTGGGCTCATAGATTTTCTACTTTTCTAATATAGTAAGCTTAAAACTGATTGCACAATTTTGATGGTTTCCAAATGGATGTAATTGAGGACCAGGAGTTATTATTTCTTTAGATCATCTATATTTACCACCAAAGCCATATTTGCACCGTCTTTTATCTGGAAGCTTCCAATTTAATTTAGACAGCTGCCTTAGCTAAATAGTTAATATTATTAATATGCCTTTAACCAAAGAGATTGATGGTTTTGCTCTTGTTGTTGTTACTATCTTGCTGTGAGTCTAGAATCTGCCAGGAAACAGCAGGCTGGATTAAAACCAGTTGAGGAGCATTTAAGAAGGGGACTATTTATAAAGGTATGGGTGGGGTATGAAGAAACCATGTGGCAAAATGCATACCCCAGGGATTCTTATACTGCCGTTCCTCAGCCTCCCAGAACCTGGAGAGAAAAGGCTGTACGGACCAGGCCACCTGAGGAAGCGATCAAGAGTCACCTTTAATCAAGAGACTCAACCATCACGTAGCATCCCTGGAGGGAGGGGACATGGGAAAAATACCCCCCAAATGCTTGCTCCCTTCTCCAGTTTCCTGCTGGTGTTTCTATCGGCAGAACCTAACTGAAAGCCAGAGAGCAAAGGGACCTGTCGATGTCGAGCAGAAAAGGCTAGAAAGGAACATGGAGAGGAAAATGAAAAAATACTGTCAGAAAACTAAACGCCAACCTCCTTCGGATTGACGAGCGGAGAATTTTCTGGTTCTTTAGAGAACACGCCTATGGCCAATATCTGCACGGTCTCCCTCAGCAGTCAGCTCAAATGTGTCTCCGTGTCTTCCTGGCACTGCGATGTTGGAAAGATAAAGCTATGTTTTCCACAAGTCTCCACCCGTGTGGTCTCCAATATGCCAACCAGATGCATATGCCCAACTCCTGGACTGGAGGCCGAATTGCGCGATGGGAGTAGGGTCTGCCACCCACGGGCCTGGATGCAGCAAAAGCTGACTGACCAACGGACGAACTGGCAGGTCTCTTCACGACCCAGGTCTACCGTGTGGTTTGGGGAGATTATTTCCGAAGGCCGGTTTAAAGCCTGTTTCTGCAGTCCTGTCACTTTGCTAGGAATACACCTCAAGGAAGCACTTTCCCCCTACAATACCTAAAATCGTTTGTGTTGTCTGCAGTCGAGACTCTCCCACAACACAGCACTCTTGCACACAGCGGCAAAAGGTTTGTCGTTCTGGCAGGCCGTCTGACAGAAAATTCTCGTCCCTCTCAGCCTTCCATACAGAGCTCATCTTGGCTCTTGCCCTCCCTATAAGCCAGAAATAAAGGTTGCATTACACACGCGATGGGAAGATAGTAATTGTTCTGTTCATTTCAACCGTCGATACACTCATTTTCAAAAACAACACCAAAAAGGTAAGATGTCTCAATAGGTGTTCCTATTATTATACTCTGTATAAAACACACACATTTAACTAGGAAAACAGTAGAACTTGCAACTATCCACAGACTGGTGTGTAAGTCTGTCCCTCAGCAATTCCTACGATGATCAGATGACGTAGGTAATAAGTAGAATGCGGCACCTTGAACCAGAAAACACACGTTGTTTTGTAAAGCAATTCTTTTTGAACTACATTCTACTCCCGCCTTCAATCAAAATTATTGACATGCTGAGGTTTTCCTTCAGCGTTCTGAGTTGAAACACTTACATATCAAAAGATACATAAAATAATTCACAGCGATGAGCTTTAAAACAGCTTAAACAAAGACCCACATACAAAACGCGAACAAACAAAACACCTCTTCAGATCTTTAAGTGAAAACTATGTGTATAATTGGTAAAATTTGTTTTCAAGCACCTTACAGGCCAAAGATTAAGGTAAGAAAAACTGACTTCCTACTCCCTTGAATAAAGAGGGACATATTTACTTCACCATTTCTCTGTCACTTTACATTTTCATCATCAATAATAGCTCCTGCTCTCAAAGTTCTTAAAGGAAAGTGGGAATGACATCTCCTCCTTCTCTGATGACCCTCAAACACAAGTAAACTCTGACCTCTGAGTATCTCGTGTTGATTGTTATAAACATTATAAATCCACCACATATTATTATAGAGTCTGTGATTTGTGAACGCAGAGGGGGAGGCTGTGGATATGGAGATGACAGCAGCTGAATGTGGAGACCAGAACAGAGCCCAATTGCGTGAGAACTTTCCAAGCTTCAGGCAGAAGTGGGAATGCTACTTTGTGGTGCAGAACTGTACCTCTGAACACGAGGGTTAACTCTCTTCAGGAATTTAAAGCATTTAAGTTTCGAAGACCATGGCTTGGAGAGGTTAAGAAGGGGATCAAGAGATGAAAGGACTGATAAGGCATGTGCTTAATTCAGACTTTCTGAGACCCACTGTTGGGGCAGAACATTGTGGGGACATCATTGTCAGTTACGAGAATTCATTCAGCTCAGATTCTCTAATTTGCTCCAAGAATTTCAGCAGAAGGAAGAAGAAAATTTAAGGGACAGTTTGGGAAAGCTACTAAAGCAGAAGTTTTCAAATGTTTTTGTGCAGCAGAATCACCTGGAGGGCTCATTAAAACACCGGTTCTGGGCTGTGGCTCCAGAGTTTCTGATTCAGTAGGTCTGGGATGGGGCCCAAGAATGTGCGTTTCTAACAAGTTTCAGGTGAATGGATGCCGTCGGTCCAGCCATTACGATTTGAAAACTGACATACTAAATAATTAGGTTGGTGACACTTAAAGACGGAGAAGGATCCTCGACAAATGAGAGGGAAGGATTCAGTAGTAGAGTGGAAAGTAGTTACAACGACCAATGCAAAACTAATGAAAAGCAAAGTCACCAACATGGTGGAAGATATATAAAAGCAGCCGAAACAGTAATATGTAGAGCAGGAAAAACAGCTGCCAAAGAATGAGATTTCTCTCTTCCTCAGAGTAAGCACCATTACATTTTTGTTTCCCTGAATTCTGTTTCCACTAGAAAGGAGATATGTGTACTTATCATCAAGGTTACTTATAATTTTTTAAAGTTTTATTTATTTTTGAGAGAGAGAGAGACAGAGTGCAAGCAGGGGAGGGGCACAGAGAGAGGGAGACACAGAATCCAAAGCAGGCTCCAGGCCCTGAGCTGTCAGCACAGAGCCCGACGCGGGGCTTGAACCCACGAACCGTGAGATCATGACCTGAGCTCAAGTCGGAGGTTTAACCGACTGAGCCACCCAGGAGTCCCAAGGTTACTTACTTTAAAAAGATTTTTGAGCACATGCCAAATTCCAGGGACTGTGGCAGGCAGGAATAGAGAGGAAGAAGACTCGTGTCTTCCCCTGGGGAAGTCAGTCCATTACTCACGTAGTAAATTCTATAATACAGAGACAAAGCCTTGCACTGCTTAGTATCTTACACAAACTTCACCACAGTTCCTGTTCATAAAAAAACACTCACTAACCATGCCGAATAGATGGTACGGTCATTGGAATGAAAGTATCAGCAACACATTCTGTTGGTCCCTGATGATGCACCACATACTCTGCTAAGCATCCTTTCTTTTCATTCTTGCACCACCGTCTTTGGGAAGTAATTTTATTATTCCTGTTACACAGAGAGGAAACGAAGCCTTCCAGGATTAAGCAACTTGCCCCAAATCACACAACTAAAAGTGTCAAAGCTAGAATGAGAGCCCTAATCTGTATGACTTCAAAGTCTCTTTGACATCCCTTAGGCTGTCTCAAAAAGTGATTGAAAACACTTTTTTCTTATGTTATCAAACATACATTCCTATGATCTTTAGTAATACACAGAAGAAATAAATAGTTTTCCATGGCTCATTCATGTTTCCAATTCATTTGCCAGAGTGCAAAAATGTCAGACATAGCTTAATGACTTAACCCCCTGTGCTGTTCGTAAGAAATAACAAGAACTAACATTCAGCATATTCCAGGCAATGTGGGTGATTTCACTTTCAAAAGGAAACCCTGTAAGTATTGTTATCATTCCCACTTTACAAATGAAGAATTAGAATCAGGAAAATTAGAGAACGTTTTCTTCATCACAGAGCTAATAAATGGCAAGTCTGAAATGTGAGCCCCATTTTCACCAATTTTAAAACTCTGACGAAACACTATTTCTGAGTGCCTGTCTCCAGTTTTCACCTACTTCTAGATAGTCTGCTGTCTAGAATATTCATCACCATGTTCTCCCCTCCACCTTTCTGCAAAGAAACGACTGATAAGCCTCCAAAAACAATTATGTACGGTGATCGAAATGTGCATCTGGTCACTAACATGGCATATTCGTAGTAGATGTACTACAATATTCAAGACATGGGGGCTTCCCTTCCATTTTATACATGGTATATGCCTGTAGGTAGTACGCAGATGTGACATTTATACAGCCCCAATGCAAGCAAAATAAATGTGGTTCCAAGAGGAAACCCAAAAAGGCTAAAAGTGGTAACCATTTCTTTTATCCTCTATTAAGTATTTTCTTTGAAGATAGCATATGACATGTGAAGGAATTATGGAGAAAATATACAATTGACATACAGAGACTTTATTTCTAAGTTCAGACAAATCTATCAATATTATTATATACATCTTTATTTATGCATTAAGAATGACTGTACTTACCATGTAAACAGAGAGTATTAGCATTATTATTAAGCAGATATAATGTCTTATTCTAAATGGCTATAATAAAATGAAAATTTCCATGACGGACAGGAGAGACATTAAAGGAGGGCTTATATTCAACTAATGGTTTTCTCCACTCTATTTATTATTATTGTTTTTTAAGTTTATTTATTTATTTTGAGAGAGGGAGAAAGAGAGTGCGAGCAGGGGAGGGGCAGAGAGAGGGAGAGAGAGAATCCCAAGCAGGCTCCACACTGTCAGCATAGAGCCACTTCAGGGCTCAAATTCACCAACTATGAGATCATGACCTGACTTGAAACCAAGAGTCTGACGCTTAACCAACTGAGCCCCCCAGGTGCCTCTCCACACTACTGATCTAACTTCTGCCATATGTTTCCTCCTCGAGGTTCAGGGAAGTCTCTCACCTGGAATGACCTACTACATTAGCACAGATTACACACCTCTGCCAGAGTGAGAGCCATGCTTTAACATCTAGGTCCTGGTGGTGCCTGATCACACTACTTCTACTCTTGTCCTCTTTAGGAGGCTCAAGCCAACCTTGCCTTCTGACATTTTCAACAAGCCAAGTATATCAACACCTCAGTCCTGCCTACGATTCATCCTTCAGATCTCGTATGTCATATTCTCATATGTCATATTTTCAGACAATCCTTTTTTTTTCTTTTTATTATTATTATTTTTAATTTAGCCATAGTTTATCTAGGGTAAAATTCCTCCTTTTTAGTGTATCATTCTGTGAGTTTAGATAAATGCACAAAGCTATGTACCCATCACTACAGTCAAGACAGAGAAAAGTTCCTTCCACCACAAGTTACTGTGATGAAATTTACTATGGCCCTTTGTAGTATACCACTGTTTCCACCTCACACCCCAGGAAACCAATGATCTGTTTTCTGTCCCTATACTTTGTCCTCCTCTAGAGCATCATATGTATGGAATAACACAATACGTAGCCTTCTGAATCTGAGTTAAATGTCCATTCTTTACAACTTATATGATGTTGCCCCATCATTATCCCTCACCATTGTATTATATACTATTATTTTCTTTGTAACACTCATTATCCCTCAAAACGTCATCTTACTGGCTTATGTGATTATTATCTACTTTCTTTGCTCTGAGGGGCAGCAGCTACATATGTGACACTTATGTACAAATTAGAAAAAAAATGATTTTTCAGGTTTACCCTCAATTTACGTACTTAAAATGTGGTCTTCAAAAACATTTCCAAGGTGAAAGATTAGTCCTCAACCCTCAGGGTGGGCAGTTCAATATTTAATTAGACAATTTAAGTATAGAGATGATAAATTTTAAATACAACATCAGTGCAATAAAGAAGGCAGGACAAGATGTATACTATGTGCAAACTGACTTTATGAAGATTTAGTTGTCTACCATATAAAGTACCAACAGAAAAATAAAGAGAAAACTAAAATTATGTTTGTCCTCTTCTCAGGACTTCATGAAAATCAGATTCCTATATATGATGAGATCAGAGAGAAGTATTTATGAAGATCAATGAAATGTAATCTATACTTATAAATTATACACTGAAGCATGCCAGTTGTGAATTATTAACTTATGTATTGTAAAGAAACTGATTATAAAGTGAGTAGGAAAAAATAAAACATCAGTAATAAATGCTGTTTTAAAGATAAGTAAAACCAAGTACATTTAATTTTAAATCAGACAGGCAAAAGATAAAATAACTAAATAATATCTTTCATCTCTGTATTTTATGAGTTAAATAGTAGTCAAGGAAATAAATATTTTAGATCTAATTACTGCACTAATTCAATGCATAATTAATGAAAAAATTATTTAAGAACTTCAAACAGATTAAAAAGAAAATTTCTGAGACCATTAGACAAATGTGTCTCTTGATATGTAGGGTTATATATAGCCACTGAGAGAAAAAAAATCTGATAGTTGGTGTTTATGATTTATTTGTAAAGAAGGGTTTTACATACAGTCTTAGAAACTCTGTACCTATTAATCTTGTTTAAAAGATATTTTTAAAAGGGACATTTCTGTCTCAGTTTCATCTAAGGTGCCAAAAGTAAACAGTAAGACACAAAGTGTCTGTAACCCCCAAATTCAAAAGCAGAGTGTTCTAGAATATTTACGTGGCAATAGTAAAGGGTGTGTCCAAAATCACTCTCCAATCCATAGCAACATATTTGGAAAAAATGTTTAGTAAATGAGGAAGAATCACCAAAACTGATTTATTCCCTCATTCTATTTCTTTGTTTTCCCTAAATTACTTTTATGTGGTTGCATAATTCTTCCTCATAAAGCCATACCTTATGGTTCCTGGTTATTATGCTGTCCTCATTTCTCTATTAATTTTCTAAAGTTTCCGTGTGTGTGTGTGTGTGTGTGTGTGTGTGTGTGTGTGTGTGTATTAATTTGTTTATCCTTCTTGTTTCACTCTTTAGATAGCGATAAACCAAGGTCAACACTCAGCCTCTTTTTTTCTCTTTCTTCTTCCCACTTGGCAGGTTAACATATCTCTGTCTGTCTATCTATCTATCTATCTATCTATCCATCCGTCTGTCCATCCATCCATCTATCTATGCTCCAGAGACTCGTGGAAATAATACATAAAACACTCCAAAAATATACCCTTGGTTGCATACTTCTATTAACTTCATCCAGGCTCGGAACCACACTGTAATCTATACCTAATTGTTTTCATTATGATCTCAATCTCATACACTGTCATTCATCACAATCTGAGCATATAATGCTTTGTTCTATATGTTCTTACATGTTACTTTCTTTTCTATATGTTACTTCCTCTGCATTTCCGTTCCAGTTGACACACCTTTTTTTTTTGTATACTTTAACTTCTCAGATATTATTTTTAAAACAACTAAACCCATTTCTTATTGTCAGGCTTTCCTATCCGCTTAGGAAACTATGATTTTATTTTTGTTCTTCTCTGTTTAAAAATCTTCATCTAACTTCCAACATCCAGGTCCTATTGGAAAAAGCTCAAACCACTGATCCTCTGAGCCTGGAATTCACACACCGCTTGTGTGAAGGAGGCACTGATTTTACAGCCTCACCCCTTCCGACACTAGCCGCACCCTGAAAGACACCACGCATTCCAGCTAATATAACCAGTAAGTGCTTGAGGGACCCTACATTTTCCACATATGCCTCTGAAAAGTGCCCCTCCTCATCTGCCTAGTCAAAGCTTAGTTAACTTTTCAAGGTTCAGGCATTCTTTCTCCACGAAACTCTGGTGATTTAACAAAACCAATGTTTTCCATAGATCCCATTTGCCACTTACACTTCTGTTATGAGAGGTTACAAATGCCATTAGGACCAAGAGCAAAGGAGCCAATAATTTTCCTGAAGATATCAATTAAATATAACTTCAAGATCTAAAACCAACAAATGAAAAAAGCAAACAAGGTGTAACCAATGAGTACATTAATTGCTATGCAATGCAAGAATAATAAAAGGGCAGTAATATTCCATATGTAGAGTCCCTAGCAGAGTGCCCGGTTTGGTGTAGGCACTTACCAGTGTTGTTCTCATTCCTACTCTCAAGTGAATTGCAGCAAAATATTTATTTTTTTCCTGTCTAGAAAAATAATGTTCGAAGTCTAAGAAAATTACGCCATAAGCAAGAAAAATAAATGTTAATTTCATCATCATCAACTTTATCATGATCACAGAATCTAGGCTTAAGACTGTTACTTGAAGTTTGAGGGAGATATTAAAAATAACATAAAACCTGGTTTTAGCACTAAAGCTATTTCATTATAGTTTGATGTCAGCTTTAGGATAGTCCCCAAACATAACTTTAAAACAAAGTTTCATCCTGAGGCCCCAGCAAACTTATCACTCGATAGCCAATGTAGCATTTTCCACAAAAAAATATTACACTAATTTCTATTTCCCTTATTCTGGGGAGTGATGTGCACTTTTCCAACTTTTAGACATGAGTGATACACACTGATTATAGGACTACAGGACTATAGGACTTCATTAGTCTACGTGTTTGAGAAAAGTAAGGAAACTTGCTTAATCTAATAGAAGTAGAGGCAAGAGAATTACATTTTCGAGAAGTATTGTAGTTACATCTACTTTTAATGCTTTGGAAGCACCTGTCAGCAAGAACATCTGCATCCTAATAGTCTATTTTAAGGAAATTTAAATCATCCTTATGCTGACAAATTCAGCTATATTCCAAATATGTGCATCTCATGAAAGCAAATACATATTCAATTTCTCATTAAGATCAAACATTTCAAAAACAACATGACTCAGGACCCAATACACATTTAAAAAAATAACAATATTTCTTAATGAAAGGATTGTACACTGTATCATATGCAAATATTTATCTCATTTAATAATGCGGATCACTATAAAAATGCCTCTTAACCAAAGGCAAGAAATCATTAAACCACACGTCTCACCATAATTATTTATTCCCCTCTATAAAATACAATGTGTGTTTGGGATACTTGAAAACCACTGTTACTTATACATTACACATTTACATTATAATAGTTATAATGTTCTCAAAGATCATAAACCAAATTTTATTGTTTTTAGTAAATGTGAAAAGTTGTTGTAGTTTTATTCCCCTATAATAATGCCCATTGGTTTGTTATCCAATACCCACTGGGTTCCCATGCTTCAGAAGGAGGGTAAATGACAGCTATAAAAAAAAGCTGTTTGACTGTCATATTAGATTTCTTTGAGACTCTGCATGACAAGGCCTTGAAAGCTAGTCTTTGTGAATGATAAAAGTAGTGTCTAAATTCTATAAGCTCCCTTTAAAAATCAAGAGCTAGACTTGGCCAACGCCGATCAAAGAATATTACTCCAATCTTTGCCAGAACGAACTCAGGAGAGATAAAAGGGAAGATCCTTTCAAATAGGAAGAGAAAGTAGAAAGAATTCTATATCGTGAGAAATGAAGGTGAAGAAATGAGAATGTGGATGAAATCCGAGTCCGTAAGAAGAAAGATTACCAAATTTTCCGGGTTTCAAGCAGAAAGGTGTTGTGGGTAAAGGCAAAATTATAAAACCCTTAAGGAAATCTTCACAGCCCTTAAAGTTTGTGGAAGAATCCAAGATTCTCCTGGTCAGGGGAAATTCTCTCCCTCTTCCTTCCAGAGAACTTTGGCAATGACAAGAAACTTTTGTGATTTACAAAAGGGGGGATGGGTGTTGCTACTGGCATCTAGTATATAGAAGCCTGAGAGGATACTAAACAATCCACTGGGCAGAGGGGAATTCCCACTACAAAGAATTATCTGGCTAAAATTGCCAACAGTGCTGAGGTTTACAAACACCACTCCAGTCTGGTGTTCTGCCTAACTGCCACATCCAATAGGGAACCATAGTGTATAAGGACTAAGGGAGTTTTCTAAAGAGATTAGCCTGAAATGTTCCTCTTGGTTTCCTTCTGTCCCCTCATGCTATACATGATTCCAAACTGGGGCATGCATCCAAATTTATGATCAGCATAAGAAAGTCCATAGTTAGTAACAGGAACAAAAGGCCCATGCTCAAAAAATGAATTATTTTATTCAATAAATATAAAGTGTCTGCACAATACTTGGCATTGTGTTACCTACTAAGGGCATGGTGTTGTATAAACCTGACACACTTGGTGGAGAAACCAGAGAGACAGATCACAGGGATGGGGAGACTATTCCCCAGAGGGTCTTCAGGGACATTCTCTCTGAAAAGTTGACATGTGTAGAGGTCCAAGGAGAAGAAACAGCAAGTGTAAATTTCCTGAGCAGGAATGTGCATTGTATGTGTGAGGAACAGCAAGGCAGCCAGTGTAAACGGAGCAGAACAAATGAGAGGAAGGGTGGCCCAACATGTTGCTTACAGGTGAGATCCCTAGGAAACTGCTGGCTACTGTAAGAACGTATAAGGATGTATTAATGAGTAACGTGGAGCAAGGACAGTACTGAACACTGGAGAGACATGATCTAACCTACATGTTGGAATGATCGCTTTGCCTACTGTCCCGAGAAGAGACTGGGAGAGATGGTGGAATGGTTGGAACTGGACCCAGGTGGTAGTGAAAGATGTGGTAAAAGATCTGAATGCTCAGATTCAGGATATATGTTGATGATGGGGCTATATCTGTTGGCATCTTGGACAAATCCAATGATTTTGCATGAATAAAAGAACAGAGCTGTCATTTCCTGGGGGTGCTATGGATCAAATTATTATGCCTCCCTCCAACTCCTCTTTTGAAATCTTGACACCCAGTGTGATGACATTAAAGACGTTTGGGAGAAGTGATTAGGTCATGAGGGTGGAACCCTCATCAACGGGACTGGTGCCCTTATAGGAAGAGGAGACAGCTTGCTTCCTCTCTGACCTGTCAGGATACAATGAATATAATAATTCATTGTATTCAATGAGCATTCAATGAATGCTCTTACTAGGGACCAAATCATTCAGCATCTTGATCGTGGACTCCTCAGCCTCCAGAACTTTAAGAAATAAAAATATGTGTTGTCTAAGCCTTCCAGGCTGCAGTAATTTGTCATAGCAGCCTGAGCTAACTTGAGGAGAGACTGGGAAGGAGCCCGTTTCTGTTTCATTGTGTTTAGCTTGGTTGGGGAGGGTCAAAACATTTATACTTAACACACTAAATTTGAGAATCTTATTGAATCCAAATGAATTGATCGAGTACATAGTTGTCTAGGTTTGGCATTCAGGACAGACATCTGGCCTGGTTATAAATGTGAGGGTTGATAGAAGAGTGATGGAATATATACCTGTGAAACAGGGTGTAATCATCTAGGGCATTGATTCTTGAACTACCTGTGGTGAAAAAACAGGATTTTAGTCAATTCCTCAAGGACTGATATCTGGTCATACTATGTGTGTCCCATAGGCAACTGGCACAAGGAAGTTTGGCTTCTTCATCTGAACTGGACCATTACCTGTTCAATGACACAAGGCCATGGAACATCGTGTTGAAGGCTGCAGCAATGTGGAATTGATGAAAATGTGTCCAAACTCTTAATCCCAATATCTGTAGTTATCCCACTGAAGACAGGTAAAGTCAGTTGTGGCCCAGAATCAGTCTACATTTTCTATTTAATTATTTGCTTTTTAATGTGTGATTGGATTAATGCAGTTCATAATATCCTATTTACTGTGTAAGTAGACATACTCTGAGCACTTAAAAATATTCAAATACACATTCAAAAGTTATATATATATACATAGACATATTTACTTTAGCAAATGTTAGCCAACATGGTACACACCTCAATATAAATATTAAAGAAAGGAAATAGTGGACTAAGAAATCCTGATTTATGGGACAAAATGACTTGAGGTTATTAATTCAGCTAAAATGATAAAATGTTCGATAATGCAAAAGGATTACGGAGAAATAAAAACCAAGTAAAAACTAGAACTTATATAGAACACCTGGTTGGCTCAGTCAGTTAAGCATCCAACTCTTGATTTCAGCTCAGGTCATGATCTCACAGTTTGTGAGTTGAAGCCCCGCATCAGGTTCCACACTCAATGTTTGGGCTTCTCTCTCCCTCTCTCTCTGTCCCTCCCCCACTTGTGTGAGCACGCGCGCTCTCTCTCTCTCTCGAAATAAATAAACAAACTTTTAAAAAAGTAGAACTTATATGCAGGGAACAACTGAAAGGGCTCAAAGAACAACAAATATATTTCCTTGAAGTTCATGTTGCAAAAAGCAACAATAAATTATACATACACTTTTTCAAATGATTGATTTTAGAACCTTGATATTTTGTCAAACATCTAACACAACTGACTCTACCTGCTTTTTAGTTTTCAATATCTAATCAAGTCTCCACATTTCACTACTCATTTAGTATACTCACTGAAAATTTAAGTTTTTCCTATTGAAAATTTTGAAAAGGATTTTGAGCAGAGACGATTTTAGAAAATGCTTTTGTTTATTTCATCTCGCTGGGCTTTTATTTTATTTTTTTCAGTTTTCAGTCAGATTTCATTTTCTAGAACATACATTGCATGGTCAATTAATTACAATATTGATGAACTGTAATGGTATTCAATTCTCTCCTTCTGTACTCACATATTCAGTATATCTGAGAAATTATATATAAAGCTATTTTAATTGCTTTTCCTTTTTTTCTGAGACCAGAATATAAGAGGTCATATAGATGAGATGCCTTATTCCTAGTGAACATCTGGAAATAATTTTTATTTATTTTGTTTTCTATGCAAATACAACACTTAATTGGGCATATGGCTTTTACACAGCAGTAATTGCTAAGGCTTGGGTGAATTAAGCACAATGGAGAATTATTTTCTCTGTATTATTGATCTATTTATATTTTGGTAAGTAGCTGTTATTTGCACTAAAAGGATTTTCCTGTCTTTTAGCCTCAGTATAATATCTTCAAAAATAGTATTTTTCTTCTATGAGACTGTTGACAGGATAGACCCAGAAATAAAGCAACTTTATTACTGTTATTATTATTACTATTTTAATCAGAATAGCAGTTATTAGGGTCCATGTTTTCTGAAAGACAGTTTTAGAATACAAAATAAAACACTTTATTCAGAGGACAGAGGATTCATTCATTCAGTGAATAATAAACAATATTTATTATGTGTCTATTATTGACAGAACTGGGCTAAGCATTGGATGGGTAAGAGAGTCTAGATTCCCAAGAGCCTCAGCGCAAGTAGATGTGAGACTCAGGTAAGCATATGACTATTGTGAAATTCAATAAATACCATGTGCATGGAGAGCAGTATGAATCGAGCATTCTGTGGGTTCCAAACAAGGTTCTGGGAAAACTGACAGAGGGGCTGTCTCGGTGAAGTCTGGAGTGAAACACAGAAGTTAACCAGATCATCAGATGGGGAGAGGTGTGTGTAGCGGGGTAGAGGGGGGAAGGTAACCAGCATAGATGGCGGGGGAGGAGTGGCGGGGTAGTGTGTGTGGAGGGTGGCAGTGAAGGGGGCTGGAGATGGTTGCAGGTGATGAGATTCATCTTATCAGGCTTATAGGGCCTAATCAGATAAGGTCCTAACTGCCATTTAAAGAAAGTTGGATTTTATTTCACAGAGAACTGAAGGGCCTAGAATTTCTGGGAGGAGGATGGGATGGGGAGAGTAAAGATTGGCTACATGAACATATTCCCCTTTCCGGAAAAAAAAAAAATTTCTAATGTTAAGTTGACTTGCAGATGGTCAGGACTACAAGCAGAAAAACTATTTAGGAAATTATTCAATTAATTTGAGTTGGACCCTACCGGGACTTAAAGTCAAACAGAAGGATAAAGAATCTTAGATCTATTCTAGAAGTATTATGATGATAGAATTGACAGGACATGGTGACTGATTATGTTATGGGACAGTATTTGAAGATACCATGGCAACCAGCAAGCTCCTGACAGGACACCTAGTAAACTTCCTTTTTTTTTTTTTTATTTATTTCCTTTTTTTTTTTTTTTTTTTTAGTTTTGAAAAGCCATTTAAGAGGTGCTGAAATTACAGGTTGAATTATTTATTTGTGACATAGAATTGAGTGCTAAATAAAAATACAATTGATTTATAATTGGTTATTTGAGAGTCAATTTGAAATAGATCACAATTGTTGTTTTCCTCTAACCTTTCCCCAACCATAACCATAGGCACATATATCTTTAGGGGATTAGATGCTGGTTAATATCCCAAAGCTCCCATAAATGGTACTACTTTGCTCTTATAGTAATGTATAGTCACATAGAGCAGATTGCTAAAAACTTGTTGTGGGTACTAGATGTTGCTAAAATTCCCACTACTATTTTCTGCTTCTAACTCACTCTGGAGCCTCTAGATATGGGCGACTGCATTATTACTGAGACACCGAAATCCTCCAACAGAGGACCTGCCTGAGGCCTTAGCTTTTCTGGTCACTCTTCCCTCAGCCTGTCTATCTGCAGCTCTTTGGAGACTCCACACAGTTATGTGTGGAGGGCATAACTCAGCTATTGGCCATTGTGCCTTCCCCGCCACAACCCACCCTATTATATTGGGAGTTATTAGGTTAGAAATAAACCAATTACTAGGGCGCAAACTTAAAACAAGAGTCACAGAATAGAGGTTCCATGTCAGGAGAGTGAAAGGGAGAAGTGTCAAGAATCAGGCTGGTGTATGCTCCACTTCTAAGCCTGCAGGGCTGAACAGAAACAGGTTGGGGGTCTGGCCCGGGGTGGCGAGAATTGGGGATGCATTCTATTTCAGTACGTTGGTTTCAGGACCCTGAATGAAATCCAGTAAGCTTGTGCTGTAGACAATTGGGTATGTGGTTCAGGAGCTGAGCAGAAGAAATAAAAATGGAGGCAGGACTTGGGAAGTAAGCAGCATGTGGTTGAAGCCATGGGCCCAACATATCATTTGAGAACAATACGTGGAATGAGAAGAGAAAGCGGAGAACAGAACTTTGGGAAATACCAACATTCTCTAGAAAAGACAAACCACAAACAAAGCTGAGGAAAACTGAACGAAGACAGAGAGTGGGAGAAATTAGGAAGAAATTAGGGGAAAAGATATTTTAAGAATCTGGGAAAGTAGAAAAGGGCCTTGTATTCACACAAAGGCATAATAAACAACTCACTCCAATGTGCTCATTGGTTTCCAAGGAAGTGATGACATAATTTGACAAAGTCAATTTCAGTGGCATGTTCAAGTCGGGAGCAAGAAGGGAGAAACAGCCCAAGGGAAAAATAACTGGCCAATCAAACACTACCATGAAACAAGGAGAGTATTTTCTAACTTAGCTGCTGTGCAATGCTTTTCTAGACATTTCTCCAAACAGCTTTGCAATGCTGATAAAATTGATCTTTAATGGCGTGTCAGTAAATCTGGGACTATTAGTTTTGAGGAAAATAGATTGTTTTGGTTATTGCTGCACAAGAAACTATCTAAAATTTAGAGGCATCAAGTTACAACCATTTTATTACTTCTCTTGATTCTGTGAGTCAGGGATTTGCGCATGACTGAGAAGAGCTAGGACATCCTCAATCCTGTCTCCATACATTGGACCTCTCTGTGCAATCCCTCCTTCTACATATGGTCTCTCCAGCAGGTAATCAGATTTTTCAGAAAGGCTGACAGGGACCCCCAACGCATAAAAGCCAAAGAGGTCAAGCCCTTTTAAAGTTTAGGCCTGGGAAGGGCAGAGGGCGACTTCTGGCCTTGCCTTCTATTGGCAATAGAGACTCACAGATGGAGTATAGGAGGGGACATCACGTGGTCATGAAAACTGGGAGGTGTGGATTCATGGGGGGCATCTTTGAGACTAGCTACCACAAAGACAAGATACACGTATTCTGATAACTGATATATATATAATATATGCAGCTTGCAACAAGGGTAGTTTATACAATCAATCACGTCATTTAAACACACACACACACACACACACACACACACACACACACACACACTCACAAGTTTCATTTCCTTAAGCGGTAAGAGGAGTTTATTGTTAAAATACCAGTAGTACAACTGATTTAAAAGTAAGTGCATGAAATTCTCAGTAAACCAGGAAAAGCAAATAAACATTGTCTACCTTGAGAATTCTGAGTCATACATATATGCCTTACATCCTGTTCCTGGGTGATTTCTTTGCTCTGTGTTTTTATACTTACTAAGAAACAAATGGAAAATAATAAAAATATTTTTTTACAATTTTTTACAATTGTACCTTTCTGGCCAATTGCGGTCACAGTGGATAGTCCCTAGGTTTTATCCCATAAATCTCTAAACCTTCAGAAAATATGTATTTGTTCTAAAATATAGAATGAGAACACTTCTGAAGCATCAATAAGTTATGAAGAGCTTGTAGTTAATTTTTCATCTCAATTTTTTACTGATCTTTCCAAAAGAGTATTAGGGCTTTCATGTATATAATTATATGATTAATTTTAAGAACCATTACTTGGGGCGCCTGGGTGGCTCAGTCGGCTAAGCGTCCGACTTCAGCTCAGGTCACGATCTCGCAGTTCGTGGGTTCGAGCCCCGCGTCAGGCTCTGTGCTGACAGCTCTGAGCCTGGAGCCTGTTTCAGATTCTGTGTCTCCCTCTCTCTCTGACCCTCCTCCGTTCATGATCTATCTCTCTCTGTCTCAAAAACAAATAAATGTTAAAAAAAAAAAACTAAAGAAAAATAAGAACCATTACTTAAGAGCAGCTCTAATTCATTTCAGAATGCTAATGAAATGTATATAACCCAAACCATTTGTAATTGGCATTCACTAATATTAGGATTGATATATAGGAACAAAACTGCATATGTATATGTATATGTATATGTATATGTATATGTATATGTATATGTATGTATATGTGTATGTGTGTGTATGCATATGTGTTGTGTTTATACAGATAAATAAAATTATGGGAGAAAATTGAGGCATGCTCTAAAACTTTTTTCTTCCCTAATCTCCTGGGAAATACAAAGTTCTTATAAACATACTAAATGTACACACCTATATCTCTTACGGACTTGAAATAATGAGCCTGACTTGAAAATTTCACTATGGTCAATTGATTCTGAGGGGGGGGTGGGTGAGGCTATTGACTTTTTGAGGCACTGCTCTAGTAGAAAATGTCATCGCGGATCCTTACTAGGAAAAAGCAGAGACAAATTTGTAAGGGGAGACTTTGGCTCTCAAAGGTTTCCAGAGCAGAGGTGTTTCCTAAAGGCCAAGAACAAAAATCTGTTGTGTGTATCAACCAAGCAAGAAATCAATGTGTGAAATTCAGTTGCAGCAGGAAAGCTTTATTATTGTTGAATTCTCCTACAGAGATCTCAGGCTGCTGGTTCTCAGTCTTCACAAACCACAAACAAGATTGTTTGACGCAATGTTTAAAATATTCTTAACATAATACAGACATTTTTAACTTGTTGACTGTTCCACTACTGGTTATTTTCCCAGAGGGAAAAAATTGTGAGTGTTTACACTAAAATTCTGATATCAGGAATTTCTTAAAACCCTGGCATATTTGGCAACGCTGGGCTCCAAATTCACAAAGGACCCACCTCATTCTGGGACTTCAACTGCCTTCTGATGTGTGTTGGCATTTGATTTTGCGACTCTCAACTTAAAACAATGAAAAGTACCATACAAAGGAGCTGAAATTTAAAAATAGGTAACATGGATCACTGGGTATAATCTCAGTGCCACATTGCTTGATTCCTGTTCACAAGGCTATTCCACAGTTGTAGCCGGGTCGAGAAGAAGAGAATGCTTGGTAGAGTTTTGTCTAGTGGAGACACTCTCGTAAGTTGAGTGAATTACTTAATGATGAATATGAGACTAATTTCTGTCCAGTGGTCAAGATAGCCTGAAAGTTCATGGTTTATTTCTCTGCTAGATATTGCCCAGTTTTATTTATTTTATCTATTTATTTTTTAAAATATTTTATTTTTTTAATTTTTAAAGTTTATTTATTTATTTTGAGAGAGAGAGAACACATGGGAGAGCACGTGAACAGGGGAGGGGCTGAGAAATATAGAGAGAATTCCAAGCAGGTTCTACACTGTCGGCACAGACCTCTATGTGGGGCTTGAACTCAGGCACCCTGAGATCATGGCCTGTGCTGAAATTAAGAGTGGATGCTTAACTGACTGAGCCATTCTGGTACCCCTAAAGATTTTATTTTTAAGTAAACCCTACACCTAATATGGGGCTAGAACTCACAACCCTGAGGTCAAGAGTTGCACACTCCACTGACTGAGCGAGCCAGGCATCCCACTATTGCCCAGTTTTATATCTCATCCCAAAATACTATCTTAGTATATATACATTTATTAATACTGTCTATATACCTAACTCTTTAAATGAATTCCAGCCAAGTTTTACTATCTTGAAAGTCCCCTCATTAATTAATAAGTTAAATGAAATCTTTGACTAGTGTTTATTTTATGTTTGTCTAAAAGGTATAATTTTATCTTATTAAAATTGTACTTTAATGGGAAAAATTAAGCCAATTAACTCCATTATCAGAATTGCTTAAGCACAAGATTATATTTTCTTGGGCATCTGACTGGCTCAGTCAGCTAAGCATCCAACTCTTGATTTTGGCTCAGGTCATGATCTCACAGTTGATGAGTTCGAGCCCTGTGTCAGGCTCTGTGCTGACAACATGGAGCCTGCTTGGGATTCTCTCTCTCTCTCTCTCTCTCTCTCTCTCTCTCTGTCTCATTCTTTCCCTCTCCCACCCTCAAAAATAAATAAACATTAAAAATGATTATGTTTTCTTATTGCACTTTGCTGGGGTTTAGTTTCTATTCAACTTGATAATGTTTGGTCAGTCAGTCAACAAACATTTCTTGATTGTATTCTCTGAAGATACAGTCTAGTCCCTGCGAGTTCCAAGTACAGTGGGTGAGAAATATAAAAGGACAGTCATTATAATTCAAAATGTTAAATGTGGAGATAAATATTTACAAGATATGGAGAATGGAGGAAAGTCATGTACCCAAACTGAATGTTTGCCGGGGAAGGGTCTTAGTAAGGCTTCCCAGCAGAGATTAAGAAATGGATTTTAACACGAGGGATTAGTAGGTCTCATCCAGGTAAAAGAGAAACAAGACGTCATTCCTGAGGAACAAGAAGCAGACCTTGTCTGCAAGTGTATGTGTAGCTGTGAGATGTGTAGAGTAACAGCAAACGAGCCTTCCATTTGCTGTAATTGTAGGAAACCAAAGAGCCTCAGAAGTTACTCATGTTGGACATGGAAACTAATCAGCCCATGTTCTAGAGTGATTCTGTACCTCTTCCCTTAGTCTTGAACCTCATTTTATCTCTCAGATAAAATGGCATTTCAGATCGTAACTTAGCCCAATAAATCACCTTATGTTGGACAGGAAAACTCAGTTTTTAGAGGAAGCAAACTGATCATTCAAGATCTTATTTAGAATCCTTGGTTCATACCCAAAACTCTAGCAGTTGTGAAAATGCAACACTTTGCGATACACTCTTCACAGACAGGTACTTTAGTCGATCTGATTGTGTTGAATAGTTACAGCCACTAATGTGGAAAAGGGAATTTATTCTGCCAAAAGAGTTTTAATCATGTCTTTTGGAATCCGGAGATTCTAGGTCAACTTTCGAAATATGAACAATCTGAGAGTGCCTCACTGCATTTCACCTTTCAAAAAAAGAAGTTCCTTTCTCTGGAAAATTACTTGTGTCCATAAGTCTATTGTATTCATCGAAGACCTATTTTCCATCTGGTAATATTTTTATATACTTCCAAATGGCTCTAAATTCCTTTATATCAAAGAGTGTCAATGTTGTGTTTTTATGCCTACACATACACATAATTTGTTTATGAGGTTCAGTTGTACTCAACACATCTAGCTATTGCATCCTTCCTTGTTATTTGTACCTTTAAATTATGGGTGAATCTCAGTAAAAAATCAGTCAACATGATTTTGATTTGGAAGACTTTGCAATGCAAAGAAATGACTTGAGAGAAAGAAAAATAAAAGCCTAATATGGTTGGGTAAATTGTAACTTTCTTGAGGACATTCATCTTCAGCTACCATTTTATTTATTTTATTTTATTTTATTTTATATAATTTATTGTCAAGTTAGCTAACATACCTTGTATGAAGTGTGCTCTTGGTTTTGGGGGTAGATTCCCATGATTCACCACTTACATACAACACCCAGTGCTCATCCCAACAAGTGCCCTCCTCAATGCCCATCACCCATTTTCCTCTCTCCCCCGCACCCCCTCCCATCAACCCTCAGTTTGTTCTCAGTATTCAAGAGTCTCTTATGGTTTGCCTCCCTCTCTGTTTAAAACTATTTTTCCCCTTCCCTTCCCCCATGATCTTCTGTTAAGTTTCTCAAATTGCACATATGAGTGAAAACATATGATATCTGTCTTTCTCTGACTGACCAATTTCACTCAGCATAGTACCCTCCGGTTCCACCCACGTTGTTGCAAATGGCATGATCTCATTCTTTCTCATTGCCAAGTAATATTTCATTGTATATATAAACCACATCTTCTTTATCCATTTGTCTGTTGATGGACATTTGGGCTCTTTCCATAATTTGGCTATTATTGAAAGCACTGCTATAAACATTGGGATGCATGTGTCCCTATGAATCAGCACTCCTGTATCCCTTGGATAAATTCCTAGTAGTGCTATTACTGGGTCATAGGGTAGTTTTATTTTTAATTTTTTGAGGAACATCCACAACTGTTTTTCAGAGCAGCTGCGCCAGTTTGCAAGAGGGTTCCCATTTCTCCACATCCTCACCAGCATCTGTTGTTTCCTGAGTTGTTAATTTTAGCAACTCTGACCGGTGTGAGGTGGTATCTCAATGTGGTTTTGATTTGTAATTCCCTGATGATGAGCAATGTTGAGCATCATTTCGTGTGTCTCTTTGTGACATCTGAATGTCATCTTTGGAAAAGTGTCTATCCATAGCTTCTGCCCATTTCTTCACTGGATTATTTGTTTTTCAGGTATTGAGTTTGGTAAGTTCTTTATAGATTTTGGATATTAACCCTTTATCTGGTATGTCATTCGCAAATATCTTCTCCCATTCTGTTGGTTGCCTTTTAGTTTCGTTGTTTCCTTTGCAGTGCACAAACTTTTTATCTTGACGAGGTCTCAATAGTTCATTTCTGCTTTTATTTCCCTTGCCTTTGGAGACGTGTTGAGTAAGAAGTTGCTGTGGCTGAGGTCAAAGAGGTTGTTGCCTGTTTTCTCCTCTAGCGTTTTGATGGTTTCCTGTCTCACATTGAAGTCTTTCTTCCATTTTGAGTTTATTTTCATGTATGGGGTAAGAAAGTGGTCCAGTTTCATTCTTTTGCATGTTGCTGTCCAGTTCTCCCGGCATTATTTGCTAAAGAGACTCTTTTTTCCATTGGATACTCTTTCCAGCTTTGTCAAAGGTTAGTTGGCCACACATTTGTGGGTCCAATTATGGGTTCTCTATTCTATTCCATTGGTCTGTGTGTCCGTTTTGTGCCAACACCATATTGTCTTGATGAGTACACCTTTGTAGTAGAGGCTAAAGTCTGGGATTATGATGCCTCCCGCTTTGGCTTCCTTTTTCAACATCACTTTAGCTATTTGGGGTCTTTTGTGATTCCGTAGAAATTTGAGGATTGCTTGTTCTTCAGCTACAATTTTAGATTTAGAGTCATTTGTTCTTCTTTGGACTGCAGTATAAGAAGGAAAAGCTGTGCCCTATACACATGACTCCATGTACAGTATAAACATCAAAGTTTTGTGTTGTAATAGTTTCAACCTAGGAGCCTATGGTTATCGAGGCAAGGAGAAATTCCTCACAAGACCAGCAGTAAGACTGAACAATTTCTACGGTGTTTTCAAAGATTTCTTTAGAATTCTCAACCACTCGATTGTTAACTATTCTTTAATAAAGGTCAGCCATCAAGCAAGCCCAATTCATTCATATTTATTGAGCACCGATCATACAGTGGCTTATGGGAATATAAAGATAACCTACAAAAAATAACAGTCTTCTTTAAAGAGACAAGGAAATTAAGTATTAAAGAACATTTCACTATCTGTTCTTATAAAGATACGTACAGGGCAATAAAATGGCAGGGTAAAAGGCAAAACTAACTGCAAAGGGGATATGCAGTTGAAGAAAATTGTTCAGCATTGTCACCTCAAATTGAATTATTTTTCATGGTGAACTACAGGGGTAGCAGCAATCCAAGCTCAAAAAACTTGTATGTGCAAGAGATCAAGGCATGAGAAAGCACAACCAGCTAAAAGTACAACAGAAAACAAACCAACCATGAGTTAAAAACTGCTAAAGCAGAGAGTGCAAGATGGATTAGGAACAGACGATTAATTTGGAAATATAAACGGAGACAGATTTTGAAGGGTATTGATCCTATATAAAGCAATTTGGCCCTTATTTTGTACACTGACCTGGGTTAAAAAAACAGTTGCCTAGAGCACTGAAATATCCCAAAGACATTAATATGTCACTGGAAACTTAGAAGATAGAGAAAATATTGTTTATGCTGCCCTTTTCTGGGCAAATGGTAGGTACAAGTGTTTGGAAGAAATGGCTCAGAAAGTTCCTTAGTGTGGGGTATGAGGTAAGCAATGGGTTATAGCTGAATGACAAATCTGGATTAAACACCTTTGGGGATGGGATACAGTCATCCTTCCAAACAGTTTCTGTAGCTAGTATCTTCTCTAAATAATCAACACCATTTCTCTAAAAAATGTCTGTCTTCTTGAAATAATAAACATCTGAAGAATATAGTTTTAAAGGATAGCCAAAATATTAAATTCTCCTAAGCGTTCATATAGCTCATTACTATCTGTCTTCCACAAAGTGAAAGAAGTCACCTTTGACATCATTCTACATCTTGCTTTAGGGCTTCTTCTTCTCATGTCAACCATTTGTTAGCTGATGGGAGTTTAGTGTATTAATCTTCAACTCACAGACATACAAATAATCCCTGAAGGTAGAAATAGAAGATGGTAGGTATGATATTTGGATTCCTTGATGACTATCCTAAAGAGACAGGCAGTATAATTGGTTATGATGGCCGCTTATCCAGTTTTCAAACATTTGGCCATCATTCACCAAACTCATTGCCATACCAGAAGCTAGGCATACAGCCAGTCATCTACTCTGCCTACCCAGAAAGGTCCTTTTCTTATCCTGTACCTGTTTTTTCTCCAAGAGAGAGAACATTGTTTCCCTCCTGGAAAAAAAAGTGTGTGTGTGCATGTGTGTGTTTATATATATCTATCTCACACACATGGCATCACTGAATTTTTTTATTCTCTTTCTTCAGCATTATAAATGTTCTCTGGAAGAGAGCTGCCAGTCAAATCTATAAAATCTGAAGCTCAAAATTAAATATGCTGAAAGGAATGTATTAGGATGTCTTGATCATTATTATAAAACAGCATATGAAATAGCTTATTATGTATCTGTCTCAGGTAGAAAGAACAGAGGGAGAAAAATATCACCTCTTTCTCTCAGCACTGAAATAGATGATATAATGCAAAAGATATAAAACAAATGCAATTATGTTAACTATATACCTATCAGACCACATCTTTTTTCTATGTGTAAAACATTCTAATGGGCAATACGTGTATTTTTCTCTACCAATATCTGTCACTATGATCCATCATAACTTTTCCTATGAATGCATATATAGGATCTGTGCACAAAAACCTGGGTTTTGTTTCTACATGGTTCAAGTTTCAAAATCAGAGTCTCCAAGAAACTTACATTCAGAAGGGCATACTTGGAATATTTTTGTAACGAGTTATTCTGTTCACTAAAGTTGTACAATTTACATACAAAACATTAAATAACTAAAGGAATTAAGTAGCTCCTAGTTTCCTGTCTGGCAAGAAGTTTGGTGAGTGATGGCTACATATTTGAAGACTAGATAGACAGGTACCATAACCAATTATACTTCCTCATCTCTCATCTCTCTCTCTCTTTTAATGTTTATTTCTTTTTGAGAGAGACAGAGACAGAGACAGAATGCAAGTGGGTTAGGGACAGAGAGAGAGGGAGACACAGGATCCGAAGCAGGCTCCAGGCTCCGAGCTGTCAGCACGCAGCCCGACGCGGGGCTTGAACTCACGAGCTGTGAGATCATGACCTGAGCCGAAGTTGGTGGCTCAACCGACTGAGCCACCCAGGCGCCCCTCCATCTCTCATCTCTTAACCTGAGAGAAGAATATCATGATGAATTAGTGATGACCACAAATGCTTCGCCACTCTACCCATTGAGAGGTGCAGTCTACAGCTCTGCTTTCTGAATCTGGTCAGACTTTGGGTCTGCTTCAACCAACAGAATCACAGACAAGCACCCAGTACAGACTATGCAAGACCGATAAAAGACCCATGAAGAGGACCCATAGAGAGGTCCTATAGAGAGGCCCTTTGGAGAGACCCACAGGAAGAGGAACCAAGGCCCATGTAAGCTCTCAGCTGAGAGCAGCATTAACTTGCCAGCCATGGAAGAGGAAACATTTTTTAAAGAGGCAACTCCATCTCAGTTTGAGCTGTTCCACCTGACAATATAGGGAACAGAAATGGGTCACTGCCACCATTCCTGCCCGAATTGCAACTTCAAGAGCAAACGAATATTGTTGTTTCAAGCTACTAAGTTTTTGCCAAAAATATCAATAGGTGGGTGGAAATAGCAATGAGGATTAGACTGTGTGTGAAGTTAACGTAAAATTCTCTCAAAAAATTGTCAGCAATACAAAAGTAGTGATACTTACAACAGGGATAAACAAAAAAGATGAGCTCTTATGCCAACTTCACGGGTAAGTTGTGGTTTTCTAGAGTGTATGTTGACAAGGATTGTTAGGACAGCTGGTTTCAGTGGAAACCTGATTCTGATTGATTAGCACTATGTATGTGTCATTCACCGGCTTTAGAGATTTTCCCACTTGGGATATAGTACAAGTTAGGTGATACTCCACAAGGTCATTTTACTATAAAAAATGTCACTAGAAAAGTAAGATCAGAAAATGAAAATTCATCCAGAACATTGGGATCTGCCAAAACAATACACACAGTCCAGCTATGTTGAGGATTTTTGTAAAATGTAACTTCTGAGTAATTTGTTTCTTTCCTAAGATATTTCAGATTTGCAGCTTGTATAACTGGGTAAAACATTGTACGAATGCATCATTTAATTCCAGGACTAATATCAGTTGACGATGTCTGATTATGTCAACACATTGTTGTCAGGGTCAGTGGCATGTGAGTGAGGTTCCCCAGATTAGAAACAAAGTCACTGTCACTTTAAAAACATTCAAAAAGCTACAGAAAACGTTAACATTCCCTGATACAAAGACTAACATAAATATCAAGGGTCATGTATCTTGGCTGGGTTTATTTAACTTTTAACTTTTGTTAGCTCACATTCATCAGGAATTCTGATTCGCGTGAAGCTACACGCGAGTGACAAGCAAAAGTGGGAAATTAACTCTAACTGAATAAATGAGGTTTGATAGAAAAACGTTTCAAAACATGGCATCAGTAGGTGAAAGAGACAACATAAAAGGTAGTTGACAGGAAAAAATCGGGAGCCATTTCTGTGTTGAAAAGACAGTGCCGGGAAATGAAGGTAAGCGTCTGACCTGGATTCTGCATCTTTCCTGCCTTTAACTCTCTACCTTTAACTGGGCTTTGGGCAAATCACTTCACTACTTTACCTATCTTCTCATTTCACAAGCCAGCATAATGAGTGCAGACTTCACTCACCATTTTTAAGGGGCCGAGATAATGTGCAAAATAAAATACTTTAGAGATCTGAAGACATCCTGAAAGCGTGCCCTAGTAGAAGACAAAATTGGGACCCCATCTCTACTTTGTCCTTTTTTGGACATGAAGAACCTTGCGACGCAGGTGGTATTTTCATCTGCTTCCAATGGAAGTGGGGACTTTGAAAGATAAAGGATGCTGTGGGGTGTGACTATCTGGCTAAATTGCTGGCTGGCAGTACTTAATGTGACTTGGCTTTTTATCCCATGAATAAACTCAGCGTTGATAGGTGCTTGGCTGGGGCACCTGAGAACTTCTAATGAGGAGCAGAAAGGAAATGTCTGCCTGGAGACTTGCCAATTTCATCAATAAGACTCAGATCTAAATTAGAATCAGAAAGAGGGAAAAAGTCCCAGATAAAATTATACAACTAGATACCAAGAAGGATATGGGGAATGATGAAGAATGTATAATCAAGACAGACATGCCCAGTAATTTATATGATAATAGGACAGGAAAGGACTTCAGGGAAACTTTCTACGGTCTCTGTCATCTATATACTAAGAATATGTGATGAAGAACAAAGTATTCTGATTTTAACAAAGGAAGGTAAACATAAAACTATAGATATAGTCAAGACTCAATGGTTAGGATTCAACTAGAAATCGATAACGGGTATGCACACGGTATTTTCATGTGGGAAGGCCATTCAGAACGAAATAGTCAATTGCAAGTACTTTTTGGACAGAAGAAAAAAATGAAAGCATCAATTGATGTTGTTAAAGGGAAGAATTAGAAACCACTAGAATATCAGATTAAAAACTAGAAAACACATATTTATGGACCAGGCACTCCCCATATTTTTCCATATCCTCCTTGCCATGTATCCATGAGGCAAAGGTTCATAGTCTTAGGGCACATAGGAGCCACACGTGTGAATCGCTGTAGACATCTACCCAAAATAATTATGGTAAGGCAAGTACTTGTGTCTGCTTATCTGTTTTAGAGTGAAACATAGAAAGTGATAGAAAAGGTGGAAAAGTGATAGAAAAGCTTTGAATGTGAGGTTGAATAATATCTTATACCTGAGTAATATCAGCTCTAAGAAATACATTTTTTTCTTTTTATACTTTTCTGAAAAGTAGAAAGCAAATGGGCAACAGAGTCTTACCAAAAAACTATGAAACAAACAAACCTTCCTTTGTCATCTGTCTTTAAATTCTTCCTTTTGGGGTGCCTGGGTGGCTCAGTCGGTTGAGCGTCCGACTTCAGCTCAGGTCATGATCTCGCGGTCTGTGAGTTCGAGCGCCACGTCGGGCTCTGTGCTGACAGCTCAGAGCCTGGAGCCTGTTTCAGATTCTGTGTCTCCCTCTCTCTCTGCCCCTCCCCTGTTCTTGCTCTGTCTCTCTCTGTCTCAAAAATAAATACACGTTAAAAAAAGAAAAAAAAATAAATTCTTCCTTTTTATTTTTTTATTACTTAAAAAATGTTTTTCTAACATTTATTCATTTTTTGATAGAGTGTGAGTGGGGGAGGAGCAGAATGAGAGGGAGACACAGAATCCGAAGCAGGATCCAGGCTCTGAGCTGTCAGCACAGATCCCAACATGGGGCTTGAATCCACGAACTGTGAGATCATGACCTGACCCGAAGGTGGACACTTAACCGACTGAGTCACCTAGGCACCCCTAAATTCTTCCTTTTTAAATCAACTTAGACTTTAGGGTTGAGGGGTGCATTAAGATACAATCCATCAAATTTTTACAAAGGCAGCCAGAGGGAAATTGGGGTAAGTTTGCAAAAACTTAGTGTAATTCATATTTGAATGCATCTATTCTTAAAATCTAGGAAACACAAAGGGAAAGTACACACACACACACACACACGCACGCACATACAAAGCTAAAAATGCATAATGAAATATGACAAGTTCTATCCTATGCAAAGTAAGTACAAGTATTATTGAAATGCTTTGTTTACAATTAATGCTGAAAATAATTTATTTGGTGATGCCAGTTGTCAAGAAACTAATAAAGCACAGTCTAAGAGGATATGGCAATTAAAACACGACAAATATAATTCTGTTTTCCCTTTGGCTCTTTTCTATCCCTGTAGAACTTGCACAACTAAGTTCTGAAGGCAATAAAAAATCGCTGTAACTTTTCATGTAAGACTAGAACCTTGAATAAAGTTGTCCACTTATATTATCTACACCTATCATTTACTGCTTCCGCGTTATTTAGGGGAGAGCTAAAGGAAGCAGCTTGATTTAAACAATGGCAACATGTGTGCATTTTTACATCGGGTAAATAAGGGCTTGTTGCGCTAAGTTCTTGACACTTCCGAACTCCAGGAAAGGCCACGCCTTTAATCTACGCGTGCATGACTTTCCCCACGTCATTACTGCCTCCTTGTCCTTGCAGCTTGCTGTTAACTTAAGAATTTTTAAAAAATATCTCTCTTGAGGCACCTGGGTGGCTCAGTCAGGTAAGCGTCTGACTCTTTGATTTCAGCTCAGGTCACGATGTCATGATTCGTGACAGGGAGCTCAGCGCCAGGCTCTGTGCTGACAGTATGGAGCCTGCTTGGGATTTTCTCTCTCCTTTCTCTTTCCCTCTCTGCCTCCTGCTCTCTCTCTCTCTCAAAATAAATAAATAAACATTAAAAAAAATTTTTTTCTTATGCAAAAGAAAAAAAATAAAGCCTATATTTGATAGAAGCTGAAGATGTTGTTGGAAAGATTAACAATATAAATATGCAACGATATTAAGAGTAATGTTAGCATTTAGGAATGAAAATATAATTCCATTTTATTTACATTATTTCTGCTTCCCCTGAAAATCTTATTTCACCTAACAACCACAAAGCCGATCAGCACAAAACTGTAATATAGTGTAGTTAACATAACTAATTTAACAATTTTAGGGGCACCTGGGGGGGCTCAGTTGGTTAAGCATCCAACTTCGGCTTAGGTCATGATCCCATGGCTCATGAGTTCGAGCCCCATGTCGGGCTCTGTGCTGACAGCTCAGAGCCTGGAGCCTGCTTCAGATTGTGTCTCCCTCTCTCTTTGCCCCTGCCCCACTTGCTTTCCGTCTCTATCTCCCTCAATCTCTCTCTCTCAAATATAAATAAACATTAAAAAAAATCGCACAACTTCCCACATAAAACATCATTCTGGGGTCTGTGAAGACAGTGATAAATACACAAGTGAAAAATCTCACTAGACAGCCATTGATCATAAATGCTCTTCTGAGTTTATCAATAGCAGTGATTAAACTTGTAGAGGCTTACCAATGCCCTAGAAGATAAGGCACTTTGATAGCATCACACAGTCAAAGCAAAACATTTTTTTCACTCTTCCATTTCTCCTTGTCAGTTTCCCTCTCTCTTTCAATTTAGCTGCAACAGAGCTGCAAATAGATACCAAGCACGAAAGGGAGCATTCTTTTTTTCCTGGTTCAATGATACACATATCACATGACAAAGACAAAATGAATGATCTCTAAAACATTTTCCATTGCCATTGTTCTGATTGACCTTTATAAATCTATTGTAGCGATTATGATGTAACCCAAAATTTAAATATTGTCAAGCACATGGTAGGCGCTCAATAAATATCTACCGCCTTGGTCTGTAGTTGGTTTCCCTGCTCCTACTCTTGCCTCTTTCTGACTCATTCTCAATATAAAAACCTGAGTATTCTTTTAAAAATACAAATCAGATGTCACCCTCCGTTTACAATTCTCCAGTGAATTGTCTGATTGTCTTAGAATCAATCCAAACTTGTACTTATGGCTTAATAAATTATCTCCTTCACTCCCAAGACTCAGCCACACTCATCTTTTCTTAGCCTGACTCCCCAAAGTTTTCCTCCTGTCTAGAAATTTACTCTTTTTTCCTTCTGCCTGAAATTCGCTTCCTTCATCTCTTGGCAAGGGTGGCTTCCTTCCTCCCTCTGGAATACAAATGAAATTTCATCTTCTCAAGGAACATTTCCCTGACCCTCCCATCCAAGCAGGTCTTCTGCTCTCATTCATATCACTCTGTTATTTTCTCCATATAATAATCTGTCTGTGTATATATATATATATATATATATGTGTGTGTGTGTGTGTGTGTGTGTGTGTGTGTGGGTGTGTGTGTGTTATAGATGTATATTTATCATTACTGCTATTCAGGTTATTGTTCATATCACCCACCTGAATGTAAGTTCCAAGGGAAAATTTCTGCCTATCTCTGGTTTGCTCCATGCCTCCTGACCACTGATCTATGCCCTGATGTCAATCTCTCACATAACAGGTAATCAAAAAATAGTTGTTGAATGAGTAAATGCAAGTATATATCTATATGTGTGATACTAGTGATTATCTTACATCCCCTCAAGTCTTGCCATCTATTCACTTCTGCTAATTTAGTTGACCCTGAAATAATCTAGTAATCTTTCCTATTCACACACAGTCATCATCAGCACAGTCTACACGTAATTTGCTAATCTGCTATCTGGAAAAGTTGAACTCAGGTCAACTGTTTCTCTAAGAGATGTATCTCCAGTACCTCAAGAAGCTTCTGGAATTAAGTAAAATTTTAATAAAAGTTACTTAACAAATGAATGAATTTGTTATAAGTTATTAAATAAAATCAATTTCTACAGCTGGACTGATGTGAGGACTAAATAATAACATTCAGGGGGCACTTGGGTGGCTCAGTCGGTTAAGCGTCTGACTCTTGGTTTTGGCTCAGGTCATGATCTCAGGTTTCATGAGTTCCAGCCCTGCATCAGGCTTCACGATGACAGTGGGGAGTCTGCTTGGGATTCTCTCTCTCCCTCTCTCTCTGCCCCTCCCCCACTTGTTCTCAGTCTCTTTCAAAATGAATAAACTTAAAATTTTTTTAATAAAAAAATTTAAAAAATAATAGCACCCCATAGATCTATTATTTGATTTCTTGACTAACTCTTGGTCACATCTATAAAATTTGTTTTACAATCTGGTCTTATTTCTTCTGACATAATATGGAATCCTTCTTTATAACTTTAATCAGTTAAGACTCCCTGACTCTCATTACCCTTGCCCTACATACATTACCCGTTCTTATGCTTGAAAAGCTGAATTTTAAAATCTCTTAAAGGCAGACTTATCATTAAAAATTTGTAATGTCACCTTTAAATTCAAATAATCAGAATAAATAAATTGATGTCTTAATATTTACTTTCTCACATTTTTAACATTACTTCTGTAGATCCATGGTGGTACTTTCCATCAAATGACTTCTCTTTGGGGTCACAATCCCATTTCCTATGCTTTCATATTAAGCCCACGGGTCCCAAAGACTGTAAGTGATACCTAAAATATTGCATATCTATTTCTGAAACCCGATCTAAGGGGAAAAAACCATCATATAAAGAAAATAGGAATATGTTTGCATACACATTTTGCTGTGGATTCCTCTTTATGCATGGGTTCTGCCATGAATTGAATGTTTGTGTCTCCTCAAAATTCATATGTTAAAGTCCTATTTGGAGTTGAATGCTATTTGGAGTTGAAGTCTTATCAGGTCCTGAGAGTGAAGAAGCCATGGGGAGATCAGTGTCCTTAGAAGAAGAGGAAGAGAACTAGTCCTTTCTCTCTCCAGTGTGAGGATAGATACATGGAAAAGTCAGCTGTTAATAAACCAGGAAGGGGGCTTTCACCAAAATCCCAAGCACGTGTGTACCCTGATCTCAGGGTTCCAGCCTCCAGAATTGTGAGAAATAAATGTTTGGGAGAAGTAAATGTTTTTAATAGCAGCTCAAACTAAGAACTCAGACATACATATTACTGAATCTCTCCATGAAAACAATAATTCACAGTATTCAATGAATGAACCAGTTCAGAAAATATGAACTCAACTCTCTTTTTTGTAATTACATGGTTAATTTTTTTATAGCCACATACAAAATTGTAGGCTACTGTAATATGCTATTTATGGATCCTTTAAGTAAAACCCAAAGTATCCTACCACCTGAAGACAGCCCTAAATTAGGACACTGACAGATATAGGAAAAGAACTATTCATTCCTGTAGAATTTCTATGGGTTCTATTTTTAAGTTCCAAGAAGGGAGTCAAAAGGAACCTGTCTGGAGACCTTCCTCTCCCATTCTTTTGAAACTCTAATATAATTTTAATTTCCATAAATCACTGATTGCCTAATTTTCTCTAAAATTTTATGGAACATAATAGTGACTGGGTTACTAACATAAATACAACGAGTCTGTTACTGGTATAATAATTATGAATCAGCTGAATGTTTCAATGGAAAATGTCTTATTTACATGATTAAAGTTCATTGAATATCAGTATTAATCAAGATAGGTCATAAACTATGGCTTCTTACTTAAAAAAAACTATTTAAAATAATAAATGATGCTTTAAATATAGCAGAATTATTTTACATATGAGTCGAAAGCAGAACTATTTAAACAGGTTAACATATTCTTAATTAATGTTAAAAATAGATTCAAAATATTCTAAATAGTTTATAAAATGACATTACAGAATTGAGGAAACTACTTTTTAACACTAAAATGTGTTTTGATCATCTGTCTACAGCTGTTATTTTTTTAAACCATTCTGGTTGATTTTTAAAAATCTCTTTTAAGGGAATTAGGGGCGCCTGGGTGGCTCTGTTGGTGAAGCGTCCAGCTTTGGCTCAGGTCGTGATCTCATGGTTCGTGGGTTCAAGCCCTGTGTCGGGCTCTATGGAGACAGCTCACAGCTAGAGCCTGCTTCAGATTCTGTGTCTCCCCCTCTCTGCCCTACCCCACTCATGCGCTCTCTCTCTCTCTCTCTCTCAAAAATAAATAAACAATAAAAAATTTTTAAAAAACTCTTTTAGGGAAATTATTACAATGTTATAGGGGGTTCATAATTAAAAACCTGTGCATGTTGGCAGCATGTTTTTATGGATTTGAGAGGAGAGAAGCAGAGAGAAGGGACACACATACTTGCCGCATTCCTACCAATTTTTGTCTTCATTGCTGCAAATCTCTAAATTGAAATAAATTTAGTTGTCCTGAGGATTAATATTCCAATGAATATAAGAACTATCTCAGGATATCTTCCCTTGAAAGCTATCACTTTAATATACAGAAAAAACATTTTATTTCCTGAGAATGACTACTAAAAACTAGAGGAAAAAGAATGTTAATGTATTTAATTATAAAAAATGTTAAAGCTTAAATATAATTTTAAAAATTATCTATAAAATATGGGAAAAATCTATATAGGGAATGTTGTGCAATTATATTGAAAAGAATATGCTATATAGCAGCTTTAAAATCAATAAACACTTGAAAATGAGAATGTACAAATACATCATGGGTGAAATCAAGTTCGCTAGTTTTTTACATGATTATATAAAACAACTTAGCAGTCATGGATATTAAACAATACACTTAAATGATTGAAAAGTACAGAAATCACCTCACTATGCACAAATGACAGATCGCAGAACTTTCTAGAGGTCAAACTTAATATATTTTTATTATTGTTTTGGGGCATTCATATTTTCTATATTTTGTGTCAATATGCATTAATTTATGTTTTTCAGAAACCCATCTCAATGAAAATAAATATCACTATGCTATATCTTTATCAGTGCTTTCAGTTTTTATCAGTAAAAATTGTGAGAAAACTAGTTTCTAAAGCATTATTTTATTTTTTATTTTCATTATTTTTTATGTGTTTATTTATTTTTGAGAGAGAAACAGAGTGGGAGGGGAGGGGAAGAGAGAGAGGGAGACACAGAATCTGAAGAGGCTCCAGGCTCTGAGCTGTCAGCACAGAGCCCCACGCGGGGCTTGAACTCCCGAACCTCGAGAACATGACCTGAGCTGAAGTCGGACACTTAACCAACTGAGCCACCCAGGCGTCCTTATTTTTTTTTATTGTTTAATTTAAAAATGTTTATTGATTTTGAGAGATACTGAGAGAGAGAGAGCAATCCCACACACAAGTGGGGTAGGGGCAGATGGAGAAGGAGAGAGAGAGAATCTCAAGCAGGTTCCACATCCAGTGCGGGGCAGAGCCTGATGTGGGATTCAATTTTATGAACCATGAGCCGATAGCAAGAGCCAGATGCTTAACCAACTGAGACAGCCAGGCACCCCTGTATTATTTAATTTTTAAACACATTCTGACAATGCCATTTAAGAAAAACTCTAAATGATTTGCATTTAAAGTATTCACAATCCATGCTGGGTGTTACTGGATAGCTTTGCTCTTGTATTACTCATTGTGTTTTCTGTTTTGTACAATATGGCTACTATTTTGCTTGCTTTTAATCACTTCACTGGTATCAAGTGAAGGCTTTAAGGATATTCAACGCTACTGCTTTTGAGAATACGCATAGACCCATGTATCTCTGAATATTACGAACAATAAAACTCTCCCCTGAGCCCCTACCCTAGGCATTGTGATTAAATAGCCTCAGATAAGGTGATCCAGAATTACAAAGTTTCATTTCTATAGTATTATCTCTTCAATTTGAAGCTATCTATTCCAGAAAGTCTTCATTTTGTATTTAATTACACACAATTTGCACAGTTAGCAAAAATCATCCAGATTTAACCTACATCAAAATTCAATATTCAGTTCAAGTTTTTTTAGGCAGGATTGGCTCATTTGTATTTGTGAATTTTTAGGCATCTTCCTGTCAGCTTGAGTTTCTTAGGACATTCGGGGTTTTTTTTCTTGATTTTTGAAAATTATGGAATATCTTTCTGTTGTTTTCAGCATTGGAACTAGAAACTGGCTTCTCTGGAATTAGTGAATGGTAGCTGTTTCTCCTCAACATCTTACAGATATTTCTTCATTATAAATTGTCATTTAGTAGTGTGCAGAATTTTTTTTTATAATTTCTTTAAAAAAATTTTAATAAACGTTTGAGAATTTGTAATATACCTTTCATCCATATTGGACACTTTTATGTAATTATTTTTTTTTTCTAATTCACAAGGATGGGATGAGGTTAGTTATCATGATTTATTTTTCTTGAAACACATAAAGTTTTCAATAAGACCACTTTAAAGTCTGTTTTATCCCCCAGAAAAATTTTTCTAGATTGTAAACCTTTCAAAAGAAGACATCTTGTCTTATCCACCTTGTGTCTTCAAAGTCCAACATGGTGACAGACATATTAGCAGACCCAAATGTGTTACTGACCACTATTTCTAGTATATTTTTATTACTATTTCCGCTTTATTTATTTTTTTTACCTGGTGATGTATTTGGATATCTATTGCTGTCCTTTGTATTTTTTTTTATTTTTCATAATTTTGGATCTCTTTCATTACGTTTTATGTCATTGTTGACATCACAAAATGGAACCTCACATCATTCACTTAATTTCTACAGTATTTCTCTCTGACATGAATTTACTCTCCCCGCTGTGGATTTTAGACGTACTTAGCAGTTTTAGTTTATTCATTTATTTGTCTTTATTTTAATCTCATCAGGATTAATCTTTTTTTAGATGTTTGTTTATTTATTTATTTATTTGTTTGTTTATTTATTTATGAGAGAGCGCAGAGGAGGGCTGGGGGGATGGGGTCAGAGAATCTGAAGCAGGCTCTGTGCTGACAGCAGAGAGTACGATGTGGGGCTGGAACTCATGAACTGTGAGATCATAACCTGAGCTGAAGGACGTTTAACCAACTGAGCCACCCAGGCGCCCTTCATCAACATTAATCTTTATCTATGAACTTATTTAACAAAAGCATAAATTGCTATTCCTTAATTTCCATTATTGTGAGACTTTTCTTTCTTTACAGCCGTGTAAGTAATGAATTTGATGAGCAAGCATGTCCCTGGGATCATGATCCTGCTGTTCTCATACTGGGGAAATCAACATATGCGACTTAAGAATATTCAGTGGCAAACTAACATAATCAATGGTGGCTTCTGATCTTTCATACCAGTCTAGGATATTGATCCCCATCTCACCCAAAAAAGAAATAGAAGATGCCTAAAAAATTGAAGACTTTGATGAAAATCAGGCAGGGCCTTAAGACAATTTTATAAATAAAGCTCCTTTATTTTATGGTGTCTGCATACAGTAAAACATTGTATTTGAGGAAAACATTGCCATGTTCAATGAATTTCAAAATTTTGAATCTCTAAGAAAAAACAGACCACATGTAATTTCACATCCTGCTTTTATAAATAAGGCATGGGAAAGTAAACTCACACATACTGTTTTTTGACAAAATCATTACTGTTTTATTGGCTTTCCCTATAGCAAGTACATATTCTATTGGTTCAGGAACTTAAAATCCAGCCGAATTAGAATTGTTCTACTAATGTTCTAGAAATGTCCACTGGATGGCAGTTTAAAGAGAACATATTTGGCCCAAAAATCTGGAAGGATTTTTTTTCAAAGAGTTCCCTGGAATTTAGTCATTTCTAAGAATTAGTTGGCTAGTAATAAAAATAATTTCTTATAAACATTTCTTGAAAATTAATTTTGCTCACTTCATAGCTTCATGATTTAGCTTAAATGATTTAGAAATATCATTTAAAAATTGCTAGTTTGGCCTGTGCTGACAGGTCAGAGCCTGGAGCCTGCTTTAGACTCTGTGTCTCCCTCTCTCTTGCCCCCTCCCCCCCAAACATGTGCTCTGTTTCCCTTTCAAAAATAAATAATAAACATTATTTTTTTTAAAAAGCTGCTGGTTTATTATGCAAACACAAAGCCAGAAATTTGCAAACCTGTTTCTAAGACATTTCTGAAGGTATTAAAGCCTTGTGAATCTGAGGATTACGTTTCATTCCCTGAATCCTTTCAGGCACCAGATTAAAATACAATAAATCAAATCATAAGCCCTCTGTGGGTATTGAGATTTCAAAAATAACAAAAAAGTATTTACCCTTCTACAAATATATAAATAAGAATAAGAAAACCAAGGATGACTTTTTTTTTTTTTTTTTTTTTTTTTTTTTTTTTTTTACTTATAGACCTAATTGTCAACAAGATTTTAGAAAACAGGTTCCTCAAGCCTCCTGGTTGGGATAATGAGGGAAAGCATAATGAAGTGACAATGAGTTCAATATCTGGCCTCTGTATTCAAATTCCAACTCCATGGTTGAGTAAGAAAATTCAGCTCAGGTAAGTTATTTAAATTAACTGTGCCTCAGTTCTCATATTTGGGAAATGAGAGTTCTGACTTCACAGAGTATTTGTCAAAATTAAATAAGCCAGTCCCTGTAAAACACTAACAAAAATGCGTATAACATATTTAATCTCAGTAAATATTATACATTTTGTTATTGCTCTTACAATCTTAGCATAAAGTACAAGAGGATTCATTAAAAACAAGAATAATGAAGAACTGATTTGTTTTCTGTTTATTGAATATGAAACATAATTTGAAAAAATGTTCATTAACATGATATCTCAGAGTTGCCAATATTTTATATAAAGTGATGCGCTTAATTTTAATTTTTACAAGTCAAGAATAGTTTTAAATGTTCTAGAAAAGGATGGAAGTAGAACTCATTTTCTGTGCCAACACCTATCTGCTGGTAGTAGTCACTAGAATTTGTGAGAAGAGTTTCCTTAGATTGACTCAAGTATGCAGTGATTGGCGAGTATCCTGCCACAGGATAATGGAATGGCAGCAAAGAAACTGGCTTAATCAAAGCTATTGATGCATTTACTGGCCATTGTGTTTCCTCCAACAAACGATCCATCCATCCATCCATCCATCCATCCATCCATCCATCTGCCTACCTACCTACCTATATTTTAATTCCAGTGTAGTTTACAGTGTCATATTAGTTTCAGGTGTACAATATAGTGATTCAACAATTCTATACATTACTCAGTGCCCATCAAGATAATCCCCTTCACCTATTTCCCCCACCCTGCCTCACCTCTCCTCTGGCAACCATCTGTTTGTTCTTGATAGCTAAGAGTCTGTGTTTTGGTTCCTCTCTCTCTTTTTCCTTTGTTCATTTGTTTTGTTTCTTAAATTCCACATATCATATGGTATTTGTTTTTCTCTGACTGGATGGTTTCAGGTTTTAGGATTATACTCTCTAGCTCCCCCCATCTTGTTGCAAATGGCAAGATTTCATTCTTTTTTATGGCTGAATAATGCTCACATCTTTATTCTTCTATCAATGGACACTTGGGCTTCTTCCATAGTTTAGCTATTGTAAATAATGCAGCAATAAGCATCAGAATGCATATATCCCTTCAAATTAGTGTTTTCATGATCTTTGGGTAAATATCCAGTAATGCTATTACTGGCTATTGGGTGGTTCTGCTTTTAGTTTTTATGAGGAACCTACACACTATCTTTCACAGTGGCTGCACCTGTCTGCACTCCTTCACAGTGGATGAGGGTTCCTTTTCCTCCACATCCTTGCCAACACCTGTTGCTTCTTGAGTTTTTGATTTGCATGTACCTCAAGATGAGTGATGTAGAGCATCTTGTCATGTGTCTATTGGTTATCTTTACGTCTTCTTTGGAGAAATGTCTGCTCATATCTTCTGCTTATTTTTAATTGGATTGTTTTTTTGGGTTTGAGTTATATCAGTTCTTTATATATTTTGGATACTAACCCTTTACCGGATATGTCATTTGCAAATATATTCTGCCATTCAGTAGATTTTCTTTTAGTTTTCCTGGTTGTTCCCTTTGCTGTGTAGAAGCTTTTTATTTTTATATAGTCCTAATAATTTATTTTTGCTTTTGATTTCCTTGCCTCAGAAGACATATCTAGAAAGATATTGCTGTGGTCAATGTCGAGAAATGAATGCCTGTGTTGTCTTCTAAATTTTTATGGTCTCAGGTCTCACATTGAGGTCCTTAATCCATTTTGAGTTTATTTTTGTGTATCATGGAAGAAAGTGGTCCAGCTTTATTTATTGCCTGTAGCTTCCCAGGTTTCCCAGCACCATTTGCTGAAGAGACTTTTTTCCCATTGGATATTCTTGCCTCCTTGGTTGAAGATTAATTGACCATATAATCATGAGTTTATTTCCAGGTTTTCTATTCTGTTCCATTGATCTTTGTGTCTATTTTTATGTCAGTACCATTTACTGTGATTACCACAGCTCTATAATATAACTTGAAGTCTGGAACAGTGATGCCTCCAGTTTTGTTTTTCTTTTTCAAGACTGTTTTGGCTATTCAGGGTATTTTGTGGTTCCATATAAATTTTAGGATTGTTTGTTCTAGTTCAATGAAAACTGCTATTGGTATTTTGATAGAGATCGTACTGAATCTGTGGACTGCATTGAGTAGTATACATATTTTGATAATATTTCTTCTTCCTATCCATGAGCATGGAATGTCTTTCCATTTTGTTGTGTCTTCCATTTTTTTTTCATCAGTGTTTTATAGTTTTCAGAGTACAGGTCTTTCACCTCTTTGATTAGGCTTATTCCTAGGAATTTTATTATTTTTGTGCAATTGCAAATGGGGTTGTTTCTTTAATTTCTCTTTCTGCTGCTTCAGTATCCCAACAAATATCTATTAAGCAGTTATTACAAGGCTACCTTGGTTCTTGGTTTGAAAAGGAGATTGAAAGCAAGCCAAAGCCCTTTCCTTAATAAAGCTAATATTATATTGGAGAAGACAGGTATTAAACAAATGAACACATAAAATTCACACAAGATAAATGTCATAAAATAAAATCTATCCAAGTGAGGTGTTAGAGAGATTAGGGATACTTTTTAAAAAAACTGTTTATTTATTTTGAGAGAGAGAGAGAGCACAGTCATACAGGAAGGGCAGAAAGAGAGAGAGAGTGTGAGAGAGAATCCCAAGCAGGCTCCCTGCTGTCAGCACAGAGCCCAATGTGGGGCTCTATCTCACAAACTGTGAGATCTTGACCTGAGCTGAAATCAAGAGTCAGATGCTCAACCTACTGAGCCACCCAGGTGCCCTCAGACTAGGGATACTTTGAAGTGTCAGTCAAAGCTTCTTTGAAGGGAGAGGTTTGAATGACAGTAGTTGGGGGGAGGGAGGCTCATGTAGATTAGCAAGAAGAGCAATCTAGAGCAAAGGTGATGAGGCAGAAAGATGCTCTTCTCAGAAGATAAGCATCAGAAGCCTGACTTACTTAGACTCAAGTGAGAAGTGAAGAGAGAAGAAATGATGTCAGAGGAACAGACCCCAGCCAACTTGTGAAGGACCCATGATAGTGAAGAGCTTCGATTTTATCCAGAGGGTGAAGTTAAACTGTTAAAAGAGTCTTTCAAAGAGAAATGACAGAGCCAGATGTATGTTTTTGAAAAGATTACTGCCTCCTAATTCCTACTTAGATCATCTACTCCTAAGGTATTGTCAGGACTGGCATAACCTCATTAATAAAACCAGCAATAGTCCTCAGAGAGGGTGAGGGGACACAGGAATCTACCTTGGGATTTCCTAAACTACTAGCAAAATGAATGGAATTGTGGATAATACATCATCACTTTTTCCCTTACTCCAGTCTTCTCCCGGGGCTCTCTGCTGGCCAAATTCAAGGAGAAACCTGAGGACTAAGTAAGTCAATCAATGTAACTCACGGAAGCCAGCTCTTGACAAGATAGGTGAGTGAAATGATAAACAGCAGATCTGGATGAATAAATGGAAGACGTCTACAACTCAGAATAAGGTGGCAAACTTTGCATTAGCAGGTGTAATAATTAAGGACCATGAACAAACACCACAGACACACTCCAAAATAAAAAAGTAAAGTGTGTGGGGCACCTGGGTGGCTCAGTCGGTTAAGCGTCCGACTTCGGCTCAGGTCATGATCTCACGGCTTGTGAGTTCGAGCCCCACATCGGGCTCTGTGCTGACAGCTCAGAGCCTGGAGCCTGTTTCAGATTCTGTGTCTCCATCTCTCTCTCTGACCCTCCCCTGTTCATCCTCTGTCTCTCTCTGTCTCAAAAGTAAATGAACGTTAAAATAAATAAATAAATAAAATAAAATAAAAAGTAAAGTGTGTCTGCAGGAGACATTTTAACATGCAAGAATGAAGTTGTATTTTATTAAACATTTTATTATGCATTACCTCAAGTGTACAAATAATAACCAAAAATGATACATGTGCACCTTAAAACAATATACCAAAGAAGAGTAATTAATGAAATGTATACTGTGAAGAGGGATAGCTTGGTTTAATAAAAACAGTTCATAGAATTTTCAGTTCTCATTCTGCCCAGGTAATGAACTGAGAATCCCCCAAAACAGAATAACTATTGTGGAAGGTGACATCATAAAAGGCAAGTCGTTTTCAAATAATCTTGCCCTATGCGAATCAAGTAACCCAAAAGGCACTGAAAGCTATACAATTTTAAATTTCATCCCTATCTTAATGAAAAATAATATAAAAACAGGGAGGGGGACAAAACATAAGACACTCCTAAATATGGAGAACAAATAGAGGGTTACAGGAGGGGTTGTGGGAGGGGGGAATGGGCTAAATGGGTAAGGGGCATTAAGGAATCTACTCCTGAAATCATTGTTGCACTATATGCTAACTTGGATGTAAATTTTAAAAATAAAATTAAATTAAAAAAATAAACATATTTCATCCCTATCTTTTTAACAGCTGAAAAAATTAGTCTATACATTCTCTTTATTAACTTTCATGTTCCTGTTTTTGAATGCAGTGGTTTTTAAAAAATTTTTATTATATGAAATTTATTGTCAAATTAGTTTCCATACAACACCCAGTGCTCATCCCAAAAGATGCCCTCCTTAACGCCCATCACCCACCCTTCCCCCCCCCACGCCCCATCTACCCTCAGTTTGTTCTCAGTTTCTAAGAGTCTTCTATGCTTTGGCTCTCTCTCCCACTCTAACCTCTTTTTTTTCTTTTTTTTTTCCTTCCCCTCCCCCATGGGTTTCTGTTAAGTTTCTCAGGATCCACATAAGAGTGAAACCATATGGTATCTGTCTTTCTCTGTATGGCTTATTTCACTTAGCATCACACTCTCCAGTTGCATCCACGTTGCTACAAAGGGCCATAGTTCATTCTTTCTCATTGCCACGTAGTACTCCATTGTGTATATGAGCCACAATTGCTTTATCCATTCATCAGCTGATGGACATTTAGGCTTTTTCCACAATTTGGCTATTGTTGAGAGTGCTGCTATAAACACTGGGGGTACAAGTGCCCCTATGCATCAGTACTCCTGTATCCCTTGGGTAAATTCCTAGCAGTGCTACTGCTGGGTCATAGGGTAGGTCTATTTTTAATTTTTTGAGGAACCTCCACACTGTTTTCCAGAGTGGATGCACCAGTTTTGAATGCAGTGTTTTTATCATTCCTTGCTTGATATATCCAAGTCCTTCCTTACACGAAACACACATTAGGATACTGACATCTTCAGTCAAATTGAGCATATGTTAATTTCACCTCTTAGAGTTTTTAAGTTTATTTATTTTTTGGTGGGGCGCCTGGGTGCCTCAGTTGGTTAGTCAACTGACTTCAGCTCAGGTCATGATCTTGCAGTTTGTGAGTTGGAGACCCGTGTCAGGCTCTATGCTGACAGCTCAGAGCCTGCAGCCTACTTCAGATTCTGTTCTCACCCTCTCTCTACCCCTCCCCTGCTCACACTCCGTGTCTCTCTGTCTCTCAATAATAATAAGTAAACATTAAAAAATTTTATTTATTTTTTGGTAATCTTTACACCCAATGTGGGGCTTGAACTCAAGACCCTGAGATCAAGAGTCACGTGCTCCTCCGACTGAGCCAGCCAGGCGCCTTGACAATTCTTAGATTTTGATATCATCAATGAAAGCCAATGAAACTGGTTAAAAGTGAAAAGGTACCAACATATCAACAAATGGAATGGTGAAATATGAAAAGAAAATAATTTATTTTTGTACTAAGCTTAATTTCTATTTAAGCCAGAACAAGAAAAATGTGTGGATATACTAGAAAAAATGTTCTATTTCTTCAATAGACTTTCTGAATCTCTCACATTCTTTGGGTCAGCAATGCATAATGTATATTGGGTTAACATTACAATCACGTCAACATAAAAATGATGTAGAGGGTGATCCTGCAACCTAAGGATACATGTTTTAAATTCCATAGTCCTAGAATGGTTCCTGGCACAAATTTAAAGGTTCAGTAAATGGCTGTTGAAGGCATGAATAATATCAAAGGATCAGAACAGCATTTTGAGGCAAAATGAAGTTATAATTTTTCTAAATATCTACTGAAGTTTTAACCAAGCCAAATATCCTCATAGGGTAAAGAGAAAAGAAAAGAAATAAAGAAAAGAAAAGAAAGAAATTTATTTTACTATATAGTTTTAGTTGTTTTATGTAATCTCAATTGCACACTTTTTGAAAGTGGAATTATAATCACAATAATGTGAAAAATAGGCTTTCATCAACAGGGAGTTGTTTTAAAAGGAAAAGACGGGAACAGAGTAACACGAAATGACTTATGAAATCCAACTTAATGTATAGAAGAAGGGCATAGAACATGTCCCGTGGGGGTTATCAGCAATATATAAACGAGCAGGAAGAACATAACCACTGTTCTCTGGCCTGGGCAGATTCAGTGGTGCCGAGATGGACTGGGCTAACAGCTTACAATTTCTCTTCGTGTCAAACAGATCTAAGCTGTCGGAGTCCCGCTCATCGGATTAGTTTCTTATAAGTTCTGTCAGGGCAGAAGTTTCTGGAGAAAGGGAAACAGGTAAAGAAATCGATTGCAGGGGCGCCTGGGTGGCTCAGTCGGTTGAGCGTCCGACTTCAGCTAGGGTCGTGATCTCGCAGTCTGTGAGTTTGGGCCCCGCATCGGGCTCTGTGCTGACAGCTCAGAGCCTGGAGGCTGCTTCCCATTCTGTGTCTCCCTCTCTCTCTGCCCCTCCCCAGCTCATGCTCTGTCTCTCTCTCTCTCTCTCTCTCTGTCAAAAATAAATAAACATTAAAAAAAAAAAAAAAGAAATCGATTGCAATCGTGAAGAGAGGCCAAAACTCAGTTTGAGCTCTACCCCCCAAAAAAGGCTGGAATATTTTTAAAAGCCAGGGTGATGGGCATAGATCTTAGGCCACTTGTGTTCACTAATTGGCTTTATCACCCCCCAAACAATATTTTCTTCTCTTCATCACTGAAGGTAGTTTTATACCTTGAAGTAAGGGGCTCATCACCAGTCAGACCCTTAGTCTAAAATTGGGAGACAGGGGCTCTATCACCTAAGAGATGATAGCCTTAGGTTGCAAAACAGGTCTTTTGCCAGTTTTACAAGATTTATATCTCATAGGTGCACAGCAAAAGATGTACAATTACAAGTTTTCTTTTTTTCAGAATATTATTTATTTATTTATTTTGAGAGAGATCGCTATCAGGGGAGGGGCAGAGGAAGAGGGAGAGAGAGAATCCCAAGCAGGCTCTATGCTCAGTGTGGAGCCCAACTCGGGGCTCAAACTCAGGAACCAGGAGATCATGATTGAGACGAAATCAAGAGTCAGACGCTTAACCGACTGAGTCACCCAGGCACTTCTACAATTACAAGTTTTCTAAAGTAGATACTCTAAGAAAAAGGAGCCGGGGGCCTGGAGTCGGGAAGAAGGCCGTCTGAAGGTTAGTCAGGCTGAGGGGAAGCTTCGGGTTTTCTTGCTCAATCCCTAAGATAGAACCTGGTTAATGACAATGTCCTCTTAATAGAAGAATTACTCGTCTGAATCCCCTCAGGCCTGAGTGTGGGTAGAGAATCAAAATTCAACCACTCATGATATTATGTGCACAATAAATCGCCACTTAAAAACTCAGTCTCCATTCATTCTTTCCTGCTTTTCTACCCTAGAGTCCACCTCTGCCTTTCACATCAATATTGTATTAGTCGGGTATTCACTGATTATAACGCAAATAACATGTAAATTGACCATAGAACGAAATTGCCCAAGTTTTCCGTACGTGGACTTCCTAACATTGACGATAGATATAGAACAGTTCAAATCACACACGCGCATACACTGGTTAGGTCAATTCTAATGTGGAGAGATCGAGAAGGATGATAACATTATAGGCACTTCAAAATTAAATTCTTTGAGTCAAAAGAGTTAATTGGAACAATTGATAGTGCTCTCTGTTTTGTTTTGTTTTGTTTGTAAAAATGTTTTCCATTGGGAGATTCTGCAAAGGCAGAATGACACATTATGTTATCAAACAATTTTATTGCAAGAATCATGTTGAAATTTCAAAGATAATTTCATTTGAAAAATTAGTGTAGAGCTGAGATTTCAAACAAAATTCTGTTATAAATTGCTTGCTTTATTTTCTCTAGACAAAGTCCTAATGGACTCTCTTTTTCATTTAGTTATGTCACATTGTTTTCTATGACTTGTGAATTCACTTTAATGGACTTTCCCCCCAGACTTTACCATCAGTATCTTATACACACATGCCTACTTTCTGGCCTCAGCTTTCCACGTCAAACTTCACATCTCCATCCCGCACTGTCATTTCTCCCCAACCTAAAAAAGTGTGTCTCATTTTGGTGCAGTGAATTGACGCTTTACCAATAAATCTACTGTACTTTCTGGTTTGGTTCTCCCGAAATGTGTGTAGTTCTTCAAAAAAAGAGAAATTCCTGACTTCATTTGGTGGCCCCTCCAAATCCTGACCTATGAAACGTATAGCATAATCCCAGTCCTAGAAAAAAAAAATGATATATTTGTAACTAATGGTTTTTAAATGATGACAGAAGAAAAGATACTGCTTGTGTGACCTTTTAGAAATGTGAAGTTACAGAGAAGTCACTAGTATCCCAACATTGGAAGAAAACCACGTACGAACAGGACATTATTTCTCTGAGATAATCATCACTGCCCCCTCCAACTATAATCATGGTACCTTGGTCCTCTGCCCTCACCCTCACAAAGGCTGTCATCCAGAAATTAGGAGACCCTTGATAGCTTCCCACACAAACTGTATGTGCTGTTCTCTGACCTTCTAATTCTTCACACATACCCCACTTCCCATCCCCTTGATCATAAATCAGATCCCCTGAGATCCCACCTCCAATTCCAAGACAGTCACTGTCCAGCCTCTGAACTATATATACGTTTCAGACCTCACAATTAACCCTCACAAAGTACCTGATGCGCAGAGAGTAACTAATCAATGTATTTGTTCAACAGATATCTGTAAAAACAAGAGAGAAACACAGTACATCCTTTGCAAGAACAAAAATAAGAGCCAGGGCAGGTTGGTGAGAAGAGATGATTTCAGAAGACATGAAAATAACAGAACAAATAACACAGATACTGCATGTCCGGCAGCAATGCGTTTTAGTTCCTTCTTTCTCTGTGATGAAATCTGTCCTCTGTTTAAAATTCTTACTGTGTGTGTGTGTGGGGAGGAGTGGGCGGGAGTGGGAAGGGTTATTTCTGGTGATATTTTAAACCACATCATGCACAGCATGGACAGTCACGTAAGAAAGTCATGGTCTAAATCCACCTGCTGCATTGAAAAAACAAGAATTCTCCAATGGTGGGAGTTTAAATCAACAATTACTTAAACGTTTTGTTAATCTATGAGCTACCCAAGTATTAGGAATGAGGGGTCTGGAACAATTTCTCATAGGTCAGAATATTGGGAAAAAGCAATTAGTATTGGTAAGTAAAATATAAATGTTACGTTGGAGGAGTTGTGAATAAAGAATGTTCCCATTTGAAATAAAGATAATTCAAACGTGGTTAAAATGTGTTTTCCCCCTGACAATACTCCTGAGGTAAACAGAGACGCTGAATCAGGTGCCTAGCTATCACATTTGCTAAAATAATAAGGACAGTATTCTTAAGACCATCATTTAAGTACAAGAAAGAACTTCCCTCCACCTTTTATACCTAGAGTTCTTTTAAGATAGATGTTAAGCCTTCTGGCCATTCTCTCCTAATGTGCATACAATGGATTTGACAGTTATTTTGATATGTTTGGGATGCATTCATGCCTCCCAGCTAAGCATGCACTATTCAATTTGGAGGCCTTAAATAAGCTCTCAGGATGTTTGAGAGCTAATTAAAACTTCATTATGAGTACAACAGCCACACCACATTACTGGCTTGATAAGAAACCCAGTAACTGGCAATGTCTGTGTAGTCTTTCAACCGACACTTAGAATTAAGTCGCATGGTGCCCACTGCCCCCTAGAATCTCTTTTTTAACAAGAACACAAAATGTAAGCAAGGACCGTGGCGCTGACTTATGTTAAAGGACAGGCAGAGCCTGGATTCTGTCACATATTTTCAACATGCTAAACTTTTCTTTACAGCAAGAAAAATAATTATATCTGAAACACATATTTTCCAAGATTGACTTTTGGGGGAGGGTGTATATATAATTACCCTTTTTTTCTTGTGATATCTGTTTTCATACAGATGGATGGCATATCTTCCAACGAAGAATTCAATTTATAAAAAAATGAATCCAATAATTTAACCTGTCCAAAAGGGAAGACAGATAAGCACTAATATAATTAACTCTCTTTTTTCTATTGATAAATCCTTAAAGTTATTTTTTAATATAAGTTACCATCCTCCCATCAGCCAGCATGGCTTCCAGGCAATTTTCACGCAGACATCCTGTAGTGTATTATAGGAATGTCAAGGAACTTTAATATTATCTAGAACAAAACATAATTAGTAAGGAAATTCTTTGGGGAACAGCTAACGCAATGTATCAAGTTGCAAAGCAAAAGGCTTACAGTTCTGTGTTACTTGTTTAAACTTATTTACGCTGATAAAACATATTAGAAGCAAAATATCCTACCTTTTTTTCCAGTTTCTCCGTGTAAACAGATTACTGTCAATGACTTTGGATAATATTCAATTAAATATAAGTTTTATTAATTATGACAAAATGATAATGTTGCTATCTGATTGAAAAGCTACTTTCTTGCAAATGAGAATATCAGAGGTTAAAGGTTGAAGTAATTGTCGTGGAAACAGATAACCTACAAAAAGGATGACAGCAAATAAGAAAATACTTCTTAGACAGTGTCCCTCAATTCTCCTCTCAAAACACAGCAACTTATTTGATTGTGCCCAAGATACAGTAACTTTTCTTATCTGTAACTATTCATATTAGCCCATCTTTGATGATCAAGTTAAAGTGGCTATTTATGAAGTGGCATGAATAAACAAAATTAATAAGTAACATTTAAATGCCCCTAGGAATTCTTATTAAATATTTCCAATATCTTCAATCAAAAGGTACTTAACCCATCACATATACACAAAATCACTCCTGAAATGCCTTGTTAATAGATGTGCCCTGTTGACAAATTTTACAATTCATTTCAAGCCCTTTCATATACAGAGCTTTAAAATGAATGAGTCTACCTACTCACATATATTTACCAAGATATGTATAACCTACCAATATGTGAAAATTATGCTTTTCTTAATCTTTCCCCCAACCCCCTCTATTGAATACATAATACAGCTGTATTTGGCATTATTTTTATCCCCAAATCCGAGTACCTACTACAGCCTAGAAAGCCCCTATTTTAATGAAGTAGATGAGGAAAGTTATAATTCTTGAGAGCATTAGAACAGTAAAAATATTAATATGCTTGTTTTTAAATAAAAATTACTGTAGCTATTATTAATCATGATTCCTTTTATTGACACAATGTCAAAAATACTCATTCTTTTTCATATTCTCAGAAAAAATACGTAGAAACTTAAAATTATGTCTTATTGCAGAACATTTAATGCAGGTCCCTTTAAGTTTGTTTGAGTGAGGAATGAGCAGTCTTTGTTCTCCACACGGGGATTAAAAAAGGATTATAAAATAAGCTTTTTTTAAAAAAAATTGAACATATAAATGTATTAATAGTAAGCGAAAGTCCTGCTTAAAACCATTTTCTCAATGCTTAAGAGCTTCCCCTGTATCATTCTAGATTTTTATATGCATCTAGAGATAAAATAATTTATGTTTAAATAATCATATATAATGCATAGGATATTGCAACTTTCTTTTTTCCCCATTTTATTATTTTTTTAAATTTTGTTAATGTTTATTCATTTTTGAGAGAAAGAGAGAGACAGAGCATGAGCAGGGAGGGGCAGAGAGAGAGGGAGACAGAATCGGAAGCAGGCTCCAGGCTCTGGGCTGTCGGCACAGAGCCCCACCCACACAGGGCTTGAACTCACCAACCATGAGCTCGCGACCTGAACTGAAGCCAGAGGCTTAACCAACTGAGCCACCCAGGCACCCCTCCCATTTTCTTTCTTTATTTTTATTTTATAGTTAAAATACAGTGTTGTATCAGGAAATTTTCTTTTTCTGCCTGAGGCTATATCGAGGTCATGTTTCTATTGCAGTATATATATATATATATATATATATATATTTCTTATGTATTTGCAGCAGCTATATTGTTTTCCACCATATGAGTATACTGTCATGTCGCAAACTTTTGCTGATGGACAATAGTTTCTAACTCTGCTCTCTTACAAATAATGTTTCGTGAACATTTATGAAGACATCTGTAAGCCAGTACATGGATTTCTGTAAATTATATTTCCCAAAATTATACAGCATAAATATAGTGCTTTAGTATATATGGTTATATAGTATGTACATATGTATATGTGTACAGATATATACTACATGTAGTATATATAGCTATATAATATAAAGGGCATAAATGAACTATTTCATAGTTACACAGTGAAACATACTCAAGATTTCAACTTTTGTTTCTTCTTTAGCCAAATGCTGTAGGTAGGCCCAATGATACGTAGTCATGGAACTGACTGTCCATGACAAACAAATGAGATGGCATTACGTGTTATTTTCTTTCATATTTTTCTTTCTTTTACATTTTGGTTGTTAACTTTGAGAAATGTGTGGCAATGTTAATACTATTGCTAATTGTTTTTTTTTTTTTAACTTGGCACTACAAAATTAGTGTCAATCAATCATAAATTAGTATTTACTTTGTTATGGGCAAGAATTAAACTATGAATATGTTCCTTTATAATCTCCCCAATATTATGCACTATCATGCACTGAACCATGAAAAAACAATTAAAAGGAAAATTATTTTGGAAAACAATGGAAAATATTATTTAACTATGAGGGAACATATAGAACTAGCTAACATTGAGGATTTGGAATCCTCATTTCCAATGGAAAATGTTACTTTCATCTTAGACTTTCCTCGAATCTGTATGTGGACTTCAGACACATCCGCCTGAAGCCACACCGATTTTTTATAGTTAAGAAAGTAAAACAGGTACATGGGAGACCATCAGGGGAAAACACTACAATTCTATGAAAAGCACTAACATCGGTAGGTAAGTAGATTGTGCTATTATGTTAGGACAGCACCTCAGAATGGTAACAGAAATGGGTGAATTTTCTCAGAATAATATATATAATAATACAAACTATATACGCTATATAAGAAATACAAGGAGAATAATGTGCCATTTTGAGCCCTCTGACAAACCAACGCTGAGGCAGTATTAATTACGCAAGAGTTGTTTTTAGAGGAAAGGGGTCATTGTTCATCTGCAAGGCTTTTGCCAGGTTTATACCTTGTGAATGCACCTTCTCAGTCTGCGGTTTGTTCTTTCATTTGGTTAATAATGGCATGTGAAGAATAGACAATTCAATTTTCATGTATTATTACCAGTTTTTCTTTTACTGCTACTCCTTTTTGTGTCCTAATACATTGTTGACTATTCCAAGGTTGTGAATATTTTCTACGTATTCTTCGACAAGTTGAAAAACAATAGCTCCAGTGTTTAGGTGCAACATGCATTTTTAATTCATTTTTATATACAGTGTGAAGTAAGGGTCAATGTGAATTTTCTCCATGTGAATATCATCATCCCAACACCATTTGTTGAAAAGACTGTTCTCCTCCACTTTGAATTATGTTGGTGGCTTTCTTAAAACTCAATTATTCATATATGTGTGGTCTATTTACAGTTTTGTACTCTCCATATACATACATACATATATGCAAACTAACTGGGGAAATGTATCACGTTCATTGATTGAAAGACACACTATTGTTAATTTGTCCATTCTCTGCAAATTGATCTATAGATACAATGTGTTTTCTATCATATTTCTAGCTGGGCTTTTTGGAGTATTTTTTAGATAAATTTACAAGATGACCTAAAAAAGTTTTTCACAACAGTTTTGTGTATTATAGGTTTTATACAGTTACAAGAAAATTTTAAATCATCTTGTAAACTGTAAAAGCCTTGCTAGAATTATGATAGAGAATATACTGTATCTATAGATCAATTTGCAGAGAATGGACAAATTAACAATAGTTTCTCCTTCAATCAATGAATATATTTCCCCACTTAGACATACTTTGATTTGACACAGAAATATTTTTCAATTTTATGTGTATAAAGTGAGCAATATTTTATTATATTTGAATATTAGTATTTTTTAAGTCTGATGGTATTTTAAATAGTATTGCTTTTATAATTATAGTTTCCAAATGTTTGATGCTAGCAACTGAAATTGAATTTTTTTTATTAATCTTGCTCGCATCCTGTTACCTTACTAAATTCACTCATTACCTAAACTGATGTTTTTTAAAGATTGAGTAGAAATTTCCAAATGAATAATCATATTATTTATAAATACAGACAAATCTAATTCTTCTTCCCCAATCTTTATGCTTCTTTTTATTCTTGTTGATTGGCTATCATCTTCAGTGCAACACTGAATTACATGGTGACAACGTATCCTTTCCTTGTTTGCAAATCAAAGGGAAAACATTGTCTGTTATCATTAAATACTGCATTAGTCATAGGTTTTCATGGATGCCCATTATCATTTTGAGATCATTTTCTTCCCTTCCTTTTTTTTAGTTTTTTTTTTTTTTGGTTGTCAAATGATTGTATATTGAAATAATTTCCCTTGTAGTTCTTTTTTTAAAGAGCTCTTTTTTTTCTTTTGAATTTATTTATTTACTTTGAGAGAAAGAGAGAGGGGGAGAGCAGGAGCAGGGGAGAGGCAGGGAAAGAGAATCTCAAGCAGGCTCCTCACTATCTGTGTAGAACCCGATGTGGGGCTTGATCTAAGGAACCGAGAGAGAGAGGTCATGGCTGAGATCAAGAGTCAGATGCTTAACTGACTGAGCCACCCAGGCGCCCCTCCTTTGTAGTTTTTAACTGGCTGGGCATTGAATTGCACCATTATTGATGTCATCTATGATGTCATGAGGGTGGTGGCCATCCACACAGATTGGGCAGTCCCCAGGATCTTTTTAATGGTTCCGGAGAGTTCTCTAGCTAAAGATCTGTGCCACATTTGTAAGACAATGCTGACAATCTCATCAAAAGTGGTATTTCCACTGTGCTTCAAGTTTTTCTGCTTCTTTCTGTCTCTTGGTTGTTCCTTGAGGGCTCTGATAATCTGGGCAGATGCAGAAAGAACCACTTCAGTCTGGGCCTGTCTGTTCTGAATGGTCAGTTTCACTCTAATCTTCATACCCTTCCAATCACCGGTTGCCTTGAGGATGTCATCACCAAACTTTTGTGGAGACAGACCCAGGGGCTGATCTTTGGGGCCAGGAAGATGTGGCACTGACTTTGCCACATGTGCACCTCAGGTGTATGACTTTGATCTTGATGTGGTCAAACTTAGGCGGCATGGTAGAGGCAGCTGGTGTCGATGGATCTGGAATCAGGACGACCGAACATAGTTGTACGCTCGCTTCCTCTGAGCCAAAAGCCAAAAGCCACTTTTTGTTGAGAGTTGTTTAATCATTAGTGGATATTGGATTTAGTCAAATGTTGTTTTTGTTTCTGTTATTGTTTTGCATCTATTGAGATAATCATATGCAATGATCTGCATTGGTTGACTTTTTAATATTGAACCAATCACACTTTCCTTAGATAAACCTCACTTAGTCATAATGTATTATCTCTATGTAAGTATCGTTGGATTTAAATTTCTAATTAATGTTTGTGTCTGTATTCATTATAAATACTGATATGTACTGTTCTTGTAATTTTTATCTTTCATAAATATTCTAAGTTTCTATACTCTTAATGAGGAGTGTCAGGGCATTGAATGGCATTATATATTAAGAAAGGTACACATCTTAAAATGTGTAATACTAACTACCGAAAACGTTACCTACATTCGAGAACGAAAAACGGAATAAGAAAACACTATGACTTAATAACAACCTCAAGTCAATAATAAAGAGGGCAGAAAAAGAGGAAGAAAAAAAAGCATTGAAAAGACCTTGATAAACATAAGCTTTTGGACATTCTGCTTAAGGTGGGCCTTGTATCTTGAATTAGTGTTCCCATTCTTCAATAGTTAACTCCTTTTTCCTTAATTAGTGTGCAAGGAAATGCCAGCAAGCATTTTGTCTTCAAACTGTCTTTAGAAACCCCAAATTGCCTAGCTCAGTATTTGGGAAATGGTATGTACTCAGGAAAGCTTCTTTGTTTCTTCTCAAGGTTAAATACTTGGTTGGTGAATTTCTTGTAACAGGGGAGGAAAGCAAACAGCATATTCTCTCATTAGGATTATATGTATTATATATTTTCATCCAAGTCTGATAATTCTTCCCTTAATTAGCCATCAGTGACTTTTATTGAATCACATTCTGTATTTAATTAGTATTTCTGAATTGAAGCTATTCTCATTTTACAAGTTAACTGTAGAAATACCTTGTGGACATTTGACTAATATTTTAATTAAGGCATAGAGTCATATGAAAGACATACTTCTTATCTTGGAGAATTGTCACCTATTGATAAATATTAAAGTTTTTAGTAGTATGATTATGTAGTGGTAAATAAAGATTGTAAGCAAGTAATTATCTAATACTTTAATGAAACTCCTCCTTTTACTTTATTTTCTTGTGTTGTTTATACCTCTATGTGAGCAAAACAAATCACCGTTCAGTACAGTCATAAATCCTTTCTACTGAAAGATATGTTTAAAGGTTTGACTATGTGGATTTTTTTGGTCATTGCTTTTCTTTGAAATCCAGGTTCACTGTTGAGTTTACACTTTCACAAAACTACTGATCTAAAGAAGGATTTTTCAAGTTATCAAATAATTATTTTTCACAAAAAATATATTAAGCAGGACTCCTTAGTGAATTAATACATTCACCAATTATTTCCATATTTAAGACCACTGTCTGAGACCATATACATTCAATACAATAGCAAATAAGTGATAATCTGCATGCATTAAAGTTTACTCAAGCACAAGAGTGACTATAACACTGGCTTATTTCTGAGTCTCTTTTAGACACTGTAGTAACTGGAGGCACTGGAAGGACCACACTATTCCCCAGAGTCTCTGCTATGACGCCGTACCATGGAGAGCCATGTGGATAGGGCCATGTTTGCGTACATGGCTCTACTCAAGTGTAAGCATGTGAATGTATGTGTATGTTTCATAGAGTTCTGAATTCCTAGCCAAGTTAAGTTGAAGAAAATCTTCAGATAAAAAATGAAAATAGCATCTGATTAATAGCATCTGCTTTAGTCTTTGAAGGCTCTCTTTAAAGTCTTTGATAGACTGCCAACCAACATCATGTGTTTCCCCCAGGGTACAAATACAAATATTAGGAATAAATATTGCCCTTATTCATAAGGAATTCGAATGCGTTGCACGGTGAGTGTTACTATTTTTGGAAAAGATTCCCAGATTTCATGGGGCATTTGAGAACTATTAATAAAATAAGAAGTCATTTGTTACTGTTTCTTCAAGGGATTACGCATGATGATGCAAAAGATGGCAAAATACACAATCTTTTCATTTTTGTTTTAATTAGGAAAGACTCAAATGTCATAGCTTCTCTAATGCTACAAAATCTGAACATATTTGAAATTTAGCATAAGATTTAATTACATAATTCATTCAATATATCAAATGCATCATTATTTAATTCTCAAAATACAAAATTAATTATAATGGAATAAAAGGCTTTAATGTGAGTGAATAATGTAAAGAATTGGCAGAGGGGAAACTTCTGGCTTCTAATATCTTATCACTAACCATGGACCTTGCACCAAATCAATTATTTTACCATTATTTTTCCCAATATACAAACAGATAAAATGGGTGTGTTAGCCACTATCCACAGGCGGATGTTTCAAAGGATGAATAATTAAAAGAGTTCACAAGTTCCTTTTAATTAGAATGGTTACACAATTGCCAACAAATAGTAACCCCTTTATTCAAAATTGAATGTCCAGAGGTTAATTGATTTGCCAAGGTCTCAAGCATTATCAGCATACATCTAAATTCAGATGGCTAAATCCATTTATCTTTTAAATATTCATGAGGCACCAAAGTTCCAAAATCCAGTAAATTATGTAAAAGTATTTATTCTTTGTTTGGTCAGATATAATTTCATTTTTTTAGCCATTTCATGTAGGTAAGTGAAGCAATGTAATACATCCCTGATTACCTTGGTAGAGAAGAAATATGAAGTTCATGTTTTAAAAGTCTCACTGAATGTTGATATTCTTCTGATTATAGTTTTTAAACTAGGAGAGGATTTTCATTTAATTACCTAATGCTTAAAGAGAGACTGACAATCTCCAGGTGTCAGGAATTTAGGCTTAATTAGAATAATACTAATAGCAGTGATTTTAATACATTAGTATAATACTTTATTCTTTACTAAAGACTTTCTGTCAATTTTATCAAGTAAGGCAATTTCATAAAATTGTTGTACTTAAGAAAGCATCTCACTGTAAGATGATTTTTACATTTTTGAGTTTTAATATACATTTAAGAAAATGAGAGATTAAGGAAAATGTGAAAATAAAGTGGCTATTCATATAATGCAAAAGTAAGCAAATAAAGAAGTTCAGCCCACTATTTTCCTATTTTATGAGTGTTGTATCAATGGTAAGTGTGAGAGCTGCGGGTCAGTAAGAAAAGGTACGAAAACAAGCTGATATGCATCATGGTTATTTAATCTTGTCATTCAGAGGTTTTTATTATTCTGGGGCTAATACTATTCTTGAGACCCTGGTGTGTGTGTGTGTGTGTGTGTGTGTGTGTGTGTGTGTGTGTGTGTGTGTATATTAGCAGATGGGACTGACAATACCACAATGATAATAACAAATTATTTTTCTTGTTTCAAGAGATATTTTTGTGTTTTTTTTTTCTTTTAATTTTTAAGTAATCTTTACACCCAACGTGGGGCTTGAACCTACAACTGCAAGATCAAGAGTCACATGTTCCACTGACTGAGCCAGCTAGGCATCCCCAAGAGATATTTTTCATTTGTTTAAACAAATACTCTAAATGAACTTAGGTGTTTGAGTTTAGAAAATTTATTTAAAACTAATATAGCTGATAAATAAATGTTTATACATTTAATATATATTTATACATTATCTTTTCTCTTCAATCTTCATAGGATGACTAGAAGACAAAAAAAAAAGAAAGAAGACAAATATCTTTCAGATAAATATGCTCCTACCTAGTTTATGCACTTATTGGAATATAGAAAGTTCTAGAACTTTCCTAAAACCAAATAGTATGTGTACAGTGCCTGACAAATGGGAGGATCTCTATAAAATGGAAATGGCCTTGTTTCCAGTCCATGAACTCTATTACCCTTAGATTCTTTTCACTGGTTCTCCTCTTAGTCTAACAAACACATTCAACTTTTCTCCTAATTTATAAAAAAAGAAAGAAAGAAGTAAACCAACCCCCCTAGCCTCCTCTTGACTACCCCTGTCTTCTCCCCTATGCTTCTGTCTCCTGAGGGATTTCTCTTGCTCTTCCCACCCCTCTTTCATACCACCCCCAACTATTTTTTAAAGTAATTTTATAATCACATTTTAATTCTGATTAGCTATAATCTTCATGAGGGTAGAGAATATATTTCTTTTATTGGCCATTGTTAATAATATCCTCTGTATGGTAAGAGTGAATTTGGCAAATATTTGCTGAATAAATGAACTCTCACCATGTACTTGTGTTTATGTGACTTTCTCAAGCATTGTTTTATTTAAAAATCTACTTTACATTTTGGGAGCTACACGTCTCTAAAGGTAATCTCAAGTCTCAATTTATTACAGTCATTGAAGTTCCTCCTCTCTTGTATGCTGGTTTTCCTAGTATTTTTGACTAAATTTTTAAATATTTTGTTTTATTTGTGTTTTGCATGTTTTCTTAGCCTGTCAATTGAATTTAGATGCTTCTCTTTAATTTCTCATTGGCTCCCTCTTCTCTATTTATTTGGTGAGTGACCACATGCAATTTTTTCCTCTTCATTGATCATTCATGGTTTATGGCTTCTGTATCTCTACTTTCAGCCCCGATCTTTTCCCAGAGCTTGAGAATCCAATTTCTACCTGCCTGCTATGCCCTTCCCCTAGATTATCTACTTTCAGTTCAGACCTGTGGACTCTCATCTTTTCATTCATGTCCTCTCTACATGAGAAGTTGCACATTTTGGTTGGTTTCCATCCAGCCCCCTCTTCTGTTTTTCTTGCCATCCTCTGTCTCAGGCTCTTAGTATTATCCCACAAGTTATTTCTTCATTCACTCTGATTCTGACTAGTAACTGCTTCTATGTTTTTCATGTTTCAAAGCTATAAGAGAGAGAAAAAAGCCTCTCTTCTAAGAATATACCTAGAATTTAGCTTAGAGAGTCTCATTGGTAGAAATAGTGAAAGTAATGATGGGCTTCAAATATAAATATTTATATTCCTTAAACTATTTGCATACATTTGGAACTTTGTTTATATTTACCTTTGCAAACACTCACTCTATGAATATGTACATAGTTCAATTAAAAATGTATTGGGCGGAGGGCACCTGGGTGGCTCAGTTGGTTAAGCTTTGGCTTTGGCTCAGGTCATGAGCTTTGGCTCAGGTCATGATCTCACAGTCTATAGGTTCAAGCTGCAGGTAGGGCTCTGTGCTGACAGCTCAGAGTCTGGATCCTGCTTCAGATTCTGTGTCTCCCTCTCTCTCTCTACTACTACTCTCCTGCTCTCTCTGTGTCTCTCTCAAAAATAAATAAACATTAAAATTTTTTAAAAAATTTATTTGTGGGGGGCACCTGGGTGGTTCAGTTGATTTAAGCATCCAACTCTTGATTTTGGCTCTGGTCATGATCTCACAGCTGGGCTCTGTGCTGACAGTGCAGAGCCTGCTTGAGATTCTCTCTCTCCTTCTCTCTCTGCCTCTTCTCCATTCTTGTGCACACGCTCTCTCTCTCTCTCTCTCTCAAAATAAAAAAAAAAAAAAACCCAAAAACATTAAAAAACGTATTTTGGTTAAAAAAAGTAAAAGTGATTGAAGAAGGCAGGCCTTAAAGACTTAGCACCCATGCCTCGTGGAGGTGAGACCTGAAGACAACGTTTACAATTTCATATGGTAATAATTACGTTAAACTGTAGATAAAAGATACTCATGTCTTAAAAGAGCTTTGAGGAGTTGCTGGGAGGGAAAACTTTTCTCAATTTCCCATTCTGTGTGATAGGCAGTGGCTGGTGGTAGTTGCTTGGAGATATATGCTGAAATAGCTTGTGAGGTTACCTCCAGGCTCAGTGGGAAAGACTGTGGTAATCAAACAGTAATATCTATATGGGCTATATTCTTCTATATTCTGCATTCTTCACAGGGCTGTGAAGAACGGTTCAGTGTGGTAACACTTTACTTGTTCAAACTAAGCTTTTTCAGGTTTCCATGTGCTACTTTATCTTGACATTTGGTAAATATTCACTGTAATAGTACTAATTATAATTTTATAGCTGTGGCTCTGTCTCCATTTGCCCTGAACTGTCCATTTTCTTGATTTTCACTTGTCCTTTTAAAATTTTCTCTTAAGTTACATATTTTTGCAGAAGGAGCATATACCAAATATTGCCATTAACCATCATTCCATCTAGTTAATCTCAGGTTAATTCAATTATGATCCAACTATAGAATCATATTCATTCATTCTCATTCTCCTTCCCCCTCCCCCAATGATATTATTAATTCTGATATTCCAAACTCCTTTGATGTCTTTCTTATTAATGACACAGTTTGTCAATATTCTTTGAGGACAGGAGAATTACTTCTGGGTTCATCAACTAAAAACTAAAGCTCAGCAACATGAAAATGTTTGAATTACATTTATATAAGTTTAATTGCTTTTACCTCTTTACTTACAAGTTTATTTGCACCTTCAAGGAGCTAAAGAAAATTTCTAAAAATACTCTTTTTATTCTAAGAACATTCTTTATATTCTTTTTCAAAGTCTAAGGATAATTTTTAATAAGTTCAAAAAGAGGCAAATGTATTTGTAAAATATAGTAGATAAATTATATAGGGACATATACAGGTGTGATAGAAAGATGAAGTTGAATCCTATGAATATGTCAGCGTGTAGAGCAAGCTTGATCAAATATAGGCAATTTCACAGAATGCAACCTAGTAAAACATTAAAGAAATGTTATATATAGAATTCAGGATAGTGCTTATCACTGGGATGGAAAAGGTGATGTGACTTGGAAACTCTTCAAGTATATTCTATGCTTATTCTTAACCTGGTAATGGGTATGTATGTTTTACTATTTAAGAACTATACATACATTTTATTTGGCACTTCATCTATGATGTTTTAACAAGTAAAGGTGTAAGGTCTTTAATATCACAAAATATAAATATATTCTCCCATGTTCTTTTAATATTTATGTCATATATCTCAGACTTTGGAGTATATCAGAAACTTACAGACTATTTATTTATAAACTCATCCTTTGGATGCCTCCCCAGTGATTGATTCAATGTCAGCAGTTCTCAAAGTCAGCAGATGAATGGATAAAGAAGATGTGAGATTATATATAATGGAATATTACTCAGCCATCAAAAAATGAAATCTTGCTATTGACTATGATGTGGATGGAGCTAGAGAGTATTATGCTAACCAAGCAAAATAAGTTAGTCAAAGACAAATACCATATGATTTCACTCATGTATGGAATTTAAGAAACAAATGAACATGGGGATAAAAAGAGAGGCAAACCCAGAAACGGACTCTTAACTGTAGAGAACAAACTGATGGTTACAGGAGGGGAAATCGGGGCATAGATTAACTAGGTGATGGGTATTAAGGAGGGCACTTGCTGTGGTGAGCACTGGGTGCTGTATATAAGTGATGAATCACTAAATTCTACACCTGAAACTAACATTTTACCATATGATAACTGGCATTTAAATACAATTTTGGAGAAAAAGAAGAAAAAAAGAAAACTTGTCTCTAATATTCTCCAGCAAGAAAGGGAGATGTGTTTCATTACAGAGACTTCAGAGGTAGGGAATGTACAAGGATGAGAGAAGAGGGATTCACTCAGTTCATGAAGTGGCTTCATTCTAGGACTGGTAGTGGCAGCAGATTTAGGTGTCATACTCAATCATGATGCCCAAAGATAGAAAACTGACTGTCTTTTTCCCTGGGCCATTTGATAATTGATCTTTCCATGACCTCATCCAGAAGATATCCCCTTAAGTCTCATGACTGAGAAGACGATCATATGCACTTTCTTCATCTAATTACTGATGTGGGGGAAACGACTGATATGAAAGCCTTAGACTGACCATCTAGAATTAATTCTTGTTGGGTAGTCAGCTGTCATAACCATTATAAGCACTTACTACGAGGCCTGACATATTGTGAGACTCAAAAACATCTAACTGGTATCACGGTTTTTCATATCTTGCTTATATTCATAAGTTTTATAATCCTTTTGAATGCACATAGTTTTACCCTGCTTCAACATTTGTGTTTTATCTTCAGTTTTTCTGGTCTGGGAAATTCAATCAAATCATTAATTATCGAATAGGCAGGGTAACGGATGTCTGTCTTTTTTCTGACACCCTATTTGCTTTAATCCTTTCTCACAGATTTATTGTTAAGAATGTATCTGAGTTTTTACTTATCTCTTTATTTAACTCCCCTTGCAGTATGTCTCACTCTTCTCAGGTGGGGTCCACACAGAGAAACATGGTTGTGTAAAATTGATGAAATGACTTAAGTCTTAAACTCTTGGTTGCATAATTAGGGCTCTTGGGCAAAACTTGATAAAGTGTTCTCATGCAGAAAACAGTGTTTCTGTAGAGGAGCTCTGAGCGTGAATAAGACAGGAGAAAAAAGTTGGTAGCATTAGGGTCCATCACTTTTCCACAAGTACAAAAGTGTGGGGCCATCGGAAAGTATCTTTCTGGATGTGTGTATTAGGGGAGAATGACAGAGCTCTCCCAGGATAACCAAGGGAGTGCCATTCATTGTGAGGAGAGGAGGTATCGTGTCAGCACCACAACTGGAGGACAGCTCCCTGCCAGCTGCCCTGATGCTCTCTGGTGCAGAATTTCCTCCCCTGACATCCACATAACACCTGCACAGATGGATAGCCAAAAATACTCTTTGTCTTTTCAAATTACCTTCCCTGAGGAACTGGAAATTCCTCAGTTCAAGAAATATATGAGTTTCTCAAGGCTTAGTACTAAACATTTCTCATCTCTATTCTCTTTCACTGGTTCCCAGATTTTAAATATCATCTACATGTTCATGACTCTCAAATTTATGTATCTAGTCCAGACTACACACTAGTTATAAACTCTTTCACCTGGACATTTCTTAGGGAGAGACAACCATCCACCAAAATTCATCTTGTCCCTTCCCTTGTATAAGGTTATAGCTGGGAAGTGGCTGACTAGCCAGGCCTACATTTCCAAGCACACCTCTTTATCTGGATATGGCCATATGACTAACCCTCACAGTGGAATGTTAGAGTGGGTGATGTTATTACTTCCTGCCCAATGCCTTTAAGAAATAGGCTTGTTTTTCCTACTTTCTATCTTCTTCTAAGCAACTAAGATGGAACCCAAGATAAACCTTGGATGTTACATCTTGATAGTAATAATCTCCAAGGTATGACAGAACTGACATGAGTCTCTGAGTGACTGGTTGGAAGAGACCTACCCGCACTTGCCAGGGAGGTCTTACAAATATCTCACACTGAAAAAACTCCAGGCTTGATTACTCCCTACTCTTCTTCCACTCTTTCCCATTGAAGAAAATAATAAAAATCATGGTCACTTATTACATACTGACTACAATTCTGGAAAGATGCTAGGTGCATTAAATATATTTATTCATTTTTCCTTACAATAACCCTATGAGAGTATTGTTTTTAATCCAAAAAGATATCAAGCAATATACCAAAGGTCAATCAGAAAGTAAGTATCAATGGCAGAATCAAATCCATGCATACTGTTCTTCTCCATTTCACTCTACTGCCTCTGTTTGATTCAAGGGCAATTTTTTTAAGCAGCGAATATACTATTTAAAAAATAGTTGGAGGAGTTGGAGTCAAAAGAAAATATGCATAGGATATAATAAGCTTAGAAGTAAAATTGTTACACAGAAATATTTACCATAGGCTAAACAATGCTGTAGAGGATGATAAAAATATATATACTGTTTAGCTACCCAACTGGTCCCTAAATTACTTAGTAGATGAGATAAAGAAAGAAAATGAATTCACAGTATTAATACACTTGCCTAAATGAGTAAATGAAAACTACCCTTTCAACTGTTTAGGGTACTAATAGCATAGAGAATATTTTTCATGTATTATATTATTTTGAACTATGTTCTTTAGCAGATTTCCACAAATAAAGTATTTAACAGATTTCAAAATATGCAAACTACAGTAATTTCTATGCACACATTTAGGAGGAAGCCAAAACTATACTGGTTAGCAAATGAATCTCTGATTACCTGGAGTGAACCAGAAATGAAGTTAGAGTATAGAGCGGTATGAATATATACCACACTTTCCTCTAAATCGTTCACAAAGATATTTCTTACACTTGAGGTTTGAAAATGATTTGGAAAGAGATAGCTTGAGATAGATTTCTCTGACTAAACTCTGGATTGTAAACATTGTATTTTGCCATTTACATGTACACCCATACACGCACACAGATCGGTTGGATGGATGGATGGATAGATAGATGATAGACACACATAGTCATTTAAAGTCAACCCAGAAGAGGGGCGCCTGGGTGGCGCAGTCGGTTAAGCGTCCGACTTCAGCCAGGTCACGATCTCACGGTCCGTGAGTTCGAGCCCGGCGTCAGGCTCTGGGCTGATGGCTCAGAGCCTGGAGCCTGTTTCCGATTCTGTGTCTCCCTCTCTCTCTGTCCCTCCCCCGTTCATGCTCTGTCTCTCTCTGTCCCACAAATAAATAAAAAAACGTTGAAAAAAAAAATTTAAAAAAAAAATAAAGTCAACCCAGAAGACAAAGTTGAAGTCCCCTAAATAAAATCAACATGCTAACCCCAATATTAGCCTTAAAAGAATAACAGCACCTCAACATAACAATGACTGAATAAAATGGCAATCCTGGGCTGAAATCATCTTTTGTAAATAGTCTTGATTCTATTACAATAATCATTTAGGAAATATTTAGTTTCTACTGGGTATTAGGGACGGTTATAGATACCTAGCATGTACTGGTTTAAAAACAAAATTCTAATTTATGCAGAGTTAAAATTCTAGACAGACAAAACAAATAAAAGAAATATGTAAGTAAATTACATGCTACAATGAAAATCCATAATTGCTATGAATTTTTTCAAAGAGCAGAGTCAGAAAGGGTGACCATGAAGACTTTGAGTGTAAGTGTGTGTAGACTACAGTATTAAATACAGTGGACAGGATAGGCTTTGTTGAGAAGGTAACACTTCTTCAAGTACATGAACAGAGGTGAGACTTAGTCAAGGGGATATCTGAAGAAAGAATACTCTAGCTAGAGGAAATATCCAGTGCAAAAGCCTTAACATTCCAGGCTCAGCGTGCCTGTATCTGAGTAAATAATGATGGCAGTAGTAGTTGAGATAAAAGAAGTAACAGGGAATAGGACCTATAGGTCCTTTGAGGCAGCCGTAAGGATATTGGCTTTTACTCTGCATAAAGTGGTAAACACTTACAGGGTTCTGAGCTGTAGTTACATGATCTGATTTCTATTTTAAAAGGAGAATTGTGGCTGTTCTGTTGCCATTGGCATATATGGGTTCAGGGATGTAAACAGAGAGATCTGTTTAAGTTCTTAAAACCATTCAAGAAATGGCTGGTGTTTCAGATCAGAGAGGTGATAAGCAGTTGTATTTTGGATACATTTTCAAAGTTGAGAAACGGGATGTTCGAATGGATATGAGAATGTGAGATAAAGTGGAGTCAATGATAATTTTCACCAATCACTCAAAATGGTGGAGTAGAAAGTAACTGAAATGGAGAAAAGAAATACCTGAAAAAGAAAGACTGATTGGGATCTCCAAGGAAATGAGTGCCTGTAGGTGGAAAGAAAGGAAGACCAAAGACTGAGTCTTAGAGTATTTCAACAGTTAAGAAAAAGGTCCTGGTTGTAAAGAAAAGTCAACACGGAAGACTAACAAAGAACAAGAAATTAAGTAGGAGGAAACCCAAAAGAATGTGGTGCCCCGGAATCAAATAAAAAAGTGTATTATGGAGGACATGCTCCACTCTGTTAAATTGTGAAGACAGGTCAAGTTCAACAATGATGGAAGAGTGACCACTGACGGGACAGTGAGAGTGAAGCCAGAATGGAGTATGCAGGGGTATGAATATATGAGTTGGAGTGGTCTGAGAGAGGACAGGAGAAGAGAATGGAACAGAGCAAGTCTAAACATTTCTTGAGGAATTTTGCAACAAAAGAGTAGAGCAGTCACGAGTGGAAATCAATCATTTTTTTTTAAGTCTGAAGAAATAACTACATGCTTGGACGCTGAAAAGAGGATCTAGAGAAGGATGTGATGAGATGAGAGAGAGGGGAGAGATTTTAAAGTTAATTCTCAGAGCAGCTAACCTAGAATGGGCTTAAACGCATAAATGACCCTAGATAAAGGTGTGGCGGTTGTTTGGCTCTTTTCTTTGCAGTTACACCAGCCTTGGTTGACCAAGAAGTAGAGAGTGCAGGGCTCCACGGGAACCAAACTGTGAGCCAGCCTGAAAGTGTTGGAATTCCACAGGCTGCAAGGAGTCCTCAACTGGTGATGCCTCACTTAAAGGGAGGCCAGAAATCAGGCTGTGTGACAAAGAAGAAAGGGACAGGGGTTTGGTGAACAGCTAATCATCCTCTCCCACACCTCTAGTTTCCTGATACTTACAAAATAAATGAAAAAAATCAATTGTAGTACTTCTTACTGATTAACAGAATATAATGCATGAAAGAGTAAAAAAAAGGACTTTTTAAATCCAAATTTAATAAAATCAATGTGTGGAAAGTCCGCTTGATAACTGCTTATTCTAAAATAATATACACTACAATTCCATTTGCTTTTACTTAAGGTTAAAGAACAATTTTATTCAATAATATGATTTGGGGAAAGATTTTGGCTCTTGTGTAAAACTTGTTAACCTGGTATTCTTTAAAAAAATTTTTAATGTTTATTTATATTTTGAGAGATGGAGAGACAGTGTGCGAGCAGGGGAGGGGTAGACAGAGAGCCAGAGACATAGTCCGAAGCGGGCTTCAGGCTCTGAGCTGTCAGCACAAAGCCCGACACAGGGCTCGAACTCAGGAGTGATCATGACTTGAGCAGAAGTCAGACGTTCAACCGGCTAAGCCACCCAGGCACCCCTAACTTGGTTACTCTTCAAAAAGTTCTAAATTATAGGGGCACCTGGGTGGCTCAGTGGGTTGAGTCAGACTCTTGGTTTCAGTTTGTCTCAGGTCATGATCTCGCTGGTTTGTGAGTTGGAGCTCTAGGCTGACAGTGCGGAGCCTGCTTGGGATTCCCTGTCTCCCTCTCTCTCTGCTCCTCCCCTGCTCTCTCTCTCTCTCTCTCAAAAACAAATACACATTTTTTTAATTTAGAAATTATAGTTAAGGTCAATAAGAAACAAGAGTGCATTAATATTTGAGTGGTCATAAGAATATCAAATGGATCTTATGGGGTTTGGGGTTTTTTTTTTTGTTTTTTGTTTTTTCTTGTTACATGACTGGTTTTTTATTACAGAATTCAAGTTTAGTATGCATTTAGTAGGGTTAGGGTTAATCAAGCAACTATGGGTTAGGGTTAAGATTGGAATTGAAACTGAGTTCAGAACCAGGGTAGGCATCAGGGTCAGAGGTTAGGGTTAGGTGTTAATTTTAAATTTTTTTTAAATTTTTAATTGATCTCTCTCAGCATCTACAGGTGTTATTGTGTAATGCTGCATTTGTCTTATTCTGTCAACAAATTTATTCAAATCTCATTAATCAGGGGGACAGATCACCTTCTTGGTGCCAATATCCCGCTTTAGAGATGCCCTTTTAAACAAACTTTGACTCTGACTTGGTTTCCTGTAAGATTTGCCTTATTCTTTGTTGAGGAAATTGAAATACATTTTCCTAATCTCTGCTGAAGGAAACCTGAAAACCTAATGTAATTTTCTTTGAATCGCCTCAAACTTTTACCTTTATGCTCAATCTCAATTGCTTTTAATACCCTTCCATTCATAAGATCTGAAACCACATACTGTGTCAGCACTTTGGACTTTCTTCTGAAGGTTTGGGAATTGTCTGATATGTAAATGGAAAACCTATGAAGCTTTAAAGAGTCCGTCCCCAGAGCCGTGTATTCACATTATCACATTATCATTTTTTTCAATGTTGGATCCTCCCTGGTATTCTAAATGTATTGAGGTTGGAAAAAAAGGCATTTATGCTGACATGTACAACGTTACATGAAATAAATAATGTACAACAAATTCTATCTAAAGGAGAGGATATTAGATAATAAGTTTAAATTATCATAATAGAAATGTCAAAAACTGAAATTATGTTATTAATAACTATGACTACCTTTCAGCAGATGTTATCATTAAATAGGAGGTGGTTTACCATCCTAAAAAACAGTTCACCTTAGAGGGAATGAAAGAATCTCAGAGTTGGTAGGGAAACTAGAAAATATTTGGTGCAAGCCTCTGCAACTAATATAAATCTTTCTCACCGAGGCACGCTCTTTCTGGTATCTGAACAGAACAAATGAATGCAGAGATGTGTAAATCATATTTGCCTGAAAACCCTCTCCAAGAAACACTAAGTGCTCCTCTGTCAAGAGAAACCCTTCATTTCCTCCTTGGACTTGATTTGCTAATGTAGACCTTGGTGAATTTTCCAGAACCAGATCTAATTGTGATTTATTTTCTTCAGCCCAGGCCCTCGGTGCCTCTTCCTACAGATGTTTTCGAATATTGAATTGTTCTGAGCTAATTTCATATCTGTCTTATTTCTTTCCACTTTCAAATTTACTCTGACAAGCGTGACTTGTTGGTATCTTTGAGCTCCTCGTGCCTGCGGGCATATTCACAGCCCATGACTTTCAGGAAACTGCTATCACCCCCTTCCACTCTACAAATCCGGTTGAACAAACATGCTTCTATAGTGTAAATGTTCCAAATAAATATGCTGATTTTAGTTTTTGAAGCATCTTTGAGCATATGATACAGAAGTATGCATAAAGGGAGCAGTAAGTGACTACTGTTACCATTTCATCAGGACCAATCTGTATGTTGACACTGTGTGTGTGTGTGTGTGTGTGTGTGTGTGTGTGTGTGTGTGTGTGTGTTTCTTGTAACCCACTTCGTCCTGTCAATGTAGGTCCCTACCCCACTTGGCTGTTCACACGGCACCCCAGTTACTACTCCTATAGTCATTTCTTTCCCCCTATTTTATCACATCAGATCTCTAACTTCCTTAATCCATCAGCTAGCAGCCAGGTAATGGGAAAGATCCAATTAAACATGCTGGTATAGATTTCAATGACTGCTTTCGGAGTGATATGTTTTGTGTTTTCGTGAGGCATCTGGTTTTAAAAGAAAACCCTGTTAAAACAACAATGAAATTAATGTGTTTCCAATACTGGATTTTCACGAAAATTTAAAAAAAAAAAAGAACTCTTCTTGTGAGACAATTTCAAGCCTACAGAGGAGTGACAAGAAAAGAGTTAGGGACACTGTATACCTCTTACTCTTCATTCAGATTCCCTGTTTTGCTCTGTGCTATGCACTTTGTCCTTCCTTTCTTTCTCCCTCTCCCTGCATACACACACACACACACACACACACACACACACACACACACACACACACGGTTTTTTTCTGAACCACTTGAGAATAAGTTACATATCATGTCCATTTACTACTAAACACTTTACATTTTCTCAAAATAAGGACATAAATCATCAAGTGCATAGTTATCAAATTTCAAGAAATTTAACATTGACATATCTAATCAACCTTCTTTCTCCCAATTTTGTCCACTGACCCAATAATATTTTTATAGCATTTTTTTCCCTATCCAGGATAGGATCTAGGCTGGGAACACGTATTTCATGATGATGTCATTTTTAAATATTTCCTTTAACGTAGAATCATCCCATAGCATTTTGTTATCTTTTATCACATTGACATTTTTGAAATTTCTCTTACCCTCTCACCCCTCATAGATGCCCTCGTAGAATGTTTCTCATTTTGAATCTGATTTATGCTTCCTCTGACAGACTCAATACATTTACACATGTTTAGTGGAATGCCACCTGCGCTACGTAGAGTCTTTAGCCCATCACATCTGGAGGCACACACTGTCTACCTGCCCCTCATCGATCATCATTATTTTGATCATTCAGTTGAAATGCTACATAATTTCCCTTGAATAATAACTTTTTTTCCTCTTCCAACTGATAAGTAATTCTTGGGAGACAATTTATGTCCATACAAATATGGTGGTTTCCTTAAAATATTTCCCATGCCCTACGATAATAGCTAGGCGACAGGAAATATTTTAATGGCCACTGCAACCACATGCCAAAACTAACACTATGAGGGTTGCAAAATGATGACTTTCTGCCTCTAGCAGACCTTCCCCCGTTACTACCTGGAAGTTGTCTTCCTCGTGTCTTCCTCTTGCCTCGTGAAGGCAAGAGCCTTCTCTCTCATTTTATTTTCCTGTCTGTGTAGTACCTATGCCTTGATCTGTTATCTATAATCTCTATGACTTTAAGGATACATATTTTCCTAAAGGTTTTTAATTCATTACTGTCCTTGATCATTTTTATGCTCAAATTGTCTAGATTTGGCCAATAGATATTTTCTTTTCGAACTGGTTCTTATGCACTTTTTGTCAGTAACCACCATTTTCCCTTTAATTTTGACATAAAAAGATGTTTCAAGACTCAGATCGAATCTTACTTGACCAAAACATGATACAGTTTCTCCAATCAGATCTGATTCCTTTTAGAGGATAAGGGTATTAGTAACTAAGGTCTGTACTAGGTATGTTTGTTGCTACTGGAATGTCTTTTTCTCCAGACCCATTGAACAGTCTGAGCTGAGAATATATATACATATATACATATATATATATATATATATGTATATATGTATATATATATGCACATATATACAGGCATACTGTATACACAGTATGTATATGGACTATTCACATATACACACATACTTTTAAAGGGCTTCCTTCTTGTTTGTCTCTAGTCCCCATTTATTTATTCCTTTCTTCATAGTGAGAACCATGGCTCCCAACATCATCACCGTATCTACTCATTTTTAAATCCGAAATATATTGAAACATTTAAACATTTCCAGAATTGCTTCAACCGTATATACATGTTTTCTCATTCCTTACTGCTTGCACACAAGTCAGCACATAGCAGGTGCTCTTTGGGTTCTTTGTTTGCCCTTAACAATATTCCCGGGAGACCTACCCATAGCAACTCCTAGAAATATTTCTGTTTTCTTTATAGCTGGAATGTATCCATTTTGCATAGGTGGCCTAGTTTATTCAACCAACCTCCTGTATTTGGTCATATAGTTTGGAAACTTTCTTTGTGACCATTAATAGCTGTCATACATCGATCGCTATGACAAGTATAATAGTGAACTAAATTTAGTAACGTAGACATTCACCTTGCAAGTGAACAGACAACAAACTAGAAGTAGCTATAGATTGGCTTAACTGTGGTCCCTATGAACACTAGCTGGCCACAGTGATGTCTGTTTTATATGTGCTCATCTCTGTGTAAGCCAGGAGCCAGACATGATGTTTCTTTAGAAATACTCTTTAGAAAAACTTTCTTCGTTAGCAAGTAATAGATGGAACAATGTCAGTTATCCATGTGTTAAGTGTGAATAGAGCCTCATGGACTCACCTAAGGTCAAATATTTCTCTCTCACATGTTGCTAGTAGGTTTTCAAGGCCCTTTGCCAACTCCCCTGGTTATTTATTGGCTTTGGTCTGGCCCACTGGTTTTCCCCCGCAATTATTTTTGGTACTAGAGAGCAATTCTGATAATAGCTCCTAGTTTCCTTCAGTTCCTATTCCTCCAAGCCAGACCTTGATTTCATGTCTGATCATACTGTCTTCTAAAAGTTACTATTGAATTTTCACGTACATAGGGAAAAGTGCACATATATACTCAGCTTGATGAATTTCCATAAGGGTAACAAGCACCGAGTCAAGAAACAATTACAAACACCCCCCCCCAAGCCTTCCTTTGTAGAGAACTTGCAGCCACCACCCGCCTACAAGGGGCCTACTACCCAGATTTCTTACAGCATAGGTTTCCCTGTTTTTGCCTTTTGCACAAATGGAAACAGAGAATATATAATGTGTTCTTTTGTGTTATGCACCTCCCTGTTGCAGACTTCACCAACTATACTGCTACCCCGACATTCAGCCTTTATGAGATCAGAGACCTCTCTATACCGATGCCAGGTTGTCTCCACCGACCAGGGCCCAGCTCACCTTCACGTCTGCAACATGTATGTGGATTTGGCATTAGCCCCTTAACATTTAATTCCACATCCCCAAGCGGCACCCAGGTCTGAAGGGAGAATAAACTTTGTTGCCCTGGTTAGTATTTCCGGTCTCCCTCTTACCCCCTTGCTGTTGCAACCTCTGCTATATTTTCTCCCTTGTGGAAATCTTGAGGGTCCCCACAAATGCCATTTCTGACACTTGAACTTCTCCTTTCAGTAGGTGTAGGTATGTGCAACGTTTGTCCGTATCCATTAGAGACATTTAAAAAATAAACATTTTTCATGAAATGTACACCTAATTATATACTATTATTCAAAAGTTCACTGAATCTCATAACTCACTCTGTCAACAAATATTTACTAAGTGCATCCAATGTGCAAAGTACTGTCCTAGCTGGTGAGACCCAGCATTTAACAAGACAAATAAACCTTTCGGAGAATGCACATATGATCACCCACCATTGTATCTTCTCAAATGTGATATAATGGAAAGAGTTAAGACTACAGGGGGGGCACAGGAATCGAGGACCAAACTCGGTCCCTCACCTTTCAGGATCTTGTTAGAGAATTTGACACAGAAGGCATTCATCAGGTAAGTACTCAGGGAATGGCAGAAAGTATTAGCAGTACTGTTTTATCTCAACACCTCTGTGTTTCAACTGAATCCAGGGTAAGATTCGATTCGATTAATTATCCATAGGTTTCATATAATTTAGGGGGAGATTAAGAGTTACTTTGTAGTAAGGGTGGAGGATGGGTGTGTGTGTGTAGGCAGACAGGAGAGTGGGCTTGGTTTCATTATCAGTTACCTTGATTCCAAACATACAATTATCTGAATAATAATTTCTTTGGTCTTTGACTTTAAACTTAAAAATGGGCAACATTGCCACTACTGCTTATTTTAAGTAAAGCTAAAACGGAATACTCCTATGTATTACTCTTCCAGGAAAAAAAAAACAAAACAAAACCAAACAACCTGTCAAATTGTATGTATTTAACCACGCACCAACCTAAACTGGTGTAACTATCTTCTGGTATCACAATCTCAAACTCCTTTCACAGGAATAGAAAACTTCTGTATTTTTTTCTTTTTCAAGTTGTTATCAAATACTTGTTTGTTCCAGGCTGAATGTAAACAGCCTGAATGAATTTAGGATCAATTCAGTCTTTTTCCGTTGCTCTAGGCCATTCCACATAGCTCTATTTTCCACTTTGCATACTGTAACAAAACTAAGAAGCACACAAACAGGACAGACACACTGCAAACAGAATGAACAATTGCGATTGATAAGGGCATCAGATGAACAGCCCCTTTGCCCTGGGCGACTCCGCTTTCATATCTGAGATCCCGGGGAATGTGTTTCTCAACCTGCTCTGAAGAATACTGTGAAGGTAACTAATAAAAGCTGCTGTTTTCAAATAGATACTATTACAATCCAAAAGAAATTAGCAATTAAATCTCAAGATTCAATTGCAGGAAGCTGTTTTATCTTTGGGAGAGCTCTTGTTTGTTTTTTTTGTTTGTTTGTTTTGTTTTGCTTTTTTGTTTTATTTGTTTTTGTTTTTTGTTTGTTTCATTTTTCTGATGGAAAAAAATGTCAATAATTGCTTAGAATGCATGTTTTCTAGAATCTGGTTTTGAAACATTATATACCAAGGAATTAAATGATGTCTATGTCAAACAGTGTTTAGTTCTGAACAAAGTGCTCTGTGAGGCTGGAAACTTGGATACTTTTTATTTATTTATTTATTTTTAACGTTTTATTTATTTTTGAGACAGAGAGAGACAGAGCATGAACGGGGGAGGGGCAGAGAGAGAGGGAGACACAGAATCGGAAGCAGGCTCCAGGCTCTGAGCCATCAGCCCAGAGCCCGATGCGGGGCTCGAACTCACGGACCGCGAGATCGTGACCTGAGCTGAAGTCGGACGCTTAACCGACTGAGCCACCCAGGCGCCCCACTTGGATACTTTTTAAATGCAAACACTTTGCACGGGGTTGGGTGAAGGATCGGTTCATTCTATTTGCATGGTTTTAAAAAGCATCTTTGGCTCATTTGCTACCCCTGAGAGAAGAATTCTGCAAACGTTCCTTTCAAGTTTTGCTTATAAACGAATGAATGCAGAGAATCATATAATTACTCAGCAACTGATCTCCTATGGTTTGACCTGGGCACATTTCTTGAATTCATGAGGACAGATGTACAACTCCTCTTAGAAACCATTGTCTTTCTTATAAGACCATTCCCTATTCTTTCTTAACCATCGACAACACTACTAATCCTTCAGTGGTAGCAAATAGGTTTTAATGGCATAGCTTTATACGGTGCTTTCCTAAAAGTTAGGTGTTAGGGGTTGGATTGCACCCCTCTACAATTCATATGTGGGAGTCCTAACCCCAGTACCTCGGAATGTTATCTTATTTGGAAATAGGGTCATTGCCTATGTAAGTGAAAGGAACAGCTTTGAATTCAAATGACAGCCCTGCCTTAGTTTAAAGCTAGGTTCTCTTTTCTGCTTATTATGGATCTTTGATAAAAAATACAATTGCTGAGAAGTCTGTTTTACAAGCATTGTGAGACCTTTCCTGTAACCCGCTGTGTAGTAGAATGGGCTGTAAAACTTCCTAAATGTAGTCTGATATGTAATGAAATAAGTGATTGTATACAAACTAACCGGCATTTCTCGCTTCTGTAAACCTGCTTGCTTAGCACATTCCTCACCTACCCCCTTCCCCCTTTCTTCCTCTCGCCACAAGTAAAAACCTCCCCTGTGCTATTTGTCTCTGTCTATAAAAACGCTATACCAACCCTATTCGTGGCCTCTTGCGTCACCGGCGACGAGTGCGCAGAGGACCAGGTTCGAACCTGCAATAAACGACCCTTGCCGCTTGGCTTTGACTTACGACTCTGGTGGTCTTTTGTGGGAGGTTTTAGAACTTTGGGCATTACATAAGTAGTTAAGATGAGGTCACACTGCGGGAGACTGGGCTCTTAATCCAGTAGGACTAGTAACCTTATAAAAAGATAAGCCATCATATGCCTGTGTAGCACATTACAGTTAAAATGTGGTCAGCAAGCTTCTTGCACACCCTGAAAGGAAAGGCTTAGGTGAGCCATAGATATGAGGATCACGGTAGTGAAGGTCTATTTAGTTAGCCCAGGATTCTAATCCCAGCTCCACTGTTAATGCACCGTGCGCTCCTTGGAATGTTCTACCTTCTCTATTCCCTAGCTCTTGCGTCTATAGGATGGGCTTAATAATAACAATATTCGACATCATCACATTTAAGTTGTTTCAAAGACTAAATGAGATAAAGGCATATCAAACACTAATGAACCCCCGACAAATGCTGGCTGGCTCTTACTACTTATTAATTGGTGCAGGTAGTTTTCTGAACAACTCTGTTAAATCACAGAACAGATTTCATAGACTTCACGACAGCTGCATATTAATATAATGATAAACCATTTAAATGGCAATTACAATAGACCCACTGTCTCATCCAAATACATCAGTGAAGTTCGTGGGAGAAACACAGATGTTTATCTCAAATAATCTTTTCATTTGGAGGCAAGATGCAATTTTTCTAGAAGTAGAAGTCTATATTTTATTCCTTCCCTACGCTCCTGAAGAGCCACTGATGGTAACTGAGTGAACCGTTCAGACAGCCTATCAGCATGACATCTTTTTTGCCAGAACGATAACACAGCCTATAATTAAGCTAGTTTATTCAAGCAATCCAAATTTATTTGCCAAGACACTTTAACATTCTATTAGTTCTTTCTCAAAGTCAACACTGACTAAATTAGTTACTTGGCAAAATTGTACATACAAGTGACAAACAGTACAGATACCTTCACGGTCACCAAGGGCGCACATATGCCAAGAGCAGCCCAAGACAACCAGGCTTTACTTACAGCCATTGTCCTCATAATTAGCTTTTAGTATTCCCGACGATAGAGCTAACAGCTACTCACTTTAGGTCCTCAAGCCCCTTTGAATATACTGTTCTAGAAAATCTATCTATCTATCTATCTATCTATCTATCTATCTATCGCATGAGGAGGGGAGAGGGGACAGAGGGACAGCGAGAATCTTAAGCAGGCTGCATGCTCAGCACAGAGCCAGACACAGGGCTCGATCCCACAACCCCAGGATCATAACTTGAGCTGCAATACTGAGCCACCCAGGTGCCCCTACAGTGACCCTATTTCTAGGTAAAGCTGTATTCATTATGAGTTACTGGGAGTTAGGATTTCCACACACATATATAATGTTTTGCCTTTTCTTTCTTTTTTTTCAATTGAAATACAATTGACATACAGCATTATATTAGTTTTAGGTGTGCAATATACATTTGTATATATTGCAAAATGATCACCACAATCAAGTTCATTTATTTATTTTGAGAGAGAGAGAGAGAGAGGGAGAGAGAGAGAGAGAGAGACAGCATGTGTGCATGCAAGTCAGGGAGCAGCAGAGAGAGAGAGGGAGAGAGAGAATCCCAAGCAGGCTCCGTGTTGTCAGTGCAGAGACCCTCATGGGACTCGATCCCATGACCCTGGGATCATGACCTGAGCCAAAATCAACAGTCACATGCTCAACCAACTGAACCACTCAGGCACCCCAAATATTCTATAATTATTAATGATAATAGTAGTAACAATGCCGATAAACAATTAGGAGGGGGTGAAATGCGAAGACAAGAAGATGAGCCTATAATTATGGTGCATTGTTCCAAGCAATTTGATTAATTTACCTAATTCTCTTAAAAACCCATAAGACAGATACTATCTTATCCCTTTTACAACTAAGGCAACTAAGTAAGGCCCATAAAAGGTTCATTAACATAGTGAAACATTCACTGTTACTAAGTGTTGGAGTAGGGTTTTGATATTTAAAGTCCAGCTCCAGATCTCATGCTTTCTTGTCCTCTAAATATTTCTTTTATTTAAAATTTTTTTAATATTTTTATTTATTTTTGAGAGAGAGACAGAATGAGTGGGAGAGGGGCAAAGAGAGAGGGAGGCACAGAATCTGAAGCAGGATCCAGGCTCTGAGCTGTCAGCACAGAGCCCAGTGCGGGGCTCGAACTCACAAGCCATGAGATCATGACCTGAGACGAGGTCGGAGGCTCAACAGACAGAGCCACCCAGGTGCCCCTTGTTGTGTATGCAATCAAATTGCTTTCATGTAGTCAAAATAAGCAAACAGTCACTATAATAATGATGCTTCTTGATAAACTGAAAATAGGTACACGTCTCCCAATTGAGTACTGGGGTCATTGTAACTGGCTGTGTAGCTCAGATTTAAGTAACATCATGCCTCTTAGCTTCAGCCCATTTATCTTCAAAATGAGGTACTTCGATTCAATTGTACACTCTTAAGCATCTATCATGTGCTTGGCAGTGAACTCTGCATTATGAGTAGTACAGAGGTGCACCTTAGTCGACACCAACATTCTTTCAAAGTTGGATATTTACATATCCAAATTTACATGATTGATTTAAAGGATATGATTTTAGAATTTTACAGAAAAGTCAGATTTTTGTTCTTTTGTAAGTTGGAAAAGATGTAATTATTTATAGTGCCTTACGATCCATCCCTAGCTATCTCAGAAGATTCATCTGCTGGAAATGACCTTTTGCTTCCCTTCTCTACATCACCAGCTCCTTACCTACTTAGCCAAAAATATTTAGGAACTCAAGAAGTCTTTGTTGACCATGACCCTCAACCACTATGAATGAGGCCTACGTGTGTATGTGTGTTCCCAGAACAACCTGTGCAAGTCTCTTTCACTGACTGTGGTTTATCTCCAATCCTTAGTAAACAGTAGGTGCTCAGTAAGTGCCTTTTCATCAAAGCTCATGCTCTTTTTCTGCAATTGGCACTGCAAATTCTAATTCTAATTCTGCCTTTTGCTTTGGAGACTTAGGGTCCAAATCTAGTTCTTCTTCCTGGCAAGAGCTGCTCAAATATGGAAAACAACACACTCTCTCTTTAACATACATATGAATCACCTGTGGATGTTGCCAAACTGTATATTCTGGTTTTAAAGGTATGGGCTGGGTCCCTGGATTCTGAATATCTAAAGAGCTCTCAGGTGATGCTGTTGTTGCTGATTCAAGACATTCAGATAGTGCCTCGCTCCATCTGGATTTCCATTTTTGTGGCTAGCCAGCATAACCTGTCTTAGCTAATTCTTACAAAGCCTGTTTTGCAGTCTGCTTATCTTACACTTTTGAGTTAGCCTAAGAAGATACGCAGGAGGACTGTAGGCAAAAATGGCTTATTTTCCTTGATTTCCAAAGTCAATAAAAGTGAATTTATTAAGCTAGGTCTGATGGAAACATCGCGGTCATATTTTCACCGAAGTTTAATAGAAAACAGATCTGAAAGAACTGCCCAGACACAATTTGTACTGCGGTGCCTCAGACTCCATGGGACGATCATGATTCAAGTGACGTAATGAAATTAGCGTTCTCAATTATACTTAAAAATGAGTTATTAGTCATTTCAAGCAGAGAAGCACAGATGTATTACAATACACGTGCCAACATGTTAATACGGAAAAGCTGTTACAAAGTGAAAGTAACAGGCTATTTTGAATTTCCAAGGACAGATCCAATCCAATATGACAGCAATGCACCTGGAAGTCACAAATTTATGTAACGTGATTATAATGGTGTGCTTAATATGTGCCACGTATTTTCCTAAGCTCTTCACATGGATTATTAACTTAATACCTATAATCTCTGTTGAGGTAAAGGAAGTAAGGGGTGTTATTAGCTGCATTTTACAGGTGAAGAGATTTAAGCCCAGAAAGGTTAAGAAATCTCCTCAAGCCACACAGATCTCTGTGAAAGGTGGTCCGGTGCCACAGTGCACCAGTGAGCTGCTATTTCCACTGCCTCTCAGGGACTTGTGGCCACCAAACAGCACATTTTGTCATTGCCCTACGTTCTCCCATGGAGACATACTGCTACTCTCCTAACTTCCACCAAGCTCCAATTTGAGTGGAGTAGACACGCTCATCTGAAACGATATTATTCATTATTATTATTCAGAATATTTGCAGGTACCTATCTATCAACGCTTTATATAAATTTGCATTCACCTGGACTCATTCAATCCCTTGTCACCTAAAGCCAACCTTAGTCTCACGAGACAAATATCAGCGTCTCCATTATTCGAGCCCAGAGCCAAATAAAGCACCTGTTAATATCATTTTGCTTAATGAGACCACTTTCTCTTTCAGCATGCTCTTCAAGCAATCAAATATACTTAAGAAATTTAGAATAATGATTACATATACCTCGTTTTAACTCATCAATGAAAAATGCGCTACACTGTGAAGAATAATATACTGTTACTTCATTGCCTGTAAGAAGCCATATCATATAAGATGATATCATCTTCTTTTACCTAACAGTGTATGTCACTATTATTAATACAACCTTATTTTTATCTTCCAGATTTTTGGCAAAAATTAAACACATAACCACATTGGCTAGAATGGTTCTTCCACATGTGTCTATGTGTACAATATTGAATGACTCAAAAAATGTGTCTATGTGTACAATATTGAATGACTCAAAAGGTGATGCAAGACAAAATCCTATGACCCCTTAAAATGAGAATCTCACAATACAAATGTGGATTTGGAAAGGTGATCAACATTCACTACTGGAGGCATTATAGTATATGCAGAAGGATCTGGAATATCCACTCAACTTATTAAAATTCATGAGATTTTAAAAATATCTCCCAGCCTACGAGGGGTGTAAACAGAAAAAATGTATTTCACAGAAATAAGAAGCTTATTCTAAATTCACTCTGGAATATATTTTTTTTTTCTATACAAGTCCTAAAGATGCTTATCCCGTTTATATCAAGGGCCATTTTAGAAAGGGTTTAATGCAGATTATTCTGCTATGTCTTATTTCTCAATAAGTTACCCATAAACTTGTTCTGAATATGCCTGCCTAGTCCTTTCCCCAAATAATGGATTGCAACCATAATGCGCGTGCATACATAAACAAGTAAGTTCACAGCTATTGTTGAAACATATTGCATTAGTGTCCTAAGTGAAGAAGGGATGTTATCATCTGATGGAAGTTACAAGAGCAAGCGAGAGGGATGGTTATCTTCCTCTGTAGTTCCAAAGGCAGAGAAAAATTTCTAGAGTTGCTCAAAAGAGTCTAAGTATACTATTGAATTGCGAAGTAGTTGTGCTTTACGTTTATAACTGGAACAGATTTGGAAGTGATTTGGAAAATTAACACAACCACTATACAAATGGTTGAAAAGAGAGGACAGAATAATTCTTTCATTTTTACACAATATCCCCTTACATGGCTCATTGGACACATGACCATCATTATGGTAACAAATAATTCGTTCCAAGCACTGCGAAGGCACTTGGCACTGAGCTAGGCCTACCAGACATGCTCTACAAGCCCAGCCGGAACCACACGGTCAATCGATGGCCCCACTCCATTTGTTCACTGGAAGATACGCCAGAGGTTTGCTTACATCTCCCTTCTCGTTTTAAGTCAGGCTTCTGTCACAAAAATTTTTTCAGATATTTTAAACCACAAATAAGAGTAAACAGAGGTAGAATATATCTGGAAAGGATAGAGGGGGACTAAACTAAAATGATCATAGCAGATACTCTCACTGAAAAGAAACACTACACTAATTTTGTAGAACGCTACGAGTTTTGTAGATGCTTCTATACAGGCACATGATACCGTACATGTTTCTCAAACTCTATAGCTTGATAAATTTCTTTACTTACATAATCTCATGTAAACCTCCCAAGAGACATTACTCCCAAGTGACTTCTCCGAGTTTATAAACTGAATATACGAACCCAGATACTTGAATTCAGTCCTTTTGAATCCAAATCTTGGCTTTCACTTAGGGAAACCTACTAAGTGAACCTACTTACCTACAACCTACAAAGATGTTTTAGGAACTTTTATTATGTAGATATCAGTTGGTAAGATATTTGATTAAAAAGGAGGTAGAGAATACATATTCCAGCTGTTGAACTGATATTCAAAAAACAAAGAATTTAATCAATTAATGTGCTGTTATTTGCTTTTCGTATTTTTAAATGTTTCAAATGTATTAGAAACAATGAAGTTTTTTGTGTGAGTACGTATGTGGAAAAAAGCGTGTAAGAGATCCAGGTTTCTAACTTACCTAGCAAATTAATATTTTATTTAATATTGCTTAGAGAATATGGGCTTATATATATATTCCTATCTTCTTGATAAATATGTAATGATGTCATTGAAATATAGTAAACATTTCTGTTCTGTGGGATTCTCCATCTAATAAATTCAGTGGTGACTGATCTCTGGTTGAAACCTGCCTACTATCAACAAAGGGGATAAAACTCCTTTAAAAAATAACTAGGGATATATAAGCATTTTCTCACCATTTAACAAAATTTTTTTTAAAAAAAAAAGAAAAACTACATTTAAGTTATAGGTAAACTTGTACTATGTTACTATCCTGCAAAACAATAATGGTATGTAAAGAAGGCATTCACTATTAATACTTCAATTTCCTATTTTGGATCCAAATATCTGCATTCAAAAACCGGTAATTGAATTTCCCAAGCAAAACTAAATGCAGCCTCCCAGCAAAAATCTGCTGGAATTCTTATTTAATGTAATGCTGAATGGACTTTTGATAAGAAAAGCTCAGACAGACTATTTCCTCTCTCTCCTACAGATTATACTTAGGAAACCAGAAAACACCTCAAGAGCAGTATGCAAATTAGAGTTTGTGGAATATGCAAATGGGATGATTTTTCGGCGGGGGGAGGGGTAGGCGATTTTACCAATCTATACGTATTTTTCTTCTACATTAGAAAGAAAATTCTGAAGAGAAGGAAATGGCATTGTGAATAAAGTATAAAGAATTCCATTATGCCTAGGATTATCACTGAGGAATGAGAAGGTTTGACTAGCCAAGCACATTTAGCAACTCACATCTTTGAGTATTAAATATTCAGATAAACCATTCTTCAGGAATATTTTCAAGAGCCATCATCATCTCACAATCAGATTCCACAGTTAGATTCACGACTTTAAAATCTTGTTAAGCTGTCATAATTTCTCATCGACAGGACTTGTTTTTCACGTATTTTAACATATTATCCAATAGATTCTCCACAGGAACATTTAATAACAATATGACAAAAGAATCGGCTGTGTTGTCCATCCCCCTATAATTGCAGAAGGAATAACCATTTGACATTTGTTCAAAGTAACACTTAAGTGATTGGGTTCCCATTAATGTGTCTTCTTCTCAGGTGATCAATCATTTTAGGAAGGGCTGAGGAAAGCAACTTCCTAACCAGATCAGCTTAAAAAATGTTTAACTATCTGAAACTTCCCATGGTATAGGGTGTTGTCCATCAAATGGCTACCCAAATCTGTTTCAGAAATCTCTTTCATTTAAGTGCTGGGGCGCCTGGGTGGCGCAGTCGGTTAAGTGTCCGACTTCAGCCAGGTCACGATCTCGCGGTCCGTGAGTTCGAGCCCCGCGTCAGGCTCCGGGCTGATGGCTCGGAGCCTGGAGCCTGTTTCCGATTCTGTGTCTCCCTCTCTCTCTGCCCCTCCCCCGTTCATGCTCTGTCTCTCTCTGTCCCAAAAATAAATAAAAAACGTTGAAAAAAAAATTTAAGTGCAATACACATCATGTTAAGCAGTGGTCGGACTACAATAAAATTTAATATTTAATGTTTAATAAACTTATGTCCAAAACATATTTTCGTCGAGATCTGTAATTGCTAAACGTTAATCACTCAATGCATGCTAAGACATAGCTCTAAAGTCCTCAAGAATTTTTAGAAAATGAGTTTTACTTCGTTTAGGATACGTCAGAGCAATGGACCATTTTCACATTAGCGACGATGAAACCATAATCATTATGTTGCAGGCTCACTGGCACTCAAAAATATTTCACAGCATAGTTTCTGTCTCACACTTGTTTTGACTTCTATAATTTCATAAGTAGCTCACTATACTTTCACGTAGAAATAGTCACTCCTCGCATACTTATTTTTAACAACAAAAATATATATATAGGACTTGAAAGGAAGAAACAAGACGAACGTCAGAATGGCAGGAAACAATACACTCCACACCATCAGAAAAGGTGGAGAGCCCTGAATGGAGATGTAGTCTACCTTCACAGTTGGTGATATTTCCATTTCATGGCCTTGTCTCCTTCACCCAACACTTGGTATCTTATGTAAACCAAGAGTCCAACTCACCCTGGAAAATTCCACCTTTCTTAGCTCTTTGAACTTACGTCTCTGTATTTAGTCAGAATGAGCTATCCCTAACTGCTACGTACCTGGTAAGTAAAGTAAAACCCAAATACCTCTGTGTTTTAGCAGCCATCACTCTCACTACGATAGGAGAGGACTGGGAACTCTCAATCATGGGATGGACACTTTATAAAAATAGAAACATGCAAATTGTTTGGAGTCCAGTTTGCAGCCCTCAAATAATTTCACCAACATGATAATCTGATTTCAAGTTAGAGTCCACAGAGGGTTGGAAAACAATGAATGCTTTACTGGCAGAATTTGTGTTCTGAACCTTAACTGTCTACTCGCAGTTGTCTGGTTGGTCTGTGTGGTCAGACTCTTTCTCTGCTAAACTTTGAGGAAGGTCCTTTCTAACAACCTAATATCTAATATCACAATAAAACCTAACGTCACAATAACCTTCCTCCACCCCCACCCTCCCTATAGGCCAGAAAACATCTAACATACGGTTTTCAGTGCTGGCTATACATCACAATGACCTGGGGAACTTTAAAATCCTGATGCCTACGTTATACCATAGACTAACTAAACCAAATCTCCAGAAGTGGGACCCACACATCCACAAATTTTAAAGTTTTCTAGTTTATTCTAGTTGAAAATTACTTCTCTGTAGATTAGGTTTGGGGCTTTGAATTACCTTAATTGTAAGAGGAAGACTTTCCATAAAGAGACATTTTCTCCACTTCTTGCTTCCTACAGCTTATCCATCTCAATATACACGTTTTTGTCATATCATCATGGCTTGGTAAAAGCTATTTCTAAAGAACTACTCTGGAGGACTTTTTATTATCAGAGCATTATATCCTTATTTTACACACCAGTTACGAACACTGGTTCCTGCTATAGAGATGACCACCTACCCAAACTAGGAGCTCTAAACTCTGTCTACTCACAAAGATTACTGGAGGATTTTTAAAATATAAATTCTCTAAGGGGGAGGGGCATTAATCAGGTTGAAAATCCCCAGCACTCTGCCTAATACTGTGAAGGATGCAATTTAAGAAGTGAACCTCCTCTTTCTCCTCCTTCTTTCTTCCTGTTTAACATTGATGGCTTTACTTGGCTTTGGTTATGGATGCTTTTCTAAATAATTAAACTAGACTAGATCCCTCAAAATTTAGTATTTTAAAATAATTTATTCAAGCATGCTGAACATTTGGAGTCACACAACTTTCCAATTTAACTGAAATATTTTAAGAGTAAGTGGTTTAAACTATTTTTCTCTCACAATAACAGAATGAAGTAAATATAGATCTGCAATAAAGGTCTAGACCACTAATATAATAATGGCCTATAGTAAAATATGGGGCATTTCTTTTCTTGCCCTATATTACTGTTCCTACTCCTCTAAATTATATTCTCACAATTCAATATTTTACCTGAATTGGAAGATCTCTGTCTTCAAAAAAAGCTAGCATTGTCATTAACCTAATTTCTATTTACACAATTTGGATTTCATTGATCTGGGTGTACCTGGAATCCACGAACTTTAAAACCTGTTTAGGTGATTCCAATGGACACTGCATATTAAGACTCATTGCCCTGAGCCTTGGGCAGAAATTGCAGCCAGAGAAAACTATTTTTTCAATCAACAAGACTCACTGAGTGACTGACTGACTCGATGAATGAATGGCTTCCTGATGGCTTTGGTCAGACAAACAGTGACAAGTGTATACACCTCAGAGTGAGGACCAGCAACATTTAAAAAAATTAAAACTGTTTGGGGGAGGGGATGTTGAGGGTGTTGCCTGATGTGCTCCAGAGCTATGGCTGGTCTTCCATTTGGTTTTTCTTTAAAAAACAAAACAAAACAAAACCATTTTTCTATCTTATTTTTATCTTTATACATAAATGGTCAGTAACTCAGTAAATAGTGCTTCGTCCGAACAGGCCCGGATTAAAGCAAAAGACAAACTGAACTTGCTTCTGGCAGGTGGTAAAGTGCTTCAGACTCCACAGCCCCCTGCCCAGTGCCCGCCAGTTCATCCAAGCTCTGTTGGCAGTAGACCTTTTCTCATGTTGTCCTTTAATGATTTAACTAAATACCTCCAAACAGAAACAGTCTGAGGCAAGCGAGAGTGAGGGGGAGTAAGGAATGGAAACCTAAGTCAGGATTTTTTTTTTTTTATTCTCTATCCTTAACTCACTTTGGTATGTTGGTACAATTTGTACCATTTCCATTCTGTACTCCAGAAAAAAATATAGTAACTTGAAATACCGTGTTTAACAAAATTCTAGTATCCTACTATCATGAAATTATTTACCTTTTTTTTTTGTTTTGTTTCAGGTTTAACACAGGTTTCTTGGGAGGTTTTGATTTCGGTGAAATATACTAGAAACCAGGGAAGGGGGGACGCATCCACTCTGCAAGATAAGGGTTTTCTACCATTTAGGAAAGGCAAGAGGTGGGGCAGGGCACACTGGGATTTTGATCCATTTCCCCACCTCCTTTTGCTTTGCTCACATTTTTTTCTCTCTCAGCAAGTACCAGAGGACACGAACACAAAGACGAGAAACAAAACTGACAAGATAAACCTTCAGCCGGGCCACCACCAAACCCTCTCCACCTCCCCAGATCGTGCCAGGACCTGGACAGGCTGAGGTCACACATCTGCCACTCAATTCTGTGTTTGCCTTTCTGACAGTGACTCACCCAGATGTTCCCATCTTGATGATAGGGTTTCCAGTTTCTCCCAGTGTCACTGTACAGCATGCGGTATTGGGTCACCCAGTCTGAGCTGCTGTATCTTCCTTGGGTTGCAATGGCACTGATCTGCTTCCGATTGCCAAAGTCAACCTGAAGCCATTGGTAATGGTCACTGTCGGATGGAGACCATCCCCCAGCACCTGAAGAACGTTAAGGCAAGAGAGGAAAACAGATATTTAGAGCTGAAATTCTACTGTTGACAATGGATTTATCTACATCTTTCAATTGGCCTTAGCAGTGCAACATACATAGACATATTATGGAGTGTCCTTTATAGATGCCATTGGGACTTCAACTAATATTCTTCCAGCTGGGTAACATTGATACTCTAACCTCTTTATGGTGTAATTATGTGCTCATTTTCTCCTGAGCAAATGTCTTCATCATTCCTCAATTAGATCTTATTAGTACATGTCAGAGTCTAATTGGCTGAGGGTTGATCAATTTACCATGAATTCTTCAACTAAAAATCACTAGGAAAAAAAAATGTAACAATCTATTAATTCCTCATGTGGGGCTTTATGTTTGAGTAGATTACAAATGGAACAAAAAGCAATTATGTACAACTCTAAAGTCTATTTTGCTTTAAAAATTTGGGAGCTCAAAGAATACTCATAGTTCTTAAGATGAGGCCTAATCTTACATTAAGCTCTGTACTCATGAGAAATAAGGTATATAGCTACTCAGGTAATACGTTCACTAACATTTAAGAGATAAACAACCAACGCCTCTTGATAACAACATTTCTAGGAAAATCATTTCAGTTACTAAATGAAGTAAAACTCCTTTTGGTAAAATATAATAATTGTCAGATAACAAAAAGGTAAAACTATCTTTAGAAATAGAACATTAATATGGAACAACAATACTCCTAGTCTATACCACTATGGAAAATAACGATGGTTGTACATAAATACATTACAGAAAATATGCCATCATGCTTAGTGCTAAGGAGCAAAATAATTTTTTGAGTGAATTTGGCTACCAATGGGAGCAAATGATAATGAAATATTCAATAAATCATCCAATGTACAGTATTTAGATATATATATGCATCACTTTTCAAATAAAAAAACTTAAAAGCTGACAATAAAATAATTTATTCTATGAGGGCCACGGTAAGGGAAATCATTTTGTAAATCATCACAGATATATCATTCATTTAATGATGTTTATATGGCTTATTTCTGCTTTCGGCTATGATAGAATACCCTTCCTGCCATAAAAAAAAAAAATCACATAACTACAAAATGTATAAAATTACCCTTTATAGGGATTAGACAACAGACAGTGCAGGATCCCTGATCCACAAGAGAAGATAAACAAATAAGGTGATGCCTGGTTCACTTTCTGGATTTTGGCACATGGAAGAGTGCCCCAAACAGAGTTCAGCAGTGTCACTGAGATGAAGATACATCAAAATCAAAACTCCATCCTACAGATGGAATCTGTAGTACAAAGTACCAGGGAAGGGGCAGCTGTAAAGAGAAAGAGCCCTGAAAATCTGCATAGCATCACCAGAGAACCTCTGGGGACCAGACTTTGTATGAATAGCACGCTGTGTATTTGCAGACCAACATTCCACAAGCCCAGGTCAAGGCAATTATGAAATGAACGACAACCCAAAGGTGAACAGGGCCAGGAGTAGTTTCATTTCACACTAAAGAAGATTGAGAGAAGTTGTTGGAACAATGCTAGGCATCTAGCGGATGTCTCAGAAAGATTAGGATGATTGAGTCCTAAAATAAGGGCTACTCAGGACACACCTGAACAAAGATTGGTAATAAGCCTGAAAAAGGATCAGTCAGACCTACAAATAAATTAACTCCTTGCTCAGTCAAAACGCAACACTTCATTAAGGAAAGCCATGAATGGTCAGAAGCTCAGTGACAGAGCATCCATAATGCTCAGTATAGATTTTTTTTAAAATATTGGACATTTCAGGGAGCAGGAAAAAATGACTTACAACCAGAGCAAAGACAGCCAATAGAATGACAGAGATGATAAAATTAGCAGACCAGGACTTTAACACTGAGCCTATACATTCGTTCATTATTTGAAAGAAAATATACAAATCGTGAAGAAACAAATATGAGATATTAATGGGGAAAGATAAACAAAGAGAACAAAATAGAAGTTTCTGAACCGTACTTATACCTGAAATAAAACATGTACTGGATTAGAAACTGAGAAGGAAACATTAATGTCTGAATCCAGGACCACATAAACCCTTCAAATTGTAGCTCAGAAGGGACAAAAGGCTTAAAAATGGACACAACTCCAGTGGCCTGCAGGACAATATTAAGTGTCTTAACAATCATGCAAATAGAGAACTAAAAGCAGAGAAGGTAGAGATTGAGGCAGAAAAAAATCAATTTGAAGAAACAGTGGCTGAAAATAATAAACCTAGATATCTAAGGAATTCACTGAGCTGTGAGCAGGATAAAAGGATAAATACAATACAAAACAAAACACCAAGTCTCATCATAATCAATTGGTTAAAAAAATAATGCTAAAGAGAAAAATCTCAAAAGTAGCCAGAGGACAATAATATCTTAGCAAAAATGATGGAAGGTGAAAGACAACAGAATGACATTACCTGTTACGATGAAAAGGAAAGGGAAAAAAACATATGTCAATCTAATGTTCTATATCCAGCAAAAATATCTTTTAAACATGAAAATAAATGATATTTAGGGCAAAAGCTGAGAAAATTCATCACCAATAGGTACATACTTTAAGAAATGTACATGTTTCAGCTTCCAGGAAAATTTACCATATTGAAACTCATATTTACTCATATCATATCACATTTACTCATATTTATACATATCACATTTACTCATATCACATCGTATTTACTCATACCATATTGAAACTCGTATCAAGAAGTGAATGCTGATAATGGTAGACGCAACAGTAAATACAAAGTATTTGTTCATGTTTTCAAATTTCTTTAAAAGATAATTGAGCATTTAAAACAAAAATAGTGTCAGTGAATTTGAAGGTTTTAACAGAGGTAGAAGTAAAACATACGACGACAAGTACACAAAGGACAGGGGCCAGCACAGATATATTATGTATCGAGGTCCTCATGTTACTAGGGTGTGGTATAATACTACTTGACGGTAGTAACCCTATATCAAAGGTCAGCAAACTTCCTCTATAGAGGGTTCAATACTAAATATTTTAGGCTTTGCAGGCCATACACCTCTGTTAGAAATACCTCTGCTGTTGTTAGGATGAAGCAGCCAGAGAAACAAGGGTGTGACATGTTCCAGTACAACTGAGGAACTCACTTCTCCTTCAAGTACCAGCCTGTTTGCTGCAAACATTACCTCCTGCAGTGGACGTCATTCAGGTTGTTCTTTATGAAAGGAGGAATTCTTCCCTCAGTTATTGTCTAGAGACTGTAGTTAGCTGTAATTCCTGTTTAGGAACTCCCTGAGTAAAAAAGAGACACTCTATCCAAGGGCGCATTCCTTCTTGGGGTCATACAGATATAATGGCCAGTCAACTTGGGAAAACTCTGGTGGGTCATCTCAGTTTGCAGAACTCAGTGAAGCCTCCATTGACACTCCATTGCATCTCAACTTCTCTCTCTGCCTTTTCCTGCTTCATCCCCTTATCTCCCACAGGTTTCCATCCCAAAAAGTACTCTGTAATAAATTCCCTACATGCTCTTCTCCATGTTAGAATTTGTATCCTGGGGAATCCAATCTGCAACACCTCCTTGGAACCACTCTTCCGAGAATCCGCTCCCTAACAATGGGAGTTAGTTGTCTCTGTCTTTGTGCACTATCTCTATGCTGTTTTTCCCCTCTTGTAGTATCTAATATTCCCTATAGTGATGCATCATCCACACGCTTATTTTACATAGAATTCTGTAATTTAGAGGAGCTGTAGATGAACTTCTGGGATAATAAGTACTGAGTAATCAAGAGATTATAAATATATTTTCTTATCTGTTAGATATATTGTTCCAAATTTAGGAGAAATTCTCCAGCTAACTGTATAAAGTTCTGTCTCTGTGTTACTAAGAGCAACACGGTACTTTGGTCATTGAAGTAAATAAGCAATCATCACAATGACTGAAAAGGGGAAAATATGAGCAATTAATTGCTGGATGAAATTGAGAATATTTCCCCTAACTACTCCTCAAAAAATATTCCAGTATAAATTTTCTTAAGTTACCCATTTTTTGCTGCATTACAATTTTTCAATAAGGAGGCAATTAACATACAACTACTTAATTCCAGGGGCATCAGGGTGGTTCAGTCAGTTAAGTATCCGACTTTGGTTCAGGTCATGATCTCATGGTTTGTGAGTTTGAGCCCTGCATCTGGCTCTCTGCTATCAGCACAGAGCCCACTTCAGATCCTCTGTCTCCCTCTCTCTCTCCCACAACCCCCACCCATTCATACTTGCTCACTATCTCAAAAATAAACATTAAAATTTTTTTAATTAAAAAAAAATTAAAAAATCCAATGACTTAATCCCGTTAATCTCGCTACTTTAAAAAGCAGAATTTATTGTCCACTTTAAGGGAAGCAAAATTCTAAAAGAAGGGAAACTCTAAGTTCAAAGTTATTCCTTTATAGAAGTCTATGTGGAGAGAATAGTGATTAACCTCAAGGGGAGGGCAAATGTCAGGCTTTTGTGAAGAACATGGTGGAAAGATCGATGAAAAGTTTCCTCTTTCTCTTTGATCTATAAAGCAATGTAATTTGGGGAAGTTGATTACTTTGTTCATTTGGCTTGTGAAATGTGTAACCTCTATCGATCCAAGGATTAAGGATGATAACTCTTTCATCACAAAAACCTCAGAAAAATAGGGTATAAGAGAGCAGAAGTGCTCCCCAACATATTGTGGAGAGTATAACAGGGCAAATGTGTTCCCAGTAGAGACCATGATAGCACAAAGGAAAAAAACTGCCAAGTTCAAGAGGAGGTAGAGGAGGTGGAGATACTGAATAGTCATAAACTCTTAGTTTCTAAGACAACTCTCATTCACATTTGGAGATAACAGAACTCAAAATATCAGTAGATACCGAGTAAATGGTTAGCATGAACTGAAAGATGTGCACTTATATAGAAATTTTACCATTCCTTAAGCAGTTTCCTCCCCTTTTCTCCCTCTCTTATTCTGCTTCCATTCATCCATCCCTCTCTTTCTCTCTTCTCTTTTTTCTCTCTCACTCACATGCATACATCCCTCGTGTGTGTGTGTGTGTGTGTGTTATAAAGATGCACAGTGTTTGTATTCTAGCTTCCCACTCTACTGGAGTTACTTGAGTGATAAATTATAACAGAGAACCTGGAGAACTGGGTGGGACTACCACTCTAAACTTCATGAAAGCTTATAATGATGATGGCCCTTTCTGCTTTGTAATTTGTAAGTTGGTACCTCTGAGAGAAAAGAAAAACTTAGTAGGTGGTTCAAGAGAGGGCTTGAAATTTCTTTTCTAGTGATAAATGGCTCCTGCATAAACATGATGCCCAAGTGGGTGGTTGTGACACCACCAGAGATTATAAGCCTAGATTCTAATTTAAAAGAAAAAGGCAGAAGAAATTTTCAATTAAATATAGAACTACCTTTAATAACTGGTTGAGAAATATGTATCAGATGAAAAGAATAAATTGAAAAGGAGACTTTGGGGGCAAGATAGCATTATGAGTTCAGGCCTGAAGGCCTCCTTCTGCTCTAAATATACAGTATTTTTAGATAAGATAGATAAAAATAAAATTGAAAAAGACATAGCCAGGATAAAAAAATAAGATAGGCATCTCCATGCACAAGAAATACAACCAAAATGCAAAGCAGTGAGTAGGACCAAAGCAGAGGCTGGCTGGAGTCAGGGTCTGGGAATACACAAGAGGTGGTGGGGCACTAGTTCCTGGGGAATATTGTTGGATGGGAGTGTCCCCATCTGTGTCAGAGAAAGGAAGCCTGGGTCAGGGTTGAAAGTTAGCCCAGGAAAACTTTCTTATCAAACGAGACTGAAACAGCTGCTTATTGACTTGGATCTATGGTTTACAGGAAAGCGTGCCCAGAGAAATTAGAAACCAGGTATGCATGTGCTCGGCACCACTGGCTTAGTCATTGGACCTTTGATTCTCTGATAACAGCCCCAGACAAAGGCACAAGGCAAAGCAGGTAAGATGTGGTCCTGGACTGAAGATGTGGGAAGCTGGGTAGAGAAAGTTACAAGTTGATAGGGAATTGAGAGACAGACAGAGACAGAGAGACAAACAGACTGGTCGTCAAGAAGAGTGGGCAAACCAAAGTTTCAAATCACAGGAAAGACAATAAATGGCACAAAACTGGCTAAGGAAATCAGAAGTTCAATGGAAATTAACTCCAGATGTAACAGTCATTGAGGACCATGGAAATATACTTGTTTTAGGTTCTTAAAAAATATAAAATAAGTAATGTCATCCATTAAAAATAGCAGTAATGATCAGACACAACCAGGGGAAATAAAACGTTTGCAGACAGATACTAAACAAACAAACAAACAAACAACAAAAAACAGTGATCTTAGAATAAAAAAGAATATAGTCATCAATAGGAAAAAGAAAACTTCATCAGAGGAAAATCCACAAATTACATGTCATCACAAAAAGAATCAATCAGCTGAAATGTAATATTGAAGGATTCCTACAAAAGTCAGCACAGGGGCTCCTGGGTGGCTCAGTTGTTTTAGGGTCTGACTCTTGATTTCAGCTCAGGTGATGATTTCACGATTCATGGGATTGAGCCCCACAGAAGACTCTATGCTGACAGCATGGAGTCTCCTTGGGATTCTCTCTCTCTGCCCCTTCCTCTCTCAAATAAATAAACTCCAATAGAAAAAAAGAAAAAGTCAACACAGAAAAATACAAAACATGTTAGAATTTGGAAGAACTGCTTTTGACCAAGATGGAGTCACACGACTCCATGATGAATTTACTTTCCCACCTGAAACGATGAAAAAGCAGACAAAATGCATGAAACGACAGTTTGCAAGACATAAGATGTGAGGCAACCAAGTGCTGAGATCCCTGAGATATGGGACAAATGAAGTGAGTCCTACTTCCCAGCTTCCGATCTTGACAGGGTTTCCAGGGTGAGACATAAGAAAGAACCCAGGCAGAACATGGCAGGGTCCTTGAGTTGAGAAGACAGAGCTGTGAGACCAGGTGGTTAGAGTCAGAAGCAAAAGAAAGGGCAGCAGGGGGTCTTCCTCAAGTCTTCACCTGAATAACGATTAGCATACACATATGAAGAAACCTCTCAGAGCTGAGAGCAAAGAATCCTCTGAATGGAGGAAGGTACGTCTTCTTCCTACAAATTACCATATGATCCCACCACCCCCCTCGTAGGTATTTTCCCAAGAGAAAAATGAAGCATGTAAACATAACAACGTCCAGGACATGGTGTTCTTAGCACCTTTCCTTGTAACAGCCCAAAGCTGGAAACAGCCCACATGTTCATCAACAGATGAACAGCTTAACAAATGATGTATATCCATATGGCAGAATACTATTCAGTAATAAAAAGGAATGGACATTGGTACACGCTACATGACTAATCTGAAAACAACGATGCAGAGTGAAAGGATCCAGGACCGAAGGAAAAAAAGTGCATATGGTACAATTCCATTCATACAGAATTCTAGGAAATGCAAACATATAGGAACAAAGGCAGATCAGTAATTGTTTGAGGAAGGGGGAGAAGGAGGGGCAAAGGAAGAGGATAGAAAGTGGCAAAATAAAACTTCTTGGGGTAATGGGTATATTTGTTACCCTGACTGTGGTGATGGCTTCATAGGTGTAACATGTATAAAATGATCAAACTGTACAATTTCAATACGTTAATATTAGCATACATCCATTACACATCAATAAGCCGTTACAACTTGTACACCTGAAGGACAAAGAGGGAGTTTCACTGATCAGTCTAAAAAGTTCTGGAATAAAACAAATACATAGAAAATAAAGTAATGAAGAAGAATTTGAAGAAGCAGTGATGGAGACTTTTTTTCAAAATTGAAAAAAAAAACAAGACATGATTCTTTGGATTGAAAAGATCTTGTGAACACTGAAAAGCATGTTCAGTATGGAAAGTATATCACGCCATGCAAATGAAAGATGGCCTAAAATAATGAGACTGATGGAAATGCGATATTTGAACAAATAAAGCTTAAGCATACAGTTGAGAATTAGCTCATGGATAAATAAAAACCAGTTAGCATCTGAAGACGTGCTAGAAGCTGCCTGCGAATGAGCTCAGATTTTATTTACAGTGGGACATGAACAGCTAGAAGATGTGACATGTGACCTACTTAGAAGTAGCAGAATAGGCTCCAACCAAGTGTGGACACCTGTTGATTGGAAGCAGAAAAGGGGGCCGTGGCCATTAATTAACAACTGTCATGAGCCAGAGAAGCGAAAATGGCAATGCCACTGTCATTCCCCAAATAGGGGACAGTTAATGCTTACAGAATGTGAAAACAAAAGAGTATGAAGGTACATTTTGAAACAAAACAGAAAAAAGAAGTGATTTCATCAGGCATCATTAGACGACAAGAAAACAGAATGGCTTGTCTTCCATTTCTGGCTTCTTCAGCGAAGATGACAGCTTTCGCTTCATGCTGGGAGTAACAGAACTGATCGCTGAGGACAGGGAATTACCTCCTGTGACAAGTTAGGACATACGCGGAGAGGTAGAGCTCCTTTAACTTTTTCAGATTATATCCCAAGAGGCTGCCATCATTCATAGATAGAGCCTTGCTTCTCTGAATATTTATCAAAGGAGTTACCAGAAAATTAGACACACACACACATGAATTAAAAGCAAGGGACTTAGTAAATCTAGACAAAAAATAGATAAGAAAGCTCTTCCTCAAAATCTGGGGGTTATGAGCATTTAGAATAAAAGAAAAAAGAGGGGGTTGGTCACACTGAAAGTGGTGTTGGTGAACTTAAGGATTTCCTTTTTGATCACATTCTTGTTTAATAGAATGGAGCGAATTCTGTAGATATATCTCTAACTTGATTTTAGTAAAGCATTAGGGCCATATCTCTGATAAATATAAAACAGTAAAATGTGGTCTGGAAGATAACAGTTTCAGGAACACTCAAAATTGGTTAATAATTACGCCCCAAATATGTTGATTAATGGCTATGTCAACTTGAAGAGAGCTCTCTAATGATGTGCCACAGGCTTTCATCCTGTATACTGTCATTTTTAATATTTTTATTATCTAAGGCATGGAAGACACGCTTATGAAATTTGTCAATTACATAAAGCTGGAAGAGAGACCTAATAGGATAACTAACTGGATTATGATGTAAAATGTTCTTGACTGACTGCAAGTCTGAGCTTGCACCAGCACAATTTGCTGTATCATCAGTAATAAACTTAAGGTGGCCGTTATGAACAAGTACGTTATCAAGTTTATAATTAAGGTGTATATTGCATAGAAATAAATACGCAACCTTCGTTTACTTTGTGGAAAACACAGGGCGGAAATGATGACATCTAACGACAGTACTATCTTTGCGGTACAACATTCCAAATGTTTTTGATGCCTTTTAGTAAGGCTTTACATATAAATAGAAAAAATGAATAAGTCACGAACATATTGTACTAGGAATGATCACAAAATGAACACAAATGTGCAATCACCACACAGATCTACAAACAGATCATTGCCAGCAACCCAAAAGCTCTCATTGTGTCCTTTTCCAAATCTGGTCACCGTTTTCCTCCCTGATGAATTGTTCCAGAGATTCATCCATGGGGTTGTATTTAGCAATACACAACAGGTTGCAGATTGCTCATTTTCTTTGTCGTCTAATATTGCATTGTATCATCTACTTCTCTTTATTTACCCATTCTAGTGTTGAACATGTGGATATTTCCAGTTTGGAGTTATTATGAGTAATTCAGCCATCACATTCTTGTTCGCGTCTGCGAATACCTATTTGTGCATTTCTGTTGGGTATAGGTACAGGACTGGTATTGTGGGTCCACAAATGTTTGTATTTTTACATTTACTCAATTTTGCCAACAATTTCCCAAAGTAGTTGAGCCGACTTTTACCCCCACCTCCCCAAATACACAAAGCTGTATGTCATGAGAGTTTCTATTGTACCACATTCTTGCCAAAATTTGATGTTGTTAGCCTTTTATTTTTCTCTAAGTTTAGTTTAGACATTCTGGCTCAATGTAAGTTTAATTTTCATTTTTCTGATAACCACACTTATGCTGTTAGTAACACAACGTATCATAAAACTATAGTAAATTAAGACATAAGTGTTATGAGTGCAAGGATAGACCAAATAAACGTGTTGATTCCTGAAACAAAACCACATATATCCAGTGCATACCATCACTTAATTCATGACACAGGTAACACAGGGAAATAATAGATAAAGGAGGTATTTTTTATTATTTATTTTTATTTATTTACTTTAATATTTTTCAATATTTATTTACTTTTGAGAGAGAGAGAGAGAGAGAGAGAGAAAGAGAGAGACAGAGGCGTGAGCAGGGGGAGGGGCAGAGAAAGGGAGACACAGAATCTGAAGCAGGCTCCAGGCTCTGAGCTGTCAGCACAGAGCCCGACGCGGGGCTCAAACTCATCGAGTATGAGATCGTGACCTGAGCTGAAGCCGGACACCCAACCGACTGAGCCACCCAGGCGCCCCTAAAGGAGGTATTTTTTAATAATGTGTTTCAGATCAATTGGGTATCCTCATGGAAACAAGTGAAATGTGGCTTTCCCCTATACTGTACTTAAAAATCAAGTTAAAACTGGGTAGATTCAAATGTGAGGGGTTGAACGTTAAAGACTCTAGGAGATGATATTGGAGAATAGCATCATATTCCTAGAGTTGGGAAAGATTTCTTTAATAGGACTCAAAGCACTAGCTATATAGGAAAAGATGGGTACATTAGATTATATTAAAATTAGAAACTGTTGATTCCCCAAAGGCATTAATAAAAGAGTGAAATGGCTAATAATCACTGAGCGAAGGATGGCATTTGCAAACATATATTATAACCAGCAAACACTCACATCTAACATGGACAAATAAGTCCCACAAATCCATAAAACATATTCAGAATATTCAATTAGAAAATGATCAAAGAATCTTAACAGGCACACAACTCACACACACACACACACACACACAGAGGAATATATGCTTATAAAACATATTAAAAATGCTCAACCTCATGAGATTGACATTTTAAGACAGATCGAAAAAATGAAGAATGTTCAAAGAGAGCAACCAAAATGATCAAAGTGACTAATTTCATCATTATTTCTTTGAGGGGAACAAAAATGCTTAAGCTTTACAAGAGGGAATCAAGGGGTGACAATCTCCATCTTCCACTATTTAAAAGAACAGAGATATAAAGTTTCTCAATGATGCAACACAATGCCACAAACCCCACAAGTATGCATTCTTGATTTTTAAGTACAGTATAGGGGAAAGCCACATTCCACTGGCCCCATGAGGATATCGAATTGACCTGGAATACGTTATTACAAAATACCAGCTTTCTCTATTGTAATCTGCACCTAGATTATGCAGCTTTAACTCATCTTTTTGAAATTACTATTTTGCTTGGACTAAGTAAAAAAATGTACTTCTTGACTCAACACTTAGTAGAGTCTGCCCACAGATTATTCATCATGCTGCAAATTCTCTACATTTTGGAATTTGATCAAGAAATAAAACTGGGGCACCTGGGTGGTTCAGTCGGTCAAGTGTCCAACTTCAGCTCAGGTCATGATCTCGTGGTTCGTGGGTTCGCATCCCGCGTTGGGCTCTGTGCTGACAGCTCAGAGCCTGGAGTCTGTTTGGGATTCTGTGACTCCCTCTCTCTGCCCCTCCCCTGCTCACACTCTGTCTCTCTGTCTCTCTCTCTCTCTCAAAAATAAACATTTTTTTAAATAAAGAAATAAAACTGAATATCAAGCTGACTTTAAGAAATTTAAACAAATACTTTGCTGACAGAACAAAAATTTCCTTATTAAATATAGTTCTTCCTCCAAGGGTCCTGCCTACCTAACGCTATGAAAATTTACAGGGAGTTGTGTTTATAATGTTGATAATATCCAGATATGAACTGCATCATTAAAATCAAAAACTTTCTTGGAATAAGGCAAAATTAAAAGCAAATCGTTGGAGACTTCTTTACATATTCATCACTTTGGAGGTAAATGACTATCTGAGTTATGAGAAATAGTCTTTAGCTGCAAGGCAAGTTTAGTTGCATATATTAAAAAATATATAACAGGGCGCGTGGGTGGCTCAGTTGTTTAAGCGTCTGACTCCTGATGTCGGCTCAGGTCAGGATCTCACTGTTCCTGCGTTGGAGCCCTGCAATGGATTCTCTCTCTCTCTCTCTCTCTCAGTCTCTCTGCTCCTCCCCCTCCTCTCTCTCTCTGTCTCTATCTCTCTCAATATATATTTTTTTTCCAGGAATTTGGCAGGTCAACTACATTTTAAAACCTTTGATTGAAGAATGCCAACTTGTTTTTTTGTTTGTTTTTTGTTTTGTTTGTTTGTTTTTAATGTCAAGGGGAGCCTGGGTGGCTCAGTCAGTTAAGTGTCCGGCTCTGGATTTCAGCTCAGGTCATGATCTTACGGTGCTTGGGTTCAAGCCCCACGTCAGACTCTGTCTGCCCTGACAGTGTGGAGCCTACTTGGGATTTTCTCTCTCCCCCTCTCTCTCTGCATGCACCTCCCAACTCACTCTCACTCTCTCAAAGTAAATAAACATTAAACAATAAAAAATAAAATAAAATGTCAAATATTACATTAAGATTATCCTGTAATAGACAAGGAAAATGAAAGTCAGACACAAGAACTATATTGCTGCATGAAATTTCATAAAGGCTGGACAGCGGCTGAAACTAATGTGGCCTCGTAATTAAGTATGATGAGCTTCCTGTTCTGCATAGAAGGCACAGTATGATTTCTCTTCTCATCAGGAAGAGAAAATCTTCGCAGGAAGTCAGCCTGGGCCAGGGTATAAAAGTAAACACATGTACACAAGTCTAATTAACGTAAAATAATAATTAAGTTTGATTCAGAAAATCTCAAACATTGACATGCCCTACAATTTTTAAATTTCCTGACCAGTGTATATTATATATGTTCTTATTTTGTAATGTCTTGGCAATATTATAACAAAGATAAAATAGACATTTTCTGCGTGCTACATCAGGTGGTTGGATTAGGAAAAGAGGATTAAAGCTACAGGTGATCAGAATTCAGTATAACAATTTTAAAAATGTTACAATAGATAACACCAACAATAGACTGGATTATTACAAAAAGTAGTAAGCTCCCCATTACTGGAGATATTCAAGTGAAAGCTGGATAATAAGAATTTCTTCAGAGGGAGATTTTACTTAGGATGGGAGACTGGACTAAATAGGCTTTAATTTCATTCACAAAGAAAGCTGAAATGTAATACAAACTATTATGTTGAATTTATTAGCAATACTATCAAGTGATTTTTATTTCTTATTGCCTTAAAACTAACAGTTATTATCCAAGTTTTGGTTGATCTATTTTATTAACATCACGGGGGATATTATTTATATTATTACTAAGTAACATTTGACTATATATAACCTTTATTATTAAAGAGTCTGGTCATTTCCATTTTTACCATGAATAACTCCCCCAGTTTATTCATTCAGCAAATATTTATAGAGCACTTCTAGATGCCAGCCATTAAGGGTTTTGTGCTTTGGGGTGTTTTTTTTAAAGAATTTTTTCATAAGCAATTCACCAGACTGTTTTTATATGTCAGGATACAACTTATTTATTTATTTGAAGAATGTATTCATATTTAATAAAGACTTTATTATTGGAAAAAAGAGATATCTAATATACACTTAGGATTCATAGAAATGAGGTCTTGTGTGCAAAAAATAAAGGCTAATGAACATAGAATAACCAAGTCAAGGTCATGGGAGCCATTTTCCCCCTCTGCAACTGTAAGGTAACTGCTGTTTGATTCTTGCCTGTTAAGGAGGCTTAAGAGCTTCCTGTTGCTCCCAAGTATCCCTCTTTCTGATTCACTACCAAATGCAACAAGGTCAAGGAATTCATTAGATTGGGGCATGCACTGAGCACATGGTTTTTTAAAAAAATTAAAAGTTATGTGGGCAAGAGGTCATTTTTTCTTTTTCTTTCTTTTCTTTTTTTTTTTTTTTTTTTTGGCCCACCTACTGCTTTACTCTGTATCCTTTCTCTGGCATACATTCCTATTAAAGTCCACAGAATTTTGCAAACAACACGGTTTATTATAAATAGTTTCCCAACTACTTTAGCCAACTGCATATTCACCGGCATTGTCCAAAAAATAAATAAATAAATAAAAGTCATCATTCCTAAGATGTGCTTCTTCCTGGTAAAATAAGAACAGTGAAAACAGTGTTCACTATGCCTGTCCCAAAGAAAAGTGTTTGGTGATGGTGGAAGAGGTAAATTTACAGGTTAAGAAGGGCTTCAGAATTTCCACATGCAATACTTCTCTTTAGGTTATCAAGTAAATCTGCTCTCTATTTACAGAGAAGACTGAGGAAGGATGTGCCGCAGAAATCAATTAAGTCGTGGAGCTCAAAACAAATCCTGAACAAGCCCTTAAGTAAAGTCAGGATAATCAACTTTTTGAAGTCAAGGGCTGAGTTCTATTTGCCATTTTTAATAACCACTGTTAACCATGGCTCCCTAGACGTAAGAGGCACTGAATAAATATCCATGAAATGAGTGAATACAGAATTACTTAAATAGTAAATGAACATATGAATGGATGAATTGACCAACGAGAGAGAGAAAAATCACTCTCGAGAGAAAAATCCTTGGGCCCAATCATGTGACATGAAAGAAAGACCTAGATCATGAAAGACAAATATGAGGTGTACTGTAATAATAAAAAAAAAAAATATATATATATACACACACATATACATATGTATACGTATATATGTACATATATACATATACGTATATGTACATATATACATATATATGAGATATACTGTTATATACATATATATATATATATTTTTTTTTTTTTTACCAATGTCAGTGATTCACATTATATCTTCAGTAAAGAAGAACTCAGATTTTTGTTAAAGTACTCATTGTACTGATGCTAAATATTGTTTTTGGCTTAATATATAGGAAGTGAATCCTCACCTAAGAACAGGTATTTCGTTCATTCTTGAAAATAATTCGGTGGCTGTCAATAGTTAAATCTTTAGAAATTAAATCTCTATCTTTAAAAGTTTCTTTGTATGAAAATTCTAGCATTCAAAATGTGCAAAACTAGGGAAAGAACAGTCATTTCGCATTCCGTTTTAACAATTCTACTTGTCTGCCATTATTATTCATACATATGCATGCCCAATCCTGGGAGCATCATCACAGTCCCTTCCTTAGTGTGGGGGAAGCAGATGGCCTGTGCGGGTCAGAAAAGTAGTGGACAGGGCATTCTGATGAGCTGGAAATAAGCAAGGACTTTCTCATTCCACGAGGGATGGGCACTCTTGGCGTTGGTCTGCTCCAAGAGGTAGCCAGGAGACTTGACTGAGAGAATGCACAATTCAAAGTGAAAGTTTTAAGAATTCAAATTTCATTCATCACGATAGAAAATTCCTTTAACTTCTGTTGCAGCTTTTAGCTAAGCGGCTGAAATTAAGTCAATTTCAAAAACGGATTCTCATCTATATCATCAAAACCTAGTCTCTAGCTAGCATTTTGTACCAAACAAGGTTTGGTTATTTATTACTTTTCCCCTTCACTTAAGAAAGAAAAGGGTCAGAGGCACATTTACAAAATGAAAATGTTCTCACTGGTAACTAAATTTAGTTTATTGTTTATTAACAAAATAATTAGGGATGCAAGTAATATCTCCATGCCATCTGCCTCAGGGACTCCTTTTTGAAGCCTCATTATTTTCTGGGGCAGAGGCTCTGTTATAAAAGAGATCACTGGAAAAAATGCAGGATAGCAAAAAAGAAGCGTACATATTGTCTGCGCATTAGCAAAGTCTGTTATTGTATATGCAATAATGCCAATGAAATATGAAAGCAGTATATGCAAAACTATATGAAAAATTGTAGTGTACACAATGATAGTCAACTGATACGTACAAGTTTTATATACACGATACACAATGATGCACGCAACAATGCAAAAGTGTCAATGATCTATGCAATGATCTAAGGAAAATATCTCATATATGCCATGATTTTCAAGCTAGGTCTACGCGAAAGTACAGAAAGATGAGGCCATTTTCCCATGAAAGATCATATCAATGGAGACAGATATTTCTACTGACTGAAGTAAGTGGAAAATTGCCTCACATCTCTACTTTTTACTTTTGTACACTCTGTCCCCGATGATGATGTAGCAATTTGAAATGTTTGAAAACACAGGTTTCGTTCTCTGCTTTAGCTTCCCTCCTTTACTTTTTTTCAGAGAGAAAATGCAAAGGGATTATTTTCAAGATCAATATAGTCAAATTTAGTAAACGGACCGTTGAGATCAAACTCAAGTGTTTTTTACAAGTTCTGTGATCTTCCCTGTAACTCATGCGTAGTAAGTGACTCCCTCCTCTTTGACCAGCACTTTCTGTGCACATTAATTATTCCAATCCCTAAGCCCAGTTCCTGGATGGTGGGCATTATGTCATCCCCAATCTCTGGCTTAGAATCCTCGTGACCCCTGTGAAGATTTACAGCACATCGAAGGCTCTTTCAATAAATACCTGCTGTAATTACAGAATCTGTTTTAGGAGAGACAAGATTTTTAGCATCCGTATACTTGGCAACATAAAACTATTTCACCAAAAAAAGTAGTGGGTGTATTTTGATATAAATAGAAAATATTTATAGTAGTCCCACCTCCTTAGGCTCTGAATGTGTAGGGAAACAACAGTAGGAGATGGATGGAGATATATATATATATATATATATATATATATATATATATATATAACAGATGGGGCTTGGAAATACAGTTGTTTTTAGTTCAATCTTCTATAAATGTTATATCCATATACATAAAGCCATCAATTCTCCTTGCAAAGAACTTCTTTAATATGCTTTCCCATAGTGCAAGCTGGAAATCAGCTGTTCTAACAATGGAATAGGACACATTAAAGAGAAAAGTCAAAGGCCACATCAAGACACAACAGGCTCAAAATGCTTTCTACACCTTCATAAAGTTACCATCTTCCACTATCGTGAAAAGTTTCCCATATCTTCATGACCACCACACCACTAACTTTGCCTCTTCAAAATAGAATTCTATCTACAGGCTGAGATTGAAATAATGTAACAGAAAGACCAGCAGACAAGAATCAGGGAGAAAAGGCACCTGGCTTAAGTCTGTTCACACTGCTATAATGAAAATGGCATGGACTGGGTGGCTTAAAAACAAATTTATTTCTCACAGTTCTGCAGATTGGAAAATCTAAGTAGGAGAAGCTGATAGATTTGTGTCTGATGAGAATCATCTTCCTGGTTCACAGACAGCCGTCTTCTCACCGTATCCTCAAGTGGAGGAAGGGGTGAGGCATCTCTCTGGGGCTTCTTTTATAAGGGCACTAATCCACTCATGAAGTAGCAACTCTCATGACCTATTCACCTCCCAAAACGCCACCTCCAAATACTGGGAATTAGGTTTCAACGTATGAGTTTTGGGGCAACACAAACATTCAGTCCGTGGCAGGTCCCAAACCAAATTAAAAAATAAGGCTGTGGTACCTTATGGAATATGGTGTCCAAATGATAAGCCTCAAAATTTTGAGTCAGCCATGATAAAAACTACAAGAGAAGTCATACATAGTATTTGATGAGAAATCTTGGAACAACAAGGCACAATGTTGTTAGCGTCAATACCTTGCTAAGTAATGTTCTCACCATTTTGTTAGCCATCTCACTCACAAGAGTTCTCAACAGAAAATACCTAAAACCCAATGACTGTAGGAGTCAAACGATAAGCATCATTAGAGATAAGGGCGGGTGGGGTAAGTTATTTATCTAATGCAAGTTAAAACTGTATTTCTCTTTTCGTCTGTTTTCTCCTTTCTCTTTATATTTACCGACATACAATGAAAAAGCAAGAGAGTAAGGTATTCGACTGCTAACTAGACAGTTTTTGATTAATTCCTCAAAACATAATCTTGTAATTTTGTGATAACCACAGGACTGTAAAAACACATTTGTTGTAGAAAATTGGATTTCTATATTTTAAGCTGTAAGCGAACGCCAGTCGTGTATTATCTAACATCTCTATGAAGAGAAAAAAGAAACCCAGCATCGCACCCGCCTTAGGGGACCTGACCCAACACTATGGATACTACACCTGTGTTTTTATAATTTAGAAAGCATGAGATGCTCTGGATTTCTCCATGAACACTGCTTGTAGTATCTAGCAACTTCTGATCAAATTATGATGGTAACTTTGTTTTATGAAGCATAAGTTGTAAAGGAGTACAGAAGCTACCGCTGAAGAAAAAAAAAAAATCCCAGAAGCTATTTAAGGTGCGTTGCCAGTGGGTGTATGGTAAGCAGATGAAGAGACAAATGGCAGAACTGGCTGCTAGACTGGATTTTAGGGTGAGGGCTACCAGCGGCAATAGTGAGAGAAAAGGAGTCAAGGACAACTTGCAGATATTTTGGCTCAAGGAACGTAGAGCGTGCTGTGATGTATTTGCAAGATGGGAAAGACTTTGGTCTCAGTTCCTCTCGGAAGCAGATGGACGTCCATCATTCACCTCACTTCATCTCATCATGTAGGCATTTTATCATCTCACATCATCACAAGAAGAAGGGCGTATACCATACAGAAAGATATGTTGAGAGAGAGAGAGAGAGAGAGAGAGAGAGAGAGAGAGAGAGACAGGGAGACCACAGTCCCATAACTCTTATTACAGTATGTTGTTATGATTGCTCTATTTTATTAGTTACTGTTATTCATTTCTTACTGTGCTCAATTTATTAATTAAACTTTACCATAGATATGTACGTATAGGGGGAAAAAACCATAGTGTATATACATAGCATTGGTACTATCCGTGGTTTTAGGCATAAAATGGGGGTCTTGGAATACATCCCGTGTGGACAACGGGGGACTACTGTATTAAACAAACAAATTTGGGGAAGAAAATCAGTAGTTGTATTTCATCCTTAGGTTTGAAATGTCTATTAGACAGTCGTTTCAAAATTCCAAGTTGGTGGTATTTATATAAGTCTGGGTATCAAGAAGAAGTCAGGGATTAGGATATAAATCTAGAAGGTATCAGTATATGGATGATGTTTAAAGATGACACTAAATGAGGTGACTTAGTGACAGAAGTGAAAGTGAAGAGGGGCCAGGACCTGAGCAGACATACCAAAGTTTGATAATATTCAGAGACAAAGAAAAAGGATTGCCAAGTGAGGTAGGAAGGAAACTAGGGAAGTGTGGTACCACAGAAAACCAAATATAAAGGCTTTTCCATGAAAGGAAGTAGTCAACTATGTTAATTTTTGAGGCAATGGGGCAGCACATTTTTTCAATAGTCAAAATATAATCATGCATTTCTTTTTTAAAATTTTTTAAATGTTTTTATTTATTTTTGAGATAGAGTGAGACAGAGCATGAGCAGGGGAGGGGCAGAGAGAGAGGGAGACACAGAATCCGAAGCAGGCGCCCGGCTCTGAGCTGTCGGCACCGAGTCCGATGTGGGGCTCGAACTCTCGCACCGTGAGATCGTGACCTGAGCTGAAGTTGGACGCTCAACGGACTGAGTCACCCAGGTGCCCCTATAATCATGCATTTCATCTATCAACTCTACCTTGCCGATACTGAAATATTTTACCTATAGAAATAACTCTCATTGCTTGCCACTCCTTCCCTAAAAGAAAGAGGTATGTGCATGAATATGGTTTTTGTTCTACCATCCCACTACTCATAATCAACTGAAACTGGGACATCTACATTTTCAGAGGGGAAAGTTAAGGAACTTTGCACAAAGAAACTGTATAGAAAACTTTGTAACCAACAGACATGATGATAAAGATTGTTTTCAAATTATTTATGAAAAGAGGAGGCTATAAAAGTAATTATACACTGACTAAAAGTAGGCAAAATTGTGAATAATATAGATTATATAGAACACAATTTCCCATTTTCACTAGATCAACTTATTATAATTGCTATTATTTTAATTTTATAATGTAAAAGTTTATCATTGGAATTTTACCTTTTGGCATGTTAACTAGTGATGTTGAATATCTTCTACCCACAGACACATACTAACTAAAAACTACCAACTATATGGTCTTTGTCTATTTTCTTTCTGATGTTTTAATGATTTTCTTATCCCAATGTGTGAGCTTAACAGGGATGCTACTCTTTGGTCTCATTCCCATAAAGAAAATACTAATGGTTTACATTCAATGACCATATATAGTAACAGACTTATATGGGATCTTTACCAAAATTCCCATATTATGTGTGCTTAAAATCAAAATCCTGGAGGGGAAGGGGGGTGTAGGTGACTGGCCCAGCCTACAGAACAAAGGGAAGAACTTAGTTTGAACTCTGATGAGTCTGATTTCAAGGCCCGTACTTTCTTTCTCCATGAAAAAAAAAAACAAACTTTTTTTTTATAAGAGACGTTCAGAATAAAAGATCACTCAAAACCTAAACACCTGACAACATCTTTCATTTTCAAATACAGTTTTGCTTTCAACTCTTTCAAACGTGTTTTTGATTCATGAGGAAACATGAGAAAATATGTTGAGCAGAGAGGAGTATGTAAAATACTTAGAGTAGAGGGTTTCTATGAACTGCTTAATGGGCAAATAAAATTTCTTTAAAAACTAATGAAGTGTCACCAGTTTAATACCTAAATAAAGTCAAAAAGCATCATGCTCCATTAGCAACACTGTCTCCTGTTGTTATTTGAATTTGGGGTTAAAGATGACTCATTCTCACCATCCCTTAGTAGAGAACTTCCAATTCCATGCAACTGTGAAAACTGTCTGATACAAGAACCAATAAACATATTTAAAGTTAACAAAGAATATGAGAGAAAATGAAAAAAAAGTATTATAAACTAATGAGGAAAAATATAAAGTAAAGAAATGCTTCGTGAAATCCAAATTGCACTGTATGTTCACTAAAATTCAAATTAAAAAAAAAACATTAAAAAGAAAGAAAAAGAAAAGCTCAACCACATCATTAATGTTTATTTAGCTCTCATTTTCTATTCTAATCTTTCAAAAATTACAAATACATGTGTTGCTGGCGAGGAGGTACAATTTTATTTAAAATAACATAATGCTGTATGGATAGGTTGATATTCATATTATATACAAATAGACCAGAGTTTCTTTATGAGTAAAGGCATCTATCATCTAACTTCTCACGTCTAGTGAATTCTTGAAATTGCTTTACTGAACAGTGAAGCAGAGTAGTATTGTGTATTTGCTACAATCTTGTCAACAGATTAACAATCAGGTAAGACAAGAAAGTACATTCCACACTGATTCATGGGGAAAAGCATTTGTCATCTTGAAAACATGCTCTCCAAGGACATGAAATCTAATGACTATGAATTAACTCTAAATAGTTTGTGACTTCAATGTAACTATGGGTCAGTGAATTGCCAGGTACATGTTCAATAAGTGAGAAATAAAAGTTAATTTTTCAAAACATAAGGCTAAATTATTTCTTTAAATTATTCATACATTTTCTTTTCTTTTTTTTAAGTGCTATAAATATCAGGAAATATTACATTCATGTCATACTGATGAGAGATGCCTGACAGTTTTTTTTTCCTTTATATATGTAATAGGGGCCTGGGGGATCAATCTCGTCAGACCAAAATGGATGAGAGATCTGTCTTGAAGCTGACATTGCATCACATTGATAATACACTATATATACTATATATGGAGAGAATATAGTGTGTGTGTGTGTGTGTGTGTGTGTGTGTGTGTGTGTGTGTGTGTATTTCTCTGGGTTAGCTCAGGGTGTGAAAGATAATGGGTGTAGCTAACGCCTATGCCTTCATACCTTCCTATCATTCATTCATCTGGCCTTGTTATCAGTTCAAACTTACCTTGTTTTCAGAGAGTTTGGTGATTCTCCTGCAATCCTAACTTTTTTAATTTTTTTTTTTAACGTTTATTTATTTTTGAGACAGAGAGAGAGACGGAGCATGAACGGGGGAGGGGCAGAGAGAGAGGGAGACACAGAATCGGAAGCAGGCTCCAGGCTCTGAGCCATCAGCCCAGAGCCTGACGTGGGGCTCGAACTCACAGACTGCGAGATCGTGACCTGAGCTGAAGTCGGACGCTTAACCGACTGAGCCACCCAGGCGCCCCCTGCAATCCTAACTTTTTAACAAATTCTACGGATTGTTTACAGAAGAATATGAATTAGCAAGAAAAGGATTTTCTACAGCCAGTTTTCAAATGCTCAATTAGCATGGGATCCAAAGACTTGATATGCAGCATGTACTTTTTTTTTTAAATCTGCTCTTTTATCTAGATAAACATGGCAAAGACTTCTACATTGTTGTCAGCAATTTTATTTTTTATTATCTCTATTTACTTCACATGTACTGTGTGATAAGCATGAAGCTAAACAGGTTATTTATTTAATATTTCAACACAGTCCTAAGGAAAAGATGTTATGCCTACCTTAACATTAAGGACATTAAAGACTGGAGGGATCTATTCGTTCTACAAAGTTACAAAGACGATTAGGGAAGGGGTCTGGATTCAAATCCGACCCTCTTAGATCCTAAACTTATGGGTTCAGCAGCTCACCAGTTACCAGTCAAGCTCAGTGCAGCTGACTTTGGCTTGTTATCTAGTAATTTCTTTTGCTTATATCTGGGTGTGTCCAGGGAAGAATGTTTTTCCTAGCAAAAGGAACAGAGTGATAAGGGAAAGAATAAGAATGATAGTAATATCAGAAAAATTAGCAAAGTCACAGGTGCGCAAAACAGCTTAAAAGCAGCAAAAACTTGCGACCTCTGTGTTTTAAAGGACATTTTAAGCTTATATTGATAAAACCATCTAAGTTGAAATGCATTCTAGCCACAGTTTACAATTTAGTTTACATTTTTTACAGTGCTCTCGATCGATGCACAGGATCTTGTTATGTTACATGAAATATAAATTACAAATATCTATAGAAGAATTATTTGAAACTTATAATGCTGTTGTCTTTGGGGTTTAATTTTGTATATTGTAAGGAGATGAAAATAAACCCCTAAGGCAGAAACACGACTGTATGCTTCAGTGAATAAATTATATTAGGGAATGTACTTGAGAGATGGCAAGAAACAAAAGACAGGCTGCTTATATAATAAACTCGGTCTCCAATGAAAGTAACAAACTTTGTAGGCTGCAGTAAGAACGTCATCTCAATAATTCTGCTATTTTCCAAGACATATCTTATTATTTCTCCACATTTAAAAGCAAAGACAAACTTGGAGAAGTTTCTGGTGCCTCCCCTTCCACCCACCCACCTCCACCCGCCCCTTCCCCACCACAAGATCATCAGCAAATGTAATGCAAATCTTAAAGCAAAGAATACAAACCTTAAAGAGTCTGAGAGATTCTTAATTGCAAAAGAAAGGGGAGGGTCTGTGACTATCAGGAGGTACAGACATCACTTGTTTTTCAGCCGCAAATGAAATCTAATACAAAGGACAAGAGGAAGAAAACACAAGTGGAGAGAAGAAAACCAGGCAAGGACAGGGTGTGAAGGGAGAAGGCTCAGTGGGTTCCCAAGTGTGGGTTAATTAAGGTAGACTGACCGTGGTGTAACCTGGTTAGGGTGTCACTCAGCAAGGTAGTGGTTATACAAGTAAATCAACATAGTATTTCTGGAGGTGATTTCGGCAACACTCATCAAATACATTCAGTGACTCTTTGCTTTGTTCCGACAACTCCATTCCGCAAAGCAGCCAAAGACGTAAAGAATGCTTATTACAGCATTATTAACATTGCAAAAAAAAAAAAAAAAAAGAGGAGGAACTCATCTTAATATCTAATAATAGGGAATCATCTAATTATACCCAATCAGGTTAATAAATCACTATCTTATTAACAATACACAAGACTATAGGATCATGCTTATAAAATTAAATTCAAATGGCATTTACAAATGATACATACAGTTACATTGTTCGACTAAGCAGTTAGGTTCGACCACGATGCCTGGAGGCCAGCAATGAGGAAGTCATGGCCAGCTATAAGGAAGTCAGAGGCCTGTCCTGGCAGCATCCCAAACACAACCACATGAAACCAGATCAAAGCAGACAGGCCCAAAATGGCGAACAAATAGGCCAAAGTTCACATTATTCCTTCATGATCCTACATCACCATATCAAAATCTCCTCCCTCAAGGTGCCATGACCAGAGACCTTGACCTTCCTCTTTAGAGGAAGAAAAAACAGGTAACCCACATTCCTGGAGGAGACCACCCTGCTTCCAAGAAATCCTGATCTCAAGTAATGAATATTCCAGCCCTTGGCTTACAACTGTTAATAAAACACGGAAACTCAAACCCCAGCCCAGTGGACTCAGCTCTCCCTTGAGTTCACCTGCTCTCACATCCGAAGAGTATACTTTGGCTTTCTTTTTTTTTTTTTTTTTTAATTTTTTTTTTTTAACGTTTATTTTTTTTTGAGACAGAGAGAGACAGAGCATGAACAGGGGAGGGTCAGAGAGAGGGAGACACAGAATCTGAAACAGGCTCCAGGCTCTGAGCTGTCAGCACAGAGCCCGACGCGGGGCTCGAACTCACAGACCGCGAGATCATGACCTGAGCTGAAGTCAGACGCTCAACCGACTGAGCCACCCGGGCGCCCCTACTTTGGCTTTCTTAATCGTCCCTGCTTGTACTGTCTTGCCTCAGGACCCAAGGCTTCCTGGGTCTGCCCGGCAACCATATGTAGGATTCCAGTTTTGTGGATAAAAAGTAGCAAAATCATACACTAAAATATTATTAGTAGTTAATCCCAGATTATAGGATTACGGGTGAGTTACATTTTCTTATTCCATTTACTTGATTTCCAAACTGTCTACAATGAGTACGTAAAGTTGGTATAATTTTAACTGATAGGCAATCTTACTTTACAAAAGCTCTTAACGTCTACTTAAAAACTGGGAAATTTTATGTATTTGTCCACTGATTCATTAATTTATTTCTTGATTTAACCAGCACTTTTGTGGTACCTACCAGGTGCCAGCCACTGTTCTAAACACTTTGAAAATACTATTGAAGTTATTCCTCGCAATTACTCTATGAGGTAGGTCTATCATAGTGTCGCCTTTAGTGCATGTGCCAGATTTGGGATTCAAAATCAGGGAGTCTGGCTCATAATTTGTGTCTCAAGCACTATGCTCCCCTGAATGGATTAGATGAAGCTGCCATTTTGAGTGTTATCAATCTGGAGGCCTTATTTTTAGTGGTCAGAATGGCATCTCTCTATAAACAAGATACATCACACTTAAGGACTGGATCCTATACATAGGCCTGTGGTTCCCGATCCCTGTTCTATGCAGATTTTATAAACAGGCAGATGAAGGTGAAAACACAAAATAATAGTCTCAGACTATTCATAACTGTGATTATCCAGGCGGGGTAGGGTCTCATCTTCATTGCAAATACGTTCCTGAAATATATTCCTGACATATTTTACCCACCCTAGCAGTCACAAAGGCTGACCCTCTCGCGATGGCTAGTAGGGGCTATGTGATCAGTGTTTTCCCTATGACCACTAAAGCTTTTGCAGGCACTCACACAACCACGGAGCAGGAAGGAGTGACAAGAAATCATCTAATTTACAACGGCATGCTGCTAAATGAGATTGACCCGTCTTGTGCCTACAGTGACTTCATTCCTGACTTATCACAACCCGAAAATATGAAAACATACAGCTTTAATTATTCTGGCCAGCTATGTGGGGTTTTTTTAAATTGACTTGCTCTTTATTATTCTCATTCTCAAAGATTACAGTTAGGTTGGTCTGTATTAATAACAGGGGAGCTAATACAACAGTTCAAATAAACATGAAACTTCTTCTGTGGTACACACTTTCCATCATCGCTCATCTCCTTTTTCTAAACCCTACTTACTGTGGACAGCTATTCCTACTGGTTATGATGGGCTGCTTCCCTCCTGACCTGGGGACCAATACTATGATAAACATAGAACACAGAATGCTGGACATGACCCAAACTAGGCCACTTAACGTCCATCGGTGGGCGCCCATCTCCCCTCTTTCCTTCCTCCCTCCCTCCCTCCCTTCCTTCTTTCCTTCCTCCCTTCCTTCCTCCCTTCCTCCCTCCCTTCCTTCCTTCTTTCCTTCCTCCCTTCCTTCCTTCCTTCCTCCCCCTTCCCTCCTTCCCTTCCTTCCTTCACTACTTCACTGGTCTATATAAGCAAATCCTTACGTTTTCAGATTCAACTATCAATTTGCAAATGCCTGTTTTATGCCCAATGACTTGCTTGGCCCTCTAAGTCTACATCGGCTATTTCTCCACACTCCTGTACTCTGAGGGTTGAAATGCAAGGAACATGGGACACCTACGTCCACTGTCTGGTTTGAGGGATCACTGGCCACTTGTTCTTCTCTGATGCTGATACTTGGCTGATGTCTTTCTTGTCCTCTCCTGCAGACCCCAAACACTATGAGTCCTTCCTTTACTTTACTGACAGAAGCAAGAGAACCTCCTCCACAAATCCCCTGGCTATGTCCTCTCAGCTCTTTGCTTCTAGAGACTCCATCCGGTCTCTTGTGGGAGTCCTGTGCTTCCAGGGGAACTAAGACAATGTTTCATCCTGTAGGTGGCGCTGGGAGTACCAAAGACCCTGGGGGAATTCCAGAAGCAAGAGGATTAGGAGGAAAACAGACCTCTGAGATATTGAAAGGAAGCTTTCCTGAACCCTCCTGATTACCATGGAGGTGGATTATGGGGAGTGGGGTGGGAAGAAGGGAGATCATCACTGAGACTGGGGTTTGTGCGCTTCAGACCAGGTGAATATTATTTTCTGTTAATTAAACATCTTTCTAAAACGCTGCATGAAGTGTAGTTAGGAGTGATATGCATGAGGCTCTTCTACAAGATTTATTCTTCCAGATGCTGAAAGGTGATTAATGCAAGTTACATTGTTGTACATGTAATTATCCTTATATTTACTTACATCTAAGTTTATAAACAAAAGATTTGATGTGGCCAACATACAGTTTGGGTGCTTACAGCATTTTAAAAATAGCTTTTGCTTTATTACATTTTTTTCCACTCAGAAAGAAAACATGTATTTATCTCTCTTTCCTCGTTGATTGAGAGTCCCCGGAGGTCAAGGGCTGTATCTAACTCATTTTTGCACCCTCCAAGCACCAACCATAGAGTCTAGCCAAAAGCATTCAACAAATATTTGTAGACTTGAAATGATTTAGGATCCTGAGGACGGAATAAATTTTCCCTTATAAACGAGCATGATAAATAAACCTGAAGCAAAAATGTTTTCCTAGCAAATAAATCATTAGCATCTAAAAGTAGGATCAGTAACTTTTTGTTTTCTGTGATTAAAAAATAAACAACTATATATGATAGTTCTCTCTTTTACAGAGAATGGGAACGTCGTGTCTCCTACCTTTGCCTTGCTACCCTTCTTCTCTTGCTATGTGCCTGCACATACGTAATCTGAAGATACAGTCAGAAGGTATAGGCTACTTCTAATGGATTTATCTCGGGTAAAACTCAACAGTGCTCAGGTCCAAAGGTAGAATTTTTATCTATAAATTGAAAACCTGTTTCAAACCTTAGGCTGGAAGAATTGAAATTTCCCACCCTTTATTTTTCATTCTAGGAATGAAGCACCTTTGAAATCAAAGGGAGATCTTCAAGGAGACAGGAAAGCCAGATGAAGGAAGTCAAGGGCTTTACATTGCATTCCAGCATTATTTGAAAATATGCAGCTCACATAAAACTATACCAAGGCTTTTCTTGGAGCATACATTTTAACACCCAACTGAATATTGTATCATGCATGCGGGGACACTGTTTCTAAATAATTCACTGCCACTTTTACAATTCTTTTAATATTTTATGATTATATCTTTAAAATTATATGCAACTGTATTTCTGGGAAGAGTAATCTATCAAGCTCCTGCTAGACCAAACCCTGGTAATAACAGCTCTTTCTGTAGGCACAGACTACCTCCCATTACTTGGAAGCAAGCTGGCTTGTATGCATGCTTTATTTAGTTAGTTAGTAGAAATTCATTGAAGACCTAATATGTGTCATAGGTCAAAGATGCAAATGCACACCCTTGTCTTTAATTGGCCCAAGATCCACGACCAAAGATTATGAACACAAGGTCTTATCCTCCACCTTGTGAGCCTTCCCCTCTCCAGTCTACTGCATGTTCTTATAACCATACCTGTCATAACCTGCATTTTCATCCTGTTCACACCCCATCCTCTCCCTGAACCGCGGTGGCTTTTCCTCAGATGGTGTGTTCCCCGTGAGTCTCTCACACAGTGGTTTCTGCTCTGTGCACTTTGCCGGGCACCTGGGGGGGACTGGCTCACTCTTTCTCCCTCCTGACTGTGGCATCAGGGCCAGAGTTTAACCCCTAACTCTCATCAATCTCTCCTTTTTCTAGTGGATGACCTTTGATTGGGGGCCACCTCTCCTTCTTCTCAAGGTAGGACATGTTCTCTTTCCCTCAAATTCATGACTTGCTACATAAACAGGTGCACAGTAGAGATCAGTTAAGTGGAGGGGGGCCTGGGTGACTCAGTTGGTTAAGCATCTGACTCTGGATTTCAGCCCAGGGCATGATTTCACAGGTTGTGAGATCGAGCCTCACATCAGGCTCCATGGAACCTGCTTGGGATTCTGTCTCACCCTTTCTCTGCCTGTCCCCTGCTTGTGCTCTTTCTCTCTCTCCCTCTCTCAATCAATCAATAAACCAACAAACAAACTTAAAAAAAATCTGTTAAGTGAAAAAATAAAGAATTAGTCCCAGGCTTGCAAGCTTTCTTTCTTTCTTTTCTTTTTTCCATTACCATTAGGTGTTTTACTTGCATGAATGACACTCAGATCTTTTCATCAAAACTTGAATTTTTTTTTTTTTTTACCTGCAGGACCTCAGACTTTTTTTTTCCTTTTTTCTTCACAAGGTAAGTAACCTTCCTCGAGTATATCATTCATTTGTCTTCATATTCCTTCTAGGAGCACAACTTTTAAATCTGTTATCTCTAACTTCAGCCCTCTTCCAAGTTCCAGAACATGCTTAGAATTTCCCACTCTTCACCTATGACTCCGAGGTGGCCCCCGCCAAGATGTCCAGTCCTGATCCCGGGGACTGTGAATATGAGGAGATAGCAAGCCCTTGATGATAGGTAGGCTCTCCACTGCTGAAGAAACCAGGGACCTCAGATCATCAACCTCAAGGAACTGACCTGCCAATGTAATGAGGTTAGGAGCAATTCTTCTTCAGAGCATCTGAAGGACTGGGTCTGGCCAACACATTCACTCTCCCCTTGTGAAACCTAGGGTGGAGAGCCCAGTCCAGCCACCCAGACTTCTGACTGAGAGAAATGTGGTAAACGGGTATTGTTTTCAGCCATTGAGTTTGTGGGAAATTGTTATACAGCAAGAGAAAACTAATACATTAACCTCAACACCTTTTATCTAACCGAATTATCTTTCCTCCAAAGTGTGTTTCCCATCACTTTTCTATGGATTGTAATGACATCAAGTCCATCCAGCATGGTCACATCTGCCCTCCTCCCCACATCTAAAAAACTGTCAAGAAAAACAGAATCTGCATCATCCACACCTCTTTCCACCCTGTTCCCTCTACCACGAAGCACTTAAGATCCTCCTTATCTGTTGCTTGGAATAATGAAGCAGTTTTCTGATCTGTATCACTATTTTTAGTCCACATGATATTGCCAAAGGAAATTTCCAAAGACCTTGTTTGAATCATGTCAGTCCGCTGGGAAAACAACATCAAAATAATAAAACGAATGTCCAACCTGAGTTCTTTATTATGGAATTTACCATCGCTCCACCGTATCTGTAGACCCAACCAACTTTTTAGTCAAATGGAACAGCCCACTTGACCTTGAAAGTTCTGTGTGTGTGTGTTTGTGTGTGTGTGTATCACATATACATCTTTCATTCATTTGTGTTCATGAATAAGATATATATCACATATATATCTTTCATGATAATATAAGCCTTTTACTTCCTCTCCTTCTCCTTCTTTTTTCTTTTAACAGGCTCTATGCCCAGCATGGAGCATCACATGGGCTTTGAACTCACAATCCTGAGATCAAGACCTGAGCTGAGATCAAGAGTCTGCTGCTTACCCAAATGAGCCACCCAGGCTCTTTTACTTCTGAATAAATCTTTCAATATCTGCAGAAAATTTAATATTTCCATGAAACATATATTATTTGACTTTGCGCCTTCATTTCCTATATGAAAGGCCCTCAGTTAATGTTTGCTCAGTGAACAAATGCATGCAGCCTCTCCGTGGTCTTCCAGAAGGAAGTAATTTCGCTCAGTGGGTGCAGGACACTTTCTACTTACCATACATGACAGGCGACATAATGTAACGGTATCGAGACCTCCCTTACCTCACTGTAAACTTCAGAATGGGGTATAGTATTGTTCCCTGCATCCCGGAGTGTGAATACTTTAGGAGGCTGCACCTGATTTTGTTTAATATTTTTGAAACAAATGTATATATTTAAGCAGTTTAAACTCTCTGTGAGAACTCTCCTTACTGGTACTGATATACCAGGTACCAATCATCTCTATCCATTCAATATGCCCCTGACAGTTCTTATTTGGAGTGGCTGATGAGGCCTCTTCTAGTTAATTCCATGTGCCTAAGGACACTGTGCAAACCCTGTGGCCAAGCAGGGACTTTAAAGAAACTGCATGTCTGGGGGATTTCAGAGATTTCCCTTCTCAGCTTCCTTGCTGCTGGAAAAGAGGCAAGTGACTAAATTCTGCCCGGCAGAAGGATAAACGTAAGACCTCATTTCTGCGGAAAAGATAGGGCAGAAGTGGAGGCTGGGGAGAATTGATTTCCTGACAAGCGTGGTGTCAGAGGCAGCTGGCCTTCCCGGGACGAAGTGGGGTCCTGGTAGGAGTGCCTGGCGTCAGCTGGTCTGTGACAGTACCTTCCTCCTAGAGCAGACCCATGGAGGTACGTGTGTCATTCCTGCTGGCAGCCTTTCAAAGCCGATGCTCACTCTCCAGAAGTTTACCGTGTAGCAGTTTGCCTCTTCCATTCTACCTCCACAGCTAATGAGTTGTGGAGGAAAGTTAATTATAGACAAGTGATCGCTGAATCTCCCTCCTTTCCCCCTCTCCTGCTTTGCTTAAGCCTACCGGTATTTTTCACCTGTTATAGCTTCCAAGCAGTCTTCTTCCAACAACCTCTTCCTTTTTCAGTCCATTCCCCACAAGGCATTCGTTATACCCTACTTAATGTGCTCACACCATGCTCATGCCTAAATTCTCCCACGCGTCACAGATACTTCCGGGCAAAATCCATACTTAGGAGCCAGCATCCCATAATATCAAGACATCTTCTGCCGGTTCCTCTACCATCTCCTTGTGGTTTTATATCTCCATGCTTTTGCATGTGCCAACGTCTCTGACCAGAGTGATCTTTCTCATCCTGTGTGGACTGATGATCCTGAATGGAAACCATTCTCCTAAACCTCTTCTTAAAAGTGAAACTGGCCCACCCTTTTTCTGTGCAATCAAATTCCCCTGTGGCAAAAAGGATTTTTATCTGTCTAGAGAGAACCTACCAGGCCTCTGGGCTCTGCTTGAAGCATTCTGCATGTATTAAGTCATGCAATCTGCACAAGTGGATGATATAGTTAGCATTGTGAGCTCCAGTCTACAGATGAGGAAATGAGGTTCCACTAAATCAACAAACTTTTCCAAGGCTACTCAGCCCCTAAGTGGCCCAGGTGTGTGTCTAACCTGGAAAGCCATAGTTGACCCTCCACGTCCCTATGTTGCTGCATCAAATCTTCAGTTACAGAGCTCTGCTGTGAAAACCATGCCACTCCACATCCTGAGGTTCTGTAAGAATTCCTTCCCCTTCTTTCCTTCCTTCCTTCCTTCCTTCCTTTCCTCCCTTCCCTCCCTTTCTCCTTTCCTTCCTTCCTTCCTCCCTCCCTCCCTTTCTCCCTTCTTTTTTCTTTCCTTCCTTCCTTCCTTCCTTCCTTCCTTCCTTCCTTCCTTCCTTCCTCTTTCTTTAAAATTTTCATTTAAATCATATTTAGTTAACATATAGTGTAATATATGTTCAGGAGTAGACTTTAGTGATTCATCACTTAACACACAACACCCAGTGCTCATCACAACAAGAGCACTTCTTAATGCCCATCACCCATCTAGCCCATCCCCCACCCAGTTCCCATCCATCAACCCTCAGTTTTTTCTCTATTGGTAACAGTCTGTTATAATTTGCTTCCCACTCTCTCTCTCTTTATTTTTTAAATTTATTTATTTATTTTGAGAGAGTGACAGCATGAGTCTGTGAGGGGAGAGAGACAGAGAATCCCAAGGAGGTTCCACACTACCAGAGCAGAGTCTGACACGGGGCCCAAACTCATGAAACCTCGAGACCGTGACCCGAACCAAAACCAAGAATTGGATGCTTAACTGAGCCACCCAGACACCCCTCCTTCTCTCTTTTTCTTTCCCTTCCCTTATGTTCATCTGTTTTGTTTCTTAAATTCCATATACAAGTGAAATCATATATTTGTCTTTCTCTGACTTCTTTCACTTAGCATAATACACTAGGGCTCCATCCACATCATTGTAAATGGTGAGATTTCATTCCTTTTGATGACTGAGTGACATTACCTTATCTATACATATATACATTATACACACACACTCACCACATCTTATTTATCTATTCATCACTCCATGGACGTTTGTGTTCTTTCCATAATTTGCTATTGTGGATAATGCTACTATAAACATTGAGGTGACTGTACCCATTCAAATCAGTATTTTTGTACCCTTTGTAGTAGTGCAATTACTGGATTATAGGGTAGTTCTATTCTTAACTGTTTGAGGAAGCTCCACACTGTTTTCCATAGTGGCTGCACCGCCATCAGTGTAAGAGGGTCCCTCTTCCTCCGCATCGTTGCCAATACCTGTTGTTTGCTGTGTTGTTAATAATAACCATTCTGGCAAGTGTGAGGTGGTATCTCATTGTGGTTTTGATCTGTGTTTCCATGATGATGAGTGATGTTGAGCATCTTTTCCTGTGTCTGTTGGCCAGCTGGATGTCTTCTTTGGAAAAGTGTCTGTTCATGTTTTCTGCCCATTTCTTCATTCGATTATTATTTATTTATTTTTTTGGATGTTTAGTTTGATCAGTTCTTTACAGAGTTTGGATACTAACCCTTTATCAGATATGTTGTTTGCAAATATCTTCCCCCATTCCATAGGCTGCCTTTTGGTTTTGTTGATAGTTTCCTTGACTGTGCAGAAGGTTTTATCTTGATGAGGTCCCAATAGTTCATTTTTGCTTTTGCTTCCCTTGCCTCTGGCAATGTGTCTATTAAGAAGTTGCTCCGGCCAAGGTCAAAAAGTTGGCTGCCTGTATTCTCCTCCAGGATTTTGATGATTTCCTGCATCATACTTAGGTCTTTCATCTATTTTGAATTTATGTCTGCATGTAGTATAAGAAAGCGGTCCATTTTCATTCTTCTGCATGCTGCTGTCCAGTTTTCCAAATACCATTTGTTGAAGAGACTTTTTTCCATTAGATATTCTTTCTTGCTTTGCTGAAGTTTAGTTGACCATATGGTAGTGGGTCCATTTCTGGATTTCCTATCCTGTTCCATTGATCTATGTGTCTGTGTTTGTGCAGGTACCATACTGTCTTATGACTATAGCTTTTTAGCATAGCTTGAGGTCCTGATCAGCAGTCAAACATTTACTGAGTGTGTGTCTTAAGTACAAGTCAATCAGAGGGAACCCACAACTCTCCCCTTCTCTGTCTGATGCTGGATAACAAGTTTTTCCACACAGATTTTTAGTGAATCTTTAGTAATATAAACAGAAGAAAATATATATGTTCAATTTAAAAATAAGCCCACCAACCAACTTAAGAAATAGAGTATTATGAACACCTTTGAAATTCCTTTCAAGAAATACCTTTCCTAACACCATCCCATTCCTTGCAACTCAACTTGGTTGGTAACCAACCTTCTGCCTTTCCACTTATGCTTTCTCTTCCTTTTCTTCACAGTTTTATAATTCCAACATAATATACTGTTTTATCTGTTTATAGACTTTATATAAGTGGAATTATATTGAATGTATTCTCCCATGACTTATTTTAACCCACCTTATGTTTTTTGTATCCTTCCATGTAAATTTGTATATCTGTAGCACATTCACGTTCAATTTTAAATTGTATCTCATTATACAAAATAAGAGTTTACTTTTTCTAACAGCAATGTTTTTGATGGACATTTGAGTTGTTTCCACTTTTTTTTTGCTGTTACATACAATGTCCCTATGTACATTTTTATACACTTCTTCTGACCCAAACGTGCAAGTATTTTTTTAGCAAATCTTTCTAGCATCGGAATTGCCAGGGCAGAAGGTACAGACATGTTCAACTTTATTAGGTAACAGCCAGCATCAGTGTCTACAGCACGCCCCTTAGGTTGCCAGAACTCACCTTGCCTGAACATAAGGAGAGCTGAGATTTGTGAAAATTAATCAATGTCTGAAGGATGTAGGGATATAAATATGCCAGCTTCCAGCCGCTGTTTCAGACAGCTTTGAGATGTGACTTGTTTCAAGAGCATCCCTAAGGGGTCTGAGCCAAAGGAGGGTTCGTGGAATTGGGCTGGAGACTGGACATCGGCTTCACTTCTCCATCTCATCCCCCATACCCTTGCTAGTTTTCTCTGGGAACACTTCCATTTTCACGTGAATACTCAGCAGTAGTACATTTCATACTGTAAGTGATTGGTTCTTGATTGTTGATTTGTGGGGTCAGATGTTATTATGAAAAACACAATGTGAAGTCAGAACTAAGAAGAGAGCCAGAGAAGTAGCTTAGGGTTAGCAAAATGTCAATATATGGAATTGAATTGTTTCTAATATTGCCACCATAGTTGGCATTCTAAAAATTATCAATTATATTCTAATACCCCACTAAGCTATATAATGTAAGAACTTGCTTGATCATGCAGATGTATTTAATCATTAATGTTCAGACTTTAGGGAAAATAGTTATATTCATATACATACATCATATCTGTGATTAGCATTTTTTTCTTCAAATTTTTCATTGAAAACTCCTCAAAGGCAATGGGTGTCCTTGATTTCTACTTTCTCTGACTGCTCTGTCTGTAGCATATAAAACTGTAGGTCACATTCAGAGATGCTGATTTTAGAGCAGAGCTTGATGAATATATATGGCATCGCATAACTAATATAGTAAAAAAGCATATATTATTAAATTTTTTTAAATAGATATTTTCAAGATATTTCAATTAATTATTCTTTTCAAACATATATTTGATTTCATCTTTTTGGGGTCATTTTTTGCTTTATGCATTTGCTTCATGAAATGATGTTGTGATACACTCTAGCTGCTATTTTAAGTGTTATTTATGTATTTTTTTCTGGATGATTAACTGACACAGTACATTACGTTACCTATGGCATATTACAGCAGTTCTGGGGCATCCCAAATAAGTACGCAGCTTTTCTTTGTGGGAAAACATTAAGTTAGGTAGACTTCAGTTTTAATCTTGGCTCCAGCATCCATGACCGGGGCCCCTTGAGAAAATGATTTAATCTATGTGACTATCAGTTTCCACCTTTGCAAAATTATATCTACCCCATGACTATTAATACTTTAATCTCCATTTTGATTTTGGGACTTTAAATCATGACTGATGTCTTCTAGGGTCATGCTATTTATGACACAGATACTTTTCAACTGAGAAATAATTGCATGATTTTTATTTTTAATGAGGTGCATTATCCTTGCTAAAGAATGCATTCCCTCATAATTATTAAATAACGTCCTCCTGTCACCTTCTAATCATCAATCCCCTTAAATTTAATAGAAATTATGCACATGCAATGATTTGGACAAACTTTCGACTGTAATACTAACCAGAAGGTTACCTATAATGTCCCGATATGTGAATGCAATGTCCTCTTTACATAAGCACGGGGCTTAGGCTATGCTAGAGTGATCAATCCAGATCCATGCTATTAGGGCTACGCCCATGAAATAGGCTACTTGAAAGGCACTTAATCTAGTCTTCCCTGGGAGAGTATCAGTCTCTCCAACATCGTGAGTCAGTCTGGTTCCACAAGAAGGATTTGGCTTCAACCGTCCAACACAGAGTTTCCTGGCTCCTTACTCCTGCCAGCAGCAGCAGCAATTGCCTCTGGGGCCGGATGAAAGAATTGTTCCGGCTTAACAGACCCCAAAACAATCTCAAGAAACATCAGGCAGTTTATAACATGTCCTGGAAAAGAAAGGAAGCGTCTAGCGCCATTTCTTCTTCACGAGTGAACAGAACTCCTTACCATAAAGTAGCTCCTCTCCAGCTCCAAAGAGTTGTAACCCGCAGACTACCTAGTCTTCCTTAGCTCCAAAGCGTGCTCCCTGATACCTCTCTCTCATGCAACTGAAATCCAACCCTGGGCCAGAGGCTGCACGTGGCCACTGGCCCCCACGGCTGCCCCAAGGCTGGTGGTAGTACTGGCTCCTGCATCTCAGACACCCAGGAAGAACCCCTGAACACTGTACATTTCTGGAGGCCCGCCAACATTGAAGAACAGACACCTCATCTTTATCTCCGACATCATTGCTTTTCCTGATAAAAATGCCATTGCTCTGTAGGTTGATCTGAAGCACTGAGCACTCTCCCCAGCCCCACAGTTATTACAATTCTATCGTCTTCCAGCCACCATCTGGCTTCGACTGAATTCGGACTCGCCCCCTAAGATTAAAGTCGCAGCACGTGGTTATGCACTACCAATCCCCAGTCACCATTCACTTAGACCTGAACTTGACAAGTATGCCAAGCTTGTACTGGCATACTCAAGACAAGTATTGAGTATGGCAATTGAGCACTTGACATGTGGCCAACGAGACTACCACCTGTGTGAGAGAATGAAGAAGATTTTTTACTTTAATTAATTTGAATATTTATTTATTTAACTGAATGTTAGTTAGTTAATGGACGGTGCAATATTGGTTTCCGGAATGGACTTCAGTAACTAATCACTTACCTACAACACCCAGTGTGCTAGATGGGTGATTGTTATTGGGGGGGGGGGGGCATGTTGTGAATTTAAATGTATGTTTCAAAACTGTTATCCAGTTCAGTTGTTGGAGGGCATTTTAAGTATTTTGGGAACAACTCAGGTGTGAGTCTAGTTTCTCAAGTTTCTATAAACACTCAATCACAGATTGCATATTTCCGAGGAAAATTTAGGGTCCAAATCAAGATGTGCTGTAAGTATAAAATACAGACCATGCCTTAAAAACTTAGTATGAAAAAGAAAAAGAGGAAATTAACAACGTTTATACTGATTACATAGTGAAAGGAGAGTATTTTGATATGTTACGTTAAATAGAACTGATCATAAAATATACCTCACCCATTTATTTTTACTTTTTAAAAATGCTACTAGATCATTCAACACTACGTACATGGCTCTCTTTATTATTTTATTGGACAGCACTGCCATAGACTATAATGTGGATGATTCCCTTTAGAATCAGACGGTGTGCAACCCACAAAAACACACTTGTTGACACTCTCAGTGTCAGTGATTCCTCTGCAGCACTTACGACTGTCTAACAGCAGCTCAATATCCTTCATCTCTTATGGCTCTGGATTGCCATTTTTCCCATTTTCTGGAAATGCTCTGAAGTGAAACAGTAACAACACCACATTCTTGTGCATTGAAGCTAATGTCATTAGGTTCTCCTACTTTCTAACACTTGTTGCTGTGATCTACAGCAATTCTCCCATTTCTTGAACACATTAGAATGTGATTCCATTTTCCCGTTGAACCCAAGACCCGTCTTCATGGTGTCCATGCTGATACCTATCCAAAATAATAGTCTCATGTGTATTTGACTCCCTCATCTTCAATGACCTATCACACACTGGTGATCTCCCTCTATGGCCACACCCTGGACCTAGTCATTACCCAGATGTCTGATATCCTTGAAGTTTTCCATGGCAATAGCCAATGATCTGGTGGTAACCACCTGTTCTCCTAGTTCTTCCATGCCCTGGGCACATATGTGGTCTGTGGTGCTTAGATAAGGCTTCTTGGTACTTCTCCATGTGCTCTAGGTATGGGTAATCTCAAGGAATACTATCTGAACATATTTAAATATGCTAAACTTCCTGTAATATATATCCAGCAGAACTCCAATCTAACTCTGTTTTCTTCTCTTCCCATGTGAAGCACTGCTAGAGAAAATTACGGTTTTATACTGTTGCCTCTAGAAGTCACGAAGCTGATGATCTTTGACAACAACTGTGTCCTTAAGCATGTCCATCAGGATTTCAGCAGTTTGGTTCTCGAGTCCTCGTCATTGCTTTGTCTAACCTTCCCCACTCCCCCCACACCCCCCCAAAAAAAAATTCTATAAGCCCCTCATCTACCTACAGCTTAGTTTCCCTTAAACCTTACTGAGAAATCTAAAGTCATAAAGTATGATTGTCTTTGAATTCTTTTCTCTTATCTACAAACTCCTATTGTATCTACCTATACTAATTCTCACCTCTTTTCATCCAGTATCAGAAGATGAATCTATCCTCTTATGCCTGTTTAAGTTTAACCCCTGTACCTGTACTTTCAATGAATGACACTAATACAGATAATAATGGAAAAATATTCATTTCATGAGAGCTAACCTTATGGTAGGTACAGTGGTAAGCAAATTACAAAGTGACCTCATTTACACCTTACAAAAAAGATACTAGGTAGACACTAGTATATCCGTTTTATGTACGAAGAAATTGAATTGAAAGATGTTTAGTGACTTTACCAAAATTACAGAGCTAATCAGAAATATGAACGAGTTTTAACTCAAGTTTGAATTAATCTAAAGGCAGGGGTCCTGAACACAGTACCATAGCAGCTTACAGGAGACCCTGAGGACCCCTGAAACATTACTCCAAAAGTCATGGAGTTTCTTGACTGTATTTTCAACTAACTTTCCCCTTTCTATAGACTTTCTTCTCTACACTTGATCTTACCCAAAAGGCCAAGAAGTGATGGGCTCCTTTTTCTCTAAAATATTCTTAGATCTCTCTCCTTAAAGAAGAAAACACATCTTGGCTATATCCCATCTCTTGATTTAGCTAAATTTTCATCTTTCCCTTTTTAAAAAAATGTTTATTTACTTTTAAGAGAGGGAGACAGAGCATGAGTAGGGGAGGGGCAGACAGAGACGGAGACACCGCTTCCGAAGCAGGATCCAGGCTCTGAGCTGTCAGCACGGAGCCCGATGTGGGGCTCAAACCCACAAACCACGAGATCACCGCCTGAACTGAAGTCGGACGCTTAACCGACTGAGCCACCCACATGCTCCTTCTTCCTTCCTTTCATCAAAACATCCTGAAAATGTACTCTACACATGCTGTCTCCACTTTTCGTTTACATTTTTTTAAATGTTTATTCATTTTTGAGAGAGCATGAGCGGGGCAGGGGCACAGAGAGAGGGAGACACAGAATCGGAAGCAGGCTCCAGGCTCTGAGCTGTCAGCACAGAGCCCGACATGAGGCTCAAACTCATGGACCATGAGATCATGACCCGAGCCGAAGTCAGATGCTTAACCGACTGGGCCACCCAGGCACCCCTCCACTTTACCTTTCATTCATTTTTCTACACACCAACTTTGGATGCCTCCTGCAAAATTCTACTGAAACCACTCTTGTAAAGTACACGAGTGACCACCATACTGACAAACCTACGTTTTCTAGACTTTCTACAGGACCTCTCTGCGGCATACGACTTTTTGATTCGCACGATCAAAAAGATACCGCACGTTTCTTGGTTTGCTTGTTTCTCCGTGACCTCCAAATTTCTTTGAAGCCTTGCTCCCCTCCACCTCTTAAAGGTTCATCTTTCTCAGCATTTTGTGTCCAGTTCTTCCTGTTCCTTTGCTACCTAACTCTGAAATATTTCAACCCCTACTAATTTGTTCAGAGAGCATGTGCACGCTACCGCCTCTTAAATTTGCTTATCACACATTTCTATTTTGAATTTTTGCTCAGTATGTGCACATCTGAATCTTTAAATCTTTCCCTCTGTCTGCCTCACCACCTATATTTCCGGTTTCACTGAGGGGCACAACCCTCTGATTCATCAAAGATAGAAACTGGGGGATCCTTTATTCTTGCTTCTTTCTATCTTTTTGGTACCTCACATCTTCAACTACCTTTTCCTTATTGCTTTTCCCTCTATAAACATTTTAAGAATTTATCACTTCCCTCTTTTTAGAATTGTAAGCGGAGCCTAGGCCTTAGGTTGTAAAAAGCCCATGGAGAAAAAAAGATGGAGGGCAAGTGTCATTGGGTGAGTCAGTGAATGAGTGGGGAATTTTTTATGAGATCATCAGGAAAGGCTCCCACAAGGTGGTGTCATTTGAGTGCGAGCTTGAAGGAAATAATGTGCTAGTACTGCAGGAAGAATTTCATGCCAAGGGCGTGGGAAGTATAAGAAATAGCAAGGAGGCCTGTGTAGCTGGAGAGGAGGAAAGGACATCAGTATATGAGGTCAGAGAAATACTGGGTGCAGGCAGGTAAATGAGGCAAGACTAAGGACTACGGTGGCTTTTCATCTACGTGAGACAGAAATCTACTGGGGAAGTTTTGAATAGAAAAATAAAATATTATTTCTTGATTTGCAAATGATCACTTGTGCTGTTGTGCTGACAACTGAGTGGGGCAGGAAGAGAGGCAGTAACAGAATCAGGAAACAGAGGCAGCTGGGTGGCTCAGGTGGTTGAGCAACCGACTACTGCTCAGGTCATGATCTCATAGTTTGTGAGTTTGAGTCCCACCTTGGGCCCTCTGTTGTCAGCATAGAGACTGCACTGGATCCTCTGTCCTCTTTTCTCTCTGCCCCTCCCCAGCCCATGCACATGCGCTCGCTCTCACTCTCTCTCTCAAAAATAAATAAACATTTAAAAAACAAACAAATGACAGAATCAGGAAATAGAACTGAAGGTGGAGGAAAAGCAGATGATAAGGTTGGGCTGATCTGAAATCAGGGGTTTTGTCTTGCTCCCTAGTGTGACCGTCCCAATGCTCAGAATCCATCAGGATCCATCTGAATCCATATTTCTCAGCATATGCTGACTCTCAGTTTAAACTCTCACAAAACCAAACGACCAGCTAATCCTCCTTTAACAAACACCGTCTTTGACTTTGATACCTTAGAGTATGCTGCACTCTTTCGATGAGATTCCAGAAAATAAATTTTACAGAATAAAATTGTACCTCTTTCAAAACATATCCTTGAACCCTCCTCAGCAAATTAGCTCAATTGTTCCCTATGATACCATAATAACCTTCATATTTATATGATTTCACAGCAACATGGTGGTGTAATTCTTGGACAATTATGTTCACGTTATTTTTTCTAATCCAGTTCTTTTTTTAAAATTTCTAACATTTATTCATTTTTGAGAGTGAGAGAGACAGAGCGTGAGTGGGGGAGGGGCAGAGGGAGTGGGAGGCACAGAATCTGAAGCAGCCTCCAGGCTCTGAGCTATCAGCACAGAGCCTGATGTAGGGCGCGAACTCACGGACCGCGAGATCATACCCTGAGCTGAAGTTGGACGCTCAACTGACTGAGCCACACAGGCACCCAATCTTTAGTTGTGACCTATTTAGTGGAAGCTAATTATTTTATATAAAACTAAAACAAGTTGATATTTAGTAAATATTTGAGTGAGGGAAGATACAGGGAAGAAGAGAAGTGAGGGAGAAAGAAAAAAGGAAGGAGAAAAGGAAGGGAGGATTTTTGTCCACCCCACTGGTCACTCAAAGGATTAACATGGAGAAACTCTTCAGTAATCATCTCCATTAAGACAAGGGCCTACGCTCTTCTAATTCATGTCCAGATGCCCCTGGAGCCTTCTCCAAATTTGGAGCTGGGACACTCACCAATGTGCTTTAGACATACAGTGCCCCTCCTCATAATTATGACCTGATCTCAGAGTCCTTAAAAAGTTATCTTGTCAACATTTCTGAGGTTTAGGTCCCACCTGCAAATGAATCTTCAGTGCTGATTTGTCTTCATTCAGCTCAGTACATGTCTATTGAATGACTGGGCTCTCACGTTCCCTGTAACCTCAACACCATTTCACATCTTACTTGGACACTCACTTAGTCTTATCTGTTAAGCCTTTCCAGGTCTGGACCTGTGTTACTGGCCATTAGAACTAGTTGTGGGGGCCACGGCTAAAAAGATCCATGTTGTTATTTTCATCCATTTTACCACTGTAATAGAATTGGTGCTAGTCAATTTACCCAGATTGGTTCTTTGAAAAGGCGTAGCCAAATGTACTAGGTTAGCCTTGTTTTGTTGGAGGCATTTTTGCCTACAATTTGAAATTTAGATGTACATGCAACAGACAGGGTGCATATATATACACACAAGAATATATATTATATTCTTTTACATCCTTCTTTAGACACAAGATATCTTAGCTTAAGAAAGAAAGAAAGAAAGAAAGAAAGAAAGAAAGAAAGAAAGAAAGAAAGAAAGAAAAAGGTTGCTAATGTTCTCTCCCAGCCTGAATAACTCAGAGTTACATAAGTGTTTATGAATAATGAATATCTAATTGAGGTGCCTAAAGTATGAATAACTACTATTCCACACTGCAGTGAGATGTAGAATTCTCATTTGACAACAGGATTTTTATTTCCTCATTTCTGCCTTCTGCCGTTCCCACTGTTGAGTGCGAAACTAGCACAGATAACACTTGAGAGCATCTGAAGGGATGAATCGCACTTTTTGCCTGTACCAGCTAAGCCATGCAAACAAAGAACAAAAAAATGGCAGGGGGAGATCCCCATGAGTTGAGAACAAAGTGAACCTTAAATCTTGACTAATCCAATACACAGAAATGGAATCACAGGGTTTTAGATTTTAGTCTCGGCGAGAAATCTATTTGAATTTAAATTGTTGGTGTTCCAGAAGCTGATTAACATGTCTCAGGCTTTTGACAAGACATCCTCCCTTGGTATCTCTTCTTGGTCAGTCCTTGCCGTGCCATTGTTGAACTGCTAAGGAGAACTGATGCTTGCCAAATGTAGGTCATATCAGTAGGAAGAAACGTTTCAAAGATCTTACAGAAAAATGAAGGTGGATTTGCACCGAAAGGCCAATATTTATTCTGTCGGTTATACTCACTGACTGGTACGCCTTGTCTGCTTGGAGAACTCCTCTCCAGCATTGCAGAAAGCACAGAAGGGACTGGTTGGCATCTCTGGGCCTGGCTACCCATACTTCTCCTAATGCTGAACCCTAGAAAGTTGGATTATGGCCTAAGGGAACCAAAGCCTGCCTCCAGATCCCTGTAGAGAAATTCCTGACTGACCTAATCATGCAGGTAAAGCAGTACCTTTGTTAAAATTGCACTATTTCGACATATCCAAGAAGCATTACTAAAACCGAGCCATCTAAGTGTTCCCCCCCCACCAGACCGAAGGTCACTGAATGTCGAGGTTAAGCTGCTTGTAGGTTGCACAGCCTCTCTGATGCCCAGTGAACGCTAGTCCTTTGGCCAGGAACCAATAAACACCGTTTGTTGTTCAAAACACCACTGTGTGGTTCAAATTTCTCTTTTAACTGTGAAAAATCAAATACAACAGTTTGAATTGAAAACAGAAGGCATTTCTTGCTCTTCTGGCATTTTCCTTAGAAAATTATTTTCCATCATAAATGATTAAGTCTTGAATAACATGTAGAGAAGATAGAAGTGATAACTTGGAAATAATCGGTCAAATAGTTTTTGTTTTACTTATTCTGCTGTGAGAAGATTGGCGGCGGGGTGGAGGGGGGGGGGACAAGGAAATTGAATCAATTCCCTCTGTAGTCTCTACAGATTGCCAGGAAGTACCGTCCTTCTAACTAAACAGTAACAGAATGAAAGGCACAATCTAACAATGCTGAATCCTTCACTGGAAAGAATGGAGGGAACGATTCAGTGATGGATAAAGATCATAAAGTGGGATATTGTTATTATTAATGCCAGATTATTCTCATCCAATTTCAAAGATCCAGTTTATGGCATATCTAGCAGATCTCAGATCTCTGGCATTTTCTATTTTGTGGTTGTGTTTTATTTCTGTTATTCATTTCCTTTCACTTTGTACTGACTTACTGCTTTTTCTTCATGTGTGTTGTGAATATTGAGAGTGTTAGTGACTTAAAAAAATATTGCTTCTGTCAGTTCCTAGCATATTGGTGCCGCACATCAGTAGTTTTCTTTCATTTCAATTCTTTCCTGCTGTTCTCACATATATAATATTTCAAGTGCAATTACATCTTTTTTGCCTACCACCTCGTATTATACAAATTCAGAAACAACACTGAAGGAGCCCAGGGTTTGGCTACCCTTTCAGTGTTAAAAAAATGTGTCTTTTAAAATATGTTAATGCAAATATTTAAAAGAACATCTTTATTTCTCTTTGATTATTTAAAGCAAAGATAACAAGCATGCAAAGACATCGCAAAGTCGGTATGTACTTCTCAGAAATAAAATAGAGAACTGTGTCTGTGTGTGTTCTAAGATACCAGTGGGCAAACTTCAGCTGTGCCCTGTAACCAACTCAGATATTATTCCAACTCTTCCTAAAGAAAACTCACAGAGGCAGGGAAGATGTGTGGAGAATAGAACAGTGAGTGACTGGAAGTCAGAAGAGATTGTTTCGAATCCTTAGGTCTGCTTTTTGTTAGCGGTGGTCCTGGGCAGAAGTCTAACCTTCCTTGCGCCAAAGTTTTCTTACCCATAAAACTGAGTTTACTCTAATTTCTTTCCCAGGGTGTTCGTAGGGATCAGATGAGATGAGTGCACCTGCCCCTGCCGGCATATCTTTCAATGTCTGTGAGTATCCACTCTGTGCGAGGCACCAGGCTAGATGTTGGGGATATACAGAGGCACGAGACACGGGGCTCGCGTTCCACCCATACCCAGCCTCCAGCCGTCAGACAACTACGTCTACGACACAATACCGTATGCTATGTTCTGAGATAGAAAAAAAAAATACACCTTGAGAAATGGAGAGAGAGAGATAGCCCGTCCAGCCATCAGTGATAACGTGTTGGAAAGGGGATACCTGAACTCACTCCTGAAGGACCAGCAACGTAAACATGTTGAAGCCGTGTACGTAGAACAATTTCCATAATGAAAATCTGGAGGCCAATGGGAAGTGCTTATCATTCAATACCCTTTGAACTTAGGTGGGAAAGACCGGGGCGTGGGCAGGCAAGGGTGACAGCCTCTGGTTTTCTGGGCCTCCCTGGGACTCCTTTGGTGTGAATCGGCAGCCCTTCCATGATAAGGAAACGATCATCACTTTTGCCGTGTCTAAATCCTCCTCTGGTTGGTACTATTTCAAAGCTCAGGTTAATCATCTTCCTTCAGGGAATTCTACTCGGCCCTTCGGGAGTGCCCGGTCTCATCAACATGTAAGAAGAGGAAGCTCTCGAAATCACTCCTGGATGTCGAACATCACAGAAGCATTCCAACCACAGAAGCACGTGGTGTCAGCTTGCACTCTCTTTAGAACACTCAGGGAGGAAGAGAAGGGAAGCGAACGAGAGTTTTCATCACCTTCACGGTGGAGCCTGTAAGGCTTAGCCGGCCTTCTAGGTATCATGTGAGGGCAAAACAAACAAAAAACTCATTTTAATAATCCATTAAGATACATACGTGCCGTAGGACTAGGGAAATTCATAGGACATGCGTAATTATACATTATTTGTACATAGGCTCAGACAGAGACCTTCTAACGTGAAATCATTCACCCTGGTGCCAGAACAGTCTTCCGACTGCAGATGTCTGGTGACAGGGAGGCAACAGATTCAACGCAGACAAGAACCCGCCTCCAACTGAAATGAATAGCACTGCCCACCGATTTTAGAGTGGAAAACAGATCCAAAGGAACAACATTCTAGGAGCCACGAAGCAAGGAACCAAAGGACAACAAAAACATACGTGAATCCCTGGCCTCGCCAAGAAAACAAAAACAGCTACGAAAAAGCAAAATAAAAGTGACCTTTGGGTGAAAACCCGAGGAGTCAAGCTCTCTACATTTTGAGTTTACGTTTTAATGTGAGGGAGGCGAGAACAATAAAAGCAGACTGTCTTAAATGTCACGGTTTACTGTCAGCGGTATTCATGTCAAACATATATCTTGGTTTTAAAGCAAGGAAGAGTAAACAATGTTGATTGCTCATTTGCAGGATACAGAAAAGGCAGTATGCTAACAAAGGCCGCACTGCTTTGAATTGTTATTAGTGGCAATATTTTTGGAATTAGTTTTGGAAGGCCTGAGTATAAAAGAGAGGAGATTCTAAATTTTTTTTTTTTTTTTTAGTCTTCTCAAAGAAAAATGTGTGAAAAGTCATTAATTTGCTAAAGGTGTTAAAGACAAGGTTCTAATTCATTCTAATAAGTATGACCTGACCAGGTTGCTAAGAGAGCCATTACTAAATTAAATCCTCCCAGTAGCCTTGGAAATAATTTGGCCTGGTTTTTTTTTGTTCTTTGTTTTGTTTTTTCCCCTCTTATTGAGTGAAATAATGGGTAGGAGGCAAACAAGCAAAAAGCATAGAACTTTGGGGTTTAGTCACCCACAGTCAACTGTGGTCCAGAAGCAGATGCCCTCTTTTTGACATATCATCAGAAGGCCATTACCAGCCTAACATGACGTTCCCATGCCTACAACATTGACCTCACTGCAACCCATCACACGGGCATGTTCTCATCTCCCATCATCACAAGAAGCTATTGGGGAGAGAGACAGACCACATTCACATGAATTTTATTGTAGTATATTGTTACAATCATTCTATTTTATCATTAGTTATTGTTGTTAATCTCTAACTGTGCCTAGTTGATAAATTAAACTTTATCGCAGGTATGCACGTATGGAGAAAAAATGTAGTCTGTATAGAGTTCAGTACTTAATCTGTTTTCCGGCATCCACTGGGGTTCTTGGAACATATTCCCCCCAGATAAAGGTGGGGGGGGGGCTACTGTAGATACTGAAGGATGATGGAGAGCCACTTATCTGTTATAGAGGAGATGTGATTATGGGATTCGAAGTGTATTTTTCACATGTGTGGTGTTTTGTGTCCTACTCTTGTTGAATGAATGGACCCTGGGTAGCACCCCTCACTGGGCAGTGCCCTTCATGTGGACTGTGGACCCGCCCTGCTCATTCCTGGCCTTTGCTCTCTCTCTCCGTTTACACCCTGCAACTGACACACAGGATATAGTCCTCATGAGCCATATACAGGCAGGTACCAAATAGCAAGGGTTTCGATGTTGAGCGCGAAGTGAAATTACAAAGCATATGTTCCAAAAACATAGTATAAGTACCTGAATTGATTATTCACTATTTCCCACTCTTTTAGACAATCGGCTATTAATATCGTGATAAAGGAGAGTGTTAGAGAATGAATATCCCAAAGCCGTTTCAAAGATGATAGCTGTGGTTACTGTAATAGCACTATGTATCCCACCTCATGATTTTCTCAGGGGCCCATTTTTGAGATATTTGCTACAAACATTTCTTGCAAAATAGCAGCTTTCTAAAAATAATTAAATAAAAAAAAAATCTTCATTTCAAATGCTCCAAATCTAAAAGCTCCCTTTCTCCAATTAATTCTAGAAAACTCACCATCCATGATGTTATCATCAAAGAGCCCTTAAAAGTAGTGTTTTTAGGGGCGCCTGGGTGGCTCAGTGGGTTAAGCATCTGACTCTTGGTTTGGGCTCAGGTCATGACCTCGCAGTTCGTGATTTTGAGCCCCACGTGGGGCTTTGCACTGACAATGTGGAGCCTGCTTGGGATTCTCTCTCTCCCCTCCCTCTCTCTCCCGCTACACCAGGCACGCTCTCTCTGTCTCAAAATAAATAAATACACTTTTAAAAAAATTAGCATTTTTACAAAGACAGTAGTAAACCCATGGGACACATCTGTACTTCTAAGTATATTAAACAAACCCTGTTCAAAACCCATGATGTTTGGGGCGCCTGGGTGGCTCAGTCGGTTAAGCGGCCGACTTCGGCTCAGGTCACGATCTCGCGGTCCGTGAGTTCGAGCCCCGCGTCGGGCTCTGTGCTGACAGCTCGGAGCCTGGAGCCTGCTTCAGATTCTATGTCTCCCTCTCTCTGACCCTCCCCCGTTCATGCTCTGTCTCTCTCGGTCTCAAAAATAAATAAACGTTAAAAAAAAATTAAAAAAAAAAAAATAAATAAAACCCATGATGTTTACAGTGTTTGGTTCAATTTTATAAAAGCATCTCCCACGGTGAAAGTGCACTCTCCTGGACCTAAAGATGCTGCATGATGGAGAGGGTGTCTGATCTTCCCAGAGAGGACCACAGAACATAGTGTTTGCCCAGTAGATTTTATTGGGGAGATGTGTGTATGTGTGGGTGTTCATAGCACATATTAATATCACACACCTTGGGAAACCATTCTATGGGAAGTGCTACAAAACCTAGCATAGATTTCTACGGGGAACACAAAGAAGGTATTATAATTCCAACGCTATAAAATTTGATGTCACAGCAGACACAAAGTAATATTATTTGCAAATTAAAAAGGCATGTCTAAGCAAATTTATGAGTTAGTCCCTGGTGACTATGCTTTCAACATTCTATCATTTTTAACAAGTGTCAATGATACAAATGCATCATGTAATGCACACTGAATTTTTTAAAGCTCCCACTAAAGCCAATATTTTGATTTACATTTGAGAATTCAAGTAAAAAGAATAAATTAAAACTCACAATGTTAGTTAGATGTCAACTCTCACGCAATTGGAAAAGTGAATACAAACCTACTGCTGACTTTAGACAAAATCATTTTAAATATATTTAATTTTTTTTAATGTTTATTTATTGTTTTCAGAGACAGAGACAGAGACAGAGCATGAGCAGGGGAGGGGCAGAGAGAGAGGGAGACACAGAATGTGAAGCAGGCTCCAGGCTCTGAGCCCTCAGCACGGAGGGCTCGAACCCACGCACCGTGAGATCACGACCTGAGCCGAAGTTGGATGCTTAACCGACTGAGCCACCCAGGCTCCCCTGAAATATATTTTTAAAAAATAGTCAGAATTTGGAGAGCTGAGGGGAAAAATATTTTTATTCTTCCTAATGTCCAGAACAATTAGTGTTGGCTTCACTGAGGATCATAAATTTACTACATAAGTATTATATTGGACTCTATCAGATCTAATTCAAATGACATGATGACAATCAGAACAAAATAACACTCAGCAGTCATTGGCATAAACCCTTTCATTTGAAATGAAAGGAGTTTAAGGAGAAAAGAGTCAGGGCACATTTAAGGTAACATAGGTAGCAGTCTGATTATGCAAAGCTTATTTAAATTATTTAAAATGTTATTTTATTAATTTATGAATTTTTATGATTTTTGTCTTATATGATGATAGGGGAAATACACACACACACACACACACACACACACACACACACACGGGTAAATATGCAACCTCTAGTGATCACTTTTTAGGGAGGTGTTGCTTTGGTAATGATAAGACTAAATTACTCACTTGCCCTGAAATATTAATATCTGTTAAGTGTTGCTTTGGGGACTTGAGGGTAACTGGCGGGAAAGAGGCTAATATTTAATTGCAACACAGCCTGTGTACATTATTTCACTGAATCTTCACAATGGCTCTGCTAAATTGTACGGTCGATTCCATTTTAAAATATAAAGAGGGGGCCCGTACCTGCAAGACTGCCCGGGCATAATTATTAAAAGAACTCTAGCACTGTCAAAGTTCCTGGTTTGGATGAGAGATTATATAGTAAACACAGAAATCAGGAAACGAGATGCAGAGAGATTAATAACTGACTAATATGTTCATCCTTGGTTGATTCTGTATTGGAATCGAGTTATGCATGAATATAAGTCATTCTCTTCTCATTGTTCAGCACTGCATCAGAGCCGGCAAAGTCAGCAGGTGTTTTCAGGAGAGTAATTCAAAGATGAAGAAGCATGGCCAGCCCAAATAGGAATGTCAAATATTCTAAAATGCTACATTAGAAAACCACCCCTCTGGATTTCTCTGCTCCCAAGAATCTGCTCTTAAAGGCAAATTCTCTCAGAAGAAGTAATACTTCAACTGATGAATTCATACTAAAGTAATAACGAATGCTCGTTGAGAGGGAAACAGAGCAGGTGAAGAGAAACAGGAAGTGATAGGGGCCGGAGAAGTGGAATGGAATCTGTCAACATGGATGGAAGTTCAACAGTTGGGAACTCCAGTCTATTTCATAACGTAAGTCTTGATGTTATAGTCCAAGGGAAGAACTTCCTAGTAAGGTTAAGAATGGGGGCGCCTGCGGGCTCAGTCGGTTGAGCATCCTACTCTTGGTTTCAGCTCAGGTCTTGATTCCAGGGTCGTAGGATTGAGCCTCCACACTTATTAGCACAGAGCCTACTTATGATTCTTTCTCTCATTCCCCTGCCCCTTTCCCCCACTCACACACACTCTCTCTCTCTCCAAAAAACAAAAAGAAAAGAAAAAAAAAAAATACTACGGGATCTGGCAAACACTGGCTGCCAGTAGGGGGCAATATGGAGCAGGAATGGGTCAGGGACTGGAGAGAGCCGAAGGGCCCCCAGTGGGAGGAGTTACCGGCAGGAAGAGGGACAATGTCTTCATGGAAGCAGGTCACGGTGTAACTGGTTGTGACAGATGCTTTTACTATTTAAAGCAGAAAAGGGAAGAAAAGAAAGCAGAGGGAGGGGAAGTATTTTACAAATGTGACTAAGCGACAGGAGAATTGAGGGTGCAAGAGAGGGGAGCAAATTTGTTTTCCAGGAGAGGCTGGAAAGGCCTCTGAAGAGCAGAGTGAGGTAGGGTTATTTGCTGAGCCACTCAGGAGCCCGAAAGAAGCATTCCAACATGTTTAAGCTCGGAAGCGCCGGTGGAAAATAGTTCAGAATGATGCTAATCACTAAAGCTCCCTCTTGGCCAACAGGAGGCAGGAAAGGATAAAGGCAATGATTTGACCAAGCCAAGCTATCAAGGCACCGAGGCAATTATTTACTTCACTGGTGTCTTTCAAGGGAAGGTAAAAGCTGTAGTTCTTTTTAAGGTACACGCGTGGACATTCAGAGCTCTGTTCCGGCAGTCTTTCCAGATGTCTGTTATACACATATTCCTCCCAGAAGTGATTATCAATTATGTGGCTTACAAATGCAATCTGTTCTCCCTGCTGGAAGGAATAGAGGCAACATATCCTCAAAACACCACCACCAACCCCACACCTCTCTGCCCTTTGGGTTAATGGAGAAGATGACAGTTTCCTAAAATGGCAGGAATGACCCAGGAAGCAAGTGTGAAAAAGGTCTCAGAAGAGCAACAAGTATGGAAGGACCTTTAAGGAAAAGTAAACGGGAGGAGGTGAAAAGAAAGAAAAGAATTCAAGGTCCACATCACTCAAGAAACTCCCAGGCTCCATGACGGGGTTGCTCTGGTTGCAGAAGCACAGATCAAACGTGGCTTAAAACCTCCCGCTCTTCTTCAGTTCTGTCTTGGGGCCAACTCCAATGCAGTGCCAATATGGCTTCATCTGGCGAAACCGAGCATGGCGGTCTCTCATCTGCGGCCAGTGGAGGAAGAAGAGGGCCATGTGGCAGAATGGCTGTCCCCTGGGGACAGGAGAAAGAGGACGATCTCTACAAAAGGCGGGCGGACTGAAAAGTCCTAAGCCCGGCAGAAGAGATGATGGGCGTCTCTAACCTAACATTCTATCTAACAAGGTTGTTGTGAAGGTCAAGGGACATTTAGAACACTTTATAATCTGTAAAATACTAAATGTGTATTATAAATGTGAGGTAGTGTTTACTTTATATGAGACTGTCCAGATTTAATATCTCTGCTAACTTTTGGAAAGGTGAACCCACCTAACTGCTATTGACTTGGAATGACACAGATTGGGACACCGCCAGTGAATTAGGAGTAGGGAGATACGTCCAGAACACAGATCACAGCAGGTCAGTGTTTTCCTAAAACGAATGAAACCAAAGATCTTAAAGCAGTAGTGGGCTCCAAAAGACATGATAGAATTATGTGTGGATTTTCCACGTAAGCATTCGTTTCCCCTCGGTTTTGTCATAAATTGACCCCTGACATCAAAGTGGCAGCAAATGGATGTATTGTGAGGACGCAAAACGTAAACTCCGTTTTATAAATGTGTGCCAATCTGTTATCTGAACGTATATTCACATTATAATCCGATTTTCTATGGATTCCAAAACTCAATCTCTCCAAAATATATTTGAGGAATACATTTAAATAAATGATAAAACATGAAGCAATATGTTCAATTTTCTTTTTCTTTCTTTTTTTTTTTTTTTTTTTTAGAGAGAGAGGGAGGGGCAAAGGGACAGACAGAATCCCAGGCAGGCTCCACACTCAGCACAGAGCCTGAAGCAGGGCTCTACCCCAAGACCCTGAGGTCAGATCAGGTCCTGAGCCAAAATCGAAAGTCAGACCTTCAACCAGCAGAGCCACCCGGGCGCCCCTGAGGCAATGTTAATCAACATAATGCTGAATTTGTTCTTTTCTGTATTTTATAATTAGTGAGTTATATTATTTTATCCTTCCGTCAGTATATGATCTTCTTGCTTTCATGGGCTTATATGGTGTATGTGTCAGATGATTCTTGCCAATAGTGAAATAAAAAATATACCTTCAGCAAATATACAAATATATATATTTATAGATATATAAATACATATTTATATATGAATGTAAACAAAAAAAGACATACATAAATATAAATGTATAAATATAAAAATATATATATATAAACTCTCTGCTTCCTTTACCCATCTTTAAGACATGTAACATTTTGCTGCACTAACAAAAAATCTATTTTTAAAATCAACACGAACTATTAGCCATTTATACCTTAGTATGAATTTCAGTCAACATGGCTCTTCTCTCAAGAGCATTCACACATGAACTTTATAAGGGAATACAAAGTCTGTTTATTGTGAAAATAACCGCATGTAGATTTCTTTATTTTTCCTTTTTGCTTTTCTTTTCTTTTTTTTTTTTCTTGTAGAGGAAATAATCCCCCTCTCTGATGCTTGCTACCTTGCTTCATACATGGGTCATCAACTAGGGTTAAGGCACATGGGTGTCTTATGTGTACATTCAGAGGCAGAGCAGCCCATGAGGAGTGGAGATATAATCAGTTGTGTGATGGTCCTAAACAGGTAGATAGTATGGGATGGAGCAGGGGAGGAAATTCTATGCAACCATACGCACTATGCCACTGATAAACAAAAGAGGTCTTTGGGACCCAAAAGGTAAGTAACTAAAACCCCAGAATAACAAATATTGATACAATGGGCCAGATGCAAGTGTAAATCTATAACTAAAGCACCGACGATGCTTTCTCCCAGCCAACGCCTACATCACGACTTCATCTCAATGCACAACAATGTAGCAACAGTCAGAGAGAAGTTGCTAGTCAAACAACTCAGGAAGGCATAAATTTTCTTTATAGTCCTTTGCTTTTCAAATAACTTTCTTTTTGGAAATACATTGTATCTATAAATCTATCTACATAAATACATAGGTAGACACACTGACATTCTATGAACTAGACAAACCTATTATAGAGAAAGCAAAAGCATTCTTCGAATCCCACCGTTCAGGTTAAAAAAATCAGGTCAGGGGCGCCTGGGTGGCTCAGTCGGTTAAGCGGCCGACTTCGGCTCAGGTCACGATCTCAAGGTCCGTGAGTTCGAGCCCCGCGTCGGGCTCTGTGCTGACAGCTCAGAGCCTGGAGCCTGTTTCAGATTCTGTGTCTCCCTCTCTCTGACCCTCCCCCGTTCATGCTCTGTGTCTCTCGGTCTCAAAAATAAATAAACGTTAAAAAAAATTAAAAAAAAAATCAGGTCAACATTTTAGAAGTTTAATCTCAGATACCTCACTCTCATATATGAGTGTATAAATAGATAAGTAGCTCTAAGTAATTCAAAGTAGCATCCTGTACTATTTTAAGACAAATAAAAAAGGCTTCAATATAGCTACTTGAATGAGGACAAAAACACCGAAAGACTATTGATGTTTCTTGGTAGGAGACAGAGTCCTAAAAAAATCCAAGATGGAAAAAATTGGCAATTTTTAAAAATTTGCATTTAAAGCTACAGTATCTGGTGGCTTCCAGTTCTGAAAGGTTAGGGAGGAAAGGCAAACGTCTGTTTAGTTCCCAGAATTTGGTATTTTACATTCTTGTAAAATTTATACAAATTTATATTAATTCTATAAAATTTATACTTTGTTCCACAACCTTAGTTCCTAAACTGTTTAGTTATGGTCTATCTTTAAGTGGATTTACTGCTCAGCACTAGGCATTTGGACATGGTTTTTTAATTATTTTTATTTCATGCATCTTATTGTTGGTTATATTGTATTATTTGCATTTCCAAAGAGGTTATATGCTTGAGATGACCTGACTTGCCCAGATTCTCTGGGTATAAAATCCATCAGTCCTATTCTCCCACAACCCTTTCTGAGGAAATATTTTGTGACTTTCTCTCATTCAAGTTGATCTCCCAATGTCAGGATACTTCCTTTAGGGAATATTGCATCCTCTTGACATCCAGGAATGTATGTGATATTTCTTTTCTCTTGTAGATTTTGCCCCAAATTTGCTAGCCTGCATCACAATTATTATTTGGGTATGGCCAGTTTCTTGATTCAGGATTTTATACATACATACATATATATATACTGTTATATATATATATATATATATATATATATATATATATATATATATATATATATATATTGTTTTATACATATATGTATATTGTTTTTCTTGTTTATCTTTTAGTGACTTATGGAAAAGGAATGAATTAAGTCTCATTGCTTGACATCTGTAAGCAAAATTTTTGATGAATTATAGTAACTTACCAACTCTCATGACCATCACCTGACAAAAATCGTATTATAAAAGGAGCAGTTACATAAATGCAGAGAATAGACTGGTGGTTCCCAGGGGCGGGGGGCAGGGGCGGTGAATGAAAAGGATGAAGAAGGTCAAAAGGTATCAATTTCTAGTCATAAAATAAGTAAGTCAAGTTAACTATAGTTAGAAATACTGTGCGACATATTTCTAAGTTGCTAAGAGTAGATCTTAAGAGTCCTCATCATGGGGAAAAAAAGTATACATGGTGAGAGATGTTAACTAGACTTGTTGCAGTGATCAATTTACAATATATACATGTATAAAATCATTATACTGTACACCCGAAACTAATATGTTCGATGTTAATTACACCACAATTAAAAAATAAATAAAACCAACAATCTGGTCACTGCAAACAAAAGCAGCTAATTAATACTACTTTCCAAAACAGTATATATTTTAAAACTTGTATTCCTCCACTTTTGCTGGCATATCTCTGACTTTTACCAAGTCTCTTTACTAATCTAGGACTCTTCATACACCTGTGAAGTTCTGTATATATTATTCTACTTTTTTTCTTACCTATTTTATTCTCCATTTTGGTCTTTCTGAATCTCTCCGATATCTCTTTCTCTCTTTTCTGATGTCCCTCTTTTTCTTCCTTCCCTTTTTTTTACTTCTCCTTTTGGGTTTTCCCCTATTCTCTTTTTTTTTTCACCTTTGCTTCTTTATGTTATTTTTTTCCTCCCTATTTCCTTCCCTCCCTCCCTTACCTTCTTCTTTCTATTTTTACTCACTTTGTTTTATTAAATTGAGTGTGAAATGAGTTTAGTATTTCCTGTTTTAGTGAATAAAAATTATGGCCCTTGTGGGATGATTCACATTTATCCAAGAAAAGTTTTTCTTTCCTTTTTAAGTTGTCATTGATTGTTATTCATATCAGTCTTCCTTTGAAGCAAGAGATTTTTAAGTTGCTGTTCTCAATCATCTTTTATTCTCCCTGGATTGCTGCCTACTTTGAAATTACCATTTACTAATTAATAGTATTACTTTAAAATCCCAAACTCAAATTTTAGTTGCAATTGTGTAACTATTTTTCATGTGGCTTTAATAACAAAATTAAATTCTGGGCACTGGGGGCAGAAAGTAGCAAGGGTAATTTTTTATCCTATATTTTCAACAGATACTATTTATATATTACTAAAAATAGAAATAAAAATAGTGAATATAGTATTCTTTGATTCATCGTATACATATTTGAAGTCAATTCATTTTATTTTATTATTTCTTAATGTTTATTAAAAAATATTTTTAATGTTTATTTATTTTTGAAGGAGAGAGAGACAGAGCATGGGCAGGGGAGGGGCAGAGAGAGAGGGAGACGCAGAATCTGAAATGGGCTCCAGGCTCCGAGCCATCAGCACACCGTCTGACGGCAGGGCTCCAACTCATGAGTCACGAGATCATGACCTGAGCCGAATCTGGACTCACTTAACTGACGGAGCCCTCAGGTACCCAGAAATCAATTACCTTTAACTTTGGTCTAAATGATTTTCCAATGAACGAGAACTTCCTTAACTCATAATTTGTACATCATCTGGAATCCAGCATCACGTACAACTCTAAAAATTCTTCCTCCTTTATTTACCACCTCTTGCTTTCAGCCCGAATTTTCCTCTATCACTCCCTGGCAGTGACTACAAAAGAGGTGTATAGTAGCTATGAGTTAACAGAAGTGGACAGAATGAAAGAGGTATCTGCTAATAGCCATTGCGCAGTAAAATAGACGTCGGAAATGCAGTTTTAAATATGACGCGTTCTTTCTCCGCGCACGTATTGACGAAGGAGATGAAATGTGCCTTACCTCCTCGCTTGTTGATCTTGGCATAGCCGGGAGAATAGCTCCCAGATGTGGAGGACGAGCTGCTGAAAGCCCCATGGGGGAGTCCGGACACGAGTGGTTCGTCGCATTTTTCTGAAAAGAAGAGAAAAGAACAGAGAGATTAAATATCTTTCGACGACGACGCGTGTGTTTTAGTCAAAATAGTGGTTGAATACAATACAAACATAAAAATCTGTGCAACCACATTTAGCAAGTGGTCAGAAGGTAGACAGCTCAACTGTGGTCATTTGAACACCCGAGTTTTAAGAGTTGGACCTATGACAAAATACTTTATGCGGAAGGGCCCCAGGGCAGACCTGCCGTCTAGGAATCACGAGGAAAGGTGGTGATGCTGATTTAACAAGCTTTGGGAAGGCTGACAGCCTCTGGAAATCTTCAGGGATTTATTCATTATAGGGATAGAGGATTAGAAACATTGATTGCAAACACAGAGACTGAAGGAGGGAAGGCCAGGAGACATCCTACCACAGCTGAAAGGCTGAGAAATAGGTGTCACCCTGAAAAGTAATGCCATCTGGAAAACTAACCAGTTCCCATCATTCTAGACCAGTCAACTGCTTTGGAACCAAGCGACCCCTCATTTCCTTTCTTCACTTGGCTTCAGTGGCCCTTAAGCTTTTGTTTTTCCTCCTTCCCCACTACTGCTTGCTTTCTGATTCCTTTCATGGATCGCTCTCATTTTCCTCATGCCTCAACGTTAAAGTGCCCAGGACTCAGTTCTTGGATCTCCTCTCATTCTGCACCTGCTCTCCAGGAGACTGCATCAGGGGCCGCGCGTTCTCATTCTGGAATACCCCAAATCCTACCCCCTCATATCACCTGGTCCAAGCAGCCACCAGTGATCACTGTTGTGAAGGACTGGACAGTCTTCCTGCCTCCTCCCTTGCTTTTCTATAGTCCTGCACCCAGCTGCCTGAGGGACATTTGCACACGTAAGTGGCCAAGTGGCTGCTAGGCTCACGACATCCCCTGGCTTCTGCTCTCAATCTCTCAGAATAACGTCTGAAGCCCCCAGTGGCCCACAGCAGCCACAAGACTGGCCACATCTCTCTCTGGCATTCTTGTCCATTGCTGTCTACCACCAGAGCCCCCTTCCTCTTATTGCAACATCAGGCCAGCTCCTGCTGTGGCCTTTGCAATTATTCTTCCAGCTACCATGAGGCTCTTCCCTCTGGTCTCTCTGCTCACAACGTCACCTTTCACTGCTGCAGACAGACTTCCGTAGTCCACCCAGCTAACGAGCATGATGCGACCATCACTCTCCTTACCTACTCCTTGCTTTCTGCTCCTTCATAGCTCTCAGAGCCACCACACATGTATGTTTTTACTCATTTAATTGCTTGGTTTCCTTTCTCTCCCACTAGACTGGAAGCTGTGTGGGAATCAAGTTTTTGATAGTTTGCCTAATGCTTACTCTCCAGTAATGTGAACCATACCTGGCTCCTGGTACACACTCTAAAAACATTTGTAGGATGAATGAGTGAACGAATGACAAGAAGAGCCACCTCAACCTGAGAACCACAGGGTCCCAAAACACACTGCTGACTTACAAGATGGCACAACACCTCATCGTCAAGAGAGGTGGGTCTTAAATAGCCAACACATGTTTTTTACACATGCTCAGTTGTCTGTTGAATAAGACAGAGAGTTACACTACATATTCTAGAATGCTTGCTACCTCAGATCTTTATAAATAGAAGAAAACTTCAGCAACAGAAGGAATGAACTCGTTTTCTTGAAAAGTCACTCAAGTGGAGGGAAGTCCCAGTGATGCTGGAGAAATGAGTGATGATTCATTATCTCACCACTCAAGTGTGTACAAATCCGAAGTTAAAAATGAACATCTCCACCCTCATAAAATATAGTTAGATTTCTTATTTTCCTTTGTTATGCTGCAAGTGCCTCTGGGAAATATGGCATATGCATATGAATATATTCCCCCAGGAAGCTAAATGTAAAACAATGAAAAAATGAACATCAAATTTATTTATTTATATTTTTTATTATTTTTTATTATTTTATTTTATTATTTTATTTTATTTGAGAGAGACAGCGTGTGTGTATGCACATGCATGAGCGGGGGAGGGGCAGACGGTGAGACAGTGTTAAACAGGCTCCACACTCAGCCACATGGGGGCTGGATCCCATGACTGACCCTGGGATTATGACCTGAACCAAAATCAAGAGTCGGGACACTCAACTGATTGAGCCACCCAGGCGCCCCATAAAATTTATTTAAGGTTTCAGTTCACAAAGTGAAAATCTACAGTGAAGGATTTTGTATTAAATAAAAAAAAAATTTGCGATTCAGTTTAGTTGCCAGGGAGCACAAATACAAAACCTTGATTTCGAATCTGCTGACTCTTTTGAGTCTAACTTTCTATGATCTTGGGACAAAAGTTTTGCATTTATCTGGAGTCATCATTACTCCGAAATTTTCCCTTCTATTAGGAATGTGCTAACGTTCGTTCATGTCTGTCTCATTCATTCAAACGTGCACCCAGCGCCTATGCTGGGCCAGGGGCAGCAAATGCAGTCGCAGATAATATTGACTAACATGCCTGTCACGGAATTTATGTTTTAGTGGAAACCAAAAACTAACTAAAACAAAAACGAAAAAACAGGTAAAAGCATAAAAGGTTATCGTATGAGATGGTGACGAATACCCTGGACACACTAAATATGGAAGAAGGGGCAGGTAGTTGGGGGGTAGGGTAGAGGTTGAGAGCGGCTGTTTTTCACTGCTTTGTCAAGGAAAGTCTCTTTGATTAGGTGACATCTGAGTAGTCATCTGAAGGAAATGAGGTGAACTCTTAGAAATCAATAAAACCACGCGGGGAGAAATGTTTTCCAGTCTAAACCTGCTCGATAGGGCAAGCTTATACCCGATAACGAGCGATGCATTTTCCAAAAGGGAACATCCAATGCATAGAGTTGCGTTGAAAGTAATTAAAATGAAGTAAATGAATAATTGATTAAATGATCCATTAGCTAGTTGCAATTTAGAATTTAAATATAGCATGTATAAAACCTGAACATAGTGTATCCTTATTACATTTAAATATTTTTCACTTCCACCACAAATCGATCATCTTCGTATCAAATTTTAAATTTTTCACTAATTAAAAAAAAAATCGTGGGGCGCCTCGGAGCCTGGAGCCTGCTTCGGATTCTGTGTCTTCCTCTCTCTCGCTCTCTGCCCCTCCCCCGCTCATACTCTTTCAAAAATAAATAAACATTAAATTTAAAAAAAAAAATGCTACATGTTCTGTGTGTTCTCCTGGAAGGCTTTACTAACAAATACTAAGATCTCGATAAATGCCTCGTACTGTTCTGGCCACTTTAGGCTATAAAAAAATATAGCCCATTTCCCCATGAGTCCAATAATACATGGACCCACATAAAGTAACTAAACAGGAAACAAGAGCATAATATCACTTTGTAATTCAGTGCTGAACAAAATATAATCAAGTACTGAAAGAAACAAATTTAAAACGCAGGGCTGTTGTTTAGCGAATTGCTTGCTACTGCTTGCTCCATCATAAATACGTGACCTTGACTATGTCACTGACCTTCCTTTCTACAGATGACTCACTCATCATATGAGCACATTAGTTAAGTTTCTCTCAAACTCTAAAACTTTCAAGCACTTTCAAGTACAGGAGTCCACGAACTATGTCCTACAGGCCAAATGTGGCCCCTGGCTCGCTTTTGTAAATAAAGTTTTATTGGAACACACCCCAACACTCTTCTTTATGTATTATCTACAGCTGTTTTCAAATCCACAGCAGAATGTCACAAACAGAGACCATATAACCTCGCAAGCTAAAATATTTACTATCTGGTCTTTGACAGAAAAAAAGTTTCCCAACCTCTGGTCTAGCGTTAATAAATAGTCCAGATAGCCACAAAGAAGAATGATTAATCATCATTTGTGGTATCAGGTAACATATAAATAATGACTATAACCTTAAGAATGAGGGAATGCAGATAGGTAGAAAGAGGTTTAAGAAGATTCTAGAAAGAGGGAACAGCTCAAGCAAAATCATGGAGGCCACAACGGGCATCGAATTTCCCAGGATGGTTGCAGCAGCACTGCTGTGCATGTACATAGCGTATACGGATTATTATGATGAACTCTCCATTTTTATTTCCAACTGTAATAATCGTTATTACATATTACTTATTCCAAAGAGCTTGCTTGTTGTGTTAGAACATGTGTCTTAATATTCTGCAGACATTAAATATTAGTAAATCAGGCAAATCCCTGGAGAAAGTTAGAATTTTTATAGGGGAGGAGGAGGAGTGGGGGGCGGTGGTTGCTAACATTTGAAATAATTTAGTATTATATCTTCCCATATTGGGATGTCTTCCAAAACTACGGCCACACAGCTACGGCAAATATTTGGTCTCCAGTGTATTCCTCTTCCAGGGAATCTTGGATGAAAACTAAAGAAGCAGATGGGCCTTGGGTTTTATTTTCACACAATTTCAGTCAATCAGGAAGTCAGACTAACTGGAGGAACTCTGTACTAATTCAAGCTGGAACAGAGGAGATTACCGGCAAATAAAGATCAAATGGCTGTTGCCCTTCACCTCGGAAAGCGTGGCTGAGAGGGACGGATCTGCATTGGCAAAGGGATATGGGCAGGAGTGTGCAAGGTCAAAGAACTTTAGAATGCATCTAACCGACATTAAAGATGGCATTCAAATGTATCTCTGATTGAAAGGAATATCAGAGAAAAAATAAACAGAAACAAAAACAAAAGTAATGTCGGGGAATTTTCACAACACAGTGTCTTTTTTTTTTTTTTTTTTTCACAGTGTCTTTTAAAATTATAGCAATGAGGGGCGCCTGGGTGGCTCAGTCGTGAAAGCATCCGACTTCGGCTCAGGTCATGATCTCACGGTCCGCGGGTTCGAGCCCCGCGTCGGGCTCTGTGCTGACAGTGGGGAGCCTGGAGCCAGCTTCGGATTCTCTGTCTCCCTCTCTCTCTGCCCCTCCCCTGCTCATGCTCTGTCTCCCTCTCTGTCTTGCAAAAACAAATAAAAATGTTAAAAAAATTTAAAAATAAAATAAAATTATAGCACTTAACATATACGTCTTATATCACACATTTGGAAACATGAGCCTGCTGCACAGAACACAAGAACAACAAAGGACTCCAGAACCAGGGTTCTCAGGACGGAAACTCTACCAACATCCCCATTCATACTTCACTGAAAACAAAAACACGAACAAACAAACAAACAAAAAAAACGACTGTGAAAGGCTCATTGTCAGAGGAATACATCCCTGGGTGGACTCTTAAAGTCTGGTGCCTTCAACTTCTAACTTTAGAAGCTGGAGCTACATTACCTCCGCCTGCAGATGTGTGCCCTGCCTCAGGTTTTATGACCCCTCCTCTCCATGGTCAGGACAAATTTATGAGGCCAGCCTTCCATCTGGCCTCCTCTCTCTCCAATCAATGCGCTTCTGCCTTGCTCCTTCTGGCCAAAACTACCTCGAATCACAAGCTGAATCACTGGGATCTGTACTCTCTCCGGCAGCCCCGGGAGTATCTCGGGTCCTTCCAGAGATGTTCTGTCTCCCCGTCACATTCACGCCAGGGGCCTGCGTCCCGTCGCAGGGCTCCAAGTCGGCCTCCGGCTCAATTCCCTTGTGCCCTGTCTGCCCACCCACAGGCCTGACTACTGCCAATGATCTTATTCCCAGGCCTGAGTACGCAACTACCCGTGAAGCCACTTCGTGGGCACTGTGTCCGACCTACCGCTTGCTGTGCCGTCCCCGATCCCATTTGCCCGACCTCCTAGACAACAGGCTGTTGGCTGCCGTGCTTCAAAGGCATCGGGGGAGACCCCATAAACAACTAAAACATGCTCTCTTGTCTGGCCTCGTGGAGAGTTGCAGCATTTGAATGAGTAGGAGACTGAAGTCTCCACTCAGGCACTTCTTGGCTCATCACCGAGGTCAGTCTACCCCCTTCGGGGCTTCATAGACTCTTAAGCAGCATCGCTTTGCACACTGTGACCACGGAGAGACTTGTATGGGATCTAGCACACCTGTTTGTCAGAGGCTCTATTCCCAGGACTGTGATTCCTTCCCCCCCCCCCCATTTCCTTTTCAATAAAGAAAGAAAGAGAGAAAGAGGAAAAGAAAGAGAGAAAAGAAGGAAGAGAGGGAGGGGGAAAGGCACACGGTGCGAACGATAACCTTAAAGATGTTTCTTAACAGCTGTGCCACACAGCACTCTTTTTACTTCCCATAAATTTGGGCAGCTGATTACAGAAGTATTTTGTTTTGATGCACTTAGAAACGTGGCGCTTTGTCTTTCATCAGCGGGCATTACTTGAACAGGCCCCAGGTTTTTCACCTCGGGATTTTGCTAACTTTGGCATTCTGTTAAGAAGCAAAACACAAACTTACATCATTCCATATGTCGTCTGTGGAAATCTCAGACCCCAATTACTTCTCTTTATAGAAACGGCGTCATCATATCTGGAGGCTAAGCTTTGTTTAACAACTTATGTAATATTCAAAGACTATTACTTTAATACAATACAATATTCTCTTTCAGTATTTTTTTTCGTAAATTTTGTTTACATAGTTGAGGTCCACTGTTTTTTTTTTTAATTTTTTTTTTAATGTTTTTATTTATTTTTGAGACAGAGAGAGACAGAGCATGAGCAGGGGAGGGGCAGAGAGAGAGGGAGACACAGAATCGGAAGCAGGCTCCAGGCTGTCAGCACAGAGCCTGATGCGGGGCTCGAACTCATGAATCGCGAGATCATGACCTGAGCCGAAGTCAGACGCTTAACCGACTGGGCCACCCAGGTGCCCCGAGGTCCACTGTTTTTTAACTTAGCGCTGTCTAATAAATATTTCCTTGGGGTAGATATGTAATGTGTTGCCTGTCACAGAAATACTCAATGATTACTGTTGATATTCACTTATTTACAGATTTTGGTATAATGGTCTCTACTGTACCTCACTCATGGGAGTCCAATTTGCTTTCAGAGATATTATTAGGTTGAAGTTTCCCTAATAGCACAAAAGAGAGAAGACGCTGTGCACAGACAAAACATCCAGATTTTATTTCCAGCAGTGAATTTGAACGACTTAATTCAATTCCCTCTTACCCACCGTCTCCTCGGTTTTTCCATTATTTCAAAAGTTCTTTCCCAGTTTTGAATCAGTTGTTCTATGATTTTCAAATCATGGCAAGAGAGATTATGTGGTTAGGAAATCAGTGTCATAGGAGTACAGTGGAAAAATATTTGCTCTTCCTTTGGGCAAAACACCATTGACTCGAACTCATCCCTTACTTTATATATTTTCGCTTAAACTATATTTTCTTCCATTTGTTTCATAGTTCACACACTGCTTTGTGTACCTATTCCTCTGGCTTCCCTTGTCTACTCTCTGTTACTGAAAATAAGATCCATTATTTTCCTGATCCTATAAAATTCCACACAAAAAAGAGAAAGAAAGGACTCTCATAACCCACAGAAGTAATCACTATTACTAGTTTTCAAAGACACACACACACAGCATTTAATATCACAGATATGTATACAGAAACAAGAACATTTAAAATCTGGTCTCGAGCATACTTTTTGACTCAAGAATTACAGACATTCCCAGACAAATATGTTCTCATTGTTATATATTTCATTTTGTAAATAAATATTTTATTATTTATTTAGGATCTACATAGCAGAATTAAGTTGTTTTGCAAGGAAAAGGGTGCGAGAATACATGAGTGTTAGATCATTAGTAAAAACTTTATATAACTGAGAACTGTTTTTCCAGACCATCTATATAAGAATTGATTTGGTTTATTTACCTACCACACAAAAGGACTATGATGGACAGCAGTCATGAAGGGAAACACAATTAGTTTGTCATCAAGTGCTAATTTAGGAGAAAGCTAAGGATAATCAAACTGGACTTAAGTCAACGGAGTGGACATATCAGATACGCAGTGAAAATCAGTAGGCGAAAAAACGGAAACCTATCTCGCCCTCTTTTTCTTCTCACTGAATCCCTCCTGTGTACTCCCCAATGGAAGTGAGTCCATTTACTTTTTGTTTATTTTCCGTTCAATGTGACAAAGCCCAGTGGGCTTCCATATGCATTATAGTACCTTTGGCTGAATGAGGCAGTTGTCTCCTCTTCCACCTCAATCCTTGCCATTTGGGCCCCCATCAGTAATGTACGGTAGAGACCATTATACCAAAAGCAGTAAATAAATGAATAGCAACACTTATCATTTATTGAGTATTTATGTGACAGGCGACACATTAAATATTTTGAGACAACTATTTCACTGAGTTATTACAGTAAGCTTTTGACATAGGTAGCATTTCCATTTTACAGATGAGAATGCTTGAGAGCTCACAACTAAAGAATATTGGGGCTGGAACAAAAACGGAGTTGGGCCTGATGGCAAGGCTTAATGCTTTTGAGGTCCACATTTCAAGGACACGCCGCCTCTCGACTCACTTCAGATAAAATCTATGTTCCGTTGAGTTTATTCCTGGGCTATGCAGATATCCTAATAATATTGCAATGGTCAGATTTTTCTCATCATCTCTCACATTGATCCCAGGAATGTCTTGGTGTAAGACTTCAGTATTTATTGGAAACTTATTTCCTGCTTCAACCTTTATCTCGCTAAAATCTATTTTCTTCAGAGTTGCCGGATGGAACTTTTAAAAATAGGGATCAGATTAAGCCATGCCCTGACAACTTCCCAATGGCTTCCCCTCACATTTAGTATGAAATCCAAACTGTGAGGAAGCCTTCGATGGCCTGGCCCTCAGGCATCTCGGGTGTTACTTTATTTTGCTCTTTTCCTCTGTGTCAGGAAGCTAGTTTAGCTTCACTCTTTTTCCTCCCTTCTGGACACACTCAGCACACTCCAGCTCGAGGTTCTTGCTAGCCTTTCTGCCCCCTGGCTAAAATTCTCTTTACCACATCTAAAGAAGGCTGGCCCCACTCCCTTCTGCCCTCAATTCGAACAACACCTCTTCTTTTTCTGTTCAGTTCATCGAAATTACCCAATTCAACTGCTACCCTCATAGCTTCCAGATATTACTTTCTATTTGATCACACTATTTTGTTGTGTTCATGGCAACAATCACAACCTAACATCACGCTTAGTTATTTATTTTTTAAATTTGCTTATTACTTTTCTTGCTGACTGGGACTATAAATACCATGAGAATAGGGTTTGTGTCTATCTCATGGAGGCTCTATTCCCGGGGCCTAAAAACCTGGCATGTAGCACAGAAAGACTCGGCGAGCCAGTGAAGTACTTACAATGATAAGAAATAAATACCTCTAAAAGTGGAGGCAAAATAGTTCCTAGTTTTGGCCACTGAAAGGTATTCGCTTTATGGAGCTAAGGGACAGTTTTGCATTTTTCCATTTTAAAAAATGCAGACAGCTTCACACCATTAAGTTATGCACAGACCTTCCTCGCCGCATCCCGCATAAGAAAAGATCGTCACTCTCAACTTCACCAACTTAAAATGACTTGCAGGTTGGAAACCCTGGAATTATACAGAGGGTTTGTCTACATCATCAGTATATACCTCCAGAACTTTTAAAACATCTTGGCTCCACCAAATGGATTTTGGGGGAGTGGAAGCCATTGGCTTTTCTGGGTTAGCCTCTTTACGACTATCTTTTACTTTATTTTCAAAAGAACATAAGACTTTTGGTAGTTCTAATATAACGTTCTAATCCTGTTATCATTGAAAATCTACTGTGATAAGTATTTGTTTATATTTCCATCTCCTTTCCCATAGGCGGGTCTCTTTTGAAAGGAAGGGGAGTTTTCACATTCTCCATGTGTTGAATACAGAGCACAGAGTGGGTATTCTTCATAAACTTAAAAAAAATATTGAACACAATCAGCATCATAGCTTCTGACATGAATAAATTCATGCTTTTATCATAAAAAATCAGATCAAATTTCTTTCCTTTTCCTCCTTGTCGGTCCAATAGCTGTGCTCAGAAAAAGATTTTAAATAGTATAGCTAGACCATCAGTCACGTTTGCAAAAATCATGGTTGTAAATCAAATTGGAAATTGTCCGGTCTGCATGTACCAAGGGCGAATTACTTTGAGACTTGTAGTTCAAATTTTGCTGGACATTTAACAGCTGCAGCATATTTCTGACAGATGGTATAACAGATGAATCAGTTTCAAATTATCTACTGAACTGTTACATACTAGAAAAAATAGATTTGTGAGGCTTTTTAAAAAATAAGTTAAACTTTTTGTCTCCTCTAAATTGATCTTCTAATTTTACAGAAGTAAATCCCATCACGCAAAATAATAAAAAATCCATTTTTACCCCTTATGCAGTCTAGAAAAGTTTTTGAAAATTTAATTCATATTACTTCATGCAAAAAAAAAAAAAAAAAAAGGAAATGGTATTTGAAAACAGAATCAACTATTTGCCCTAGAACTGGGCAGAAGTTTAATCTCTAAAACAATGATGACACTGGCCTTTCTTCACTCAAATGCTACAGTCTCCTAAGAAGGCAGAGCTACCTTTTACACTTTTAATAAACCGACAACTTGAACAGTGTCAAGGTCAATTGCAGCATGACTAAATGCACTTGACCACTCTTAAAGCCTTCATTGACAATCTTCCTACGGATGAGGCTCTTTTGGATTGCGTTTGTTGGTCCACTGGCAAATGGCTCATTTTTTGCCTCTCTGGTTTCATTAACTGGTTAATTCAAAGACAGTGTTGAACAATGAGATGCATTGTACTTACTGACAACGAGTCCGTCTCCTAGACTAATTAACCACTTTTACTTTTAAATAATTGACTACAGTACTATAGATAAACATCCTAAAATGGTCCTGGCTCAAATCACTTTGGATTAGATCATGGGCTCAATTGGTACAAAGTAAACAGTGGAGCACTGAAGAGTCAGTAAAGTGAGGCTGTAGAAAGAATGTTTTTAATTGACAATATTTATGGTATATTAAGTTAAAGAAAAGTAGGCTCTGAATACTAATTTTATGAGATCTATATTTATAGATGAATAAATGGCTAAAAGAATCTATAAACCAAAATGTTAACCATGGTGTCACATTGGTTGTGAGACCATGTAAGTTTTATTTTCCTCTATGTTTCCTACTGTTTTGAACCATTCTTCAATTAGTGTGTATTGATTTTATAATAAGATATGAAAAATAAATAGGATTCAGGATAACTGCCCAGTGATAATGAGCGCAAAGAAAATACCCTTCGTTTGTTCATCCAACAATTATGTATTTATTTATTTATTTGGCGGGGGGGGAGGGTGGCAGAGAGAGGGAGAGAGAGAATCCCCAGCAGGCTCCATGCTGTCAGCGCAGAGCCCAATGCGGGGCTCTAACCCACAGACCATGAGATCATGACCTGAGCCAAATCAAGAGTTGAATGTTCAACCGACTAAGCCACCCAGGTGCCCCCACCAATTATTTGAGTGCCCACAGTAAGGATATTAACAGTGAACAACACAGAGGTTTCTATTATAATAAATAACCAATTTAAAAATTCATGGTATGTAAGCAAGTGGTCGTTATCATGGGGGAAATAGAGCAGAGAAGGAAGATGAGGGTACGCTGGGTAGATGAAGGCCTTTTGAATTAGGGGTCTGAGATGGCCTCGTTAATAAGACCACGTTTAGCAGAAACTTCATGGCGAAGAGAGAACCAGTCACATAGTATTATCTGATACCTGATATCTGTGGGATGGTAGTTCCAGGACAAGAAAAGGAACGTCCTCACTTCCCAAAGGAGGAAGTCTAGAAGCAGGAGCAGGATGGGTGTGACCTCAGGGGACCCTGTGTGGTTGGAGCAGAAGGAGCATAGGGCAGACAAAAGCAAAGAGGTCAGGAAGACCACAGGGAGTGAGGGGGGGCGCTGGGTCTGTAGGGCCTCATAGGGGATTGTAAGACATTGGGCTTATCAACATTCGAAGACTGGAAGACCTTGGCAGCAGAGAATGTGATATTTAACCAAATTTATTATAAAGGAAGTGAAAATTTAACATCAGTAGTGTTTTCTCTTTTTTATTTATTTTTTAAACATGTTTATTCCTGAGAGAGAGAGAGAGAAAGGAGAGAGGGTGAAAGAGCAGGGAAGGTGAGAGAGAGAGAGAGGGAGACACAGAATCCAAAGCAGACTCCAGGCTCCGAGCTGTCAGCACAGAGCCTGACGTGGGGCTCGAACTCGTGAACTCATGATCATGACCTGAGTCGAAGTCGGATGCTTAACTGATTGAGCCACCAAGGCAACCCTCTCTTTTGTCTTTTTAATGTATTATTTTTTGGAGCGGTTTTAGATCTAGATTCACACTGAGAGGAAGGTAAAGAGATCTGCCATACAATGCCATACTCCTACATAGGCATAGCTGCCTCACTAGAATGTCACATTTTTTTTTAATTTTTTTTAACGTTTTTTTATTTATTTTTGAGACAGAGAGAGACAGAGCATGAACGGGGGAGGGGCAGAGAGAGAGGGAGACACAGAATCGAAAGCAGGCTCCAGGCTCTGAGCCATCAGCCCAGAGCCCGACACGGGGCTCGAACTCATGAACCGTGAGATCGTGACCTGAGCTGAAGTCGGATGCTCAACCGACTGAGCCACCCAGGCGGCCCTAGAATGTCACATTTTTGAACAGCAGTGAGCTTATATGAACACATCATATTCACCCAGAGTCCACAGTTTGCTTTAGGATTTACTCTTGGTGTTGTACATTCTATGGGTTTGGAGAAATGTTTCATGACCTGTATCCATCATCACAGCATCATACAAGGTATTTTCACTGCCCTAAAAGTCATCTATGTTCTGTTTATTTGTGTCCCCACCCTCACCCTGGCCACCACAGATCTTGTTACTATCTCCACAGTTTTGTTTTCTTTCCCACAATGTGCTACAGTTGGAATCTTAGAATATACAGTCTTTTCATATTGGCTTCTTTCACTTAGTAATCTGCATTTAAGGTTCCTATGTCTTTTCATGCCTTGAGAGCTCGCTTCTTTTTACCGCTAAACAGTATTTCCAATGTCCGGATGCACAACAGTTTCTGTATCCATGTGCCTACGGAAGGCAATCTTGATGGCTTACCAGCTTTGGCAATATGAATAAGGCCGTTATGAACACCCACAGGCAGGTTTTCTTAAGGGCAAAGGCCAGTTTGAAGTTTTAAAATGAAAAAAAAAAAAACAACAACAACAACAACAACAACATATATGGGAGGATAAGAAAAAAAACCATTACATAGAAAATGGAAGACACAACCATGCCAGGCAATAGAATCAGTACCATATAAAGGCCACATATAGGGATGTATGGCAGCTTCATGAGTGAATGAGATACGGACGGAATCTTAAAAACGAAATGCAACAAAAGAAAACAACAGCAACAAAAAAACAACTTGTAGTCGCCTAATGTACTCTTCTTCCAATTTTCTCTTGGATAATTTATCATGTCTTAAATCAAATGCCAGAAGAAACCTTCCCTGACTTTACCATCCCCTGAAGCCAAATTTAGCCCACTTCCATTCTTTCTGAGAACCCGTTCCCTTTCCTTTGTGAGATGAACAGTAATTGGGTATTTACTTTAACGTGTGACTCCACCATGACTCCTTGTTCACCCCCTCAGGGCACAGCCCAAGATTGTTTTCTTCACTTCTATGTACCCGGCACATTGGCAGTGATTGGTACCCATAATGAAAGAAGGATGGGTGGTACACAGGGTAGCAATTTAGAATTTAGAGAGGGGTTGATCTGAATAGGGAGGCTGAGCCCTGATTGTGTAAAAATACCTCATGCAGCTACGATCTGTTTGGCCTGTTCTCAATTGCTCTTTCAACAAATTTTTATTGGATGCCTATTACAAGATATCTTGTATCCCAAACTTTACAGGCTAGTGAATACCATGCTATAACTGGGGATTATATTCCGCAGGCCTTGAGAAACCATGGAGATGGTTTGCTTCAGAGGGCAGCGATGTGATGTATCTATATTTTAGAGAAAAAACAAAAAAAAAACTTTGGCAGCTGGGTGATGTCGTTTGGAGCTGTATTCTGGAAACAACAAGAGTATTACAGCAGTGTAAAATAGAAGATGGGGGAAGGTGAGCTAAGCCAGTGGCAGTGGGTTTCTAAGAGGAAAACGATGCAGAAGGTATTTTGAAAGGTGACCAAATCTGTTTTCCAAAAGGATGTGGGAGATAACAGACAGAAGAGAGGCAAAAATTACTGAGATTTTTTTACGTGGGGGACAGTAGAGTGTGAAGTCATTTCTTGAGTAGAGTCTACAACATAGCATTGGACCCATTTGCTCTAATCATCTTTTTTTTTTTTTAAACAAGATGTTTGACTCATTTAAAAGCATATGCCAAGATTAATATCTTCACGCTCAATTGATTTCACACTTTTAACTAAAATTATGAGTCACAGGTTCTGTAAGTAATTTGTTGAAATAATAAAGTTGCTTTACTAGGACACAGAAAGTAAAACATGTAGCACCTGTAAAATTTCCCAAGACATTTAGGATTCTCCATGGCCTTCTTTAAAACAGAACTATCCAGGGGCGCCTGGGTGGCGCAGTCGGTTAAGCGTCCGACTTCAGCCAGGTCACGATCTCGCGGTCCGTGAGTTCGAGCCCCGCGTCGGGCTCTGGGCTGATGGCTCGGAGCCTGGAGCCTGTTTCCGATTCTGTGTCTCCCTCTCTCTCTGCCCCTCCCCCGTTCATGCTCTGTCTCTCTCTGTCCCAAAAATAAATAAAAAACGTTGAAAAAAAAAAAAAATTTAAAAAAATAAAACAGAACTATCCAGTTCATCTTTTGACATCTATATATTAAATTGCAAAACTCTGTCTCTTTTGCGGTCATATTTTGTTACTTTCTGAAGAAGATTAAGATTTCCTTAGCCCACATAGCTCCATTAAATGGTGTTCTGTTAACTGGGTATCTTTTTGTTGTTGTTGCTGTTGTTTTGTTTTATTTTGAGACAGAGAGAGAAGAAATGCCAGTAGGGGGAGGTCACAGAGAGAGGGAGAGACAGAGAGTCCTAAGCTCCATACTTTAAGCGCAGAGCTGGATGCGGAACTCGAACCCACAAACCCTGAGATCATGACCTGAGCCGAAGTCAGATGCTTAACCCTCTGAGCCACCCAGGTGCCCCTAATATATCTTTTATCATAATGGTAAAGTGGAAAAGGAAGATCTCTGTGCACCATCCCTTCCCAACTTCTGATGGAACTTTCTCTCGCTCTTTTCTTATAATATTTTAATCTTCTCCTTTCTGATGCCTCTGGCATTCAGAGAAAGGAGGAAAGAAAGACCATTAGGCACATGCAAATTTCCCTATTTTAGGAAGAAATCCTAGAGAACAAACTGATGGTTAGCAGAGGGGATGTTGGTGGGAGAACGGGTGAAATTAAGGATGGGAATTAAAGTGTATACTTATTGTGATGAAAAAATAAAAGAAAATAATTAAAAAAAAAAAGAAAAAGTGGGGGGGAGCACCTGGGTGGTTCAGTCAGTTAAGCACTGACTCTTGATTTCAGCTCAGGTCATGATCTCACAGTTTGGGAGATCAAGCCCTGCATTGGGCTCTGCACTGGCAGCATGGAGCTTGCTTGAGATTCTCTCTCTGTCTCTGCCCCTCTCTCCCTACCCCTCAAAATAAACTTAATGGGGCGCCTGGGTGGCTCAGTCGGTTAAGCTTCCGACTTTGTCTCAGGTCATGATCTCACAGTTCATGGGTTTGAGCCCTGCGCTGGGCTCTGGGCTGACAACTTGGGAGTCTGGAGCCTGCTTCGGATTGTGTCTCTTTCTCTCTCTGCCCCTCTCCCACTCATGCTCTCTCTCTCCCTCTCTCTCAAAAATAAGCATTAAAAAAGTTATAAAAGTAAATAAACTTAAAAAAATTAAAAAGGAAGACACATTTTTTTATGTTGCTGCTCACCCTTCCTCTCAGAGCTGGCCCCCTGAAAGGAAATGTCCTGGTAACAGGGCAAATCTAAAAGGTGAAAGCAAGGGCGCCCGGGTGGCTCATTCAGTTGAGCCTCTGACTTCAGCTCAGGTCAAGATCTCACAGTCCGTGAGTTTGAGCCCCGCATTGGGCTCTGTGCTGACAGCCCAGAGCCTGGAGCCTGCTTCAGATTCTGTGTCTCCCTCTCTCTCTCTCTCTGACTCCCCCGCTCCCTGTTCACTCTGTCTCTGTCCCTCTCTCTGTCTCTCTCAATAATAATAATAATAATAATAATAATCACATGAAAAGGTGAAAGCACAGTGTCAGCATGGAGTCCAATGACATGGGGCTTGATCCCAAGAACCCTGAGATTTTGACTTTAACCTAAATCAAAAGTCAGATGTTTAACCATCTGAGCCACCCAGGCACCCCTTCAGACACTTTTAATAAAAACTTTCAAGCACCCAGAAAGGTAGAAATAATGGTACAATGGACATTCACATATACACCATCTGGGTTCAACAATTGCTAATATGTTGCACAATTTGCTTCATCCATGCATGTGTAGCCATTTATGATTTTGGCGAGTCATTTGACAATGAATTATGGATGTCAGGACGCTTCATCTTTAAATACTTCAGCTTATTATATTCAGAAATTTAAAATATTTTCCTCCATGATCAGAAAGCCCATTCAAAGGATGATTTTAGAGTCCTAGCTCTGGATTTCTTGGACTTGGTTTTCTTTCTTTCTTTTTTTTTTTTTCTTGGCCTTGGTTTTCAACAAAGATATGTGAGAGGACAGACCGAGACAGATGTACCATGAGGCTCTTACGCCTACAATTTCCGGCCCTCCCAATCCTACATGCTCCTTTTAAAGCCATTTACTTTAAACTTGTCAAGGAAAACTCTCTTAGCCATAATTGCTTAAGACCATTATTGCATTTCAATCTGGCTTCTCCTCCCTTGCAATACCCCCCTCTCCTCACGCCAAAACACACACACTCCTACCAAGGTGGGATGGGAATGACTGTGAACGTATTTAGGATTGCACTTAAAACATTGGGCTTCGTTTGCTCGCAATGACTGCTGTGCATTGTAAAATTATTGCCAGTTCTCGAAGGGTGCACACCCTTCCAGGAACACTCCTACCATCCATGGCCGGAAGTCTTAAAACAACATGAACCCCGGTGTCCGGCGCAGAAAGTACTTGGGGAATGAAGGAAACAACTGGTCAAAATCAATGGAGACACCGCTAATCTGGGAAAAGCCATCCACTCAGAATGTGAGCAAATTGGGACCCCGAGGACGGGATTCTCACGCATGCCTAATCCGAAAGCAAGTTCTCCTCTCTCAGGAATATACGGGCCAATGCGGCATAGAGTTGAATGTGCAGTATATGCACTATGTGGAAGAACTGCACAACACAGAATTTGCCAGAACCCTGGTGCTGTACTATACAGCGAACACCTCTGGGTGCAAAGTTGCATGTTTTACGTATCTAAATGTAGCACGTTAGGTTTTAGAGAATCTTGCTCATCTTGACCTACGGAAGTCTGGCAGGTTCGGATGAGATATCATGCAGCGTAGTTACTGGTACTGGAAAATGACAAATATATCTGTGAAGTAAATATGGTAAAATGTTAACAATTGTCCAGTTCATGGGTATATGGATGAGGATTGTGCTATTGTTCTATATTTGAAAATTTATAATGAAAATAATCACCCTATAGAATCAATTTAGCTTAGGGGCGCCTGGGAGGCTCAGTCGGTTAAGCGTCTGACTTCAGCCCAGGTCATGATCTCGCGGTCCGTGAGTTCGAGCCCCACGTCTGTGCTGACAGCTCGGAGCCTGGAGCCTGTTTCAGATTCTGTGCCTCCCTCTCTGTCTGACCCTCCCCCATTCATGCTCTGTCTCTCTCTGTCTCAAAACTAAATAAACGTTAAAAAAATAATAATAAAATCAACTTAGTTTACAGGAAAGGAAACTGACATACATTTATCAGTAAGTTAATATATATGATAGAAGAATTTATTACACAAGTATAGTGCTCAGTACTGTGAAGCAGCATTTAAAAATGCATTTTGGTTTGACCTACTATGTATGACTTAGTTGCAGTGTAATTTTGTATATTTTTCATAACTGTTAATCAGATCAATATTCAAACATAACTGGTATGAAGTACATTGGTGGAAGCCAAAAAACAAACAAACAAACCAACAAAAAATAGTAAGGGACTGGCAGAGGCTTTGAAATGTCAAATACCCCCTTAGCATATTACAACAGAATTTAAAACCTCCAATGTTAAAATCATTAAAATATTTTCTAATCAATAAAAGAAAACTTTTCAAAATACACAAATAAAAGGTGAAAGCATATCACACTGATTTCCAGGAATATATTCTAATCTAAGGAAAGTCTCTTGCTTCGATATGTATTTTTGGATAACATTTAAATTCTAAACAAACGAGTTTTTTCAGAAGGCTTCTATGAAAAGGCAAAAACCGCACCACACTTAATGACAATAGAAACAAAACAACTCTTTTCAAATATATGTAGGTGTGCGCTCACTTCTGACGGAAAACAAATCAGGAAGGAATCGGATCCCTTTTACCACGGCTGGGATCCTTTTTACCACCATCCCCAGTAATGAATGGCGAGGAGTATTGCTATTTCAGTAGAAGCAGCTCCAGCAGGAGGGTTTTGAGATAAGCAGACAGGGACTGAAACAGATCTCTGATCTTAGATTAGGTAAGGATGGGAGAGAGTCAAGTTGAGAAAATTCAGGTCAGAAAAGAAGGATCAAAAAGCCAGCAGCCATAGGCAGGCAAACAGGGACCAGATCAACACCTCAGCCAGACTGCTCAGACCCAACCCTGAAGAGACCTTTGTCCTGCTCCGTGGTTCTTCATACAGCCCAGTGGGCATACGAAGGAAAGTTCTACAATCCCAAGACGTTTTCACAGTTAGGAGGAAATCCTATGCCCTCCAAAGAAAGGAGGAAAGAGAGACCACAAGCAAGCAAAAACACAGAAAAGAGACTAATTAGAGGTTACAAAAAGTGCGTTTGATTAATAAGCCAGGTGTGTTTCAGGAAGTGATAAGAAAAAGGCACTGAAAGCAGCAGTGTGTTGACCTGAAAACGAAGCAGATAATTTTCAATCTCCTACAGAAGGGAATTGGGAACAATTAAAGGTTTCTGAGCAGAGAAATTACAGAGTGAAAAGTGCAGGGAAAGTTACAGAAAATAAACACTGTTTGGTTTTTAAGCTTCCTTAGAGAGGGAGGTTCCCAGAGAACGAATTCCAGATGGGAAAAGAAAACGCATCTTGAGAAAACAATGTCATCAGAAATAAATAGGAAACAGAGACAACCCGATTCACACAATTCCGCACTGCTGAAGTTCACGCCGCTACCGCTACCGAGAGATGGGGAAAGTCGTTGCTTTTACATTTTGAAATAAGAAACAGAGCCATAGCAGTGAAAAATAAATGAGACATATGTATTCATGACCATCATGATAGGGAGTTGTCTGCGGTCTTTTGGAAACAATCTCATTGTTTCCCAACACACCTACATTTTTATGGAAGCTGGCCTCTGAATGTGATTTAGAAAACCCTTGTTCTAATCTCTATTCATTCCCCACCTCTCTTGAGCAAACCATACATTCATGTTGAATCTCAGTTTCCCCATCTGAGAAGTATGAGTATTGGCCTACATTCTGTGTTTTCTAGAAAGCCGTAAGAGGGTCGCGACAGTACAGAATTTTACGTTTCTTTATTTTTGAGAGACAGAGCGCAAGCAGGGAAGGGGCAGAGAGAGAAGGAGACACAGAATCCGAAGCAGGCTCCAGGCTCTGAGCTGCCAGCACAGAGCCTGACTTGGGCTTGAACTCACCAACCGTGAGATCATGCATGACCTGAGCCGAAGTCAAATGCTTAACCGACTGAGCCACCCAGGTGCCCCCACAGCACAGAATTTTAAAAGGCCACTCTGTCCCTTGCTATCAAACATGTTATATGTTGATTATCATATAAAGAAATAAAATACGTGTCAAGAAACTACAAAACAGATCGTAAATGCTGATACAAATCTATAGCAAAGCATCGAAAGAGAATTATCTTGTTCCTTTACCTCTGTCTCTGGTCTGGGAGCACTTAGTGATCCAGATGAATCCTCACAGGTAACAGATAAGGGCACGACATTCCTTTGTCAATAAAGCCCAGGAACTCTGCCAGTTCTGCTCATTGGAACATACCCAGATTTCCAAGAAACTGACAATCCGTTTACTTCTATCTTCGCAGCACATGCGGCTCATTGTCTGGTTTTATCATCACAATGTTCTCTTTCATGGGAAATATACATTCAAAGGGATCTGAATTACTGACTGAAAGGCTCATATCGAGGAACGTTTTATTGCATAGCCTCAAAAGGAATTTTACTCGAGGATTACTTTTTTTCACTTGCATTGTAATACAGACAGTACACAGACTGTCACTTAGATTTGAAATGACCAGAAGCCAAAGCCCTGTGACCTCTAGTTGGGAAGCAGTTCTGTACGATGAATATTTTTTAAACTAGCGCTAAACATTTGTTTTATAAATATTATAAAGTATTTTTACATAAACAAATATGTATAAAACAAATGTTTAGTGATTCTTAAAAATACTTCTGTCTTCAGTGTTCAAATGTTCCTTGCGTTGCGGATAGAATCCAAATATGCTAAGAGTAGGGAAAGACAGAGGACAGAGGCACAGACTTGGAATTCAGTTACTTCACCTAGAGTTGCATCCTGGTTTACTTCTCAGTGTTGCATTGCCTTGGGTGCTTCTCCTAACACCTTATCACTTCAGTTTTAGCTTTGGTAAAATAGTCATGAAATCAAAGTTAATAAAGTCTTACTGAGCCTCAGTGGTTGGGCTATATTTACCCATGAAGTTTGAGAGGTGGGGGAGTGGTACAGATAATAAATATTTCTTGCTGGATGGGAGTTTAGAGTCTGAACAGATACCTGCCGTACAACGTTAAATGCTGACATAGAGGTACAAAGCTCAAAAGGGCACAGGGGTAGATTAACTAATAATTCCCGGAGGATTATATTGCTAAGTATATCACTATGTTAATGGAGAGTTCCATGAGATGATATAAAAGGAAATGTTTTTTCAACTGAAAAGTCATATTAAATACTAGTTTCTTTCTAATATAATTTAATAAATAAAACCAGAGTTAACTATTGGATATTCTTCAGATTTCTTATCATGAGTTCACCTTAAACCATGAGGCATTACTAGGTATATAAAAATAAACAGTTGTTTTTTTTTTAGGTAGTGAAAATATTTCATAATTTCTTGCCTGCTTTTGTCTACACCAATGGATTAGACAGATCACTATATTCCTTTCCCCTATTTTTTTTCATAGAAAATCCACTTAGATTTGAGAATTTCAAATTGATGTTTAATGGGAAAAGTGTGTACATCAGCCCGTGATGTCTAGAGAATTCCTCTAGCTAGCTGCCCACTCTCTAGTCATAGTCATAATCATTTTATTTATTTATTTTTATTTGAGAGAAAGAGAGAGAGAGCGTGAGCACGCTAGCGGGGGAGGTACGGAGGGAAAGAGAGAGAATCTCAAGCAGGCTCCACACTCAGCCCTGAGCCCAGCACCGGACTCAATCCCACAACCTTGGGATCATGACCTGAGCCAAAATCAAGAATCAGACGCTCAACCGACTGAGTCACCCAGGTGCCCCCCATATTCATTTTTATCTTTACTACATATATTCTGTTTTAAGAAATGCACCATCATAAGGCAAACAAACCTATGCTATGGAACCAAAGCAGCCTATCCGCATTGGAGACCCCACAGAACAAGAATTTCTTCTGTAGTAACTGCAGGAATATCTATAACAGAGGCTCCTATAAATAGCACTGTATTGCGTGAAAGCCTCAATAAATCAGTTGACAGACTCGTTTTGTACACGGTTACATTTCCTTGATACACTTTCTGACTCTATGTCACAAGCTAACCTAAAAAGATTTGAATTATGTGTTTGCTATTAGTTCATTGCTTGACGTCCCATATTTCTTATTGTTCAGGACGTAAGCATATGCACGTTTACACATTTTTCTAAGTTCCACTTATTGGTTAGTGTTATTTGAAATATAATATGAAAATGCACTTGACAAGTTACCTTGGAGGTGATACAGCAATTTGCCAAGAAGTATGAACATCATGTATTCACGGCAGAGCAATGTTCCCTTTTTGATTTGAGTTTTCTAATATCTTCAAATGCCAACCTACACCAATAACAATTTATTTTTCAGTGGCACAATTGGTCATGTGGAAAATATTTTTCCCGGGTTTAAAAGAGCACATATATTCACACATACGCTTCACAGTCGGCCCTTGTTCAGAATATAATTTCATGTAGATTGCAGACATTCTCCACTGTGTCTCATCCATCTCTGAGTTCTCACGCCCAGCAAAAGCCCTGACACAACACCAAGGGTAGATATACGTTTGTGGAATGATTAAACGTGTCTGTTTATTCCTCTCTTAGGATGGGACCTTGTGGGGTTTACAGACACAAACTTCAATGACGGCTTCAACTAGCACAAGCCCTAGAAATGCTGAGTTCACTCACCTTGTAGGAGAATGCCACCCCAAAACACTACAGAACATTGTATTCTGGGGTTTGTTCCTTCTATAAGTTGGGTATACAATCTGGAAACTGTGGAGGTAACAGTGTCTCTGGGAAACACGAATTAGGCTTTCTCCTGAAGTAGAAGCAGACTTCATGTGAGGTGTGGCATTTTGTTGTTGTTGAGAGTAACTCTTTACTTTGAGATGATTAGGGTAAATTTTGAGGGAGGAAAAGAAAAAATGATTTTGAGACTATGTGGGTGGTTTCCTGGAAGTTGCACTTCTCAGAAACAGATCACCTAAAAAGACTTTCTTTCTATCCAAAACTACAGGGGTAGAATAAATAGCCTCTCTTTGCTAACCCCTGCCTACACCTGCTACACTTTTTACCCAAGAATTCTGAAGAGACCTGCAGAGATACTGTTAAACTGTATAGCACAGCAATAGACTATCACGTAGAGATATCTTGGTCAAGGTCAGCATAACTATTGTGGCTAGGTTCGGTAAAAAAGAAAGAAACTAACAACCTACATTATTTAATTTTCTTTCTCATTGGATAAAAGCTGTAATCGGGTGTGTGCAGGTTAAATGGCAGTCAGACGACACACATTTTCATTCCTTTTTCCGAGGAGAGCAAAAATTGCAATGAGGGATACATCAAAATGCATTTAAGTGACACCCAGTTTTCTTCTTGGAGGGGAAATGTTTTACCTTGCATTCTTATTGTTTATTGTCAGCTTAACTCTACATGTTAACACATCTATTTGTCTCAGAGTTTTATCCACTTCCCTTAAGAAACTGATACCCAGTAAAATTAAAATGCTTATGAAGAAATAGCAATGTCCTGAGAAAGAAGGCTTTGGATACAGATTTTCATGGGTGGTGGGGTGAAGGTGGCAAAAGAGAAGATAAAAATATGAGACATTAAGCTTCAGGAATAATAAAATCAGGATATTGGTTAGAAGCAGGAAAGGCAATATCACCTCACTAGTAAGGTACTAGCTTGCCTCGGACTTGATCTGCCTGCACATAATTTATCTGAATGTCCATAAAAAATCAGGAATAAATGTGGGCATAGATGGCATTTTTCTCACATAAATATCTGGAAATAAAGTATTAAGCTTATATTGTATTTTATAGATCTTTAAAGAATCTTCAGAAAGATTCAAAGCATTTGAATCAACATGGAATTTTACCCTATTTCCTCCCCACCCCTCACACAACTTCTCAGTATTGTAGATAAATCTAAAGGTATAATCAGACGGGAAAATGATGACTGAGAAAAATTCAGGGGGGCTGGCAAACAAATGTTTCAAAAGATGGAAACTTTTAATGATGAATGTGGGTGAGACTGGTTGGGATATCAAGACAATATTCTCTGAAAGCATTTAGAAAGAGATCAGTTTCCACTTGTATATCCTCTAAGGAATCTATGTTGATTTTGTAACATGCAAGGGATAAAATTCAACACGTTTTTCTACGTGCTCTTTTTTTTTTTGGTCTGAATTGTATACAGTTGAGTCTAGAATGTTGAAAGTCAGATCATTGCAATAGATGTGTGTAATAATCCTTCTCATTAACTTGTCAGTATCTTCTCGTACATGAACTTCTAAACATAGATGCCTAAATTCTATTGTGCAACATAAGTAGGTCAGCATGGAAAACACGGAACTGAATCCAGATACTGATCATTTCTTAGTGTTTTAAATTATATGGAATGTAAAATTTCATAATAACATCAAAGAGCAATAATATGTTTTTAAAATGAAGAGCAAACACGTGATATGCAAGGAGACTTCCTCTGATCTCTTTTTTTTTTATTCCTGAATTATGGTGTGATCTAAAGAAGAATGTATCAATACGTGCCCTGGGAATTTTAAGAAAATAATAGATACAAGAAGAAATTTTGCAACGTGTCCTTTCTGGGGGAGAATTTATCTTTTTTTGTTGTTGTTTGTTTTAACCACATGTTCATATATACATATCCCAGGGTCCCTAGGTTTCCTATTTTCCAGAGCAATCATTTTCAAATTCTTTTTAGCTGCTTCTTTTGGAATTTACCACTATTTACTTCATTAAATAAAATGCTTATGCTGTTATTTCCTAATTTTTCAGTCTTAAGTGTCTAGAGACTTCCCACTATGAAAGATGAAGGTTTCTTTATCTTTTACCACTTCATCCCACCAGACACCGGCATCTCCTATCCCCTCCCACTTACCTATCCCTTACCAATGTAGTTACATCAATCTTTCTATTAGATCGCCATTCAATATTTACATCATTATGACTATGTAAGTACTATTCATTACTGAGCCACGTTACTTAAGCTACAGTAACTGTCCCTTTCCCGCATAACTTCTATTTTCTCTATTGATAATGTTTCTTTTTTTTTTTAATGAACTTACACAAATCATGTCTCTTCTGTCTCGTATCACCCAACAATGCCGCCAACTATTTTGAGTGAATAACAGTAGAATTTACATAGATCTATTTGACCAGCACAAAGGCATCTGATGAACTTTGGTCAAAGAATTTTTACCTGACTTGGATACATGAAAGGCTCTATGAACTCTCTGTTCACCTCTGGCTATCAAGGGACAATCCAGTGAGACTCACTGACTTTTCACTCACTCTGCAATTGTCATCTAGATTCAACCCTTTAACATCTAGATATAATCAAGAATCACAGATCGGTTCGTGGTTAACCGGGAATATCAAATGGGGGGAATTTGGAGAGCATGGTCAGCCTCTACATAACTAAAAAGATAAACTTATACCCATGTTACACCTTGGGGGAAGAGGGGAAACTTAAGAATCATTTAGTCCAAAACATGTACTTTGAGGAAACAGAGACCCCGAAAGGTGCTGACTCAAAGTCAGTGAGTGTGTGTGTGTGTGTGTGTGTGTGTGCGCACATGTGTGTTTAAATCCCCCTCTAATTTAACATGTAACATTCCAATATTCCAATGATGTGTAGACAAATCATAATGGCTCTTTACAGTAAGTAATATGTAATTATATGTTGTTCTCATATAAGTATAATTAGTCTGGAATAAAGGTAAAAAGGTTTTTATTAATTAGCACATATCAATGTTTTAAAAGTTCTCCAGATTGCTCATTTTTTAATTTATTAATAAGTATGGACAACAAAATTAATTTTCCCTACACTATTAACATTCCTTGAGACAGGACTACATTGCTAATCCAAACACCATTTTATTATTATAAAATATTGCTGTACTTACTTCCAAGAAAACACATATAAAAGCTTAATTGTCATATCTTATTAGAAAACATGTTCTTTTGAAAATAAAATGGAACAAATAAGGAAAAGCACTTAATCATTCCCCTGTTTATTTCTATTAGCTCAGGAAGCTAGACTAAGCAATTAACCACTACATGAATACTAGGCTTTTGTGGAAAAAATAGCAAAGCTTTGTTTCTTAATTTCTCAAGTAATATGCTTAATATGCTATATAGTTAAACGAGTCTCATAAGGCGATAACAGAAAAGATACAAGTACTACATAAACTTCTGCCTGAGCACCTCCCTGTAGTCAGCAGAAAAAATGATGTAATATTCATTTCAATGAGACATTACTAGGTCATTCTAAAGACTGTGGAATTTTATAGCTGGTGAAAAAGAAAAAAAAAAGCCTTCAATACATGTTGTTAGATAATGATACCCTGTTCATGAGGGCCATTGCATAGAGCTGGATCCTTGTTAAAGGACTGATCAGTTGTATGGCCCCGGCTAATGGCAAGGGCTGAGAGTTCAAACACTGGACCAAACTAATGAGTTCAGGTTGTCTCTTTTCCCTGAAGGTGGGAAAAAGAATGGAGCCATCTTGTAGTCAAAACAAGAGATACAACTGTAAGATGAGCAGCTGAAAATCTAAGGGCAGAGAGAAGAGAACATTAAAACATCCCAAATAACTCAGTCTCTAACTCTAAGGGAGGAAAGTCAGATGGGAATGGAACCAGAGAGGAAGCAGATGTTCTAAATTTCAAATGAGGACAAAATAGAATCTGCACCGAGACCACAGAGTAAGTGGCAGAATGGACCGAGGTCAGGATAGTAATTAACACTGATAGAATATGGGTTGCTCAGACCAAGATTTGATCATTCCGATCTTGACAGAGAGATGGTTCACCCTACACTACTAAATACACCTTGGTCTTAACTGATGACACAGAAGACCATTTGCAAGCTCCAGGACCTCAGACTTTGGAGTCTATTTGAGAAAAGGTAAAAGGAAACCCATGGTTCATCTTCAAACACCAAGAAACTCTGTCTTCCATCATCGCTACCCACCAAACCAGGTCACTGTCTATCTTTGGAAACATGTCGAGGTAACTGGTCCAGGTGAAATACACGTAGGATAATAAGTGACAGGAATAGTCCCAACTCTATGGCCACTGTGTGATGACAAATGGCATGTAAAAAGATCCTACATGTATGGACGTGGCAATACTATACTCTCTGTTTGAAATTTATAGTCTACATCTAAATATCAAGTTCAATAAATACTGAAATATTCTAATTTAGCACCTAATTTTAATCTTTTATTCAGGCCTTTCTTTTTGGCTTCCTTTATCATATCTTTCCTGAACTATTTCAGCTAATGGGAAAGACAAAAAAAGTTGTAATTGTTAAACTTTATGGATAGCCATTTTTTTTTGTTTTGTTTTTTAGTATAGATAGACTTTGTTTTGTTTGGTCTATACTATAGAAGATGCTGAATATCATTGAATCCAATGATAACAAATCAACAACTTTAAATTAGTATAGAGTAATCTAATTGTTAAGAATAAAGGTGTTTATGGGGAGCATGGGTGGTTCATTGGTTAAGCATCCAACTCTTGTTTCGGCTCAGGTCATGATCTCACGTTGGTGAGACAGAGCCCCACATCAGGCTCTGCACTGACAATATGGAGACTACTTGGGATTTTCTGTCCCTCCCCTGCTCATGTGCTCTCTCTCTCTCTCTCTCAAGATAAATAAACAAACAGACAAAACAAAACAAAAAAAAGAATTAAAGCTTTTGTACCAACCATACAAGAGATTGAGTCCCATCTGTGCCACCTGCCGGCTATATATTCTTGATAATTTGTTTAACCTCTCTAAGATTCTTTATGGTAGCCAATAACGTGTAGCTAATAAAAGGGTCCACTTTGTAAGATTGTTGTTAGGCTTAATAAAGATACACACAAACATATATATGTATGTATGCATATGTACATATGTATACATAAAGAATACATAAGTGTATATGTATCTATAAATAATACATATATACACATGTATATATTTTATATGGATAGATGAGAGAGAGAGAGAGAGAGAAAGGAACTTTTCACAATACCTAAATCCATAAATATTATGTTTAGCAAGAGAACATCTTAAAAGTTAAAGGACATTCAAGAACTTTGAGACAAACTACAATTTATTTGTAGTTTGGCTGAATTGTAGGCTTGCTAAACAGATAGTATAAAGACTATATAACCCAGAGGCAGATCCATTTAAGAACCAAGAAATTCACCAACTGTTTATGTCTTAAGAATCCTCGAGTTCACCTCCCATCTTGAATAGAAATTCTCCATCCTTCCTAATAGCCAAAAAGTTTACTTTTTGTTTTTTTATTTATTATTTTTTTTTTAAATTTTTTTTTCAACGTTTTTAATTTATTTTTGGGACAGAGAGAGACAGAGCATGAACGGGGGAGGGGCAGAGAGAGAGGGAGACACAGAATCGGAAACAGGCTCCAGGCTCCGAGCCATCAGCCCTGAGCCTGACGCGGGGCTCGAACTCACAGACCGCGATATCGTGACCTGGCTGAAGTCGGACGCTTAACCGACTGCGCCACCCAGGCGCCCCAAAAGTTTACTTTTTAAAGATCTCATTGTTGAACAGTTCCACAAAATGTTTCCATTATATGGTAAATTTTTTCACTATATTGAGTTACAATCTTTGGCACTTTTGCAATCCAAACCAGTGGCAGGTAGATGGTGATATAGGAAAAAAAATATTCTTTAGTTATAATTATAATTAGCGGGCTTTCAGCTTTTCCTATCATCATTTAATTACCTTTCTGTTCAGTGAGAAAAACTAAGGTTTGAAGTAGACAAAACTGGCCTTGAAATCCAGCAATGATACCTAAAAGGTGTACAAACGGACAACCTACTTCACTCTTTAGATTTAACTAATCTCATCTCTAAAATCAGGATGATAATTTCCTGATTAAGAAAGGAAAGGAAAAAGAAGAAATCAAGAGGGAAGAAGTAAAACGAACATGTTTACATGTTGTGTTCATCCAACTCTACGGCAGGCATTTCATGCACTGTATCATTAATACTCATATTGGATAGATGTTATCAAAAATAATTTTATAGTTTAAAAAAACAGTTCCACAAAAGTTAAGTCAACTCCTTACATTTATAAAACTAGGAAATGTCCGCATGTATCTAAAACCGTATGTCAGGACTTCATGGGTAGATTCATAAGACTCTCATTCATGGGAATGATTTTATAATACTAGTCTTCTAAAAATTACTTTAAAAACCTAAAGAATTGAAAATTCTCTCAACTGATGTATTCATATATATTAAGTAACACAAATAAGTTACTTTGGCCTTTGCCTTTCATAGCTATTTTAAAACTATAAAATAAGTCCTCAGCATATGTTAATATTATTTTTGCATGAATGAAGCATTTGGGAAAATTGCATGGTGATGATTAAAGAATGATATGCACTATACATTATAAAAAAGGCAAAAATATTTCCAGTAAGTGTAAGCTTTTCCCCCAAAGAATAAAAGCAATTATTCACGGAAAGGAAAAGAAAAAGACAATCAACTGATTTCAAATCTTTCTTAAGTGAAGCACCTATGTGCACAGATGGGATGTAATGAAATTACCACTATTTCAGGTAAGGCTAAGATCCAGACAATGACCTTAATCTCTCTGCGGCTCCTTTTTTCCCTCTGAAAAATGATGATCAAACCACCTTCCTTGTGCCTCTTGAAAGTATGTTGTAGGTTTCAAGTCAGATAATATATGTGAAAGTTCATGGAAACTATGAAAATCTATTCTAATACAAAATATTATTACTCATTCAGATAAAGCATACACACACACACACACACACTCAAAAGTTTTGACACCTTTAAAATGAGCACACTGGTTACTATGCCAGTCCCAAGGCTACAGAGATCAAACATGTTCCCTAAGTATTCAGGGACTCTATCTCAGGAGCCACAGACATATTAATTCTCTTTGATTCAATAAATCTACTTCTGGGGTCTACAGGATAATTTTCTACAGAAATAATCCTAAATAGAGGGGTGAAGTTCATATGAGAAATCTTTTATTGCTTGGTTATTTATTATAGCAAAAATATTTGAAATGATACAACTCTCAAACATAAAAATATAGCTAAATTACATAACTGCATTTTCTCAATGAAATATCAGTGCCATTAAAATTATGATTATAAAGATACAATTGGACAGTGCTTTTGCTCTAATGGTAAGTGGGAATAATCAGAAGACTGTAAGTTAACTGAAATTATCAGTAGGTAAAATTTTATAAAGTAAATATTTTCATAGGGGAAAATCATGAGTGGAGATATACAGTTAGCAATTATTGTTAACTTTGGGTGTGCAAAAATTCAAAGGGGGGCCCCATTCATATATTTTGTGACTTTTGATAGTTCTATTATTCTGATGACTTTAATATACAATTATAGAGATAATCACGTGATACTAAGGAGTGAGCTTAGTAATAGATTATATCATTGTTAATACATATAAAACTCAGATAATTTTAATATTCTCCTGATCTTGTCTGTCAGAAAAATCATTGAAAAAAATAACATATGGCAAAAATTCCCTGAACAACTTAATTTAAAATACATAAACCATGCTTTAATTAATAATTCTCTGGGCTAGCAAATTAAAACAAAATACTTCTCTAATTTCTACTCATTATGTTCCCAACATTAATTTAAACTGTCCTGATTTCTTTTACAAAGTTAACTTTTATGACCAATGCATTCTGTCAAGATCAAAACCTAAATGCATGAAGAATTAACCTTGTACAATAATGAATTAACAAGATCTGAAAAAGATAAAACGAATCGCTAAATGATTATCGTTAACAAAAAGTTCCACTCTGCTCTGTTATGGAGAATGATGGAACAGTCTTTTATTGAACTCCATTATCCTAATGAGAAGATGTTCTACAGTTGATCATAGCCAAAAGGCTGGAGAAGATATTGTAATGACTTACTGCCAGTGCTTAATGAAGAGATTTCATAATTATTGAAACCACATCTGTTTGATTAACGAGTCTCTTCCAAGATCCGTGCATCCTTGGCTATCTGGTGGGTGGCAGAACTCACAGGCTGCGTATAAGCTCGGTTTTCTCTTCTCTTGCAAAGGGAACCCTTAGCTACCAATGGGAAATGCTACTTTCAATGGACTTTCAAGAAGGCAAAGCTTCTATTTTGTGCTGCCTTGATTTAAAACTTGGTTCAATCAGCTAACTGATTTGTGTCCCTGGGCAGGTCACTTAACCCCCCAGTGCCCTATTTTCCTTCTCTGGAAAATATAATGATACCAACCTTACAGTGTTATCATGAGGATAAAGTGAGATAATAAATAATAAAAGCTCTTGGAATAATGCCTGGCACAAAAACTAACTCTGGGTACCTAGTAATGGAACGTTTCTAAATAAGGTGAAAATTCTGGAATCGATTCAATCCTTGATATCTGATATTGGGTACACAATTTAGTAATATATTAGTTGCTTCTTTAAGAACATGATGAGATGCTTCCCTTAATGTCTCTATGCTCTGCAAGTGATTATTCTCAGATACTCATATCCTGATTGTTAAAAACAAACAAACAAACAAACAAAACCAACAAACACATCACTCCCATTTGCTTTATATAATGCAAGCATTCTATATACAGAGGACAAATTCTTCCCACTGTTCTCAGCCCTCACTTCTGAAGGTAAGGGGGACCTCACAAGTCTTAACTGAAGCTATGTTCTTAGGGAGAATTTTCCGTGTGCAAAAACCACACCAGTAGAAAGGCCACTTGATGGAAAATCTACCATTTTTCTGAGGTATTCAGTCACTTAACTGGGCTCCCCAAAAAGCATGTTACCACCATAAAAGCTTTAAAAGAACCATGAGTCCCCCTGCATTTGGTAAGAAAAAAGTTCCAAAATAAGAGGTCTTAATAAACTACAAGAAACACCTGGGGAAAGGTCCTCACAACTCCATTTTCAGAAAATGCAGGGACACTGAGAAGAGTAATTTGCTCCTTGAAATTTTGGCATCATAAAAGCTGCAGCACAGAGCTAAGTACATACTAAGTACTTGTAACTAGTACTTAGTACATAGTAGCTATGTGGTAAGTACTTGCTAATTAAATGGAAAAAGTGGGTGAGCCAAAATCAGTTTCTGATCTTTCTATTAACGTTAAATAATGAGAAAAAAAATCAGCACGAAAATGGAAACCCTGGAAAATATCCCTTCAAATAAGGCCTACTTCGTTGGTAATATTTAGTATATATCTCACTTATAACTTTAATCATTTGATACATAACCAGGTTGGCAACAATCTTGTGAAAATGGCATTGAAGATTTAAGTGCATTTTTGATTGAGGCGAGTTTTAAAGAACACTCTTCCTGAATTCTTGCAAACTTAAGTAACGATCATTAACAACGACACAAACAATAACACAAGTTAGTGCCAAAGTGGTGTTTCCCAGACAGTTTCTGTTTCTGTCATGATTTGGGACTTGGTTTTCTTGCCATATTAGTAATGTCTTTCAAATATTTGTACGTTTGCCGATTTCTCCTGCTAGTACTTATTTTTAAAACTTTTTTTTTTACGTTTATTTATTTTTGAGATAGAGAGAGACAGAGCATGAATGGGGGAGGGGCAGAGAGAGAGGGAGACACAGAATCTGAAACAGGCTCCAGGCTCTGAGCTGTCAGCACAGAGCCCGACGCGGGGCTCGAACTCACGGACCGTGAGATCATTACCTGAGCCGAAGTCGGACGCTTAACCGACTGAGCCACCCAGGTGCCCCAACTCCTGCTAGTACTTAAAACCACCTACCTGCTTGGTGCTTAAAAATATCAGGTCTACGATGGGTACACCATTCGTTAGTATTCACTGAAGGCCATGTATTGTCGTATTGCAATTTTATTCATGTAATTTTATCCAGAGGCTTGTGTCGTGGATGTTTGTGTTTTAAGACAAATACTTAAGACGCGTGATAACATGTCACTGTGTAAGCGGGAGTACAGAGAAAAAATAGCACGTGACAATGGGGGCCTCCAAAATGTTCTTCTAAAATGATTCTTTTTAGCTAAGTGCAAAAAATCTACAATGTATCACGTGATCTAATTATCAGGGCGTAATAAGATGCCTTTCTTCACAAATTCTGGGGATGACAAATATCTCTGGCGAAACAGGCCATGGTGTCAAGTTCAGAAAAAAAAAAGGGCATCTGTAACTTCTGCCAATTAGGTCCACTGATGGTTCAATTTCAAAGGAGACAAATGAGCCATCATGTCAAGTCTCTTGTCATATAAACCCATCTGTATCCCCTCTGGACACTGACATGCGTCCTCCATAATAAGAAGAAAGGGGAAATTTTAATTCTAATTCATGAGCATTGTTCTTTACTAATCAATTCCACTATGTCAGAGTTGATAGCATATTGACTGATGTCCCGAAGTTAATTCTGGATTTCAGATTACAAAAAAAGAAGGATCATGAAAAACCTACCAGAGTTTCAATGCAGATGCCTGAGAAAAACAAAAGTTTCACTATTTTCAGCCAAATATCTCCTCCGCTGCCAACATTATCTCATTTCTAGTGACTTCTGTATTTTAAAAAGTTGAAAGCTATTCAACCTTCAGAATGTTAGTCTCCTTGGGGCGCCTGGGTAGCTTAGTCAATTAAGCATCCAACTCTTGATTTTAGCTCAGGTCATGATCGCGTGTTTCCATGGGTTCAAGCCCCATGTCCAGCTCTGTGCTGACAGTGTGGAGCCTGCATGGGATTCTGTCTCTCCCTCTCTCTCTGTCCCTCCTTGCTCACGCTGTCTCTGTGTCTCTCAAAAATAAATAAATAGACTTAAAAATTTTTAAAAAAGAATGCTAGTCTTCTTTACGAGATCTAGACCATCACATTATGAGAATATTAATGTCTTTCAAATATTTGTACATTTGTCTATTTCTCCTGCTAGTACTTCAAATCAATTTGCCCAAATCAAATTCACAATTTTAGACTAAGTGCTGGTCCTCTTCCTGAATATTTTCGTTAGGGTGCCAATCATTTAAATTGTACTTATCAGGGGCGCCTGGGTGGCTCAGTCGGTTAAGCACCTGGCTTCAGCTCAGGTCATGATCTCGCAGTTTGTGAGTTCGAGCCCCGTGTCAGGCTCTGTGCTGACAGCTCAGAGCCTGGAGCCTGCTTCCGATTCTGTGTCTCCTTCTCCCTCTGCCCCTCCCCAACTCATGCTGTCTCTGTCTCTCTCAAAAATAAATAAACATTAAAAAAACCCCTGTGCTTATCAGTCATCTTTCATACTTTTCCCTTCATTCTTCACACCTTAAATCACTGGTTTTTACTGTTTTCTCATGACCTCATTTAGCTCCTCTTCTTCATTCCCATTGAGACCAATTCACATGTGTAGCTTCTGGATTTTTCTCTCTCTCTGCCAGCCTTCCCCTCTCAGGACTGTCTGAAAGGCAGTCCCCACCTGAATCTTCCCAGCATCCACATGGCAGGATCACCTTCTACTTAAAACCTTGCAGTGGCTCCTTATTACCCTTTGGCCTGGCAATGAAGACCCCAGATTATCTTTTGCACTCTCACCAGCTTCCATTAGTCACCTCCATCATCTCTACGACGGGTTTCACCTTGTCTGTTCCTCCACGAGTCCGGAACACTCGGGGTGCCTGCGCTGGGTGCGAATTGCAGAGAAGTCCTTCTAAAGGAGACTATTTATGTACGATGGGAGCTAATGCTGGACATCTATCTTCATCATATCTGGTCGCTACTTTGGAGCAATAAATATTATTTATTTATGGGATGGCGAAATAGACAAATAAAAGCAACTGCAGACTAAGCAGTCAGTAAACCATGAAAGTAAAGGCAGATGGAAGAAAATTCCACAAACTGGCTCCCTGGAGCACCGCCAAAACTAGCTGAGTTTTTTTTTTAATGCGGTCTAAAAGGAGAAGAGAGTGAAAGCACATAATTATTATTGTTACTGTTATCACTGCACTCTGAGATGGTGGTTTGTAAAAAGAGTTTATTATATGGTGTGCAAAACAGGCCAACACTTCTAGCTAAATTAATCACTTGCCGCCTGGATTATTGCTATTGCCTATTGTTGGGTTTCTTCCTTCCAATCTCTTCCACTTCCTGACTATCCTCTAACTCTGTCCTCCTCACGTCCACACGTGCACCCTCCCCATTCCTCTGGTTACCCTATTACAGAGTTCTCTCATTTCCTACCACCGACCGCATGGACTCTTTGCCTGTACTCACAGTCTGACATGACTGTCAAGTCTGATCCTACGTCTCTCAAATTAACCCTGTACTTTGGTTATTCATGTGTGATTTGTCTCCCTCTGGGCTCATTCCAACACCGGAGGTTTTGCTCCCAATGTTTTCTCCACTGAAAAGAGTCTTGAGGTTTTTCACCATGGAGCCATATCCTTTGTTCTTCTAGAACCAGCGAATATGCTTTGTTATCTGGCCTTTCTAACTCTTGTTTGCTTACCTCCTCTGTCACAATTACTCCTCCTCCTCTGTCACAAACCATAATATTATGGATAATATTCTATTATCCATAAAATGCATTAACCCACTATGTGTTTCTTAAGTACCAAAAACTCTTCTCAAGTAAGATATCAGCTGGCCATGTCTAGTTACCCAGGACAATTGTCCTGTAGCTTGTAACAGAACAGCAATGGATACACGGTGAGCAGTCAAAAATGCCTGGCGATCGATTTCTAAAGTAACCTGCCAGAAGGAAAGATCTTTATGGATTCCTTACAGTTTTGTATAAATATCATGTTAAGGATTGTTTTACCTTTCATCACACTTTATTCGACTGATTCTTTTCTTAATGGAATGTAAACTCATGGTTAAAAGCTCCCTCTACTGGTTCTCGTAAACATATCAGAAGAAACATTAACAAAAATTCTCCAACATGTATTTCCTAAAAAGTTATCACTAACCTAGAAAGATTTCAGTAAACTCAATGATTTTATTAGCACTTCTGTTCTGTGTTCATATCGATGTGATCCAGTGTCTGAAGAAGTTATGCTACTATAGTTGGTCATCTTTTATTTCTTCAAAGGAAATATCTGATTTTTTTCCTGTCATAAATTCTGCTATGCTTCATTTTATAGACCCCAATCATGCCTACAAGTGCTAGTAATACCTAGGAGGCACTGTGGCATTGCGACGCAGATCTATGATTCTGGAATCAGGCTACCTTATTCTACACTGGCTTGGCCCTTTATGAGCAGCAATTCACTTGGTCAAGTTACTTAATATCTGCTTATCTCACTTTGTTCATGAAAGAAATGGGGATAACAAATAGTTCTTCCCTCCTACTATTGTCACAGGTTTCAAATGTTCAGGCAAAGTATTTTAGCGCAAGTAAATGTTAAATGTTGGGATTCTGGTAGGGCCATGTCTTGGTCCTCCCTCAAAAGCAGAGAAGGAACCTCCACACTTGACTGAGTCTTTTACACAGTGTTTGACTTTTTGTTTCTGAGTTTTGCCATGATCCTGTAGTCTAAATCCTTTATTTTTCCCAGTGCTTCCCAATGACCTTATTAATGTTGCCTTCCACATATTTATTTCATTTTCTATCAGTGTGGTAAGAACACCTGCCATGAGATCTACCCTTTTAACAAATTTTAAGTGTATAAACACAGTACTGTTATCTATGCATCCAGTGTTGCACAGATCTCTAGAATGGATTCATCTCGCATAACTGAAATTTTTATCCAGAAGAATTGAATCAGAATCTCAAAGCAATATTAGCACTCCCATGTTCATGGAGGCACTATTCACAACAGCTGAGATGGACAACATAAATGTCCACTGATGGGTGAAGAGATTAAAAAAGTAGATATAACTATAATGAGATATTATTCAGCATTCCAAAAAAAAAGGATATGCTGTAATACATTACAACGTGGTTGAACATTCAAGATCTTATGCTAAGTGAAATAAGCCAGTCATGGAAGGATAAATACTACATGCTTCTACTTACATGAGGTTTCCAAAATAACCTTCGCCATATTGTTAGATGTTTTCCAATGTACTTGCTAGATATCACCAAAAATGGCTCCTTCTCTATGCAGAAATAATTAATCTGTTCCTTACATGCAACATAAAGATTGGCACCCACTTTTATTAGAGTCCTATTTATTATTTCGTTATATTTCACTGATGTCAATGAACAGGATTTCAAGAAGTAGAAGTTGGTTTTGTGATTACTGGATTTCAGAATCACGGCCGCCAACTGAGATACATTTTCTTCAAATTATACCTTTAACTTTGAGAGTGTGTCTATAGGTATGACATACACTGGACTCTTGAACATTATGTGCGGACTTTTTTTTCAGTAAATGCAATACGGTACCATAAATGTATTTTCTCTTCCTTACAGTTCTTTTAATAACACTTTCTTTTCTCTACTTTATGGTAAGAATAAAGTCTATAACAAGGATAACACACAAAATAAGTGTTAATCAACTCTTTATGTGACCAGTAAGCCTTCCTTCCAGTCAACAGTAGGCTATTGGGAGTTACGTTTTGGATAGCCAAAATTTTAAGTGGATTTTTAACTGTGTGTGTCAATGCCTCTAACCTGCACATTTTTCAAGGGCCAATTGTATACAGTTTTCATAATATAAAGTTAAGAGTATGGAGTCCTGGAGACAGAACTCCTGGTCCCATAACCTGTTAATCTTTGGCAAACTTATGTAACCTCCTGCCTCAACTGCCAAATAGGTATGATGATTATTTCTATTATTTTCATAAAATTAAAATACATTATCATCTAGCCTTGCTCTAAGCTCTGTTATCTAACAGATGCATAGCTGAAAATATCTGTAAACATGGGTGAGCAGTGAGGGTAAGATTAATCTGGGGAATTACCAAATGTATACTGAAGTACATATGTGTTTCAAACTGAGTTTTTAAAAGCTTTAATTTATAATTATGTTGACTTGTTTTTTGGTGAGAATGATACTCCAGAAATTTATATTTTTGGTTTATCAATGGTAATTTATCATGGTAAGGTTAAAAAAGATTAGAAAGAAATAAAGAGGAATGTTTTCCACATAAATTCCACATTGTTGATACTTCTCCCAGTGAAGGTCATTTCAACTGCAATTTGTTTTGATCTTCATGATATTTTGGAAACATTTCAGCATATTTCCAGAGACTGTTTCAAATTTAGATTTCATGGTTAAACATCTGGGTTCCTTTCTCGGTCCATTTAGCTGCACTTAATATATACACCCTCTACTCCTTCAGAAAATAAAAATAGATTTTGTGATAACTCAGGAGGTAAAAGATAACAGCATTACACAAAATGAAGGGGTTTAGGTGACTGAGTTTGGAGAGCCAGTTTTAATTCTAGAAAACACACGGAGATACCTTGAGGAAAGGAAATTATGCATATTTCAGCACCACTGTAAGGGCAGAGTTTCAGAATTCGGGAGTACACCTGAAATCCATTGTTCAAATACCATCATCGTTATTTAAAATTATTTACTAGTCAGTAACACTGACTGTTACTACTCTTGCACTGGGTAGTCCTAAATATTTTACCCAGAGTCCTGGCCTTTCTACAAAGGCCACATTTTAACCTATGCCCTTGACACCCGGATATATTGACTTATACAACATCTTTACCATCTAAATTGTATGTAACAGTTATAAATGGTCACCTCTAGAGCTTCATGAGGTCATTTTCTGTGCTCTTTACCTGTTATTCTCTCCTACTTTCAGAGTCTTAAACACCTTCTATCTTCAGATGTGGTTTATGTCTTTACCTTGTTATTTTTTTGTTATCAATGCATTTACTGAATCCAGGACTCTGAATACTTATTCCCCCTCCAGTAAATAAAATCAACAAAAATAATAAAATAACCAAAAACAGAGAACTGAAGAAATTATGCTTTCTTCACAAATATTCCATTTTTTAAAAAAGTTTTTTTACTTAGTTTGAGAGAGTGTGAGCAGGGAGGGGCAGGGATGGAGGGAGAGAGAGAATGCCAAGCAGGCTCTGCACTGAGTTCATGGGGCTTGATCCCATGAACCGTGAAATCATGACCTGAGATAAAATCAAGAGTTGGATGCTTAACCGACTGAGCCACCCAGGCGCCCCTGTAAATATTCCATTTTTATGGAATGATTCAGGACTTCCTGGATAAATGCTTACATTGATGGCAATAGGTAAATTTGACATTGGCCAAGTCTGTAGTTCTCAAAAATTCAAACGGCTGAGGGTCTTGATTCCTGAATGTTTGACAAAACTAAGTAAATGCCTATTTAGCATGGATTTTTGAGACAGGAGCTATCCACAAAACTAGTCTATACATCTCATTAGAGACTCTTTTCAGCCACAATAAAATTCCTACCCTGAACCCCAATTAAGATCTTTTCCATTAATACACTGCGACTGTGAGAAGACAGCAGCTTTTCTGAATACAATATCGATTTTTGAAAATGTAGCTTCTCTTTCACATACCTTAAATATCAAGTTTATTTTTTTATATGGTGGTCAAATCAATTTTAAAGAATACTTGAAAAGCTGCCATCTGAAGAACAACGTGGGTAAACATTTAAATTACAAACACACTGAATGTTTCTTTCTTCTAAAAGCCACAGAGCATTATATGACAACAACAACAACAACAACAACAAAATCAGGAGACAATTCCAACAAGAGACAAAAATGAAGCTTATTTAGGTAGCTGACAGAGAATACTTTTTTTTCCCCCCTGCTGATTTGATAGGGTAGCAGCAAGGTACACATGATAAATTCTGAGTTTAAGTATAACAGCAAGGTGAACAAAGTCATAACATATAAAGGGAAAACAAGTTTTAGGATATGTGAAATGGTGTTTTTGCATAATGAGCTTTTTATTACCAGCATTAAATATAAAAACAGTACCTGCTTTTGCAGGATCAAGATAATACCATTTCAATTGCGTGAGGTCTGTTGAAACAAATTTGAGGCTTCTGCTACAAGACTATTTTGAAACTTCTCTGTTGAGTTTGAGTTCTGGCATTAACTATTCATAAAAGAAAGCAGAGAATTTGCTTTATGATTTCTGGTCTCTGTTCTAAGTGAATCTACAGGCTAATTCTGCAGCGCATGGTAGGTGCTCAGTGGGAATAATGGTGTAATTCAAGGTGGGGAGTCAGCACTAACTATACTATTTTCTAAGATATTTGGATGCTCAACTATATCTACTATAGAAAGAAATCTTAAAAACAAAAAAAAATGATTACTATTAAAATGATTACTGTTTTTATTGAAAAATAAAAAGGAAGGCATACGTACTTGCGTATTTATTCAACAATTTATTTACTGCTTTCTAGGTTCCAGGCACTGTGCTGTATGCTGGGTTTCGATGATGAGCAGAACAGAATCCCCGCCCGAAAGAAATTTCTGCAAATGTGTTAAATCAAACACCAGGCCCAAGTGATAGTTTTCTACTTTACTAACCCGCTCATCTTTCTGTGCTGTTTATCTTCATCGAGTTCCTTGAATGTGCTCAGTCTGAGATTGTCAGGTATTCCTCAGCTGAAGATACTAATTTCCAGGCTGCCAATCTGATACTGTAAATTATATATCAAAAGCCTCCAGATCATTTTCTGAATTTGGGAAAGTCTCTTGACTCACTCTCACTGTACTGCTTGGGTCTTTGAGGCCAGATCTCTTGGGCTCTGTTCTCTAAATGTTCCTTAAACACTGAATCAAAACCTCATTGGAAACAGAAAACAGTGGGAAAATATTCGCGTAATTCTACGTTTCCCCATGAACCATTCCACAGTCTAATAACTCTGATGCCCTTGGCCTGCTTCTTGTCGTAACCTGACACCCAGCTGCACCACTGAGACATTACTGACTTAGAAGCCACTGGTGCTCCTCTGTAACCTGGACACAGCAAGGCCTAGAGAACTTTGGTTTCTGTCTTAGCTGCCACTCACTAGTGACTTGACCTTTGACAAATCATTTAACCTGCCCAACGTGCAGTTTTCTCAAGGGTAAAATACAAGTTTGTACTAGATGCGCTCTGAAGTCACTCCAAGCTAGAAAATGTCATGAGCTTATGAACACAATCAACAGTAGGCTCCTATAATGTTAGCACTGTCCTGCTCTGGCTTCATGGGTGGAAAATTCCTTTGGAAATGAGCTAACATTGCAATTGATGAAAACATTTTGAAAATAATTATTTTTTGTCAACGTGGTAATCATTAACAGCTAAGGCGTGGAAGGCAATTGTTAGAAATAGGGAGCAATACGAACAAGAAAAAGGAATTGCAAGGAGAAATCAGCTAAGTGAGGGGCTTAAGAAAGTCACTAGGTCCATGAAAAAGAAAGTGGGGATTCTATTGACTGAACATTAGTCACTCATCAGGAAACTGTCACTGAGTACCTATGTGCTGGGCAGGGTTCTTGGTCCTGAGGACACAGCTATAAATACATCAGATAAGGCCTTAGTCCTCATATTTACACTGTAGTCAGGAGAGAAGGAAGGGACACGGGTAAAGAAATAAATGAGACAGTTTTAGACAGCAATACATAGGAAGTTAATAAACAAGGAGTAAACTGAACAAAAGAGAAGAGGCACCTCATGTTGGTTGGCTACTAGAAACAAGATGGCCAGGGAAGGCCTCTCTGAGAAAGCAACATGAAAGTTGAGCCAGTAGCATTGACAGGAGCCCACCCCCATGACCTTCTCAGTGGAGAACCTTCCAGAAAGAAGGCATGCCAGTGCTGGAGAACACGCAAGCAGAAAGACGGGAACAAGCCAGAGTTAGAAAGAATAAAGGCACCAGTGTGGTAAGGCCCCAGTCAACAAAGGACAACATGCAAAGGCCCGATGCAAGTGGAACCCAATTCTCCCGAGGAGTGGGAGGAAGTTGGGATTTTATCCTGTTTCATTATAATATGGAAATTTTGAACAGACATTGACATTTTCCAGAAAGGCGGTGATGTTGTCCAATTTACCTCTGAAAACACTTGTTCAGCTGCTGAACCCAAGAGGAGACCCTGGGATTCCCAGAGTGGGAATAACTAACATTCGTGGGATATATGGTGAAATTTAAGGAGAGCTGGGTAAACTAATGGGTTCAGCCATTCACAATTCCAGCGAATAAAGTCTTAAGGTGAAGTAAAGCAGGAAGTATTTGCAAGATTCGGGCAAGAATTTGGAAAGACCTTATTTGGCCATATAAGCGTGTTTGCAAGTAGAGGAACTGCCTGTGTCCCGGGATGGTTGGCAGTAGACTGTGCTTTATTCAGGGACATAATGGGACCAGACTTGAATTTGTTTCATTTTTCTAATGTAGCAAGATCCGTTCATTTCAGTGGCCTCAGTGATGTGGCAGGCTGCAAGCTTCCAACCATAATGGTCTGGACAAACAATTCAATGTAATGAAAACACATAAATCCGTGTTGACTCTGTTTTTACCCCAAGGTAGACAGGGCAAGTGAAGATCCTTAAAAACTACTCCTACTTGGCTGAGGTAAGTTGGAAAAAGGAATGAAGTGAAGATTTGTAACATACTTTCCCTGGTGTTTAAACAAACAATTAGAATTTTACAGCAGGGTAATTGTGTGTGTGTGTGTGTGTGTGTGTGTGTGTGTGTGTGTGTGTGTGTTTGTAGTTCCTGTTTTCGTTATTCATCGAAAAGGGAGGACACTCAGGGTAGCCCTTAGCTGAGGCCACCACTGATTTGTCTGCAGAAATCCAAATTGTAGAGATGACAGTGAGATATTGCTGGGCATTTTTTGTGATTCCAAATCTACTAGGTCACTGAGAGAAGATGTCACAAACTCACTTCCGTTCAGTTACATTATCGATATTTACTGAATGGGTATAACGTGGGCTGGGACGAGGCATCACAAAAGACGAACAAGGCACAGGGGCTTAAAAGCTATGGGGGAACACCAGGCACATATGGAACAATTAAGTGACAATGAAAGTTAATGTGATATTAAATGCCAGAATTAGTTACAGAGACAATAATCTTTATCGAAGTTTAGAGAAGGGAAAGACAGCAAATCGAGTTTCTCACCAACTACTTCCAAGCGGTCAGTAACACTCCATTTACTTTACATGTGAGACACAGTATTTTCATCACCACATTGTCAGAATGTTCCTTTTGATTTTTTTCGTGAAGAAAGAGTTGTAGGGAAACGATCAAACTGTATCATCAGATGATAAAGGAAACATAAACAATAGCTGTTGGGACGTAATAGATAATGGCAAGATGTTGCCAGCTTCCAATTAATTGTGTACGAAGCAGAAATCTTTCCTGCCTGGTGATGATTTACTACCCAGCTATTAACCATCTAATTGTTACAATTGATTAACTACAACCTTGTTAGCATTTTAAATTAGCTCCACTGCCCTTCACCTTTTAGAAACTATGTAACTATTCAAAATATATTAGAACTTTGATTAGATTTACAACAAGCTGCCCGTTTTATATTATTTTCAAGGTAGGTGAAGATTCCTTGGAAGGGTTTTGGAGAGGTGACTTCTCCCGCATTGTACAGGGATATGGAGGCAAACAATAAACAGATGAGAACAATCAAATTGGCATAATGGGCCTTTTGACCAAACTCATTAGAAGAGCTATTAATTTGATAAAATCCTTGACTGTTTTTTATTAGGTAGGAAAAATATATAAATATAAATATAGATATATATGTAAAATATGAAATGTATATATGTATACATATATGTAAAGCCTACCAAATAACAAACACACACACACACGTAATAGAAAGATAGATATACACACAAATATATATGTATAGGTTATATGTTTGTAATTGCACACCTACTAACATCTATGTTATTGCTAATAACGTTTAACACAATTTCCTTTTAGAATCTAAGACAATAGCATAGACACGCATTTCTCTATGTTTCTGCTTCTTCTCTCTTAGTAAAAATATACACACAAATATATACACAAATAAAATATATACACAAATATATATGCATAGGTTATATGTTTGTAATTGCACATCTACTAGCATCTACGTTATTGCTAATAACGTTTAACACAATTTCCTTTTAGAATCTAACACAACAGCATAGACATGCATTTCTCTATGTTTCTGCTTCTTCTCTCTTAGTAAAAATGGTTTAGTACCTACTGTTGTAATAACCTGCCACGTGGCCTCTGTACATCCCCTTGTCCTCTGCCAAATGACTCACTCAGCCTTCAACGTTAGCTTTGAAAAACTGGAATCTGCTAGTCCCAATCTCCTGCTTAAAACTCAATGTGATGATGCCTATATTTCACTGTAAAATACTTTGTCTCAACAGTACGGTATATACGTATGTGTTAGTTATTTCACTCTATCCCCTCGAGGTGGAGAGTGGACATCTGGAAAGTCCTAACGGAGGATGTGTCTGGCGAGCTAAAGGGTGAGTCGTCAATTGAATGACTAATCCAAAGCCGACTTCTACTCGCTGAAAGCGCTTCCATGGTCCTCCTCTCTGTTCGGCACCAGCGAGTTTGTTTATCGAATGACCGAAATGATTTTTCATTGGCAAAATGAGAAGCATTCAATATCTATGGAAAGGCTACTAATACTGAGTGGGCACCTCTACCCTTCCCGAACAGGGTGCAAGGAATCAAAGCCAGCAGTCCATATCGAATACATTTCCATTAAGCACAATGACCTAGCCCGAAAGAGGCCTTCTTTGTCAGCTGCTGACAGAGAACCGTGCTGCCTGAGTCGGACTGGATATGCAACCATGCCTTGCTGCCGAAATAGTATCACACCTGCACATGAGCCTTTAAGATCTTGTTAGAGAACCTAAAAGGACAGGAAGCTGAGGATCACGTTTAATTCGCAGAACAGATCACACGATTGCTTTTTGCTCATGCTGTTTAATACGTGTTTTATTGGGTAGCGGAATTAGGACTGAGACTTGGGGTTTTTTTGTTTGTGTATAAACCCTCTGTAGTGGTTAGACCTACATCTAATTATTGGAAGATACAGAAGTCTACCAAACAAATACACAGACGAACAAACAAACAAACCTAATAAACGTGAATGATGAAATTTACTTACATCAGTTTGTAATTCACATTAAGGGCTCCCCACTAGGAATTTGATCAAGGTGAAATTCACCTTCGAGTCACAAGCTTTCTAAGATTTCTCCGCTATATCACTCTTCAGGGACTTCACCCACCTAGCCAGACTATAGCAGTGTATTTTTTTCCTCAGACCCACGTTGGTTTGTGCCTTTTCTCAAGATGTTCCTTTACCGGGAAGGCCATATCCTACACCGAAATCCTATTCATCTGTACAGCCCAATTTAGGTTTCATCCCCCCCACCCCAGAAAGCCCCTCTGTCTTTGCAGGTTGGGTTGACCACCACCTCCAAATGCTCCCAGAGTGCCCTCGTGATACCATTTACCACAATGCGTTGATACGGTCTCTATAGCCATTGACCCCTCCTCTGTACTTCATGAGGAACATGAAAGTGACTGCCTTGTCTTTTCCTGACATTTACGCTATTCAGCCAAATGCTAGGTGACCCGAATAAAGTCTCCTGTAAGTACCTCGATGGACATTTAGAAAAAAATCATCGTTCCCCTTGCCCCCGCAAAATGTTTATGAGTGTTTTCTTAGTATGTTGACCTATACGTGACCAGAGGTAATACGATAATTTTCAGATATTTCTACTAACTACACACATATATATATACATACACATATATACATATACATATGTATATATGTTCTTATATAACTATTACTGGATGGATCTTTTCTCTATGAATTGGAAGATATTCTTACACAATGCCAAACTGTTCTGGGAAACATGACACTATATGTCGAAGATCTGTATGTAGTCAGCATGACAGAAAAAACAGCAGGTGACTGGGAAACATCCACATAAGTTATAACCAAGCCATCCAAATTATTCAGTTGCACTGTGTACAGATCAGTACAAGTCAAAAATTTCTTCTGTGACAAACACAGAAATTGTCTCACCATCTGTTAGCTTATGGCCACGGTTTACAAATGACCTCATCCTGTATCCTTCCTGTGGTAAGTGGCCTGGATCTAAAGCAGCCTTCTCTTCAGTGGTAGTAAATTATTGACTTTGATTTTGCTTTAAGGACGATAAAATCAGCCCCATTAGTCTGGGCATTTATATTCCAGATACACCACCTATGTTTCAGTGAGTCAGTCGTTTCCTGGAAATTACCAAAATGAGTGAACATCATCTGTATTTTTATCCTTTTACAATGTGAAGGACATTGTATAAGTAATAGTTTATTGGACAGCTGCCCTATGATGGGGATTCTCACATATATTCTATTGATCACCTGAAAACTACTGATGGTGCTTCATAGGCCCAAATGTTTTCCATAGTTAAATTCTCCTTCTTACCTCAACCAGAATTACAAAATAACTCCAAATCCATGCATTTATAATTTCAACAACAAAACATAAAAGCAAGAATCAAGCAATCTCTTCCTTACCCCTTTAATCGCCCCCACAAGAAAAAACAGAAGCAAAAACAAAACAGTAACATGTATCTGGTAGTGTTTACTTGGCATCTCCGAGTGGTTTATCAAGATACAGAAAGGGGGGGGGGGGCGCCTGGGTGGCTCAGTCGGTTAAGCGTCCGACTTTGGCTCAGGTCACGATCTCGTGGTATGTGAGTTCGAGCCCCGCGTCGGGCTCTGTGCTGACTGCTCAGAGCCTGGAGCCTGTTTCAGATTCTGTGTCTCCCTCTCTCTCTGACCCTCCCCCGTTCATGCTCTGTCTCTCTGTCTCAAAAATAAATAAACGTTAAAAAAAAATTTTTAAAAAAAGATACAGAAAGGGGAAGAGAATACCATGTTTTAAATATTTGCCATGTCAAAAACTCCCCCCATAGGCATTTTACCAGTGTAGAGAATTTTAATTTTGGCAATGGCGTTAGGGCTGGGAATTTAATCTGCATTTATAAAAGAGTAAACTAAAATCTGAGGTCATTCACAAGTCAGAACTTTTCTTATTACACTGCGCTAATTTTGGAAGTATTTGTGAAAGTTATAATTTTTAAGAATAGGTATAATCTATCTGTTGGCATTGTTTAATTGCTTGGCTGAACAAATTAATAGGCATTTCTTTGGGAAATTAAAAAAAATAGATTATCATGCAAAAATATTAGAGTTTAAAGTATTTTACCATTTGGCTCATCTAATCTCTCACCTAAAAAGATAATTTGCATAATTGCTTAGCAAACAGTCATACAACTGAAAATTGAATACTCAAAGAATAGGGAAGTAGTTCAAGACGAAGGCCCACAAAAAAATACAACAAAAGAAAAAATTTGTTTCAATGACTGCTTTTCTCCCTCGTATTTCTTCCTTGAAGTTGGAAATTCTAGACTGTAAAATTTATTTTACAAGCACAAAATGTTCAAATACAGCATTCATGCATTATCGTCCAGATATTGTTTCCCTAAAGAGTTTCTAAAACTATTTCAAAAATGTTGATGAAATGCTATTTTTTTTTAAATGAGAACATGTTCACTTCTCTACGCCAATGGCAAACTGCACAGAACGTATCAAATGTTATGATAAGATACATATCGATCGGTGCGTATCTATAAAAAACAACGGTTGAGGCTCCCCAAACACCCCTGAAGTGTAGATACTGGTTGTCGTGGGTTGAATTGTGTACCCCCCACAAAGATAGGTTGAAGTCCTAACATTCAGTACTTGTGATGTGACCATATTTGGCAATAGAGTCTTTGCAGATGTAATCAAGTAAAGATCAGGTGACACTGGATGAGGGTGGGCCCTAATTCCATATGAGGGTGTCCTTAAAATTAGAGAAAAGACAGACACACGCAAAGGGGAAGACACCATGTGCAGACGGAGGCAGAGATTGGAGTTGCCTTGACACAGACTAAGGAATGCCAAAACTGCCGACAACCACCAGAAACTAAGAAAGGCAGGGAATAAATTCTCCCTCAGAGCCTCCAGAAGGATCCAATCTTGCCAACACCTGGGTTTCAGCTTTGTAACCTCCAGAACTGTGACGGAGTAAATTTCTGCTGTTTTAAGCCACCCGATCTGCAGTACTTTGTTACAGCAGCTGTAGGAAACTAATACACCGGTAGTGCAAATGTCTCTATTCGACAGCAGGATTTCCTGGTGCTTCCTTCTACGGTCGGATGCTCTACCAGACACAGAATGGCAATCCGGCCAAGTGATTAAAACAGAACAAAGCAAAACAAAGCAAAACTGACCTTTTCCAAGGATCTGATAATCAGTATTCACAGAGATTTCTGTTAATAAGTATATGCACATAGCCATCTCTTACATACTTCATTGAAACTCGTGAGAATGCTCCACTAAGTGTTATACTAGGTAGCGAAAAAAAAGTCCTAGGCAGCATTTACAGGGCCTTAACTTTTCAGTAGTAACAATTCTAACACACATACGTGTTACCTCATTTGATCACCAAGTCAACCTCAGACGTGGGCATGAAAGATGACTTCAAAAATCATGACAGACCCACTGAGTAAGCAAATTGATGATAAACAACAAGAACTGTGGGACTGTAGTCACCTCCAGGTGATGATTCTTTGGTTTGTCATCTTGGGTCTCCTAAATATGACATTTATTCCTATCTAGGCTGCCACATTTACCAAATGAAAATACAGGACAGCCAGCAACATCTGAATTCAAGAGAGTGAATATGTTTTTTAGCATAAGTATACCCCAAATATTGCATAGGACATATTTATAACTAAAAAGGAAGTGTGTTGTTTATCTGAAATTCCGATTTAACCAGGCTTTCCGTATTTTATCTGGCAACTTTACTCTTCTAAGACCTGAGTTTGTAGAACAAACTGCATCAGCCTATAGAGAATTCTGAAATTTCAAAAAAAAAAAATTGTAGAAGGAAAATATCTGGGCATCTCTTCAAATTACCTTGATAATCCTTCCCAGGTGAGTCATAAGTGACCATGCTTCTCACTTGTAGCTTATTAACTGAATCTAGTTATGACTTGCCATAGGACTTTAATTCTGGTCAGTTTCTTTGATCCAATTTATAAATATCCTGTGATGGGTATAATTTTAAATAATAAGGAAAAAGCCATCAACTGCATTATTCTCCTGGGGCTACCACAACAAAGCACCACAAACTGGGTGGCTTCAACAACAGAAATGTATTGTCTCATGGTTCTGAAGGTTAGAAGTCTGAGATCTGCTAAATCAGGATCTGCTAAATGCTCACACTAACTCTTCCTACCCTTCCAGCTTCTGGGAGCCCGAGGTGTTTCCTGGCTTCATTTCCTGCCCCCATCTTCATCTGGCCGTGTGCCCCCCGTATCTCTGTTACCACACGATGCTCCCTCTTTTCTAAAGACACCAGTCAGATTGAATTCAGGCCCACCCCAATGACCTCGGCTTAACTTGACGTATCTACAGAGACCCTATCTCCAAATAAGGTCACACTCACAGGTGCCAGGGTTTAGGCCTTTCATATATCTTCTTGGGGGACAGAATTCAACACTAACCTATAATATAGTTTGTCATAATGCCCACTGTTTTCTAGTAATGCCAGTCTCACAATGTATCTAATAATTATTCCAAATCCCCATTCCTTTGGACCGAGGAGTGTCCTCTGTGTCACTGTATCTTGCCAGCCAGCACCAGAATGAAAATCCCTAAACCACGAACACATTAAGGAGAACAGAAATGATTGTTGTTGGTTCTAAACCTCTCATTTATGTCTAGATTATCCATCTAAATAGAGCAATAGTCACAACTGTTACAGCACTTACGACAGAGTAGTGAAATTACTTACCTATTTCCTCTACCCTTACTCCAAGCTCTAAGTGTCTGGAAGGTAGAGAATATGCCTTGGGCATCACAGGATCCAAATGTCCAAGGTTCTTCTGGTGAAGGGTCCAGATGCCACTTTTACCAGCCACCATGCGTGTCGTGCCTCTCCCACAATACTGAGTGGCCCATAGTTTGATATGTTTCAGCACTTTATCACTTTTTTTTCTAAATAATACCTTAATAATACTTAGTTTTGTTTCCTTTCTGTGTATTTATTTTTGAGAAAGAGATAAAGAGCAAGCTAGGGAGGGGCAGAGAGAGAGGGAGACAGACTCCCAAGCGGGCTGCGTTGTCAGCACAGAGCCCCATGCGGGGCTTGAACTCATGAACCGTGAGATGACGACCTGAGCCGAAATCAACAGTCAGATGCTCAACCAACTGAGCCACCCAGGCGCCCCTACTTTCTGTATTTAAAGGTCACACAGCCTCTACACCTCCTACTTCATGAACCTATGACACGGAAGTACACTGAGAACCAAACCAAAGGAAGACAGAGAACGTACCCACAAAAGCAGGAATATGTAACGCATGGCGGATGGAAGTGAAATAACACACTCCATTTTTTTAGGTGCCATTTTAGTTTTACTTTTATTAGTAATCACCGTGAAAATGATTCAGTATTTGCCATTACCCGAGCAGGATAATTCTTTGGTAAAAACGTGGTGTTTTTAACCTTTTATCCAGAACTCAATTTGTGTTTGAAGTCATCTCAAATTGATTCAGGTCAGCTCCAGCATGAACAAAGCGTGTAGGCACTTCCCTGCGTGAGCTGTTTTTTGTGTCCCCTAAGCATAATAGATAATTGCCTTCTCTAGGGAGAGGACCAGGGTCTTTTGTAATATGGAAAGCTGCAACATTAGCAGACGCGGGTATTCTAAAGTGAGCAAGGAAAGAGGTGCTCCTTCACAGGATGATAAATGGGCTGAAGACGAGTTGCTGACAATATTTGGGAAGAGACAATAGGGATAAGAACTACTAAAATCAGAAATGTGCACCCAACCAGAGGCACCGTCCTTTCTTGTTAAAGTAACTAGGAGACACGTCTTAGATGAGTGTCATAAAACCAAGAGCCTACAAAAACTCAACTTCTCTTTCCTTGATAAACAATTAATGGTGAAACCAGAAAAAAAAAAAAAGAAAGGCAAGAGAGCTCTCCTCCTTTTTTTGAGGGAAGAATTCAATATATTCAGTCCAATCGATGTTTCCCTTGACTTTTTTAACATCTGGATCGTCCCAGATCTTCATGCAACGGAACTTAGCCATTCCGGAGGCTGTGCAGGGGGTTTTTGCTATAAAGACAATTGGGGACATTTATCCGTTTGTCATTTCCTGTCCTTGTTTTATACTTGAAACAATAGTTTCCTTTTGAGAGAACAACAAAACCAAAGGCTACCTCGCTTTGGAAACAGAACACTCAGAGGGGGTTAAAAATATATATAGAGAGAGAGACGTTTCAAACATTCAGGTGTCTTTGAGAATTGAATTCAAGGACAAGCACGTTATGCCTTTACAATTAGAAAGAATATGTAAAGATAGCAAAAACATGAAGCAAAAAATTCAGGGATAATGAATAATACGAATATAGTCTCAGATGTTCTCAAAGACCATAGTGTGAACTGAAATGGTTTTGTTTTCTTCTGTTTTGAAATCTGGAAATCTGCCCGTGAACTGAAGTGTGGATTTCGAACATAATTGCGATTCACTAATTTTGAAGTCTGAAAAAAAAAAATGCAGGCAAAAACAAACAAACAAACAAAAAAACAAACAAACCCCGAAATCCCAGAATGTTATCACTTTGGATGCAACATTTATCTCCTCTTTTATATTTCTTTCCATTTATTCCATTTGAGATTGTTTCAGGGCACAGATTAGAATTTGCTAAAACTGTATTTTCTCATATCATCAGACATAAGCCTTTGTGAAATTTCCAGATTAGCTTTTGGCTTTTATGTTAAAAGCCAATGGTGGCCTTCCCTTTCTTCACGGTCTCAGCAAACATGGCTGTCAGACTAAAGAGTTCAAATAAAGCAGACGCTGAAAAAAACTTGGAACGGAACAACCAGACGGGGGAGAGACAGAATGGCATGATATCCCCCATCACAGGCAGGCACCTTTTGCTTCTTTTGAATAGTATAAAAAGACAGAATCTTTGGAGTTAGAAAAATACAGAGATATTTAGAAATATTAGAAAAATATAGACCTAAATAAAATACTATTTGTTGCTTCAACACAGAGTAGGGGAGAAACCACACTACATTAGATTTAACAAAAAAAAAAAAATAGTGTGATTTATTTTTGTGAGAGCTATCTCCCTTTATTTTGAAGCGAATAAATGTAAATCATCAGATGAACATGAAAACTCCTGAAGAAGGCAGAGTCCAATGCCAATTCATGGACTGAACACAAATGCAAAAGAGACATACCATTTTGGAGTATTAAATGCCAAGACAGAAGTCACATGCTTACCTTTGGCAGAGAAGGGACATAGGAGCCCTCTGGAATAAATGACTACCAAAGGAGCCAAATAATGAGACAAAATTAAATTTCTTGGGGGAAGAGGCTATTATTATTTTCTTATGATTTCTTGGCTGGAGGGAGGGGAACTCACACTGGCAGGCACTTCACTATTATACAATAAAAATACAGTAATATTGAGAATATAGAAAGGTACATGTCCTTAGCCAAGCCGCAATGGATTATTACGATAACAGAGACTGTCAGCCTGGGACTCAGAATTATTTACTGTTCCTAAATTGTAAAAGTAAAACTTGGCTGTTTTCGATCATTTCATTGCTCTTTAAGTGAGCATCAAACCCAGCATCCGTCATTCTAATTAAACAGAAAATGGCTTAAAGATAGATGTTGTTTCCAGCCGCTGAATGCCATTTTCTTACCCACTTATCAGATTTGCAAAAGTCCTCTGCTCTCACAAGCACAGCTACCTGCCAAGTAACACAGTTCTTCCAGGTGGTGAGGCCACAAGCAAGGCATAGAATCTTTTATTCCAGTCTTCATTTTCGAGAACCTTCTCTCTGATAAAAATTAGCCTAAGGTTATTGAGTGAAAAGGGGTAATTCAATTTCTTTCACTGGTTAGTAGACAAGTAGGCCTATGCCTCTGGAGGAAAGCAGCTGAGATTTTGTGAACATGTGACAGCGTAAATATTTAGTCCAGACTATAACACTTGTGCCAACTGTTTACAGCGATGCAGATGGTAAACAAAAGGGACTAGCATATGGAATATTAAAAGAGTACCTGAAGAATTATGACTGTAGTTGTTAATATCTAGGCGTTCATTGGGCTGCTGCCTAAACTGTGTTTTCTTGTTATCCTTAATTTGTTAAACATGCAGAATAAACATCAGGGGATACTTTCAAATGAGTTAGTTGTTCAATGATCTGATGATATTTCGTTCCCATTTTGACAATGCCATTTGGTCATCTGTGTAACTTTGGGGAAACCAATTAATATCACTGAGCCTCTCTGTAATCACCTGTACAAAGGGGGTGAAGCACTACAGACGTTCCAGGATTATCGGGGTACCATATGAAACACGAAAGAGCTGGCACAAACACCGTCATCGGTTCTCAACGAATAAGATCAAGGTGAGCTAAATAAAGGACGGTGTGTCAAACTGAAAAAAGTGTGTTTACATCTAAACATTTTGTGACACGAATGAGTTCACAGCCCTCCGAATTTTTGGTTGCCTCTCTCCCTGGCAATCTGGAGTGGACTATCCCTAAATCATGTGCCATCCAGACACAGGCTCTTCAACCCATCAGGCGGCACCTAAGAACACCCACCCAGGTAGATCTGAGTTTATGGGATCAAGGGAGGTAATTTCACAACCGGTGAAGAAAACCAATATGGGAGTTGTTTCTGCCTCTTGCCACAGACTTCTCCTGCAACGAGAGTCTGTCTTTTTGAATGTCTTTCTAGATGTAATTGGGGCCCCCATTTATTTTAATTTTCCTGATTATTGAAGGCATTTTATTATAAAATCCTATAACTGCATAATAGAGGTATGACCTTATCTGGCAGTTGTCTGATCCAGGCTGCCTCCTTCCTCACTAATGACCACCGCTTCCTATTTAAAGATTGCCAAGAATGCTCATATATTGATCTCCTTTGATCCTAACAACCACTGATCTAGGCAGACAGGTATTATAATTACCCTCTCCACAGCAGAGATGAGAAAACTGGAACTCGGTGACATTAAGTTACCTGCCCAAAGTCAGCCAGGGAGTTCATAGAATGATAGACTCCTAAAATGTGAGCCTGATTAGGTGGCCACAGGACATCAAAATTCCATGTATGCAAAGGACAAGCGCGTGACATAAACGCATGAATCGAGCCTGGGGCAAGGCATCAGAAGGGAAGGAGTTTGTATTGTAAAAGGCACACCTGTCTAGTTGCATTGCCTTTTAGAGACACTTTGGGACACTCTCAAATTGTCGAAGAAACAGCATGGATGGGTCTTGAATTTTGATCTCTGGATTCTCTGAATCCCGGCAATCTTTAGCCCAAGGAGGGGGAATAACGTGCACGAGATCACCAAACTAGGACTTGCTACCCTGAGGCGACACTGAGGACGGGGCCTTCCTGCAGCCACAGCCAGAAACCCAAACCAAATCTTCTCTCTGCAGACTGAGCTTCTTGCCAATGCATCACACACAGCTCAAGGCAGGAGACAGGGCTAGAGTTTCAAGGCATTGTTTAGCGGTTAGTAGCACACCGCAGGCATTTCATCCCCTGTGAAGAACAGAAGCCTGCGTTCTTTCCATTTGGTTTTACCTGAATGCTACGGGAAGGTGAATGGTGTTGCGAATGACCTATTTCCTGCTATTCTGACTCTCTCCGGCTGGCACGAGTCAGAAGGCACCACCCAAGGCCCAACCCTGCCATGAAGACACCGGTAGGGGCAGTTTAACATTTTCTGAATACTTGGATCAAGTCTTGGAGCCGACTCTGGGGGTCAGGAGATGGTCAAGGCATAGTCTTCATGCCAAGAACTCCAAGGCTTGCTGAAGAAGTTTTTCTACCAAGCCCTTTAGCTAGGCAATTGATTAATCTTCATCAGGCCAAGATGTTGAAAGATAAAAGGATCTATATTATCAGTTGGTTTCAACCAATAGTCTTTTCCTAGATAATTGCCATTATCCTGGAGGAATGACACCAGCAGTTCATCAAAAGCAACATGTTTCTGCACATCAGTTTGGTTATGGCGTTTTGGACCCACCCCCCCCCCCCCCGCGCGCACACACACACACACACACACACTCCCAGTGGCAAATGGAAATGAATCCAATATATGGTCTATGGGAAGTGGCTTCTGCTGAAACTGTATGTAACCAAAAAACTGGACCCACTAAAATGTGAGAGATCCAGCTAGACTAGCCCTTAAAAAGATGAGTGAGGTGGTAGGTAAATCATAGTGGATAACAGACCAAGTCTTAAGTGAAAGTCCTCTCTTGTACAGACACAGCCAAGACCCAGGTCTTGCTCTATTTCACAGCCCCTGCAAACCTACGGAGTTTTAGGGTATAAAAGAACACGCACTTAATTGACCCCATTTCCTTCTCACAGGTACCATTGTGGTAGGTGGGAGAGGGTTATTACTTCCCATTTTACAGATTAAAGAACTGACAAGCAAAGACATTGAGTGACTGGCCTCTGATAACACATATAATGGGGCTAAAACCCAGAGTCCAGAACTTCCAGCTCGAAAAGACCATCTGTCACAGTGATTCTTTCTATGGCATAGACTTTGAAGGAAAAGTATTCAAATTCAATCGTGTGCCATCAGGCATTTGTATAAGTATGCATTTGTTTTTCTTACTTACATATACCTATAGAGATAACAGTTTTCTATTTAATTTCCATGCCCGTCTAATTAGCAACTGGTCGCTTTAACATAACCTTACAACTTTGTCTGATTCTGTTCTGTTTTTTGTTTTTTGTTGTTTTTTTTTTTTTATGGTCATGGTTATTTCTATTTCCTATAGGCACATACCTCAAGAAAGATAAGTAATAAGTAATGGAATATTTACAATTAGGTCTGTTAACCTAACTATACTACTTAATAGTATAGTTAACACAATATTTACAAATAGATCTATTAATTCTAAACTTACAAATAGACCTCATCGGAGCATTCGCTATGAAATAATTTTAGTGTCCACCTCAAAAAAACTTCAAATTTCAAGTCTGAAATGGTTCTATCATAGTGTCTTCACTCTACGATTAGATTTTATTTTGCATACTGTGTAGTATTAAGAAACCCCATCCACTTAAAAGCAAAGTATGTTCCAGGCACATGATAGCAGTGGGAGCCTAAAGAATGAACAAATACATCCAAGCCATATTGATTCTCCCAGTCTACTAGACAATCAGATGGGCAGTGTAGTTAAATGTGGTGTAATGGCTGACATATCGAGGTTTGTACAGGGAACTGGGATAGAATAGAGAGAAGGAGTGAATCAAGGAAGGCTAACATGTAGAGGTTGTAGATGAGATAGATCTTAAAGAATGAGTCATTTGGAGAAGTGGTTTTCAGAAGGGGATAACGGTAATCATAAAAGAGGATAATAATAATAATAGCAATAGTAAGAGCCAAATACATTCATTCTTTACTCCATATCATTCCTTCATTTGAGTGTCTTCCAACCCCCAGGTGACAAGCTAACTCTACATACGTACACTAAATCACTCTACTCTTACAATAACCTTGGAGCTAGGCATTAGCTCTGTGGATAGGAGCGAGAAGTCTAGAGAAGTTAGGTCACCTCTCCAATATCACGTCCTAAGTGGCTGACGGAACCAAGATTCAGCCCACATCTACTAACTCAAGAGTATGAGATTGACATGCAGGATGGTTAGGAATGGGGAAAGAGGGAATATGAGTTTAAAACATGGCTGGAATACCATTGGAAAGGAATCTGTCATCCTTCAAAAACAACGCAAAATTAGCCATTCAAGCCTTCTATGCGGAAAGAATCCAAGGGTCAACAACACGACAATGGTTTGTAGGTGAGGTGGTAAAGGTAAGGAGAGAACTGAGATCTGGGAATAAAATTCTCAACTTTATTTAGAGCCAGCATAGTTTATGGACACTCTGCCAGGCTAGTAGTTATGGGCAGAATGACAAACATGAGGATAAGCTGAATCATTTCCCATTAAGAAGCAAACTACAAAGCAAATGGCCTGCCATAGAAGCAGAAGTATTGATTGAGCATTTAGTGCAAATGATGGAACACTAATTAATAACTGCAGCTGTCAGGAAGCAGTGATTGTTTGGTTTCCATATAGATTTCTACCCTTCACTTTCATTTGCTTTAATGTTCAAAGCTTTGTTTGATGTGAATTTAATGCTTCCTTTTCTCATTCTGTTAATTCTTAGAGTATTTTGTACTGTGTCCTTTTGTGTATGTCTGCCTTTATATATTTTTTCCTTCTTGCATACTTATATTTATGGTCCAGGAAGTCTGAAATTTCTTACAAGTTATAGTTTCGAAAATCAAATGAAGTATTCCAGAGAGGCGAATGAATTTCAAGGTGAAGGTCACCCAAGGCATTTCATCTTTGGCAATAACTTTGAAAGGAGGGACACAGGTCAGCTTGAAGAAATCAACATTAAGGGTATGTGTACATATTAAAAGAAAGGGAACTGAACCAACAGAAAAAAAATAAGGGCAGAAAAAAACATCCCTATAACATGATTATGATGTCATGGAGAAGATTTTTAATTAAGTGACAGAAATGAGTAAAAAAATGAAAGTCATATTCTACAAATCAAGAATGGCATAACAAGGGGACAGTACATATTTATAACCAAACTCAAACAAGATGTGTTGTGGATGTTAGGTTACTTATTTTATTATCAATCAAAAAAGTAAAAAAAAAAAAATCGATCAGCATTCTACTGGGGGTGGTGTTAAAAGAAAAAAACCTGGCACATATGTTGGCAGATCATCAACTATTAATAGTCTGTTAAGGATAACACTTGATATAAATCAGTCTGTGTCTCCAACTGTTTTCACAACTTTGACATCATGCATTTTTATGTTTTCCATTTTCTGCATATATAGATATAAACATACATATACACATAATGTTCTTAATCTGTACAGATAAATAAATATATATATACGTATATGTATATATATAGACAGACAGAGACCTTCCTCAACTTACAATGGGGTTATATCCCAATAAATCCAGCATAAATTCAAAATATCGTAAGTTGAAATGCATTTAACACACCTAACATTTTGGATGTCATAGCTTAGTGCAACCTACTTTACACATGGTCAGAACGCTCACATTAGTCTACGGTTGGACAAAGTCACCAAACACCGAGCCTATTTTGTAATAACGTGTCAAATATTTCATGCAATAGATTGAATACTGTAGTGAAAGTGACCATCCCAATGGTTGTAAGCTTACGGGCTGCTGACCCTCAGGATTGAGTGGCGGACTGGTTGCTGCCCAGCTGCGTCACAGGATAGGGCCACCCTGCATGTTGCTAGCCCAGGAAAAGACCCAAATTCACATTTGGAAGTATGCTTTCTACTGAATGTGCATTGTTTTTACAGCTCCGTAGAGTCAGCCATGACTGAACAATGGTTCAACTTACAACTTTTCAACTATCACATTTCTTTTTGTCTCCTAGAATTGACTGGTGGTTGTTAGTTTCTGTGTTTACCTCCCACTCCTAGATTGGTTAGCTCCCAATCGTTATCCAGATCCTCAATTCTCCCCCTCTGCCCCTTGCTTTCACTCATCTCCAACTCCTCCAACACTGCCTTCCAGTGTAAATCAGCATTCCTGCCTTGGTGTCTGGCCGGTTCCTTCCCGCCTTTGTGGATGGCATACTAGTCCTTTCGGGTCCTTGTGGCTTACCTCTTGCTCTTGTCAAGCTAACTCTTCTAAGCTTCCAATTAATTGTGGAAACATGGTGTCTCTGCTATAAAACATTGACCTTTTTTAATCGCTCTGAAGCTTCAGACTCACAGCCAGCCTGTGTTTTCCCAAACTGCCAGATGTAAGTTCCTGGACCCTGAACAGAGCTGAAGCATTCAAAACCTGCTTTTCCATCTGGCCCCCTTCATGCCCTGAGCTCCTCGTAAGATACGCCACATACCCATGGTTCTTTCTCCTGGCTCTCCTTAGCCTGCTTTACTCTCCTATCAAATTTCTCTTCTCAATCAGCAGTGGCTGGGACCAAGGGAGAGATACAGCATTATCGTGAATCAGACATAGCTTAATGCTGCGCTTCTGAAATATCCTTTCTGCTTCCGTCTCTGTGCTATTTCGCTAAGTGATGCTCTGGACCGCTCCATCCACAGGTTTGCTTCCCATTGAGCAACAGACTAACAGACTAGTTATGCCTTGGCACGACTGAGAGCGTGCACTGGCCCGTTTTCATGAGTAAGGTCCGCCATAACTTCTGGCCTGTACTTCTGAATCCAAATACAGACTTTAATCATTCTTGTCATTGACAACTGATTCCCATCCACTCTAGATTTCTCATTTATTAACACTAGCAGTTGGGCACGGAACTACATGCATCTGCATTGGTGTTCCTTGACTAGGAGCCATGGGGGTGAGTACACAGAAATAAGTCTTTATAAACATGCCTTAGTTCTTCTGCCACCTGCGAGTACAGAACTTTAAGAAGGTCCTCATGAACTCTGAATCCTTTTCTTTTACAGAAAAGGGAATCGAGGCAGGCTTCCTCTCGAACACTCTGATTCTATAATTTGAAAAAGAAGTATTTGATCCACATAACGCAACCTTCTATTTGTCTCTACAGATCAAATCACAATTTCGTTACCTAGATAAATGATATTTATAGTTGTGATTTACTTGATCTGTTCATACATAGAAAATAATCCCCTCCAAATCTCTTAAAAGATCATATTCAATTCCCATAGTGATTTGGAACCTTCATACTTCCGAAATTTAATTTCTATTTCAAACATTCATAAATCAGCCAAGGCATCTGAATTCAAAAATCGCTTTTTTCTTAAGCAGAGACTGTCGAACGCCCAACTGCCATTAAAAGGTGCAGTAATATACTTTCTAGAAATAGTGTTCTCATGTCTCGGGCTACAAAGCTCCTGTATATGTACTAACTAGTATAATTATTTTTAAATGATTTTAAAGTATTTAACCTTCGGCCAAAGAGTCTCCCAAAAGGGAACAAAAGATGCTGCCAAAATAATTGCTACTGAGCGGTACCTTCTTAATTTTGTTGAGATGCATGTCTACTAAGTAATTTGTCCAATATGGGATCATTGAAGACCTACTCCAGGGAAGACAATGGGTTACAATGAAGACGGCTACAGCCAGCAACAAGCAGAACCTAATGCCTCACAGCTTTGTGAGGGGGAGTACAGGTGTCAAAATCATACAATATAAGGTAGAGGGTAATATATTCTTAAATAAGAAGACAGGCTATCAATGTGCTTTGCCTTATTTCTTTGGTATTTTTATAGCGTTTTGTTTTTCCCAGTTCTTTTACTCAACTGTCACTTCTCAGGTCTCAGGTGTGAAGACAGTAGCTTTATTTTTGGCTCATAAGCCCATCACTCATGGAACAGATACAAACAGGTGCCATAAATCATAGTTGCTGATGCATACATAATCAAAAATGTCGCTTTGTGTTACCTGTTCCCTGCATGAAATGGCAAGAAAAGTGCCATGCTTACCCTTCATACTTCTCCACCAATTATCAAGAATCAAGCTGTACTTTGCGGCTGAGCCTAAAGAATTAGTCTTTGACAGATTAAGAGTGCACATTCTTATTTTGATTATGAAATAAGTGTATGCACATAAAATCTTCTGTATAAAGAATTTCCATTAACCGAACACGGAACTAACAACAGACCGAAATAAGAAATAGGAATGGAATAAAGTAAAATCTACGTCAAAACTTATTTTGACCTAAAAGTTCAAGGAGCAGGAATCTTACTGACACATAGAGGTGGTGTCAGGGAGTTGCAATGGTTAACAAGGCGACTGCAGCTGAGAACAGCCCCACTTTGGAGAATCAGGAATGAGGAGCCGAAGCAGATGTGTGAGGTGGCCATAAAGAGAAATGAAAGTTTGCGTTGGTATTCTGGTGGCTTGTAAACCTGCCCCTAAAGAACCAAGGTTCACCCCGTGGCTCTTGGTCTTGGGTTCTAGAAATAACCGTGATAGGGAAAGCATCAATGACGACCAAGAAAGGTCATGAAATACATCACACCTCTGCCCCAATGGATTGTATCAAGAAATTACTGAATTTTCATATAGACTCAGAATTGCCAATTCTACAAGGCTGGCTGACTTTCACTGCAAAGATACACCTTGCCAGGCGATCCTTAAGCTCCATCATTGGATTTTTGCAGTCTGGACTTCAAGACAGTAGAATGCATTGCATTTTAATCTCCAACATCCAAAATTTGGACATTCAATGGCCTCTTGATTTATTTAGAATAAATTCTACATGTATTAGCAGGAAAAGCAAGAGTCTGTAAGATTAGAACCCTGATTCTCTCTCCAGCCTCAACGTGCATCACCGCTCCCCTTACTGATTCTGGTCCAGCCATCTGAACTTTCATGACTCTACTTTACCAAGCCCTTTCCAGGCTCCAAGACTTCCCTCCTTCTGGAATTGATTTTCCACAATACTTTATCTAGAGAAATCCCACTATTTCTCAGATTTCAAAACCTTCACGGACGGCCCTTTCCTGGCCATCCAGGCTAGAAGATCCTCCATGGACCTCATTCTTTTCCTTCATATCACTTACTTATCACGAGTGGTTTGTATTTATTTACTTGCTTACCATCTTCCTTTATTGCTAGGCTATAAACTTGGTGGGGGCAGGAGCCCTTTCTGTTCAGTTTGCCAATGTACCACCAGCACCCACAGAGTACAACGCGATGCATCCATCCCCTACCACAGTGGTTCTCAGCCTGGAGGATTCTGCTCCTCTTGGACATTTGGCAATGTCTGGAGACATTTTTGGTTGTCACATCTAGTAGGGAGATTGCTGGCATCCAGAGGCTAGGGGTGTTGCTAATCATTCTGCAATGCACAAGACAGCCCCTGCAACAAAGAATTACCTGGTCCCAAAGGTCCATAGTGTTTCTCTGCCCAAATCAAATTAACATACTGAGGCAGAGGTCAACATCTCCCCTACACGCTTTTTCGACAAAAGCTGTTACTGAGGCATTGCCAAAAGGGAAACGTTTGAGCCTCTTAAAATTATGAAATAACCCAGGGAATAAGCATCCCTCCTGGACAAATAATGCAGCAGAGAGGTCCCTTCTCTCAGCTGGGAGAACTATATCTGACCCTCTTTTGAGAAAAATCTCAGTATTTTATATCCTGAAATATAAGAGAAGTGGTACAACAGGAGTGCCCTTTAAAGAAAAGTAGTCAGTAAAGAAGCTTTTGAGACCTCTCTTCTCTACTCCTAGAGTCTATACATATGCTTGGGTTTTGCTCACCTTGTAGATATAAAGTCAACAGAAGATACCGAGACAGGGTTCAAGGGCATTTCTATCCTAATACCCAAATATTGAACCAGACTAAACTGTTACCTTGTCAGTTACTAAAAGTTCACTGACTGCCCTTCATGGTATTTAAGTCAACTTGACATGTGTAGGACATGGGGAATGTTTGATACCAAATAATCTTATATTAGCCTAGTGTCCCCCAACTTATTTGGCAGATGTCTGATACAGGTTATGTTTAAGTATATACTATTTGTAAGAGTCTGATAGTACCATGGGTTTAGGATCTTTCTATTAACTGTATTCTAACCTTGAACAGGTCACTTGGCTTATCAGCTTCTTCAACTGTCATGTCAAATGACCATTTCTCAGATCCTCTCCAAATTCACTATTTTATATAATAAATGAGTATCTGCACTTAACAGATTTGGGTTCCAGCTTATATTATCTAAAACTTATTTTTACTCCCCTCTCCCATATATGACTTCTATAATATAATATAATTTCTGGGGCTGGGCAGTGAGGCTAAGCTTTTAAAGTATGTGCCACACATTAGAGATTGGGAGCATAATTAAGCAATTTTTACAGTGAGTGGAAATGACATACTTTAAAATTGACCATGTGTGTCAACGCAAAAACATTCTGTCTCCAAGCCTGGAGTGTATAAAATGTATTTACCACTTGACATTATGTTTCCTTCTCTTTAGAGCTTAACTTCTTGTGTTAATTAATTTCTTCAAAGACAATTTGGAAATACCATTAACCCAACAATCAAAATGGAATGCACATAGGACCTACGGAAGTCTCTCATTTAAAATATTTGAAGATGAAATGAGAGAAAGTACTGATGGACACCGTGTATTGGAGAAGAAAATAAAAATGAAGAGAGACTTGGCGCAAAGAAGTGAGAGAGACTGAAATTCAGAAATAAAGTAAATGCAAGAAAAAGCTAATACAGGTGAATGTGGAAGCAAAACAACATCACAAATGTTCATGCTGTTGGAACTTCAGGATGACAATTATTATTTCTGAAAATATTGCACATGGCTTGATTTCTGCTTTCTTTATAGACATAACCAAATAAAGCAGTCATGCCATGAGACTATTATGCTTGACTAGCACTCCTGGAGCCTTTTCCAGGGAAATGGCTGTTCCCTCTATTTTGCTGTGTTGACACCACATGGCTTATTTCAGGTTAGGATATTGATTTGTCAGTAGAACTGAAAATAAGACTGCTATTGTAGCTCCTATTAATTGACTAAATGTTAGTGCACAATAGGTCCAGAATATCTTACAAGCATAGATCTATCTGCTAACTCTGCTTCCTCCCCATAACTATAATGAGTTAAGAATTTATTGGAAGGATAACTTGCTTTGTGAGGGGAAAAAAAAAAAAACTTTGTTTTTAAATATCCCTTGAGGATTTGTTTCACATAAAAACAGAAACTATCAATATGCTTGTAAGGTCGACGACAAAGATTTCCTGTGATATGTTAGTGATGTTGTCGATGCCTGTATTATTTGGATGGAAATAAATTCATCTTAACTTTGCAGTTTTCACTATTGTGTATGTATGATGCTTAGCATGTTAAAGGTGGTTAAAAACAAGCATCCGAAAATTGAAATGGAAGCCACACAAAATTAAGTTTTAGCAAAAACATGTACAAATGTACCAATTCTACCACTATGAATAACTGCTATTAATAATCGGAAATGGGAGATTCTGGGTAAATGGGTTTCCAGATAGCTAAGGTTTAAAAATACATGGCTCTGCTGTCCAAAAAAGTAGCTTAGGCATACCTGACAATTTTCACCTAAATGTAAGGTAATTAAAAATTGAATAAAATTTAAAAATCTGGCCTTCAGTCACACCGGTCATATTTCTAGTGCTCAATAACCACGAGGCTAATGGCAGCTGGAGTAGACAGTGAAGACACAGAAAATTTCCACCATCCCAGCAGCTCTGTTGGACAGCTTTGATATAGAGTATGTAAAAATCTTTCTCAGTAGGGGGCACGTGGGTGACTCACTCAGCTAAGCATTGGACTTTGGCTCAAGTCATGATCTCACGATTTGTGAGACTCAGGTCATGATCTCACAGCTTGTGAGTTTTGAACCCCGTAGCAGGCTCTCTGTGGTAAGCATGGAACATGCTTCAGATCCTCTGTCCCCTTCTCTTTGCCCTGCCCCTGCCTGCACTCTCTCTCTCTCAAAAATAAATAAAAATATTTCAGGGGCGCCTGGGTGGCGCAGTCGGTTAAGCGTCCGACTTCAGCCAGGTCGCGATCTCACGGTCCGTGAGTTCGAGCCCCGCGTCAGGCTCTGGGCTGATGGCTCGGAGCCTGGAGCCTGTTTCCGATTCTGTGTCTCCCTCTCTCTCTGCCCCTCCCCCGTTCATGCTCTGTCTCTCTCTGTCCCAAAAATAAATTAAAAAGTTGAAAAAAAAATTTTTTTTAAATAAAAAATAAAATAAATAAATAAATAAATAAAAATATTTCAAAAATCTTTTTCAGTAGAACTCTTTCTAAACAGTTTTCCAATACTCGACCCTTTTACTAGAATAAGAATAATTGACTTTTCCTGATTTATGTTTATCCACTTTTATCCAGTGCTTCAGAGGTAGTTAAGTACATAGATGCAGGATTAAGTGCGTTCCAGGTGCAACGGTTTCTCTAAGACTTGCTTTCATGAAAAATTATACAATTAGATTTTTTTCTTGTTTATTTCACAACAAAGAAGAAACATGTTTACATGTTTTCAAAGAAAGTACAACATAGCTACACGCCTTCAAAATTAAGTATATGATGAAAAGCAAATCTTCCTCAACATGCTTATTTTCCATTCTCTAGCAAAATGTATCCCTCTCCCTCCTTCTCCTTATAACTCTCTTTTGTTTTGACAAGCAATTCAACATAAATTTTACTTTTTTTTTAATCAGTTTCCAGGTGGATCATAAACAAATTTTGTATTCTGTCCACTCAAGTTCTTTGCATTGCCGATTACTGGATATGAAAGACTGTTTCTTTCACGCGTCTAAGACTTCGTAGGAAGAATATTTTGGGAATGGCTTACTTCAAAACCTACAGATCTCTCAAGTCAGAATATATTTGCAAATATGATAGCAGAGTATATAACATACTATTAATTCTACTTCAGAAACATTTCTATATAAATGCAACATTTAAAAAAATCACATTTAGCGATATAAGTTGTATCCAAGTGACCAGAGGATTGAAATTCTTTATTATATCTCCTCTGTACACGATTAAACTCTAAATAACACCCCTACCTGGAGGCCAAATCATTAAAATTATTTAGAAAGACAGGAAGAAAGCTTCTTAAAATCACACTTGGGACAGAGTCTGTTCCCTCCACAATTTGAAGGATGGCGTTCCTAATACTTGACAATCAGCACAACACAGGCCTGGCCCAGCATGACAAACACGGGGGAGGTGGGGCCAGAGCCCCACTGCTGCATGTGCTAACCACTGCTTCCAGAAGGCCAGCTGCTCTGCGGAAATCCTCAGGAAGAGCTGGGTGGCAAGGGGAATCTGGAGGACTAGGGGCAGGGGCTTTAACAAAAGTTGGGAAACAATGCAATGGGTACAGCTTTCCTGAAGCACACCTGTTGATTATCAACCTTGTATACCTGTCTAGCTACAGAATAAATTTATAGCCATCAGATTCGCTCTGGTCTTATTTATTTTTTCCACTGAAGGACCAAACGGGGATGGGATCACTTAGAAAAAAACCAATTCCTTGTTTGACTTTTTTTTTTTTTTCCCAGGGCCTTGACTCCATTTTATCCTGGTAAATAACATTAAGTAGAACATAGACATTTTCCCATGCTCATCTCTTTCAGGTTTTATACTGCCCTCCAATTCTATAAGGCCAGAATAATTTTATGTATGCTTTTAACTTTTCCTTAAAGGATCTTGGGACCCTTATTTTTGGTTGCCTTGTAAACATGTATGCAGCCTGCAGTATTTGATAAACTTGATCGTAGTTTTGCATCATGCTACAGGAAACTCCCCCTGGACTGCAGGCTTAGATTTACTGGTGTGCACATATGGGAGTCTGCCTGCACACAGGGCGAACTAAGGAGATTTCAAAGTAAACAAAGACTGATAGGTTATACTTCCTCCTATTCCTATATAGAAACAAATAGGTATTGCTATCAAAGATGTATTAAAGGGATACAAAGATATCTCTTTGTAAATATCTCTTTGATCTCTTATTCTTCAAAATCTTCCTTTGAATACCCTGCACAGTATATTTTCACTGCCCAGCGGCTACTTCTTTATTGGCAGAGGTAATTTTTATAAACATGTAGGTATTGTGACTTCATGTAAAATTGAGATTTCTGGGAACCACACTCCCAGGTAACTGAAGTGGCCAACTTACCTCTTTATTTTAAAAAAGAAAATGACTCTGGTCTGCCATGCAAAAAGCTTGAAAGTCATTTCTCCAGTCATAATAACACGAAAACGATTGAACAAACTAGAAATCAGTGCTTCTTAGCTTAATCAGAGAATTGAGGTCAGAGACTAAACCAGAGTGACAGGCAAATACAGAGAAATACAGCATACCAGAAGCAGAAATCACTGCTGGAGCCAGCTACTGGGAGGAAGATAAGAGGAAGTAACTCATCACTGACTGAGTGCAGACTAGCTTGAGAGATAAAAACCCTAGGGCTCCAGCCATGTGCAGGACCACCTCTAGGAAGCCCACCAGGTGTTCAGGGTAAACCTGGGAGAAAATATCCATGTGCTTTCAGCAGGGGGAAAGAAAGAAAAACAAAACAAAACAAAACATTTTGAAATATAACCAGAACATGCTGCTCTTAACAAAGGCATAACCTCCACTTTATTTAACCTTTATTTAAGGTCAAGCAGACTGGCGTTTTATCAGAGACCTTGGAGAAGACAAATAGCCAATCCCAGAGACCTGCACTGTTCCCGTATCGCATGGGGGGAAAACACATCGTGAGGGTCACACTCAGAGCTCCACGCTCACGAGAGAGAGACCTAATAACAGAACCACAGAATGTTTGTCCTCTACTCACACTTCACCACACACCAACAGGACTTCTGTATAATAATGGGAATACAGTGGGAATAACCGCACATCTCAGATTAAACAACATTTGATTAAACAACCAACGTGTTAAAAAAGATCACAAGAGAAATTTTTTAAAATCTGGGGATAAATGAACATGGAAGCACAACATACCAAAACTTATAAATTGCAGCCAAAGCAGTTCTTTTTTTTTTTTTACTTTTTTTTTTTTTTTTTTAAATTTTTTTTTTCAACGTTTTTTATTTATTTTTGGGACAGAGAGAGAGACAGAGCATGAACGGGGGAGGGGCAGAGAGAGAGGGAGACACAGAATCGGAAACAGGCTCCAGGCTCCGAGCTGTCAGCCCAGAGCCTGACGCGGGGCTCGAACTCACGGACCGCGAGATCGTGACCTGCAGCCAAAGCAGTTCTAAGAGGGAATTTCATAGCAGTAAAAGTTTGTATTAAGAAAAAAGGAAGAGTCCAAATGAACAACCTTACTTTACACCTCCAAAAACCAGGACAAGAATAGTATAAGCCCAAAGTTATCTGAAGAATGGAAAAGACAAAAATCCAAGTGGAGATAAATGAAATGGAGATAAAAAAGACAGTAGGAAAGATCAATGAAATTCAGAGCTTTAAAAAAAAAGATAAAATAGAAAAGCCTTTAGCTCCACTTACTAAGAAATATATATAAATATATATATAAATATAAATTTTATATTTATATTTATAAATTATATGTATATAAATATATAAATATTGATATAAATATAAATATATATATATTTAATGCAAGAGAAGACATTACAACTGATGCCATACCAAGCCAAAATATGGAAACAAGCCAGATGTCCATCAAAGGATGAATGGAAAAAGAAGATGGGATCCATACACATGACGCAATAATATTCAGACATGAGAAAAAGGAGATCCTGCTGTTTGTGACAACATGGATGGACCTTATGAGCATTATGCCAGGTGAAATCTGACAGCCAAAGACAAATACTGCATGTCATCACTTACGTGTGAAATCTACAAATAAGTCAAACACATAAGAATAGAGAGGAGAAATGTGGTGGCCAGGGGCTGGAGGAAATAGGGAGAGATTGGTAAAAGGGCATCAACTTTTGGCTTAAAATGAGTACAGTCTGAGGATTTAGTGTATGACATGGTGACAACAGTTGTTAACGCTGTATTGTGTAACTGGAATTTACTAAGTGAGAACTAGAATATTCCCATAAATAAAAAGTATATTAGAAATAAGGGATGCGATGGATGACTCCTTGAGAAGACTCCTTTCACAATGCATATGTATATCAAATAATCACACTGAACACTTTAAATCTCTTACAATTTTATTCATCAATTATACTTCAGTAAAGCTGAAAAAAACTAGGGTACTAGAGGAAATTTTTAGTCTCTGGCACATATAGCTACAGCCCCTACAGCAAACAGTAAACAGAGACTAACTCCTAGCCAGATCAATATAAAAATGCACGCAACCGTATTATGTACTTCCGTTCCTTTTACCTAATACATCATGTCGGATTTTCAACCAAAATTGACAACTTTGCTAACCAGCAGATGACACAGTCTGAGCAAACAAAGCAAACAGAGCAGACCCAGACTCAGTTATGACACAGATTTTGGAATTATCAGACTGGGAACTTAAAATAATCCTGATTGATTTGTTAAAGGCCCCAACGAGAAAAGTGGAGAATATGCAAGAACAGATAGGTAATACAGGCAGAGAGATGAGAACTCTAAGACAGAATCAAAGGCTAGCAATCTAAAAATGTAACAAAAATAAAGACTGCCTTTGATCAGCTCACTGGGCCGGACAGAGTCGAGGGAATCACCAGTGAAGTAGCAGGTATTTCAATGATGCAATGGGAAAAATGAATGAAAAATAAGGAACAGAATATTCGAGATCTATGAGACAACTGCAAAGGCTGTAATATGTACATAAGTGGGGAATACCAGAAGCAGAAGGGGGAAAGGAAGAGCAGAAATAGGTGAAGTAATAATTGCTGATGCTTTTCTAAAAGTAATGATAGACACCAAACCGCAGATCCAGTAAACTCAGAGAGCAACAAGGAGTATAAATACCTAAAAATCTACACCTAGGCATATTATATTCAAGGTGCAGAAAGCCAAAGACAGAATCTTGAAAAAAGCCAAAGGGGGCAGGTGAGGAACACCTTCCCTATAGAGAGAGGACCAGGATAAGGATTATGCTAGACCTCTCTTCAGAAACCCACATAAGCAAGAAGAGAGTGGAATGAAATGTTCAAAGCACTTAAGGAAAAAAAAAAGCCAACCTAGAATTCTGTATCAAGTAAAATTATCCTTTAAAAATGAACGAGAAATACCTTCTTAGAAAAACAGAAATTGAATGAATCTGTTGTCAGTAAGCCTTCCTTGTGAGAGATGTTAAAAGAAGTTCTTCAGGGGGAAGAAATGACACAGCTCAGAAACTTGGATTTACATAAAGAAAGGAACAATGTTTGAGGAGGAGCGAAGGAAGGTAAAATAAATATTTTATTTTATGAAGATCTAATATAAGGGTTTGTTCAAATTAATCGTAGCAACAATATATTGGATGATACACTGGATGGTTCTAGCTTATGGAAAAGTGACAGGCATGGAGGGTGAAATTGGGAACTCTCTACTACAAGGGACTTGACCTCTCTTTGAAGCTGTATAATGTTATGCGAAAGTGGATTTTGATTAGTTGTAAGTGCGTATCACAAACTCTAGGGTGATCACTAAAAGAAGTATAATCAATTTGTTAAGACAGAAGAGAAAAACGAACCAGGTAAAAAGCTTGATTACAACCAGAAAAGTCAATAAACAACAGAAAGGGAAACCAAAAACAAGGGAAAAAATTAGAAAACAATGACAAATGGGGCAGAAATTAACCCAAGTACATCAATACACTTTAAGTGTAAAAGGTCTGAAAACGCGAATGAAAAGACAGAGAGTATGTATCACAGTAAATTACAAACATAAGACCACTGATTTGTTGTCTATAAGTAACGCACTTCAAATGTAAATACAAAACTAGGTTAAAGGTAAATAAAAACATACAGAAATATACCATGTTAGGACTAATCCAACAAAACCTGGAGAAGCCATATGAGGTTCAGAGAGAGGATCTTCAGATAAAGGAAACTGGTTAGGGTTAAAAAGGGGCGTTTACACTATTGATAAAAGCACCAATTCTCTAAGAAGACCTGACATTTCTTATTAGGCATGCACATAACAACGGAGCATCAAAAACACTGAGGCAAAACTTATTAAACTTCAGGGAGAAACAGACAAATCCATTGTTGGAGGGTTTTATACCCTTCTATCAGAAATAGATCCAGCAGGCCAAAAGTCAGGAAGCATATAGTTGAACTGAACAGCACCATCAATCACCTGGTTCTAATTACTTCATCTAACAACAGCAGAATATATATTCTTCTCAAGCTCACATCGAACATTCACCAAAAGAGACCAAATTCAGGGCCATAAAATAACAACTTAACGAACTTAAAATAATAGAAATCACCCAAAGCATGCTCTTGGTCCACAAGGGATTTAAACTAGAAGTCAGTAACACAGGGATGGTTGGAAAAATCCCAAAATATTTGGAGATACAACATTCTAAATAGCACATGCGTCAAAGAAGTATCAAGTATAGATATTGTGTAAGCAAGTGAAAATTAAAACGCAACTTAAAATTTATGGGATAAAGCAAAAATGGTGCTTAGGGGGAAATTTATAGCATTGAATGCATATACCAGAAAAGAGGAAGGATATAAAATAATATGAGCTTCCACCTTAGGAAATTAGAAAAACACTAGCAGAATAAATATAAAGCAAATAGAAAAAATAATAAAAATTAGAGCAGAAAGAAATGAAACTGTAAACACGGAATTAATAGAAAAAAATCTACAAAACTAAAACTAGATTCTTTGAAAAGATCAATAAAATGGATAAACCTCTAGTCTGGTTAACCAAGAAAGAGGAGAAACAATATAAATTACTAATATTCTAAGTGAAAGAGATCAATTACTCCTGATTGCATGGACATTAAAATAATAATACGATATTTGGGACAACTTTATCCTTACAAATTTAATAACCTAGATGAAATGGACCAATTCCTTGAGAGACATAATCTAACAAAACTCTCACCAAGAAAAATAGATCATCTGAATTGGTCTAGATTCATTAAAGAAATTGAATCAACAGTTACTAACCTTTCATAAGATAAAATACGAGTGCCACATGGTTTCACTGATTAATTCTGCCAAGTATGTGAGGAAGAAATTATACTAGTTCTCTGTAATCTCTTCCAGAAAGTGGAAGCAGAGGGGACACGTCTGAACTCACTCATTCTCTGAGGCCAGCATTACCCTAATACCAAAACCAGACAAAGACACATCTCATGAGTAATGTGTTACTAGACAATAGCACATAGCCTTATCTTCGTGCCTAACTCCTCAAGGTCCTGAGCCATGCCTCCAAATTCCTTAGAGAATTATGCTATCCTAGCCCCCACGAACTATAAAATATATAATCAGTCATTCTTCACAATCCCAGGGCAGCTCTTTCTGTCCATGGGTCCTGTCCCCGTGTTATGATAAAATGCCTCTTGGAAGAGAAAAAACAAACATAAAAAAGAAATGAAAATTACTGACCAATATCTCTCATGAAGCTTAATGCAAAATCCTCAAAAAATGTTAGCTAATCCACTCCAGTAATGTGTTACAAGGATTCTACACCATACTAAGTGGGCTTTATTCCAGGCATGCGAGTTTGGTTCATCAGTCAAAAATCAATGTACTCCTTCACATCAACACACTAAAGAAAAACCAGATAATCATATCAATAGATACAGAAAAAGAATATGACAGAAATCAACACACATTTAGGATAAAAACTCTCAGCAAAAACTGAGCATAGAGGGAGAACTTCTTCGACCCGATAAAGAACATCTACAAAAACCTCCAGTTAATAGCATGCCAAACGGTGAGAAGCTTAATGCTTTTCCCCCAGGGATGTCTGCTCCTACCACTCCTATTCAACACTGTAAGTTAAATTGGAAGTCCTAATTAATGCATTACGATAAGGAAATTAAAGTTGTACATATTGAGAAGAAATAATGGGGAATGTTTTCATATGTTGATGGCATGATTGTTTAGATAATCCCAAAGAATCCACAACAAAAATACTTTTGGAACAATGAGCGACTACAGTAGGTTGCAGGATTCAAGTTTAACATAAAAAAGTCCATTGCTTTCCTCTATATTGGCGATAAACGGTTGGAATTTAAAAATAAAAACAAAACAACCTACATCAGAACAACCCCAAAATGAAATACTTAGATATAAGCCTGACAAAACATGTATAGGATCTATATGAGGAATACTACAAAATATGGATGAAATAAATTTTTAAAAAATGATCTAAATCAATGTATGGGGCACCTGGGTGGCTTAGTGGGTTAAGCATCCAGCTCTTGATTTCAGCTCAGGTCATGATCTCACAGCTCGTGAGATCGAGTCCCACGTTGAGGTCTGCCTGACAGCACACAGCCTGCTGGGGATTCTCTGTCTCCCTCTCTCTCTGGCTCTCCCCTATGCTCTCTCTTTCTCCCTCTCACAAATAAATAAATAAGTAAATCAATAAATAAACAAACTTAAAAAAAAAAAAAGATCTAAATCAAAGTAGAGTGAGTTCATGCTCAAGAATGGGAAGACTCAATCTTGTTAGGACCTTATTCTCAATTTGATCTGCAGACTGAACATAATCCCCGCCCAGATCCCAGGAAACTATTCTATGCATATTGATAAACTGATTCTAAAGTTTATATGAAAAGACAAAAAGCTCAGAATGGTCAACACAATACTGAAGAGGGACAATGTCAGAAGACGCACAGTACCTAAATCCAAGACTTATGACAAAGCTGCAGTGATGAAGACAGTGTGGTATTGGTCAAAGAAGAGACAAGCAGATCACTGGAACAGAAGGGAGAATCCAGGAAGAGACTCACACAAATATGGTCAACTGCTCTTTGACAAAGGAGCAAAAGCAAGTTAATTGGGAAAAAAGTATTTTCAACCAATGGTGCTGGTACAAGTGAAGATCCACATGCAAAAAAGGAATGAATCTAGTGACTTCACACTTTTTACAAAATGAAATTATTGTTTATACATTACCTCAAATTACTTGCAGAGAATAAGCCCTATATCCCTTACATACAGCAACTCCGTTTTTCCTCGGCTCTCCGGGGATTCGATCATATGCTTCCTTTACATAGACACTTACCTTTCTTATTTTCTAATTATTTTCTCAAAGCGTCTACTTTTCCCCCTCCACACAAAAATTTTTTAATGTTCATTTATGTATTTTGAGAGAGAGCAAGTGAGAGACAGAGAGCATGATGGGGGAAGGGCAGAGAGAAAGGGAGAAAGAGAACCCCAAGCAGGCTCTGCAAGGTCAGTGCAGAGACCGACGTGGGGCTTGAGCTTACAAACCATAAGATCATGACCTGAGTTGAAATCAAGAGTTGGATGCTTAACCGACTGAGCCACCCGGGCACCCCAAAAGATATCGTTGTCAGCATCATGAAACTGCACGCAAATATTCAAACTCTGGGTTTAATGATTTCTGTACGCTGGCATTCTTTAATGACAACACTACTTTTTAACTTAAAAATGTATTTCATTGCTCAGGATTTCATTTAACACTGATAAAAGCAGTGAGGGTACCATCGTCATCTGATGGGAGAGCAAACCAAGGCTCAAAAAGCAGAAGTGACTTGTTAGAAGTCAAGATGGTAGATGGGGAGCTAAGTCCACCATTTCCCACGCCCTGCCCTGTTCCGAGGATGATAGAGCCTAGGTTACCATAGTAATAATTTAGACCTCAACTGTTTCCAATTAAAATAACTTGTATCTTATGAGGAAATTAAAAGAGAAAAACTCAAAAAACACATGGAGAGTAAGAGGAAACAAAGCTAAAGGAGTTTCAGATAGCTGATGGAATAAATTATTTAATTCTCCTAGCAGATTTTTGGTTTTTTGCAAACAATGCCAAAACAAGACAATTGAGTTTCAGAGATTTTAAAGGACGTTCCCAAGATCATATGAGTAAACCACGAGGGCAGAATTAATGCTCACTTTTCTGATTTCAACCCAGAGCTCTTTTACTGTATATCAGAGCTCAGGGTAAGGAACACTGACAAGCACAATGGGTGATGTGTTGAATGGCAGTTTTACAAAATGGCGACCGACTAACTGTAGGGCAGAGAAAGGCTTACATTTTGGGTGGTTCTATGGTAAAATGGACATTGAAATTATTAATATTGATATTGCTAGTCGTCATAGACACCACTGCCTGAGTAGCTACCCCATGACTACACTGCAGGAGGTGGTTTCGAGGTTCCATCTCAGTTCTCCACTACAACTTTACCATGAAAGCAATTCGATCCCCATTTTGTAAATGAGGAAACCGAGGCCTGGCGTAAGTAGGTGACCAGTCCAAGGTCACACAACTAAATGTTTGAACTGAGGTTTGTTCTTCAAGGTCCAAACTCTTCCTGATATATTTTATCACTCAGTCAGAATGGTCATCTTGGGGGCACCTGGGTGGGTGGGGGGGGGGTAAGCATCCGACTCTTGATCTCAGCTCAGGTCTTGATCTCAGCATCATGAGTTCAAGCCCCATGTTGGGCTCCGCACTGGGCGCGAAGCCTACTTAAAAACAAAACAAAAAAAAAGGTCATTTTCATCCTTCCTATTTTCCTTCTTGACAACAGGTTAAAATTGCATATACAATGAGACACGTCTGCAGTTTATTAACTGTGTGCCCAACTGCATGCTCTGGTTGGAAACCACCTCCGATCAGCAAGTGCTGATTAGACGCTTATGCAATTTCCAGTAGGATGACTTTTAGCACGGTTTAAAAAAAAACACCCGCACTTAAGAAGTTGGCCTTTACTGGCATAACTTGTGAAGGTTTTTGTGCAGGGAAAATGTCAATTCAGACACAACACGAAGCTGCATTTTCTAAATGCATTTTAAATGCTCGCCACGGTGACAGGCCTCTATGTAAATGTTTATCATATGAAAGTGTAAACTCTGACAGAGAAGTATTCCTTCTACAAGACAACATGGAGAGTAGAAGACTAGACAAGACTGCTGGGATGACAGTAACTGGAGATGAAACACATAAATGTGCCCATTATCTCCAGGAACCTGAAACACCACAGTCCTTATTTTCTGGTTACGTTGTCATCTCTGACTAGATTTAGGCTTTTTAAAGTCAGCAGTTCTCCAATAGTCCTGTGCATCATTAGATGTCTCAGCAGATTAGTAACGGGCTTTAGGGCCTTAAACTTCGAGGTCACTGGTTTGAATCCAACCCAAGTCATTACCATTGAAAGGCCACTGCATTGTTCAGTGGAGTCCCTGAAAACTAATTTGCCCGTTTCATACATCTCTGAATACTGTTGATTTTACACATTAAACTCTTTTGTTCACGCCAACATGATCACCGCACGATACACAGTTTCGGATGACCGTGAGCGAGAAGTGTGGGAGGGGAATCTGAGGGAGTAGATAGTCAAGGTAGGCATCACTGAACTAATATCCTAACAGGTGGGAAAAAGTGTTAGATAATGTACTATGCGCCCCTTTCTTTCCACCTTCTGATTGGAAACTACATGTTCTTCTCCATGAGCAAATCCTTAGAGATGATACTTAGGTAAACATACTTTTTATTTATCATTATCTCTCAGTATTTTCTTAAAGACGCTGATGAGCCAATGAAAAATATCCAATCCAGAAACTTGGTGCGTTAAAGGGGTTATCATTTACATGTCATTAAGAAGCTATATGTGGACATTTGGGTAGGTGTCATATACCGTGTAGGTACTGATTTGGAGTAAGGTTCGAAGACATATTAAAATGAGGAATGAATGCACTATGTGTTTTCCAAAAGCATATTGTAATCACAGGACGGTGGGTTTGTGAATAATCATTCATTCGGGACCTGTTCGACATGACAGTTTTCAAGATTCTTTAAAAAATTATCCTACAACGTTTCTTTTTTCTTTTTAACCAGGAGGTTTAAAGGAACAAATTGCTGGCTTCACAAACTAAATTTCATTTTCTCCTTTACAACCAAAATTAACTGTTTCAAAGATTAGTTGGGGGGGGGGGTTGGAAAGGGAAGACCTTTTTAAAAATCACCTGTCAGGATATATTTCCCCTCTCTTGAAAATTATTCATAGGAACATAGGAAAACATTAACTTGTTTTCATAAAAGTGTCTGTTACAATTACACAATTTCTGGCAAATGCTACAATCACCTTCTCCTGGGTAAGAGCAGATTCCACTCCTAATAACCCTCAAGAACCTCATAAACAAAGGCATTAAACAGCCTGAAAATTTTCACTTACACAAAATATTTCAATCTAAAGTAATTTTGACCTCAGTACTCTAAAGCAACCAAAGCCTTTAATAATCATGTGCTAAGACTTAGAAATGTGTAAAGAAACTGGGTTTAACCACAAGGCATCCTGAGAGCTCCAACTGGCCAGAGCTGAGCACAGAGACCCTGTCCCCTGGTGAACTGAGTAGCACATGCGCAGTGACCAATCACCGGCTGACTTTGAAAGAAGTGACGTGATTGGTTACTGATCTTGATGAGCATCTGTCCTCCTGGAGGGATCTGAGGACTCAAGAACTGGTGGTAATGTCTGTACTTTATGCAATTGTGGCTCAAATGCCGTGGACTAAAATATGACCTGAGTTGTTGGGAGACAGGTATTACATGAATAGGCCGGAGGAAATGACATTTTTTCCCCCAAATAAGAAGCCAGTAAAGAGAAGACTGCCTGTAATCATGTGAAATGGAACCCTCGACAAATATGGTAAGATTCTGCATATGCTTATTTGCAAAAAAGTATCTCCTTAGAGATGAAGAAATAAAAAAAATATTATATTAGTCAATCAAATTTTGATTTTAACAACGCCCCTCCCCCTATGGAGATTTGTCCTATGTGAAACCCGGTATTTTCATAAGAACTTACTTAGATATCCTGCTCACTTTCCTACAAGAGAAAAAAAAAAAGCACAGTATATCTGCATGATAAACTGTAGTATATTCACATAAAAGACTCCAGAAAATAATTCAAAATGTGAAATGCTTTTGATTCCCTGAAGAAACCAAATATATTCTTCAGTGTGCCTCATAACTGCAGCTTTTTATCAGATTGTTTTAATAATGGCACTACTGTTCAATTTGTTATATTTCATCAGACATGCATGGCAGTCAGTATAAAGGACAAGTTAGACTTTAAAATGAACTGTTCAAATGTTCTGATAATAAAAGGAGAGTGACAGATATAATTATAAGGCAGCAACAGATAAATGAAAGATTCTCAAGGACGTCGGTGGCCTACTGTTTAGAGCGTAAGGAACAAACGCTCCTGAGAAAGTTCCTTTGTGATTTCTCTTCCTCCATTTTTTCTCCTTTCCTTTCCTTTCCTCTCCTTTCCCTTCCTTTGCTTTTTTCTTTCCATTTATTTTTAATTTGCATACGGCTCCTACCCTTGATGATCTCATGGTCAGCAAATAAGGTATACATATAAATGCATGCTTAGAATACAGTAATATTGTGACAATAAATGCATAAATAATTTAATGGCAAACTGGTGCTTTATAACTCATATATTTCATTTGGCTTTCACGTGACAACTTGGGAATGTGGATGACCCTTCCACATTTGGATGTGGAAACTAAGAATCTGCAACATTGTGTGATTTGGTCAAGGTCATCTGCTCCTCAGAGGCCAAGTCCAAAAGTAAATACTAACGTTTGACGACAAGTGTATTTCCAATATACACCCGTTCTTCTTAAATTCTGATTAGAGCAGGATTTTTAAATAATGTTTTAGAAAAAATGTTCTTGAAAATGTCAACACTGGGAAGGGGCACCTGGGTGGCTCAGTCGGTTGAGCCTGACTTCAGCTCACGTCATGATCTCGCGATTCGTGACTTTCAGCCCCATATTGGGCTCGCTGCTGTTAACTTGTCAGTGCAACCCCACTTCGGATCCTCTGTCCCCGTCTCTCTTCCTCTTCCCTGCTCACACTCTCATCAATATATGTATGTATATATATGAACATATACATATGACACTATATATATATGAAAATATACATGAAAATTTCAACATTTACAATTATTTTGATACATTTGAGCGCTATATAAACTACAAAAGTTAAAAACAGAAAGTTTTAACAGCTGAATACCTTAGTTTTGTATATAGAATTTGCCTACCAAGTTTATACGTTTGTGCTCTAGTCAGTTAACAAGAGTAATAGTTCACTGATAAAGAGTGTTGATTTTCTTCTTAGGATAATCAGGATAATCATTAATAGTCTCTGCCTTATTCATTTTTATGTCATCTCATGGCAGTATTTTCCAATCGGTTTGCAATAACACGATGACACAGGGACTGCTATAGAATTCACAGCAGAACATGTCGAAGAACAATTCTTAGGACTATTGCTGTACCGTTAAGTAAGTTCTGTCTGATTCATATCATTAAATAGAACAGAAATTAACAATTATTGCAGTGGTATTTTACACTAGCGCCTTGCTTATAAAATGAATCGCTTCATTTCAGAGCTCGTGTGGAACAAAGTCTGTTTCACACCATGGGATTTCATCTGTACTTGGGGTCAATCAGAGCTCAGGGAATCAGCCGCGTTTGTTTGATGACCTCTTCGCCCTCAGTCATTTTTAGACATAGACATTGTCTCCATGTATACTCTCCCCACCGTGCAATATAATCCTTAATTGATTACTACGGACAAAGTCTGTGTTCAGGTTAAGTACAGCGTACAAAACTTGACCAGATGTTCACACGTACACACATGCACATGCACACACTTGCCCCACTGCTCTTTCTATGAAAAGTACCGTTGCTTGATTGCAACACAAATAAATGGATTTGAACAACCCTATAAACAACCAAGCGTTGCAAAAGCAAAGGACGTTTTTTTTCTTATCATCTCCTATTGCTAAACACATTTTCTAAATTTTCAAATTTTCAATACAAATTTTCATGTTCATTATTTTTAAATGCCCGAGAAATGAATCACCTGATACCTGGATTCTGAAAAACACATCACAATTATCCGTGCCAAGACATTTAGATCCACGTTGCTTAAATTCATACATTTGCAGCATGTGGACGAATACCGCCAAACACCTTTTGAGTCTAGTTGTTTCCCTTGTCGCTATGGTGATACACAACAAAGAGGGGGAAAAAAGACCACCACAAAGGCGGTAACAATAATCATAGCTAACAGTTGTTACATGCTTACCATGGCAACGTATCGTTCATGTATTATCTCATGTCAACCTTGCCATGGCCGTCTAAGGTTGGTATTATTTTTGTTCTGTTTTTGTATATCAGGAAACTGAGGCACAGAGAAATTACCATCTCGCTCAAGGTCACATATTTAGTGAGTATCTAGCCACTACTTCATCCCTGGCAGTTTACAGAACTTGGGCTTTTGATACCAGTCACGACTTACAGTTTTGGGACAGACTGTGGCTTTGGAGTTAAGCACAGGAAGCACTGAGCTCTGGTGATATTCAACTGTTGAGAAATGAGAATTTTCTCAGGGAAATGATAAAGCTGTGATTAAGCGGCACAATTATTAATGGCGATCTCGCAGGTAATTCATGTACCTCTCTCAGATAAAGAACGCTGGATTGATAAATTAACGTGCTTTATTGGAAGAATAGTTGGTTAAATAAACATAATCTACATAGTATTTAATTTTTGCAGTACAACATTGGAACCATGCGGGCAGCAAGGACCATTGGCACCATATTCCTGATTCTAGAATAAACATTTGCTGAATCTACTCCAAAGCCTTACTATAAAGTACACTGACTGCATCCTAAGGTGGGGTCTAGGAGTTATAGGTTTAATCATGCCACTTACTTCTTATTATTGTACAACATTTTTAAGCACCAGTGGGAGAAGCCAGTGCTTTGTTGTGATATGCCATCTAAGAGGTACTCTCATGGAAAGTCATCAACAATGAGGGGAAATGAGAATCCTTTGAAACTTATCTTTTCTAAGTTGGTGAACTGAGAAAGTGGGCAGTCTGCCCACATGTATAGAAAGAGGCCTATAAATGAGTTGAGGATAATTAAGAAACATTTTTTTTAAATCTATGGTTAGTTTTATCCTATACAATGATGATAAATGCAGTCTCATGTATAACAACTGTCTCTTGCACATTACTACCACAGTGATCTGGCATTCCAGAGAAGGGAATTATTCTCAAATAATGAAATTTTCATAACAAACAAATCTTATAAGACCAGGTGTCAATATTTATTTTGTTTCATTGGCAAGTTTTAGAAACCACTGATAAGAAATATTAAAATGCATCTGCACATAGAAGGATATACTTACGAAGGAATCATAGCAATGATTCGATCCAAACCCTTGGACATGAGGAGTATGTACCTTCTGTCTCATAGAAGACACAGCCCTTCAGTGGAATGCAGGTTCTATGAGAGCCGGACATTAGTCTGTACTGTATCTTTGTAGATATTCAGCACCCGTTAAATATGTGACAACTCAAGAAGCGTAAGCAGGGAAATCTGATTGAAACTTCAGGAGGACTCACGGAAACACAACATACTGTCCACACGTAATGCATACAGGCAAAACATAGCTTCTACCATTGTTTCTCTATTCTTGACCTCAGAGTTAGAGCTGGATTATTTGTTGATTAAAATACCAAGGTCAGTATTACTAATTGTTATTGAATATAATGTATTAGTTAAACTGGGTAAAATAAACAAATGCATTTTCCAGTACCCATTACTACAATTGAGTACATACTTTTACAAATTGAGACGGAATGTTTCCCTCTTTCAGGTTATTTTCACATACATGAATTATGAACAGTTCTCGTCTTCCGCCAGATAATTATTTCTAAGTTAAATAGAAAATATACTAGTAAGTGAAATAGATACACACGTCTGATAGATGTGAAAAACATTTTTAATACTCCCAGAAGTCTTTTTTAAATAGTCTCTTTTACCTCATGACAGAATAATTATTCCTTCCCACATAGCTATTACCACCCAGATATTTTTTTTTTCATCCAAGTGATCTTTATCCAGTACCTATTATGTACGAAACACTACTCTGTTGAATAGTAGAAATGCAGAGATAAATCTGGAACAGATTAAGATGAGTTATACTCAAGGAAGACAGTATTTTTCAGATCCCCTACCCTTTCACCACACATCAATCAGTCTGTACCAGCTTGACGTGAAACATCAACCAAGCCCTTGATGATGCACTATGTTCATATATGTTCATGTGATCCTAGGTTCTCTTTATAATCTGAGATGCGTCTTGCTGATTGTGGCATCTCAAATGCCCTGACCGTCATAAAATCATCTTTATACAGGCCTGTTCCAGGTTTAGATATCCCCAGTTCTTTTACAAGAAATAGAGTGGCACAGTGCCAGGCTATCATTGAAACAGGCATGACATACGACAGGCGTCACTTAATGGTGAAGAATGTTGCCGTTCTTGCAGGTCAGTTTGTTTGGGTCTGAGACCTTGCTCCTCCAACTGCTGAGCTGCGCGATTCTATACTTTTCTTCATCTTTAGAATGGGGAGAATAATGGCACCTTTATTTTTGTTTTATTTTTATGAGGATTAAAGCACTCAATGTTAACTATTATTTGGTGTTGCCCTTGAGGATCATTATTTTCAGTAACGTCATCGTTATCATTTACATAACATTGAAAAATGTATAAAACTCTTTACTCGGCCCCCAAAACCCCCCCCCCCCCTTGCCTACAGCTCTAGAGTCCAACGTGAACCACTGCCCCGGGCTGGCGTTCACCAGACTACAACATGAGTGGCACTTTGCACAGCTGTGTAGCCTGATTCTCTGAAAACAACAACAACAACAACAACGAAACCCTACGGGGTCATTGGCATCCTTATTTGTGAAATGAGGTTATGTGATTTGCAAATGTCAAAGAGGTTAAAGGATTTCCACTTAGTCACATAGTCAACAACTTGCAGATCTGGACAGCTCTGCAGCCGTTGTGCTCGGCTCCATTCAGTGCTTATGGCTATTTTGGTACCATCCCAGTCCTTGATGGAGGCCTTGTCACCCTTTAAATATTAAAAATCACCCTCTTCTAGTTAATTTGGCCCACATAAGTTACCTTTCGTTAATCACATAGGACACACTGAGTAGTAGGAGAGTTTGCAGTGGTTTAAAATAGTCGAATACATTTTTTTGCTCTCTGACTTTTCCGTGTGAGTTCTTCAACTGATTATGAAGTGGTCTCATGTGTTGGTATAGCATGCTATTCCTCATCCCCTACTCTGGGAAGAACAACACAGGACAATGGTGTAAGGTTTTGCACCACTGAAGCTGGGCCCACTCAGAAATGGTGGGTCAAACGGGGCTGCTCCTGAGGCCGTGCACTGACTGGGTATCTTCCAGAGGGCGGGACACAGAGCAAGAGCAAGAAGAGACAGGCTTGCAAAGGAGAGCGAGAACTTTTGAACTGGAAGGTGGGAGAAAGAGGTTAGGGAAATGCCCTAAGACAAATAAAAAGGGTGCCTTCTGTGACTATTTATAGGATGCGGGGGTCTCCAGAGCAGGGACCAGGTTATTTAGGAACATCGATCCTGCAAAGCCACAGGGCAAGTTCCTGCGTCTGCCATTTAACCATGTTGTCTTAGGAACATGCATCTCACATGAGTTGTGCCCTATGTCACACGTGATGCAATTCAACATCTCAACAGTAATACAATCCCTTCACCAATTTTCTTGGGCATTTTTTTTTAAAGTCTAAACTATACTCCTCAAATAGGATAGGCGGTCCATGCCTCTTTCAACACACATCAAAATTCCCAGCACACAAGAAATGTGAAACAAACCACTTGCATACTTCTTTGCTCCCGTGGCCTGTCTGAAGTGATTCAAATGATCCGGGAAGGAATCAATGGCAGGTGCAGTATGACCGCCAGCAGAATTTCCAGATGGGTGTTTTGTTGAACTTTACTTTGAGTTTCACTTGTTTGAGGGCTTGAGATCTTCACTCAAATAGAGTGATAACCCCGTAAGTACTAGCGGGAGATAATCCATGGAGGATTCCTAAATTATCTGATTACCCGACAGCTTTATTGGGAAGCATTTTTTTTTTCAACGTTTTTTTTTTTTTTTTTTTAATTTATTTTTGGGACAGAGAGAGACAGAGCATGAATGGGGGAGGGGCAGAGAGAGAGGGAGACACAGAATCGGAAACAGGCTCCAGGCTCCGAGCCATCAGCCCAGAGCCTGACGCGGGGCTCGAACTCACGGACCGCGAGATCGTGACCTGGCTGAAGTCAGACGCTTAACCGACTGCGCCACCCAGGCGCCCCGGGAAGCATTTTTTTAAAACATTTATTTATTTTTGAGAGCCAGAGTATTAGCAGGGGAGGGGCAGAGAAAGAGAGGGAGACACAGAATTCGAAACAGGCTGCAGGCTCCGAGCTGTCAGCACGGAGCCCGACGCGGGGCTCGAACTCACAAACCACGAGATCATGACCTGAGCTGGAGTCGGATGCTTGACGGACTGAGCCACCCAGGCACCCATATTGGGAAGCATTTCAAGGAACAAACATCCCCCTAAAAAATTTTAGGTGAATTAAAGATATATTATATATTTATTATAACACATATTCTGTGGTAAATACACACACACACACACACACACACACACACAGTACAACAGGAGAGTGAATAGAATAGCAGTTCTGCCATTTTAGCAAATTACTTAGTTTCACCTGATAGAATGATTTTGTAATAATCAGGATAATAATGTCTACCTATAAATTATCATCAGGATTAGATAATCTAGTGTGTGGAACACATCTGGCACAAAGAACGTAGTGCATCTGGCACACAGGAGGGTCTTAAAATGTTGATACCTTTTCCCCCCTTTACTTATGATCTACTGATTACACATCCATGATGTATATCTGCTTGGCGATGCAAACATCTTTGCCCTGCAATGTCTGGTTTTTTTTTTTTATTTTTAATGTTTTTAATTTACTTTTGAGAGAGAGAGAGAGAGACAGAGCGTGAGCAGAGGAGGGGCAGAGAGAGAGGGAGACACAGAATGTGAAGCAGCCTCCAGGCTCTGAGCTGTCAGCACAGAGCCCGACACGGGGCTCGAACTTGTGAACTGGGAGTCCATGACGTGAGCCAAAGTTGGCCGCTTAACTGACTGAGCCACCCAGGCGCCCCTGCACTGCAACGTGTTAACCAAAGGAAACATTTTCCCCACCACGGGTATATTTTGGTTATCACTGTAACTTTTACAGCCCTTGAACGTGACAGAGTTAGAGTTAGATCTTTAACTTGATGGTTTTTTACAGGTTGTACAGAATTTTCCTCTTCTTTGGTTTATGTAACTTGCTGCTTTGCTTATGGTATTATGCTTGGAACCCAGAAACAAAGACAAGTCACACCGAATATCTACAGGCAGTGTACTGAGTATTGAGTCTACAGACTACCAGGCCATGCAGTCTAATAATCAGGATTTAGTTGTCACCTACGTAATAAGTCACCAATAAAACCTCTTAGCATGGTCCTTACTAGAATGCTCCCAAAACTCGTATCTACTGAGCAGTGTTCAACTTTTAGTCTGACGTATCCTTTGTAGGCTGACAGTCATCATGTTCTTATCCTGGGTTTATCGCGCTGTCGTGAGAATTATCTAGATGTGAGAGTTCTCATATTTTAAATCAGTATGCATACATATACATACATACGTGCATATATTGTTCTTCTACAGTGAGGAAACTAGGTCATGACGCTAATTAAAAATTGGATCGAGTTAACTTGTAAGATTAATGATATCTGTGAATTCACTTTCTCGTTTCATGAAGCATCACTGTTTATTGTCTCGTCCTACAGTGAGTAATGGTTCTGTGACTTAAAACATCAAAATCATCACATCTTCTTTTGTAGCTTATAGATGCCTTTCTGCTCTTTCACCCGAGAGAGTTTTGGGTGATGTTGTCTGGCAGCATGGGATGAACAAATATTCAGTATTCTGAGCTACTTGGCTGGATACGGATGATGAACTAGAAAAGTAGATTTTACAGTGGGAGAGGGAGGTAACACTAAGAGCCCCACTTTCTAGAGAGAATGTATATATCTCTGTAAGTTTTAGCAAGGCATTTGAATTTTCCTAGTCTGCATCTTCTCACATATCAGGTACAAATAACAATTTTCCCGTCAACTTAACATCTGAGTCGAGGGTCAGATGGACAAGAGATACAAAAGCACTCTGTAAATCAGAATCCATTGTGGTCAAATACTGATTACGTGCCTGATAGGTGCTAGGTCTGGAGCATATCAGGGAAATGTCTAAGAGATTACCAGAGGGACTAGTGCGTGTCCAGCCAAGCTTGTGGCAAAAGGTTGTGGACCCAAAGGAAGATCTTAGGAGAAAGCAGCGAGGGCTAATCAAGATCATGGGGATGCTAACAAGAAAGGACATGCCTTAACACAGATGTAGAGAGAGCCTGTGAAAGAAAACCTAACACACTGAAATTCAACAATCAACCCATGGTTATAAAGTGTCACCTATAGGGCGCCTGGGTGGCTCAGTTGGTTAGACATCTGACTCTTGATCTTGGCTCAGGTCATGATCTCACAGTTCATGAGTTTAATCTCTGTGTCAGGCTCTGCACTGACAGCGAGGAGAATGTAATATAAAAGTAAAAAATTAATTTGTCTTATTATTCCAGCCATGTGTATGATTCCAAAATAAGCAAGGGAATATATAAAGAATACAGTGGTTAAATATAGTGAAATTGTGCATATAAATTGTTTATTTCTTTAAAAAAATTTTTTTAATGTTTATCTATTATTGAGAGACAGAGAGAGACAGAGCGTGAGTAGGGGAGGGGCAGAGAGAGAGGCAGACACAGAATCTGAAGCAGGTTCCAGCCTCTGAACTGTCAGCACAGAGACTGATGCGGGGCTCAAACTCACAAACCGCGAGAACATGACCTGAGCCAAAGTCAGATGCTTAACCGACTAAGCCACCCAGGCGCCCCATAAATTGTTTATTTTCCAATAGTATACGGGGGGGGGGGAGGACAAATGTGAAAATTATGAGGTTTTACCAGTTTATATAATTTTCAGCCTCAACAGACACTGAAAGGTTTTGTAAGTTCGTTTAACATAAATTTACCTGAATATTTAATTTAATGCATTTTTACAAATGTCATTTCACATATCAATACTATGACCAGTGACCCTGAGAAATAATTGAAGCAAAATTTTTCTTTGGGTTTAAAAGAAATCCCAGCAGTAGTTCAAATTATTCACACAAGTTAAAGGTCTTCATGCAAAGTAAAACCCATCAATTTGCATACAGGAAACATGTTTCTTTGGTCTTTACACATAAGGACCAATGACAAGTAAAAACATACTTAAATTTGCTAATCTGCCTAAGCAGATCATTACATGTAAAATAATTTTAGAATAAAAGATAAAAATTTCCAGTAAGCGGTAGATATATAGTATGTGTCATAAAGAAACTTACAAAATTTGAAAGAAATTAGTTGTTTGTACTTGCAGGTAGGATTGTATTTATACAAAATCGGATTGAATCCTGAGATCACGAATTTTATTGTTTCCCTATAGTTTTAATAAACATTTCTAACCTATGTCTTTCATCTGAGTATGCACTGGGGGCGGGGGAAGGTCAATGATTGAATTAAAGTCAGTGTGAGGTTGAGAGAAAAGGCATTAAGCATCGATTACCTCCAACTTGTGGCAAACTCATGACATCTTGCAATCAAGGTTGGTCAACCAGCAACCTGAAGAGTTTGATTTACATGTTCCATAGAATGAAGGAAATATAACTAATGTGTCATTTGAAATATAGGTCAGGTAGACTAGCTGATTGCAAGTACTGACATCCTACACACACACACACACACACACACACACACACACACACACACACTTTATGTAAAATGTGCAAGGGATTGGTAGAAAAGATTTTTTTTTCATTGAACATTATTACACATTAGAAAAGAAGATACACTGAGGAATAGGGGGAATTAACACATATATAAGTCCTTACATTTTTCCAGAACATGGTAGGCTTAGTTTTATAAGTTCATAGTAAACAACAACAAAAACAACAACAACAACAACAACATCTTCAAGTATAGATTCTTGAAGAAATACTGGGTGCCTGGGTGGCTCAGTCAGTTAAGCGTCCGACTTCAGCTCAGGTCATGATCTCACAGTCTGTGAGTTCAAGCCCCGTGTCGGGCTCTGTGCTGACAGCTCAGAGCCTGGAGCCTGCTTCAGATTCTGTGTCTCCCTCTCTCTCTGCCCCTCCCCCATTCATGCTCTGTCTCTCTCTGTCTCAAAAATAAGTAAAAAGATTTAAAAAAAATTTTTTAAGTAGAGATTCTGGAATTAATATTTTTAGCATCTACAGAAAAAACTGTGGGGAGAATTAAAATAACAACAATTTGCACCCATTCCTACTCTATAAAACCATATATTCCTGTTCTATAAAGCCTTGTATTCTCCAAAATCACAAATAAAATATATAGCTTGTAGGGTGTAATAGACTACTGAGCTCTGTATAATAGTAACTATGGATTTAGTAACTATTATACTGTTTTTAATGATGCTCAACATAGAAAACGTATGTGTGGAACAATGCAAGATTTAGGCTTGAAGATGGAGGACAGGAGAACATTTTCTCAAAAGCCATGAATAAATTTTTGAGAAGAAAGAGCTTTAATTGGAGAGATTACAGTATTCTTCAGGATCCCTAGGAACAAAACTAAACATTGATCCCAATTCATTTTTCAAATTTTTAAAATATGAATGTATCTATGTATGTATGTACTCATCTAAGGCTCCATGTCAAACATGGGGCTAAAACTCAACACCCTGCAATTAAGGGTCATGTGCCCTACTGACTGAGCCAGCCAGGCACCCTTATCCCAATTCATTTTTACTCTATCTACATACCTACGGAAAACATACTTTATACATGCTTGCTACCTAGATGGCATATTTATACACGTGAGTTTAATAAAGCAACAGCAATATTTACAAACATTAAAAATACTCCCGCAATTTATAAGCTTAAAACAACTATTACAGCCAGCCTCCCTAACTCCTCCTAGCCTGGAAAGCATCCATTAGCCCCACAGAAAGTTCCAAAGTCCTCTGAACAAGCCTGCACCCTCCTTCATTTCCCTCCCTTCTCCCAGATACCCGACCCCAGTTCCTGGAGGGCTTTCTGTGGCCCCCGAGTCACTAATAACCCCCACTCTTTGATCCTGTAGCCCTCTCTTCACACTGCCATTGGGATTACTTCAGGATGTTCAAAGCTTGCAACATCTAAAAATTAGTCGATCTAGCTTCTTAAAAGGCCAGTGTCGGGGCACCTGGGTGGCTCCGTTGGTTAAGCTTCCGACTTGGGCTCAGGCATGGGCTTAGGTAACGAGCTCACAGTTTGTATGTGGGCCCTGCATGGAGCCCTGAGTTGGGCTCTGTGCTGACAGTGCAAGGAGCCTGCTTTGGATTCTCTGTCTCCCTCTCTCTCTGCCCCTCCCCCTCATGCTCTTTCTCTCTCTCTTTCTCAAAAATAATAAATACACTTAAAAACAAAACAAAATAAAACAAAAAACAGGGATCCTGGGTGGCTCAGTCGGTTGGGTGCCCGACTCTTGATTCCGGCTCAGGTCATGATTTCACGGGTTCATGGGATCGAGCCCCATGTCAGGCTCTGTGCTGACAGTGGGGAAGCTGCTTGGGATTCTCTCTCTCCCTCTGTCTCTGCCCCTCTCTCTTGCATGCATACATGCGCTCGCTCTCTCTCTCTCTCTCTCTCTCTCTGAAAATAAATAAATAAACTATAAAAGAAAAGGCCAGTGTCAAATTGTGATACATTGTTCTTTATATCCATCTCACTAGCTTTCCTGGGTCCCCAAGACAATCTGTATCAATTCCACCTGCCTTAAAACACCTTCATCCAATTTCGTCCAAATAAGTACTAAACCCAGTGAACCTCTGTGAGAGTGCCTTTGTTTGCACCATGGATACTGACCTGAAAGTGAGCTTAAATATTTTGTATTTTCTCATAAAAGGGACTAACAATATTTTAAGTGAAAGATTAAAATGGCTTCTTAGGGGGTGCCTGGGTGGCTCAGTCGGTTAAGCGTCCGACTTCGGCTCAGGTCACCATCTCGCGGTTTGTAAGTTCAAGCCCCGCATCAGGCTCTGTGCTGACAGCTCGGAGCCTGGAGCCTGCTTCGGATTCTGTGCCTCCCTCTCTCTCTCTCTGACCCTCCCCCGTTCATGCTCTGTCTCTCTCTGTCTCAAAAATAAATAAACGTTAAAAAGAAATAAATAAAATGGCTTCTTAGAACACAGAATCAGAAGAGGATTAAGAAAGACCCTATCTTCCTTTTATTTTCTCAAAAGTTCTCCTTTTGCCATGATCAATATGATACAGGCTTTCCAGTTTGCTACAACATTTCCCTCCACTCAGCTGTTAAGAAAAAAATAAGTATAGAAGCTGATAGTAGACATATACATTTAGACTGTCTAGAAAAGAGAATTTAGCTTTAAGATTTGTGTTAGAGTATTGTGTATTTCTTGTTGTTTTGGAATTTTTGATTTTTGTTTATTTTCGTCTGCCTACATAATAATATGTAGTTATGCAGTCTAGACAGCCTGGGCTTGAATCTTGATCCTATGGCTGACAGACAGACTATCCATGGAAAAATCACTTGATCTCTTTGTCCCTCAGTTTCTATTCTATAAGACAGTCATAATAACAATACTTTCCTCAAAGGAAGGAGGTATGTGTATTTAATAATTTAATTATGATGGTTAAATCTGACACTATTGGGAAATGCTTCTTATAATGGTGTCTGATATATAATAGGTACTACATGTGTGTTTTAAAAATAAAAAAATATACTATTATATATTTATTCTAGACAACTAAAAAATAGACCCATTTCTTACATTATGTTATTTGTTTGCATTGCAAGACAAAAAAAGAAAACCCTTAGAATCAATTTGGAATATAAATGAATATAAAGATTTAAGCTGGAAAATCACATGGAATTCTATGGATTAAAGTTACTGCTTTACTTGGGAACACAGGCAAAAGTAAAAAGAAAGGAGGAAGAAGGAAAAGATAAATTGACCAAGAGGGGAAAAAAGAGAAGCAGGAAGGAAGAATGACAGAAGGCGGGAAGAAGTTGGAAAGAAGAAGGAAAAAAGGAAAAGATAATTCTGAAAAGTTGATACAATAATCAAAATACCCAAGGTGACATAACTTTCATGGTAGAAAAAGCTTCATAAGAAACTAATATACAACCTGAAGACAAGCCAGTTATTATGAATATGAAGATGCAAGTTCAAATTATCTCACCTACTTTACCTACCCATTAAGTTTTCAATACTTAGACTATCCTAAAACATTTCATATTAAGTGTCCGCAGTTAAAAGGAGGAAAGAAAATGAGAGTGTGCTAATGTTTTTTTTTTAATGATGCCTGAATTAAATCAGATATTTTCATAAACACTTTATGCAAAGTTTGCTTTCTCTAGAAATATATATACTTAAAACTGAATAAGCATGAATTTGTAACTTCCTAATATAAATTATTCTAATTGAGCCTAAGATGTCCTATTGAGTGTTACGGAATTATCCCTTCCTAAATTGTATATGCAAATTGTCAACATCAAATAATTTAGCTATTTCTAAGCTGCATTCAAAATAAAAGTAATTATTTTCATTTATTTATTTTTTAAATGTTTATTTATTGATTTTTGAGAGAGAGAGAGAGAGAGAGAGAGAGAGAGAGAGAGACAGAGCATACAAACAGGGCAGGGGCAGAGAGAGAGGAAGACAGAATCCCAAGCAGGCTCTGGGCTGTGAGCACAGACCCAAAGAGGGACTGGAACTCACTCACAGCTGTGAGATCATGACCTGAGCTTAAACCAAGAGTTGGATGCTTAGCCAACTGAGCCATCCAGATGCTCCTGTTTTATTTATGTATCTTTATATCTGAATACTCATTAGTTTCGCTTTAAAATGTTACATTTGAAAATTAGAAACATCACAATGAAGATTAAAAACATGTACACAAAATTACGATTTAAAGTATTTCTATACCCAAATATCCAAATGTCCAACCGCAGAAATTCTAGGGGCAACTTGTTGTATTTTCTGCCACATTTGTCAATAGGCATTAACTTTGACAATCGCACATAAATTATTAAATTATGTGAAAAACATAACGTGGTTATATATACATTGCTTTATGGTATACATCTTATATTTATCAATAATAATGTTTTCCTAAAAATATTACAGAACATGGCAGAATATTATAGTCCACAGTATTACAGAAAATATTATAGAGCGTCAGGAACAAATTTATGTCCAGAAAGTCGTCCACAGAAGACAAAGAATGTTACTAATACAGCACGGCTGATGTAGCTCATGCACTAAATCTCACTTCGAGCTTCCTGGTGTCCAAGAGACACAGCAAAGAAGGAGCGTTACGCACTGTCCATTATAAAAGGAAGCACGTGTGTTGATACAGACAGCAACTGGTTTATGTTACTAAATTCCTAACAGTGAATGCAATTAGGACAGGATCTTCAACGCTCTTAAGGCTCATTACATAAGAACTTTTGCAAAAGCCAATGGCCTAATAAATTGTACGCAGTGAAAATGTGGTGTGGAGAGGTTTACTTATATCATAACCACAGCTAGCATTTATTGAACTCTCCCTAGGTGGGCACACGAAACACTTCACATACATCGGCCTGGTTAAACCCCACACAACCAAAAAACCAGATACGGCTTGCCATATATTTGCATTCCACTGTATGTATTCAGTACCTCTTTTGTTCTAGGCGCTGAGGATTCGTAAGGAAATAAAACAGCAACAAGCCTTACCCATCATTTTGGGTAAAGGACCTGAGGCTTTACGGTGCGTCAAGCCACAGAGCGAGGTCCCTGGTGGAGCCACAGGGTGTGCCCAGGTAGCCTGAATTCACTCACAGCAAGCCAGAGGAGTTTCAGATATGTAAATACATATTAGAATTGTTTATAAAGCCTCTTCAAGTGTCCAAGTATTTGAGTTCTCTCTGACCAAACGGGAGGGTATGTTGCCAGTAACAGAAAAAAGAGAAAGTGGGGAAAGGGCCAATTGGGAGTAATAATCACCCCAAAGTCAACAATATTAATTAATTAATCAATCAATCCTAAATTTACTTGTTTTCTCAAATCTGTTTGGAGTACCTACTCTGTGCTACGCACTGTCATAGACCTTAGAGATCTGTAGGTTAACGAGATACGACACTTGGCTTTCCAGACTCACTGTCTTGCTCGCTGTAGGGTTGGTGAGAAAATGGAAATGTTCAACAAAGAAAGCACAATGGGGGCACCTGGGTGGCTCAGTCGGCTAAGCGTCCGACTTCGGCTCAGGTCACGATCTCACTGTCCGTGGGTTCGAGCCCCGCGTCGAGCTCTGTGCTGACGGCTCAGAGCCTGGAGCCTGTTTCAGATTCTGTGTCTCCCTCTCTCTGTCCCTCCCCCGTTCATGCTCTAGTCTCTCTCTGTCTCAAAAATAAATAAACGTTAAAAAAAAAAAATTAAAAAAAAAAAAAAAAAAAGAAAGCACAATGATGTCCATGTGTTCTGGAGTCAGAGGCGTGAAAAGAAAGGATCTATCCAGCCCGGGGGACAGAACAAGGAGACAGTCCTGAACATCTTAGAAGGAGTCGGTAGTCAGAATATCAAGTATCAAAAAATCAGGATGTATATACGTGAAGGGGAATTTACTTTTAGAAAGTGAAGGAGAAAAGGAAGCAAATCAATCTTATTAGATAAGCACAGAGAACATCCAAAGGGACATGCAGACAAACAAAACTGGATTGAGGGCCAAAGAGGAGGCACTTAACAAATTTTTGTTAAAAAAAAAAAATGACCGAGGTGGTATCCTGGATTGGATCCTGGAATAGAAAATAGGAATTCATGCACAAACTGGCAAAATTTAAGTGAAGTTAAATGGTAATGTTAATGGTAATGTACAAAGGTCAAGCAGCCTCCATGGGGGACACTTTACAAACATTAAGGACACATTTTGAGCAAAGTCGGATACCTTTTGGATCTCCTACAGTGTCTGATTTCATTGTAGTACGTAACAGACACATACCAGTAACCTTTTTCTATGAAAACCTACTTTTATCTATTTAATAAAGGAAACAGAAAGTTTCTATTTCATTTTTGGTGTAGCTGTTATATATAGAACATAAATACTTCTTTTATATATTTTAAATTTACCATTCTATGTGATACATTATGATTGAACTTTAGTTAAAGCCGAAATGGGCGATGTAATGTGAAAACTTTACAGATAAGCGATTTTGAAAACAGAATGGATGGCGTACAAATTGCTGGAAATAACACAAACCAGAAGAATTCAATGAAAGGCAATAAAGGGTTCTGAGATGAAAAGTTATAAAATATCAAAACCAATGAGGGTCATTTGAATATCAAAAAGACAATGCATGAATCTATGATTCTGAACTAATGTAAGAAGAAAAAAAAATACTCTCCTAAAATTTACATCATTTAATGGAAAAAAATTAAGGAGTAAATCAACCAGGAAGGATTTTGATAAGAAAAAAAATTGCTGAGCAACAGGCAGTAACCAAAACCATAATGATAGTTTTAAGTGGAAAATTGCATTTGTTGCTTTAATACATTCAGATTATAAAAATAAAATAAAGCCCAATGACAAAATTCTGGTACGGAGCACCTGGGTGGCTCAGTCAGTTGAGCATCCGGCTTCGGCTCAGGTCGTGGTCTCACGGTTTGTGGGTTCGAGCCCCGCATCAGGCTCTGTGCTGACAGCTCAGAGCCTGGAGCCTGCTTTGGATTCTGTGTCTCCCTCTCTCTCTGCTCCTACCCTGTTCATGCTCTGTCTCTCTCTCTCTCTCTCTCTCTCCTTCAAAAATAAACAAAAACATTTAAAACAAATTCTGGTACTATCAGTACAGGAACGGGATGATATGAAAACAAATGATCCCAGCGTAAACCTGAGGTTGCAATCTTACGTGTTGAAATGTGTGTTATCAATAGGTGATTAATGTGTTGTCGTTTTTTAAGTCTCCAGTATTACAGCACGCTACACCTGCTTGCAAAGTACTAAAACCATGGCTTTTACTCTTAGGAAATGCATCATCTCTTTGAGTGGCAACATCGGTAATGCCAGTTGTTTCCAAAGGGAGGCATAATCAGAGCTCTCAACCCACGTGTCCTTTGGGATAGGACTTCACCATCCCCCACCCCCACCCCCTCCACCAACGAAGGCAGGAGCCTCCCCTCCTCCCTTAGTCTATGTTGGTCTGGTGATTTGCTGTGGCCAAGAAAATGCAGCAGCTGCAGACGCGGTACTGATTGCCTTCCACGCCTGAGGGTTAGGAAATCTTACATCCTCCACTCTCACCCTCTTGGAGCTCTGGCTTTGTTGATCGATAACATGACCATCTCTGTAGAACATCCCAAAGAATCGACAAGACATCCAAAACCAAAACCAAAACCAAACGACAACAACAACAAAATAAAAACCCCACCCCACCCCCACCAAATACTTCCTGGAGTTAGCAGACTCATTTTTGACATGTGTGCAAGAATAAAAGAGAAGGAAAAGCAATGAGGGTTGTTTCCATTAAGAGGTTTGCGGGAGAAGGTTTGATGACTGGGCTTTGGGGTGGTTAAGTATAACCGAGAAGGGAGAGAGAATCTCCGTGTGGGCACACAATGTGCGGGTCAGGAACTCCACATGGAAATAGGAATACCATGTTTATATAAAGGTAACGCCATTTGGACGAAATGGAGGGAGAAATATAGGGCTAAATTATGGCTTATACTTATTTTCACTCTGCATCAGGCACTGTCCTAAAGGTTGTATGTGAATTATTTACCTTATTCATCGCAAAAAATTATATGGACATCTGAGTTATTAGAATCATACTCTACAGATGGGGAAATTGAAGCTTAGAGAGCTAGGAGCTTAGAGATACCACGTGCTTTATAACTAATGTAGCCCCAAATTCTAACCCCAAATTATGGTTGAGACTTTACCAAAGGTCTAGGAGAGGTTACAGTTTTAGTTTTTTGTTTTGTTTTTGTTTTTGCTTGTTATGGGGTGGTCTCTGTATGAGTGTATGTGACACACACAAGGAAAGAGATACAGAGAGACAGACATATCATGGGGAGGGATACTTAGCTTAGAGGAGAGTATGACAGCAAGGACAGGGACGCCAAGTAGCCCTCCCATTTGTTTCATTTCTCTGTGAATCTAAGTATCTGCCCCTTGACATCACTGGAGGGGTCTCAGAAAATCCTAACACCACTAAGAACAGCTTCCATTAAAAGAGCAGACAAATATCCTCATTTTCTAGAGAATGAGAAGAATCATCAGTTCATTTAAATCTTTAAGGTTTTTGAAGAAAAACTACTTACTCCTAAGGACCTCAGTGGAGGCAAGGGTTGGAAGTTTGGTATCTCTTAATTAACTTGTTCTGGTCAAGCATTCAAGGAGTAGGCTGGCACCATGAAAGTTGGCTGTTTGTGAATTAGGAGAGCTGGGTGTTTAGAATCAACCACTGTTGGAGTGCTGGGGTGGAGAATTTCCAATTGGTTAATAATAAAGGAATAGGGTTGCCTTCTCTCAAAAGCCCATGCCCTGAGAGAGGCCTCATCTTAGTGACAGCCCAATGGAGTGGGCAAGGCGAGCCCTCAGTGGTTGCCAGGGCAGGAAAAGGAGCTAGGGCTGTGGTACGATGGACAGCCTCCTTCTGACCTAAGGCGGGAAGTATTGAGGTCCTTGCCTAAAGGGGAGTGATGGGATGAAGATGGACTTCTGGAACTTTCCATTAGTAAGATAAGACACTTGAGAGTGTAGTCCACTAAGACGATAAAACTGTAACGAGGCACTTACATTCACATCCCAAGTGGAGCAGATTTATCTGTTTTACATGAAATAAAGCCATGAAAGTATATTCCTTAATCATAATGTGTCTTTAAGTCTGTATGAGTAGGGCAGGAGATTTAAATATTTTCTTTGACAGAATTCAACACCTAGAAATGTGAGAGTTTTGTTTTGTCCTTTGTGTTCCAATTCTAGGAATGCCAAAGGCCTTATTTTTCATTGATATAGAGCCACTGTCCATAACATCGACTGGTATGAGTTGGGGGCAAGAGAGTCAGTATATCCAGAAGTCAGCATTTAGTTTTTCTGCGGGCTACTGTTTCTTCCTTTCTTGTTTAAAAACTGTTTATTTATTTATTTTGAGAGAGAATGAGGATACAGGGGAAGGGCAGAGAGAGAGAGGGAGAGAGAGAATCCAAAGCAAGCTCCATGTTGCCAGCACAGAGCCCGACACAGGGCTCAAACCCACGAACCATGAGATCATGATCTGAGCCAAAACCAAGAGCCAGACGCTTAATTGACTGAGCCACCCAGGCACCCCTGCAGTCTACTCTTTCCACGACTGATAGGCATAGAAGGAGATTTTTCCACGAATTGTCTTATTGAAGATGTGAAAAACACTGGGCAGCATGGAACTACTTCTCTGTCTCTAGTCCATGTGACCTACAGACAAGTAGCAGGTCTGTAATGTCCGTCCCGTTGGAAGGAATGATATGGTAGCATCTGGTTCTTCCTAAAATGTTACATACCTCTTTTAAACAGACAAAACCTACTCTGAACAAATACACCCACTAAAGCATAGAAGGTGTGCCTTTACATCTATTCCTTCAAAGGGCATGTTGCAGACTGAATTGCCTTTGAAGAACACATGAACATATGTTCCTTTTAAAATGTTTATTTACTTATTTTGAGAGAGAGAGAGCAGGGGAGGGGCAGAGATAGAGGGAGAGAGAGAATTCCAAGCAGACTTCATGCTCAGTGTGTGGTCTGACCTGGGGCTTGAACCCATGACCATGAAATCAAGAGTCAGATGCTTAGCTGACTGAGCCACCCAGGTGGCCCTATATGCTATTTTAAAGTCCACAAAACTTAATTGTTCTCCAGGAGGTTTGAAAGACAAGAACTACTAAAAAGCTACGCTCATTCTCTTCTTGTCCTTGAGAGCTGTCTCAGAAAAAGAATATGCAAAAGCAGTTATGTTGCAAAGTTGCTTTGCAACATATTGTAATTCTGGTATTAGTATTTAAAAGAAAAGGCTGAAATGATTTCTAATATAGAACATTGATTTTTCTTAAACTCTTTTAAGTATCCATTTCTACGGTGGGAGGAGATAGCCTGACTTTTGCATCTGTCCCCAGTGTTTACACTTGCAGGGTGATCCATATAAATGACACTGATGCTCTGGAAGCGGTCTTTGGTTATCTACAGCTGGGTTCAAAACCAAAATCACCAAAAATTTGTTATGCTTTAAAGCACATTTTCCATAGAAGATGCTAATATACTCTTAAAAGCACAAATTAAACCCTAAGAAAACACAGATTTGTTTTTGGCACGTGATTGATTATAATGATTAATATTATAACTGAATTATATTGGATAAATGTACTTCTTAGAATCTTCCCTTCCCTAAACATTATTTAATCCATGATCTGCAGTAAGAAGGATTAAGACTAAGTGAACAAGTCTGAATTTTAACAAGTTTTGTTTTAGGTCTGTGTAAAATCTAAAAGCAGACTGCTATGTTAAAGTGACAGGAACATGCTTCTGGAAAATAGGGGTTACCAAAGATATTGGTACTACTCTCTCTTCTTCAATATGCCTTTACTTGGCCTCAGTAACTCAATTTGAAGACTTTGAGGACAAAGCCATTATGCTATTATTGTGGTGGGGACAAAAGTTTTCTTATAGCTTTTGGCATAACTTTTTTTCACTATAGGCATCATTAATCTTTATACTTATTACCTTTTTTCTGTATCTTTCAAAATATGCCCCCAAGACAATGAGAAAGAATGAAATGTGGCCTTTTGTAGCAACCTGGATGGAACTGGAGAGTGTTATGCTAACTGAAGTAAGTCACACAGAGAAAGACAGATACCATGTTTTCAAACTTATGTGGATCCTGAGAAACTTAACAGAAAACCATGGGGGAGGAGAAGGAAAAAAAAAGTTAGAGAGGGAGGGAGCCACACCATAAGAGACTCTTAAAAACTGAGAATAAACTGAGGGTTGATGGGGGTGGGAGGGAGGGTAAGAGTGGGTGATGGGCACTGAGGAAGGCACCTGTTGGGATGAGCACTGGGTGTTGTATGGAAACCAATTTGACAATAAATTTCATATTAAAAAAATAAAATAAAATACAGAGGCAGGAAAAAAATATGCCCCCAAGAAAGTGCCATCATATAAATTTACTTGATATTTATAGAATACCCAGCCACAGAAAAATACATTTTTTTAAGTACTCATGGAGCATTCATCATGACAGAGCATATTTGTCTAACTTTAACAAATTTAAAATAATTAAAACCAGACACTGTAAGCTCTCCAATAATAATAAAAAATTTAAACCAAGAAATCAATCACAAAAATATACCTGAAAACTTCCATTATTTTTGAAAATGAAAAAGACCCCCACAGATTTATGGTTAAACCACGGACTAAAAAGCATATCATAAGGAAATTATAATTATAAACCAATAATTTAAAATAGTCAAATACTCAGAAAAGAAATGGAACCAAAATCTTCTTCTTTGTAATTATTGGCATAATGATAAACTACTAGCCAGGCAGATCAGAGGGAGAGAGAAAGAGAAAGAGAAAGAGAAAGGGAGAAGAGGGAGAGAGAGAGAGAGAGAGAGAGAACAAATTATTAATATCAGAAATGAAACAGGAAAGATCATGAAGATCCTATTGCCATTAAAAAGATAATAGAGGAATATTATTTACAAAGTTATGTCATTAAATTCAACAACTTAGTTGAAATTGGCACACACACAATGATATAAACTATTAAAACTCACTTAGGAAGAAATAGCCTAAAACGTCCTATATCTAACAAAGAAATGGAATTTACAATTAAAAATTCTTTCAAAGAAGTATATTTTAGTCCCAAATTGCATCACTGGTGAATTTTTTAAACATTGATGAAAGAAATAAGACCACTTCTATACAAATCTTGAAAAGAGAAAAGGAAGAAAATGTTTACAATTCATTTTAGGAGGTTAATACTACCCTGTAGTAAAACTGGTTAATAAATTATATAGATAGATAGACAGATATAGATATAAAACCTACACACCAATATACTTTGTGAATATGGCATACAATACTTACAAATATCAACAAGTCCTACCCAGCAATATATGAAAAAAGTAGCATATAAGATATCATATATGATGATCATAAGTGGAGTTTATTCCAGGAATAGAGTTGTCAAGAGTTGATTAAAGAATCAATCAATGTGATCCACTCTATCAACAAACTGAGAAGAGAAAGTCTGTGATCATCTCAATACACATAGAAAAATCATTGACAAAATTCAACGTTTACTCATAATAAAAATTTCTAGCAAATAGAAGTAAGAGGGAACATTCTCAACCTGATAAATATCATAGTATCTATACAAAAAGCCTACAACTAATAGTATACTTAGTAGCAAGGACTGAGTGCTTTTCCCCTAAGAATGGGAATAAAGCAAGGATGTCTGTTCATACCATACTCACCTAGAGGTCCTAATCAGTACAATAAAACAAACAAGAATGAATGAATGAGTGAATGAATGAATACAGATCAGAAAGGAAAAAGGAAAAGTGTCTTTACTTGCATTAGACATAGTAGTCTAAGCAAAAAAATCCCAAATAATTTTCAGGAAAGCTACTATAACTAATAAGTGTGTTTTGCAAGGTCACAGGATACAAAAATCATTTTAATCCTTTATATTAAGTGAACAGCTAGGAACTGAAATAAAACAATTTTATTTTTTTTCATGTCTATTTTTTTGAGAGAAAATGGAGGCACAGAGAGAGAAAGAGAGAAAGAATCCCAAGCAGCCTCCACACTTTCATCACAGAGCCCAACACAGGGCTCAATCTCACAAACCACAAGTTCATGACCTGAGCTGCAATCAAGAGGCAGACGCTTATTCAACTGAGTCACCCAGGTGCCCCAGAAGTAAATTTCTTACAAAAAAAGAAGCGTTTAAAATAGCAACAAAAAATGAGAGAGCTAGCAAAATATATGCAACACATGCTTAAAAAACACAAAACATTCAAGAGATGAATAAAAAATGCCTAACCAAATGGCACGGTATAACAAGGTCATGGATTAGAAGACCCAACGTTGTTTTAATGCCAAGTATTTTTCAAACTGAAGTATATATTCAATGCAATCTCAAAAATAATTCCGGCATAGTTTTTGGTAGAATTTGGCAGACTGATTCTAAACTTTATAAGAAAAAGCAAAGGACCTAGAATGGGTAGAACAACTCTGAGAAAGAGAAACAAAGGAGGATTCACATTACCTGATTTCTGTACTTAATAGAAATTAAGCAATTAAGACTATGTGGAAGGGTATAAATATATATCAGTGGAATAAAATAAAAAATCTTGATATAGACTCACAAACATATGGTCCACTTATTGAAAAGCAATTTGAAGGAGAAAAGATGATATTGTCAACAAACTGCTCTTTAAACAACTAACTTATCTATATGCAAAAATCAAACAAAAACAAATTAAGGACCTTAACCAATTTGGAAGATATCATAGTATCTAAATGTAAAATATAGAACTTCTCAAAGAAAACGCAGGAGAAAACCTTGGTGACATAGATTTAGGCAAAGATTTCTTATATAAAACATAAAAAACACGAACCATTAAAAATATTGACAGGCAAAAATTAAAACTGATGCTCTCTGAAAGATGTTGTTAAGAGATTTAAAAAAAGAAAAGAAAAAAGCTTGGAAAAAGTTTTTGCAAAATGCTATATATGTACTAATGACTGATACCCAAAATAGAAAGAATCTTCAGAACTCAATAATAAGAAAACAAATCATCCAATTTAAAAATGGACATACGATTTGAACAGGCACTTCACCAAACAGAGATGAGGCTGGCAAATAAGCACATGAAAAAATGTTCATTGTTAACTATGAGGTAATTGTGAACTAAAACCACAGTAAAGGGTGTCTGGGTGGCTCAGTCGGTTAAGTGTCCAACTTCAGCTCAGGTCATGATCTTGTAGTTCGTGGGTTCGAGCCCCGCGTTGGACTCTGTGCTGACGGCTCGGAGCCCGGAGCCCGCTTCCGATTCTGTGTCTCCCTCTCTCTCTGTGCCTCCCCACTCACCTTCTGTCTCTCTCTCTCTCTCCCACTCTCAAAAATATCAACATTTAAAAAAATTAAAAAACCAAAAAACCAGAAACCACTACGCACCGATTAAAATGAACAGGTTTATATCTGACAATACCACGTGCTAACAGGGATGCAGAACGAAAACTCTATTTTTCTGATGGAATTTTTTCTGTTCCAAAATGGTGGAACCAGGGCTTGGCGGTCTCTTACAAAGTTGAACACACCCGAACATACACTTACCAGACAACCCAGACATTCTACTTCTAGCTGGCATCCAACAGAAATGAAGACGTATGTCCACACAAGAACCTCCACAGGGAAGCTTACGACACCTTTATTCAACATTGACAAATCCGAGAAAAAACTCAAATGCCTACCGCCTAGTGAACGAATAAGCAAACTGTGGTACAGTGTAAAGAAACAAAGTACAGATACATGCTACACAACTATGAATCTCGAAAGCATTATGCTAAGTGAAAGAAGCACAAATTTATAGGACATTCCAGAGAAGGGCCAAAACCATAGAGACAGAAAAAAACAAAAAAAATCAGTGGTGTTCCCAGGAGCTAAGGATTGGGGGAAGGAGCTTTTGGGGGCAAAGGAACCTAAATGTGATTCTGGTGCTAGTTACATGACTATTCATCTTTGCCAAAATTCATAGAACCGTGTATCTGAAAGGGTGAATTTGAATGCACTGAAGTATGTCTTAATGAACCTGACTTACCTATCCTATATAATTGAATTATAATTAAATTAACTTCAGTATGGGTTGAGGCAGGGTTTTCTGTAGACATGTGAGATAAAATGGTAAAGAATTAAATACACGATTTTCAGGCAGAAATCACAGAAGGAGCTTGTGTCTGGGGGAGAAACCTTTCTGGAAACCCACAGCCCACTTATGAAACCTGCTAATAAACACAGGTCACAAGGGATGTAAGTAGAGTGACAGCTCAGTGCCTCTGGAAAAAACGCCAACCTCAGAACTGGGTTGAACATCAGAAAGCAGATCAGAGCTGCTGGATCTTTCTTCAGTCCAAAACTCAAAACTGGACGTGTTCCGGTAGGTTCCACCCTCTACTTCCTATCCTTATCTCTGCATCTCAACCACTTAATCACAATCCTTCCACCTTCCAGCCTCACTTCCTGTTCACAACATCACTCCTCATGAGGATCGCGAGACGACTGGGGCCATGAAACACGAGAAAAAGCTGAGGGCAAGAGGACCGTGGGCCTATAAAAGAAAGAATGAGTGAAGCTAACGATTCCTGTCTCCCAATAATTGCAAGTCTGTCAGTAAAAGATAAAATGCCTTTATTATATGAAGCTCCCAACCCATAATGTGGATTCGTGGGCTCAAGTTACAAGGAAGCTGAAATTAGTTCAATATAAAGAAAATGTCTTTAACCATCAGAAGCAAAGAACGGCTACCCTATGTTGAGACAGTGCCATCCACATTATCTCTTTTAATCTTCTAAGCCTTTGAAACACTTTTACAGATAATATGAAATACTTAAGTTCATACAGCAAACCAACAGCATAGTGACGATTTCATACAGCAAACCAACAGCATAGTGACGATTTGAACCAAATTCTTTCTTTCCTCTGCCATCTTCTCTCCCAGTGCATACCAGTGATCGTTGACCCCACTCAAGCCTATTGGGAACCACTCGGCTGGCACGTTTTCTAAGAGGTTCCACCGCGGAGGAGCTAGGTACGATCTCCATTTCTTTCCAGTTTATTCCTCTTACATATCTGCCTTCATCACCTTGCCTCACCAGAGTTATGTTCAGGTGAAAGAGAAGACTTTTTAGTCAATAACAGCATAATTGCACCCTTGCCAGTGAGTGGAGTTTGCCAAGGGCGTAATCGGCTCTCGCACGCAGATGCTGCTCTTGGCCCTGACATTTGAGGCTGGCAAGTTGCCTGTCACCTTTCCGCACGGTGCCAATGTCTGCGTGAAAGGAGGCACTTTCCCCTACTCCAATCTTGCACAGAACCCCAAAGGCTTATTTAGAGCACTGGTGGATATTTATAAGAAAAATTCAGGATCCTGAAAAGGGCTGATAAGAAAGCCTTCATGTTCGTTTCCCCTTTGTGGTCTCGTTTGTTTGTTTTTTTTTCTCCAGGTTATTAAAATATGTTGAATACATTTGATTCCTTTGCTAGTTACTTTCCATGTGTTGTATATTCCTTCGCCTACTTTTTATATTTGATATTTTTAGAGGAGTGGCTTAGGAGTCAGAAAATTGTCAACTTTTCAGGAACTGTAGACATCAGACCGTCCAGTCTAGCATCTCCAATGCGAATCCCTTCTAATTTTTCCATGCCATTTGGTTTTTCTTGAACACCTCACGAAGTGAGAGAGAAGATCATTCCGCCGTGAACTCTAGCTGCGAAAGGATTATGTTTAATAATTTTATCGCATTTGATCCCATGCATTTTATCTCTAAACAACTTCTACTATTTACTGGTCTCTGGAGCAACACGTTCTCAGCCTGCTTTTCAAAGGGCAGTTCTTCAAATATTTGGAGGTGTGATACCATCCATGAGCATTTCAGTTGGTTCTCTCCATCTATCTTGCCTGGGCCTCTGTTTCTAAGCCACTTTCAAACCTGTCTTATGCAGTTTGTAATCAACCCCACACCCATCCTTCCATAATCTCCCCGATATACTTTCCCTGGATCCCTGAAAATCAGAAAATTAACACTTCCGAGACTCCGTTGCCAGGCGGATTTGGACGGGTTTGGAGGTCAAGCTGAAGGCCAGTGAAGAAAGAAGGCATTGGCTTTCTCGCAGCAGATGCCGGAAACACCAGCAGAGTCTCCTGCCGCATCACCTCCTGTAGCAGCAGGGAAGGTGGCTGCTGCTCAAGACAGCAGCCAAGTTTGGGGTTCTGGGCTCCAGCCCCAAAGCTGCAGCAACTTCTTGATCCCCGAGTAATACCATCTCTCCATGTTCCCCATATCACATCTCTCTCTGCCTATCGCATCCAGCGACATTCGTTTTCCTGACTTGTACTCGGATTGTGGACCCTTATACCACCGGTCACGTTCTACACTGTGGTACAGTTTTCGGCGTTCACCCCCTGACCTCACCACTAGCTCAGTCACCAGGATGACACTTAGCACTTGACTCCTAAGTGTCAGGTATGCAAATCTGTTATCATTTGGAATCGCATCTCCCCTTAGCTTCCTCTTCACACTACACACCCCCAGTTTACTCGTTGTTCCTCATGAAGCATTGTTTCTAAATATCTCATCTTTCTGATCCCCTCCCGCCTATCGTTCCTTCCTATTTCATTGGCTCTTAAAATGTCACAGGCAGAAACGAACCAACCATTCCAGATATGGTCTAATAACAATTCAAAATGAAAAGAGCAAACACATATTGCTTTATCTGAACACTCTGCCCATCAATGCACACTTTCATTGTAGTTTTTTTTGCAGAAATCACATGGCACACAAAACTCATATTAAAATTCTGTTCGGGGGCACCTGGGTGGCTTGGGTCGGTTAAATGTCTGACTCTTAATTTCAGCTCAGGTCATGATCTCACAATTCCTGAAATCGAGCCCCACGTCAGGTTCCATGCTGACAGTGCAGAGCCTGCTTGGAATTCTCTCTCCCCGCCTCTCTCTCTCTGCCCCTTCCCTGCTCATGTTCTCTGTTTCTGCGCTCTCTTCCTCTCTCTCAAAATAAATAAATAAACTTAAAAAAAATTCTGTTCAAACTCCAACACCATAAGTCAGCTTGGAGTCTCAAACTTGTAAATTTAATAAGCTACCTTTCTATGCCTTCATTCAAGATACTGATTTCATGTTAAAAAGGACAATCCCATACAGCACCAAGTAAAGTTGCTGAACCTACCTTCTTCCCTAACCATGACTTAGAAGGAGTTAGAAGTCTCTGCATTACTCTCAAATTCATTAGTCCCCTATGCTAAGTGGTGTTCTCAATCTCTCACTAGGCAAGAGCTAGAAATTCCAAGTTTATTTTAAATATAATTTATTGTTCATTTTCAGATGTATAAGTGCTTGAATTCGTATTTCATAGGTTAAATTTTTAAGGGTTTAGCACTGTTGGATTTTCCAAATACTGAATTCATTTTGTCAAAAAAGAAAAAAACATAGGTGCCACATTTGTTTTGCTGTTGTTTTCAGTAAAACTCAAATTCCTAGATATTTTGCACTCTCAAAGGGTTTTCTGGCAAAGCCTTACATTTAAAAATGGACTCTTTGACAATAAAAATTATTGGATGGACATATGGTTCATGGAAATGCATGCTGAAGCGCTTGTAAAAATGCACTGTGCTTTTGATTTACATTTCCCTGATGATTGGTGATGTTGACATCTTTTTATGTACCTGCTGGCCATTTGAATATATTTTGAGAAAAAATGTCTATTGAGGTCCATTGCCCACTTTTTATTTGGAAAATTTGTGTTTTTGCTATTGAGTGGTAGTAGGTTCCTTATATATTTCGGGATATTAGCTCCTTATCAGAAATGTAGTTTGCAGATACTTTCTCCCATTTGGCAGTTTGCGTTTTCATTTTATTAATCATTTCTTTTACTGTGCAAACACTTTTTAACTTAATATAATCCCACTTGTTTACTTTTGCTTTTGTTGCTGGTGCTTTGGGCGTCTTATCCATAAGATTGTTGTCTTATATGTGGAATCTAAAAACAAAACAAAACACAAGCTCATAGAAACCCCGAGCAGATTGGCAGTTGCCAGCAATAGGGGGGTGGGGGGAAGGGGAAATGAGTAAAGGAAGTCAAAAGGTAAAGCTTCCAAATAAATGATGAATAAGTTTTGGGGATATGATAGACAGCATGATGATTATAGCTAATTATACTGTATTATATATTTGAAAGTTAATAACAGACTAGATTTTATTTTTTTAAGATTTATTTTTATTTATTTTGAGAGACAGAGGCAAGAGGGGGAGGGGCAGAGAGAGAGAGAGAGAGAGAGAGAGAGAGAATCCCAAACAGGTTCCATGCTGTTAGCACAGAGCCCAATGTGGGGCTCAAAGTCACAAACCATGAGATCATGACCTGAGCCAAAATCCAGAGTCGATGCTTACCTAACTGAGCCCCTAAGAGAGTAGCTTTTAAAAGTTTTCATCACAAACACACAAAATGTAACTATGTGAGGTGATAGATTGTCTTAATCATTTTGTAATATGTACATATGTAAAATCAGTATGTTGTACACCTTAGACTTATATAATGTTATATTTCAATTATATCTCAGTAAAGCCAGAAAACATATTGCATTTACAGAGTATCATGGACTAGGTTGGAGGTCTATAAACTAGGGCTGAGGGAGTAAGTCCAAAAAGCAGAAAACCTTTTAAGTATCGAGAAGACAACCTTAAAATATATAAAGCAATGCCACGTACATAGGATGGAATTTGAAATGAGTTACAAAGAGAACAAAAGCTCAGGAGACAAACACACCGCTACTTGGTAGAACAGTTAAGGAAAGTTCTTTGTCAGAGGTCAAGTCTGTTGCAAGGATAAATAGAACATTAATATGGAGGGCTGGGGAGATCGTCTGGATTGTTGAGTGAGTATATATGTAATACACATAGGCAATGAGTTTCTTGACATATCCTGGTAAGTAGCTTAATCTCTTTGCGTAATTACTGGATATTGTCTGAGCCAAGGTTGTAGCAAAATATGGGAAAAGATGGATGGAGGCAAGATTGGATTGAGGCTTCAATGTCCAACAATAAGATTGTCTATGGGGTATGGAAAAATATCAATGCGTTTTGCGTAGGAGATTGATATGAGGAAACATAATATGTTTATTTTCTATCCTTTTTATCAGAAAGACACTGGTCAATGATTTGGTAGTCTCTCAGGCAATCAGTCTAGCAGTAAATATTCATGAAGACATTTGTAGCCTCCTGTTTTGAAGTCAGACAGTAAAGAAAATAATTCCAAGAATATTTTCCCAAGTTGACATATTTTATTCATCTATTCCAAAAAGAGGTTTGATGGGTAAGGTCTTAGAAAAATCTACCAAACTTCCTCAAGAACAAGTGTTTTTGTGTTTTTTTGCTCATGCTGTCATACCCATCCAGCCACCGAAACCTCTGATATCTCAGGAAACCAACAGACTCATCCAGTCTGGGAAAGATGCAATCTCTCCCAGATGCTTGAAAACAGCCATTTAGTAAAATGTGAAAGTAAATTGTTCCCGTCCGTTTTTGCTTGCTGAATTTGACACGCATCAGTGACACTTTCCGATACTGCACAGTTTCGGGGGGGGGGGGGGGTCAAATACATTGTTTCAAATTCTTGTTTTTAATATACTTGATCACTTTTCTTTCTTTTCTTGTTTTTGTTACTTCTAATTTTAATGACTTGGTATTTGAAAGATAACATGAGTAATAATGAAGATCGAAGACAGCTTTTCCTTAAGTCCTTTGCCGGGTAAAACAGTCTGGAATGCAGAACAAGTGTCTGTGCAGTGATCTTAGCAGACAGAAGGAAAGAGCAACAATACATCTACTCTGGTCTTCAGCCAAAAGACCATGAAGGTGGAGACACGCAGAGCAGTCAGAATGATTGGAGGTTGTTTTGGTGTTTAAAGGGGTTGCAGTTTTACTCACTGGTCTGTCTTCTGCACAGCATAGTAAATTACAAATTTTCTAATACTGCCTGTTTGCCATCTGTTTTTGAGAAATTATATCTGACAATAGACTATACAGAAGCATGACCTTGCTCTGCTTCAGTGGAAACCACCCAAACAAAACCACTGCATGTTTCCCCCCATTTCTAGAGAGACGCTCAGAGGAAACAGGGAAGGGAATTTGCACAATTAAACCACCCTCGGATTAAACTTTCTTTTATTTAATCAAGGAGAAATCACAGAATGCTGGTCTTATGAAGGCTCTCATTTTATAATTAGCCCTAATTCCGTAAGAGATAGTTTCCATAAATACCTTTTAGAGGACTTAATAGATAAATCAGAAAATTAACTAGTAATGTATTTCCCAGTGCATGTTGGTCAGAAACACCTGTTGTATCATAAGAGAGTCATTATTTCTGTTAGACTTTAAAGAAGTGACTTCCAGAAAGATCAATTTTTTGCTGTATTTACAAGCTTTGGTTGAAACGGGCATTTATCTGCTTCCAAAATGTAAATACACATTGGAGTGCAAAAAGATTTTCATTAAGAATGATTTTTGAAAGAATATGTCTGTAGACAAAACAAAACAAGGCATGATTGTAGCAATGAGAGTGATATTGAAATATATCTGTTAAAAATTTGCATATTTAAAGAAAATTGCATTCGTATTATGTATTGTGGACTATGACTTGAGTATGCTTGGTAAAAACCAGTGACATAAATTTATAATCATGTAATATATATGTTAATAACATGCTCTGTTGACACATATAATTATAGATTTTCTATAAATTTGTCTATCATGTAAAAGGGCATATAATTTTTATAAGGGATACCCACTGAATTTTCCAATTAAAATATACGTAAATGCAATTTGGGTTTTTATTTAAGTTCCTAATAGTTACAGGATTTCATAACGAATGCCTAAAACTCACTTTAGAAGTCAGGAAAAATGGCTTGTTATTGAATCTTTTGGGATAAAAACAAGGAGAACCTCAAAGAAACTGTTTCTACTTTGAGCCAAAGACCTTATTTCTTAAAATACCATGCAACAAAGCATTTCATTAAAAAAATGGAAAATTAAAGTCACCACATAAATATTGAAATACGTAATATATAACCAAATCAAATATGAGACTAAATTCAATCAATACTTCATTAACAAATCATGCAACTCTAAATATTTGTTTTTGGCTAATTCCATATCTTCACCATACAAATGATATTATTCATAACCTTTAATATTTGTAAGTCATTTTCACCTAGCTGCAAATTGCCATCACATGAATCGTATCATTTATTTCAGGGAAGTCCGGATATAAGGCTACTTGTCTCTCAGTAAAAAAAGAAAGATACTTTCTAGAGAGAGTTACATGTGCTACAAAAACCACACAACTCAATATAATGATACAGACTAGTGATACCACACACATTCATCAGCGTAAACACAGGTGACCTACGCATGCCAGGCCATCTATCTGCTTCCAGCTGCCATCCTGCTGAGACTGGTCCAGCTCCCTAACGGTAAATCTTTACGCCATTATTTCAGCCCCTGTGCTGACAAGACATCTCATGCTGTGAGTAGCCAAATGTTTACGTGCAAGGACATCCCGTCCATTATTGTTATTAGTTCCCTACCCCCATGCATGAGCAAAGAACATTAAAGGCCAAATGGGCGAGAAAAATAGTTTCCTCTGGGCCTCATCTTTACAAACGGAGCCTGGTTCCTATGGAATGTGTGAAGAGATCTGTCTTTTTAAAATACACAAGGAACCATTCTGAGACTCTAATTTTGTACCAGAAGTCTGTGGAAACAACCATTTCGTGAGTGTGCAGTTATGAAGAGAGCATTAGATAAAGTGGCAAAAAATGTGATTTCTATTTCTGCCTCTAACCAGTCATATGACCTCGGTAATTGTCTTACTCTGGTTCTTAATTATCTTCCATTTTTTACCTTCTAACGAGAAGCTTTCTTTCAGCCAAAAAATATATTACAGACTAGATGTTCAATAATGTCCTACCCATATCTCTCTATAAATAAAGGTTCAAGAGTAAAGGTAAAAACTAAGAACCAGGGAGATGGCTCTGTGGAATCACGAGCTGATCTGGAATTAGGGTCTAGTAACCAAGAAGAAGACTGCTTTCCCAATGGCGTATGAAGGGGAGGACAGTTGAGCATGGACCAAAAATAGAAACATACTTCCAGTGAGAAGAAAAAGGGCATAAGCTGGCAAACCTCCCAATATTTTCAGCTGAAAACAGTTTTTGTTGCATTCAGACACTGTCCTGTGAATATGGACACACTTTCAACTAAAAGGGAAGGACTTTTCTACCATATTGCTTCTGAAGGGAGTCCTCATTCCCCGGATGCCGGCAAGAAAGTGACAGCACAGAAAGACTGTCCATCTTTTTTCATGAGTGAAGTCCACCTAATAGCTACTTGTGTATAACTGCTTTATTTCTCCTTTCGTCTACACAATTGCAGCATCCAATAGAAATAGATTAAAATAATACAGCTTGATCATTTCATTGTAAGTCTACACTTTGATTCATGTCATGATCTATTTAGGCTGAAAATATCCCTATGTCCAAACGCTCACTCCTCTTGCTTTAAGCTCAAAGTTATTTTAAATATCTTGACTTAATAGGAAAGAAGTCTATAATACCCTCCTATTTCTCTTCCCTTAAGAATAAGTCAGTCATTACCAATTACCCAAACTGGAAATGTATCTTCAGAAGTAAAAAGATTTTTAAAGGGTCATGACGGCGTAACTTTTCAGTGAAGTCCGATGTCTTGAAATCTCATTTACCAATAGTACTTGTCAGGAATCTTTTGTTCAAAAATCTCAGAGGAATCCACACGTTAATTAAGTCTGACGGCAGCCTGGTAATGTGCCCCCATCACAAATAACCTTTGGAAAAGGAGGTAGCCCACAGTGAGATAACCAGAGAACCAGTCATCGTTAAGTCAGTTTCCCCAAAGCCCCATCTCGTTGCTCATTCTCTCCATCCTTCAGATAATGTTCCTCATTAGCACCGTTGCCACTTTGTGCCACGGATATCACAAAATGAGGTGAGAGGGCTTGGAGTTTTCTTTTTCCTCTCAAGTCCTGTGATCTCAGCAATGCCTTATCTAAAAGTAATATGATAATCTATTATGAAAGGATCTGGTTGGTTTCTAATATGAGGGACCTTCTAAGTAAGTAATATGCCATACTGTCCAAAGCTATGACTATATATTTATGTTTATTATCACTATGTTGCTTCATTTTCCCTTTGATTGAAATGTACACCTGATTACATACACCAACACATTGTTGGGTGTGAAAGGATCAGTCTCACAGATTTCTTTTTAAGATCTCCCAGACTGCAGTTTGGGGAATAAATAAAAAGACAATAAGTAGAAAGAAGAAAAGTCTGCTTGAAGTTACTAGAATAGTCCAGAAGAAAGATCATGGAAGCTTAGACTAAAATGACATCACTAGAGATGGGGAGAAATGAACAGAATTAAATAAGAGACCCCCCTTCCCATTGAAAAATGTAAATTTCGGGCAAAGTTTTAAATGAGTTCATTTAGTAGGAATTGTTATTCATACTAAAAAATATGCAATATTCAGAATGACTCCCACTTTTTTCCAGATGTATTCTAGAATAGCATTTTTTAATCACAAAATTTTAAAGACAGCAATGAAGAACTCATTCATTCATTTCACTGAAGTTTGAAACTATGGCAATATGTAGTTATATGAAATTAATCCTCCAGTAGAAATCAGGTAAGTTGTCAGATTATTGTAAGTTCTACTACATTTCACATTCATCACACTCAGTATTAGAAAATATATCTTGGGATACTGTACAGGTTTTTCATTACCATGTTAATGGTCATTGCCATTGGTCAGTAGAACTTGGCTTTGCCATAACTCCAGGTAGGTATTCAGCTAAACGTACCAGCTAGAAGACAGATGAGTACACAATGTCTTGCAAATATCAGTCATTCAATATATATTTATCAACTTGAATATGGACGCTTTTCAAACTACAATTAATTTTCTAAAACCATAAGACAAATTTTCATTTGAGAAGGCAAAGGGGCCATGTCTCCTTAAGAAGGTCTATTTTTGTTTCCATTATCAGTTTACTCTTTTATTTCTCGTACTGACATTCTACCTTTTCTGTTTTGTGTGGGTATTTTTTTTTTGCCTTTCTCTCACCCTCTGTTACAAAGAAAAGCTATATTTCCCATCATCTGTCTGCTAACAATTAGATTTAATGTGATTAAATTGGGAATTATCCTGCGAACTACAGTAATCAGCCACTTTCCCCCCTCTGTTGATTTGATTCATTCCTTCCCTCTATTTCCATTTTAATAATTATTTTATCATTTCACATTAATTTGCTTCCAATAAATTAAATTAAATGCATCAAAGGGCCTCAAAACAAATTAGCTTTTTGCTAAGTCAGGTCTTAAAGATCCAAAATATGATTTTGTTTGTTACTCTGTAGATTATAAATATGCATTACGCACTGGGAAAAAAGCACTTTCCAATTAATTTTCCATTGCTTCTGAAATATCTGAGAATTCCTTCTAGGCCAAAATAATTTTCATCATAAATCTATTATGTCTTTTAGGTTCAAAATCTTCATGAATTTATTTTAAAAACTTTTAGTTCGCTTTTTAAAAAATCAAAGAAGCATTGCATGCTTAAAAAAAATTCACTCACAGATTAAAAATCTGCTTTTTTAAACTTTTTTTTCTAAAAAGGAATTTTCTAATTAAAAAAAAATCTCCCTATTGCTTTCATTATTTTATACTGATTATACCTACACAGAGAAAAGCCATTTCTTCATTAATTTTTAGAAGTTCAATTCTTTCTCATGGGGAGAAATATTCTGTCTTTCCAGCCCCCTATATTCTTGGGACACAGGAAGATACAGACATAGAGCTTATTCTAACATATCACTTAAAAATAACCTATTTAGAACGGAAAATCTATCTATTGTAAGATATGAAACACTGTATTTCAGCTCCTACCCCAGTCTGCCTTGGACCCCTGAAGGGGAGAAGTAGAAAAGCATTTTATGAGAAAGATGTATCCAACCCGTGACATCAAGGACATATTCATCCCTGTAAGATGTCAGAGTTCCCGGCTCCAGATGATCTGTAGAGGCATCTTTGGCCAAGATCCAAGCTTTGGTAGAATACAGACCATGGTGTGTGGAAGGATTGAGTCACAAGTATTAGCAGCTGAGAGGCAATGAGGGCCAAGCCCTAACGTCCATGCTCATGAAGTCCTTCAGCATTTACTGAGTACCTCTTAAGTCATGCTGCTATATACTTCTGACATATATACACACGTGTATGTATACATATATATACATATACACACATGTATATATACCTATATATATACACATGCATATATACCTATATATATATGACATTTTTTCCTTATGTGAGAATCTCTTTTAGGATGAATATAGGTCAATAGAGTAACACGTTCACAGACACTCGAGTAAAAAGAACAGGCAGGAAGAGAAAAGTGTACAGGAGAAGGTGATTCCTTCTCATTGGTGGGATGGAGAAAGGTAACCTGAAGTTCAAGACCTGGGCAGAGTCACCCCCCAGATTTACCCTTCCTTCCTGCTCTTTGAAGACACTGTGGGGGATAACTGTCCCAACGCTCGTTGCTTCTCTTGCATTGCTCCTCAGGGAATAAGCTAGAACTTTTAACATCTCTCTCTCTCTCTCTCTCTCTCTCTCTCTCTCTCCATTTTGTCCCAAGATTAAGCAATGCGTGTTTTATTATGTTTCTAATGCTATAATAACAACAAAGGAACAGACAAGAGAAAAATGTTTCAATATTACGTATTATGTTTTCAATTATTTATTTTTCTAAATTTTTTAATGTTTATTTATTTTTGAGAGAGAGACAGACAGACAGAGTGCAAGTACGGGAGGGGCAGAGAGAGAGAGGGAGACACAGAATCTGAAGCAGGCTCCAGGCTCTGAGCTGTCAGCGCAGAGCCCGATGTAGGGCTCGAATTCATGAACTTTGAGATCATTACCTGAGCGGATACCAAGAGTCTGAGTTGGCTTAACCAACCAAGTCAGTTGGCTTAAACAACTGAGCCACCCAGGCGCCCCTAAAAATCCAGTTTTGAACAAAAGGGGTAGACTACGAATTTTTCCTAACCTGGTCAATGAAAAACTGTGCTAAAACAAAGATTTCTTTTTAATTATAAATTACATGACTAGAATAGAAGGGCAAGATCATACCAGAATTCACTGGGTATTTACAAGAATTTTAAAAGAAGCTAAACATAGGGGCACCTGGGTGGCTCAGGCATCCGACTGTTTTCTTTTTTTTAAACAGAAAAACATCACGCTCAGGTTTTCCGGCCTTTCTCTGCAGCAACCTGAGTAAGGATGAGAACCCAGGATAAAGTCCGGAATGAGGTCCTTATGGGGAGGAAACTAGATTTGAGGCCGGGACAATACAGGAACTCAGGAGTCCGTCTGCTCTGGTGGTAGCAGTAGCTGGTGGGATTCACCTGCCTCTCGTAGTCCCTGCTGTCATTGACTGTGCAGACTCTGCCCTCGGCCAGGCCTCTGATAAGACATGGACATATGTCACGGAGTCCCTGTGCTCTCCGGCTGCTGAAATGGTACCCTGCCTCAGAGCCTCTTTGGCTGAAGAATAATAGCACATCATTTCCAGCGTGTGCTAAGATTTGCTTTCGGATTTGTCCCGTGGCAAACTGGCGTGGATTCTGACAATTTTTTCTTGTTCTTCTTCCCGGGTTACCAGCACTGTAACACCAGCAGACCCATGTCTTGGCCCTTCCTTTCTGGTTACTGGCTGAAGTTCACAGAGGACCAGTTCCCCCTGCACATGACTGTTGTGGGCAGACTGCGTATCTTTGTGTAATCAGTGCATCAAGACTCTGCCATTAAATGAGATGCTGGTCAGACACAAGTCTATCAAGTGTGAGTAACAGGTCTTTTTCAAAAAACCCCAAAGTATTATTTATGCCAGAAAATTTGAAGATTCTGTCCACAAATAGAACTCTCAGAAAAATATTTAGGAATGAATTAGTGTTCTTCAATTATAATTTTAAAAAATGCCTATCACTATGTAGATCTATACGCTATTACATATGATTTTATATAATATATAAACTATGACATATATTTGTGTGATTTTTTATATATTTGCGTCATATACTTGGTATAATATGTAATATACAATATATATTTATATTATACAAATTATAAATTTATATTTTTCTTATAAATATACTTATATTATAAAACATTTTATATAGTATATATTGCTATTACTATATATAATATTGGTTATATATTATTTATTTATTAATCTTCTGAAGAATTTGCTTTAGATAAATAATTTATTCTAATGTAAATACACAGTGATAAATATATATGTGTAAGTGCGGATATGCACACACCCACACACACACACGTATTGCACACCACTATGGTGTATGAACACAAAAACAATGAAAATCCTTGGGTTCCCTTCTGGAATGTTTGCACAAGTGAGCTACATTTTATTTTATACAATGCAGATTTCTCTAGGCCTTATTTTGCCAGACTTTGAAACAGTTATGTTTTCACTTTTGTAAGAATGACTGAGATTTAGCTAAACCCAGTAAGGCATTTATTTGTAAGTTGTGCATAAAAGGGTATAAATCATTAACATGTTCAATGTTGGGAACCTTTTCCCTGAAAGTTTTAACACTGCAATTCATTTGTCACCTGAAACAGTGACATTTGTGACTTTTCCCCTTGGCTTATTATGAAATTTCAGGCAGTATCTCCAGATAAAATATAGTTTAGAGAATCCACAGGAAAGAGCTGCTTATTTTGTAAGGATATTACCAACACTATTGAAGAGGGACAGATCTGGATGGCCTGGTGGCTCACTGTCCCTCCCCCTGCATCATGCACACACATGTATGGGCACACACACAGATTCACATATATATACGTGCACACACACACATATACACGCATGCACACACACAATCAATCAGCTGACGGCTGCCTCCATAGGTTTGACTTAGCTCAACAGTGCACACCTCCATAAATACACTAAAGGTCAATGAACTATGTACTTTAAATGGGTCAGCTGTGTGGTATGTGAATAAGTATGTCTCAATCAAGCTGTTAAAAAACCCGCAACAGGCAGTGGAGTTACTGTGTTCCTGAATATCCTCCACCCTGAACCCCATGAAGGCTCCCTCCTCCCTTCCTCAGTCAAGAAGCTTTCATTGCTTCATGGTCTCACATTGCCAGCCCTCATTCGCTACAAGTGGACAGAACATTATGGAACTGGAGAACCTTTCCCACTGGAACTCTGGCCTTGGGTGTGCACACTCTCTAAACCTAGTGTCGAATGAGCTGTGAGAGTCTGGGACACTCTGTGCCCTGTCCTACTTCTTTGATTTCAAATCCCCTCACCACCTCCCCCGCCGCCTCCCACCCCCCCTCCCCCGCCATTACAGTGATCCTATATTATATCGACCCTACTTACCACTGGTAGTGAATCTCTGTGACACTGCTGAACGCCAGCCATAGTCATGATTTTCCCCCATGAGACACACATTCATGCATTTATAATTGGGTAAACTGTGTACGGGGGTAAATGTGGAGATAGACCAGTGAGAAAGACACCACGTTCCTGCTCTTGGGAGCCTCCATGATCAGAATACTCAAACACTGGGTACTTGATGTGCTGTTTGCAGAAGTACTTGCCTATTTTACCAATTGATTTTTTTTTTATTTCTCCTTAACTTGTAATTTGCTTTTCCTTTTCTTTAAAAAACAGCAAGTATAGTTGCACCAATCCAAAAGCTCTCTCCAATCACACGTATTCCATATCTGTCGTCCTTAATATTTTGCTTCATGATCTCTTCTCTTGAATGCTCTTACTTACAAACTAGGGATGATTTTTGTCATTACAAATCTCTCCTAGGACTTTAAGAATAAATCTGTCTTCATACCCACTATGCCGAGTTTACAAAAAATAAAAAATACAAACACCAAAAAAACTAGAATTTAGTATGCTCACTCTCTGTGAGGTGTATGTTTATTTATCCTGCATCTGTAAGGCCTTTGTGCAATTGTGTTTCTTTTTGCGATGCCAAAATTCTTAGGAAAAGCATTGTCTTTTGCTCTCTCCTCTCAAATACCTGCACACGACTCTTGAGCAGAGATCAAAGGAATACAATGTCCTAGTGTGTGATCAACAATGGGCCACTGTCACACTAGCACCTGCCTTTCATTACCCGAAAGAACCACAAATTGGAGGGCAGAAAGAGCTACAGACTGAGCCCGAGAGAAATAAGTGTAAACATGGAGAAATAATGAGAAGCAAGGGAACCCAAGAGGAGGGAGAACGGAAATGAAACTGTCTTCCTACTACATACAGAATAGGACTTACCTAGTAATTAAAATAAACATCTTCTCTTATAAATGATTATTGTAAAATCACCCAGAACTTTGATGGAGGGGCTTTTTTCCCCCTCCTCTCAAATGCCAAACCTCTGGAGGGCTGGTTCCACTCTAGGATTTTACTTGTACACATTTTAGGCATTTTCCCCTCTAATCCAAGCATTAATCGATAAGCCCTATTATACCCGATGTTGTCTTCCTTATGCTTGCTTATTATTCTCTCCACATCACCTCTAACAGTGCGATTTATTTTCCTTTTTCTTCCTCTAAGCCTATCTATTATTTTCCTTTGCCCAAAATCAACATCACTTTATCCTTCAAACACTGGAGTTTAAAATTCTCCCAGTTAAGGTGCTTTATATTAAAAAAGGGAAAAGCCCACCAAAGGAGCAGACCGGTGCCACTGTAGGGGCACTGGATTCTTCATAGTAAGAGATTACAGTCGATGCTCTGTATAACCTCATTGAAAAAGACTCTGTATGGTAAAATCCTCTTCTAATCAAATAGAACTCCTCCAGTAAATACTGGAGTCCTCAATTAGACTAACTTGCTAAGTTTTCCCCCTCATGCACACTTTGTCACTCCATGTAGAGAATGTACTCTGTCTGATAAAAAATAAGAAAAAGAAGAAGAAAAAAGAGAAAAAGAAAGAGAGAAGGAGGAGGAGGAAGAGGATTGGCAGAGCTTCAATAAGGGATCAGACTAATTCACCAAAGATGACCTTCTGGCCCTGAGACAATTGATCTACAATGCAGACGTTATCCAACAACAGCGCAAATTATAATCAGCCACCAAAGACACTCTCTAAAGGATTTCCTGACATATCAGAACATTAGAGAAGAAGTATATCTCTCCTTTGGGATTCACATCAGTGTTCGGTATAATTTCCTTGTAAACTCCAGATAGAAATATCCCAAAGAAGGAAGTAACAAAACAAAGCCATAAATATACCAAGCGGTTAATGTTTTCGAAATAAAAATGTTTTGCAAAGGTATTTCATGAGAAGCAGAGACTTCTATAGTCTTCTCGTCTTCTCTTGTGACATCTGCCAGAATCAGAAGAGGGAGGCAGGGTGGGTAGCCAAGCACCGTGACATAGGACTTAAGGAGTCCTACAAAGACTTTCTTATATGCTGATCGCACCTAAAAAAAAAAAAAAAACAAAACAAAAAACAAAAAACAAAAAACACCTCTTCAATAGCAAAGCTTCATAAGCTCCTAGGACAAGGGTGGTTCTGGCTATCTCAAAGGACTTACTAGAACAAACTCTGGAGTCAGATTGACATCCTTCCTCTCCTGTCTCTGCCATTTCTTAGCTATGGTGTAGCCTTAGGGCAGAGACTTTCTTTTTACAAGCTTTGGTATCCCGTTTTCCAAAAATTTGGCGATTATCCGCATCTTTGGTATGTTCTGAGTATTACATGAGATAAGGCTTACCTTATTACATGAGGTCAATCCTGTTAAGGATTGACCATAATGACTGGCACATAAAAAGTGCTCAGCAATCACTGGCCACTGTTCTTATTTCTAGGGCTTACTCACATCAATTCTACTCCCCTGAGGAGGAACTGGAAAATGTGATATCACAAGGCTCATGCGGAGGTGACAGTATTGACAAAGTCCTAGTAAATGGGTCATAATAAATGGTGGTGAGGGGTTACAAAAAGCCATTTTATTCTTAGGGCAATTTTATTTTACCTTCTGAAGTTCAGTTTCCTCCCCCATAAAATGGGGATAACCACAGAACCGATCTTAGGTGATTGTTGTGGGGTTTAAAAGAGGTGAGATAACCCTCAGAAAGCCGTCAAATACTCATTGAACGTTAGTGGTGATCAGATGTTTTCTTTATTACGGACAATGATAGCATTTTCTGCCTTTTCCAATGAGGTATTTTGTTCTTTAGTGGCGATAAGAACTGATCCTTTCACTTGTTTCTTTCAGGTAGAAAACCATGCTTACTTTCCTATCACTAACTAGAATTATCTTGGAAGATAAATAATGTTGTCCTACTAAGCTCCAGGGTGGGTCTGTAGCTGTCTGGCTTGAGACGAAGACTGAGAGAAAGCCCCACACAAGGAAGGAGGTATAATGTGAAGTTTGGGAAAAATCACACAAAGGGGCAAGGGACTTCCCAGGAATGAGAGAACCAAGGCTTACAATTGACTCAACCCCACAACTCATAGACAAAAGAAGAGGACTGAGGAGCAGAAAAGCCAAGATTGAGGGAAAGTGAGGTCCTGAGGAATAGGACAAGAACTTGGGAAGGGTTAAGGCTTCCCTAGGGCATAGATTAGGGGTCTCAGACAACCCTAGACCTGAAGGGTTGGGGGGTTCCTGCTGACATAGAGTCCACATAAGGGTAGAAACTCAAACTTTTATGTCCTAATATTTCTACAAGCCATTATTTCACTTGCTGCTTGAGCACAGAGTTTTCTACAAGCTGTGGATATTTCCACTGTATCTGTAATCAAACCTAGGTTATGCTTAAAACTTAAATAACAGTCCAGAGGACATCGAATTTGGAGAAACCTTGGCTATGATGCTTGTTCCGCCACTAATCACATAGAAGATGCCATCAACTGTTACACCTCCTTGGACCTCAAGCTTGTCATTGGTAAAATATATCAGACTAAATGATTAATATGTTTCTATTAATAATTTATTTCTACTTTCAATTTTCTTCACTGGAAAAGGTTACAGGATAACATGAGAAGGCATCTAATTTGAGAAGTAAAATGGTATGATTAAAACATATACAAATAAAACAATGGGCTGGCGGCCTTCTAGCCTCAAACATATAATATTCAAAAATATGCCTTAACTTCCAGATGGAAACATGTAATTTGTATCTGAGATATAGCACTTTCTAAAAAATATAATTGTCAGATCCATGAAGATATGCATACTTTGTGGATGGACAGCCAAGTGAGATTTCACATGGCAGTTGCCACAGCCAATATATAATATGTATGTCAGGACTACCTGCACAGCCTCACCCACCTTGTCCAACAAACTAGAGGTCATTTGTTAGAGCCTCGAGGAGCTTACTACTGAAGGAAAACAGGGAGTGCTCGCAAGGCTTAATAATTAAAATCACTGCCAGTTCATCCTTTTGGATACGAGAGAATATCCAAAGAATAGTCATACACTCTCCTTTAGCTCAGTTTCTTTTAACCTTGACATGAGCTCATCGACAGGAATACAAGCATGTTCTAGGCAAGAAGCAAACAGGTTGAGTTTATCACTAGAACTGATTTGGGATTGTCAGAAAGCCTGCCTACACAGTATGAGTTAGTACCGTAGGTGTGTACATGACTAAGGTCATAGGTGACCCGTATGGGTTACGAACAATAATCATGGACTACAGATACGGATGCTTCTATGGAAGAATGCAAATTTTTACACCTCAAATAATTTAGATATTAATACTGGATTTTGTTCTTTTAAAAAATCAGGAATAGGATAAACATGGCTAATACTGACTTGAATAATTAAACCATGTTAATATTTCCTGATATCTTAGTATTGTACAATCTCAAATTCAGTTGCGTTTCTAAACCAGTCTGCATCACATGCATATGGGATGCAGGAATCACTTCTCTCTCTGTATGGGTCAGAGCCACTCTGCACGTGGTCATTACACACGAGTGTCTGTTCAACTTGAAAAACAATCCTGGCCCTGAGCAAACAGAGATTAGGAAGGATCAAGTTAAAGAGCATTTTCTAACAGTAATTATATCATTCAAACAATATTGAGCAAGAACAGTAAAGACACCTGAACTCCTTGGTGAGGTATAATAAAGCACCTCGCTGTTAGAGCAAACTAGGTAGTGGCCACAAAACTTTCTACTGAAAAAGAAAAGAAGCAAAATACTCACGAAAATACAAGAGGAATGAAAACCAGTAAGGTTTAAACCATGGTTTCAGATTCAATAAGGTATAAACCATGGCTACAAAGAATGTTTTGGAAGCTCTCTTTCAATTAATATGTAAACTTCAAACCCAAACTCCCTTCGTTTAATTGACTTCAAGTTGCCTTCATGTGTACTATGCACTGAAAAATGGAAGATGGAAAACAATATATTTTTGTTTTTGCCATTCCAGTACTTTCCAAGGTGCCCCATTAATGTATCGGCGAATCTACTGGTCATATGACTTACAGTGCTACTCAGCAAAATATCAGTATTTAGCTTTCAAGAATAAAAAACAATTCCTCCTTAGGTTTTTTATTTAGTTAAATTGGTTTCTGACATTAGTGCCAAATTATGAATACCATATTTATTTCTGAAGTTCAGAGATGTGCAATTTATATGGCTGTGTCCAATAACACTATGACAGTGTATTTCTCTCTAAGTATGCCGCTGGCGTTCTCTGAAGGGTCAATTTCAGTTTTAAGTTTGGAATGCAGTTGAGAAGCAAGGTTATGAGAGGATTTTGAAATCAGAGCTTACACTTGGCAAAAGGAGCCCTAACATTTTCTATACAAACAGATGAAATGCCAGAGCAGAGTCTCAATGTCAGAGCTTTTGAAGGAAATTTGGTTTGGCTCAACCAGAGTTAGCTGTGTGTGCTGAGACAATTTGACCTAGAAACAAAATGCTCTCTACAAATAATCAGTGAAGCTGAATGGAAATTAAAATGATTTTTACTGGTTGACCTTGGTTGCACACTAGACAATTACGAGAAGGTAATAATTATTATCTGAGCCTAGATGGTGGAATAATGGCCATTGCTAGCACACAGTTGCCAACTAATTTCAGATTTATTTAGTTATTTAAACATAGACTCATAAGAGGCAAAAACTAGAAAAGACTTTGGAAATCATAGCCCATTGCAGCAACATTTTAGATGAGGAGAAACCCAGGCATGTTTCCAGTAACACCCTTGAAATTACATGTATCTGAATATTTGGAATCACAATATAAAAACTTCTTCTAAAAAATTCAGTTTTACAGCTGCGGTATAATTTACATACAATAAAATTCACCCCTCTTCAGTATACAGTGCTGCAAGTTTGGGCAAATGCAGAAGTTGGGTAATCAACAGCATATTCAAGATATCGAACAGTCCCAACATGCCCCAAAATTCCTCTGGTCATCTTTATGGTCAGCCCGTCTCTGACCTCTACTGATAGGTTTTCTATCTCTATATAGCTTCGTCATAGAACCTACATTTTAATAACAGAAAAAATACACTTGTTTTTGAAGATGTTTGACGGACATAGAATTATAAAATACTGCTCATCCGTTATAAGGCAGTCTCCTAAATACGAATACACATTCCTCAAATGGCTGCATTTATTTGCTACTAGAAGAGGGGCACCTTTTCTCTGCCATACTTCCAGATCCAGGATTGGCAAAGAACATTTGAGTCCTCCTGGCAAAGTACTCTGATACACCTTCGAACTAAAATTCTAAATATTCACTCAACATTTTTAGAGAAGAGTTTTAGCACCTGGTTGAGGGCAGAGGCAGAGAGAGGAGGATTCCAGAAGGCAACACCCTTGCATCTTGCGAAATCCACTTAGCCAAACAAACACACAAAGATTCACCAACAATCCTTGGAGTATACCAGCTCTGCTGTGAGTGGAATGAATAACAGCTTGTTACAGTCTGCCCCAGGCTGCTTCATCAAGAATTCCTTTTAATACATCCAATAGTCTTTTGAAGAAGAATGCTGATAAAAATAATTTTCTCCTCTGCTTTACACTTAAGGGGATGTTTTATAGCCAAGTGTCCCAAGCAATTGCCACCCTGACCTTCTGTCTTTTCTCTACCACGTGGCATCTCTACACATCACCTAAGAAGCTCAACAAGCTGCCATGGTTCTCCTCATGCTTTAAGAGTCTCATCCTCTCCCCTAACCCCCACAGCACCCCAGAGAGTTGACCACTTGTCTGGGAGAAAGTGTCCCCCTACTGCTGGTTACTAAGGAGTAGGGGGATGGAAGAGGGCTCTTGTGTTTCTTAGCACCAGCACTGAACCTTGGGTTAAGCTTTCATATAGAAACAGAGTTTAAATCACCGTTAGATTTTCACACTCTAATGGTATACGATATTCAGGTATTTTTTGTTTTTTCCTTCTGTCACTCATCTATTATTTATTGAGTGCCTTCTATGTTTCAGGTATTGTGCTCACCACTGGATACATTATTTGCCCTCAGAGGGCCCTAATTAAGTAAGGTTAAGTCAGTTTCTATAACATGGTCCAAGGTCCTATCATGCTTTGTTGAATTATTTCTTATGGAAAAGGTGATTCGTTTAAATTGCAAACAGCAGATTTACAAAAAAGCTTTGGTAATCCCAAAACCATTTATCAATTTTGAGTTGCTTGCATATTAGAAACGAACAACTGATCTTCCATTAATCATTAATATGTCACATTCCTGTTAAATTGAAGTACCATTAATTTAATTGGAGTGAGGGAGGAAAAGTTGATTGCTATCATGAGTTCTGTTTTCCCTGGAAGCAGGTATGTGCCACTTGAGACGTAACAAAAAAGAAATAAACCCGAACTATGAAACTCATCTTGTGTGCTCCTTCTTTCCCCACAGATTAGAAATGGAAGCTTGTCATCAACATGGCATGATTGGTTGCATTTTAAAATTCAGAGTCTAATGACTGGCATGTGATAAATCTCTCATTAAAATATTCATGAATAATCAGATTAAATGTCACATCTCCAAAGAAAGATCATCTGATCAGGGGTAACATCAGCTAATTTCTTTATTTGTTTGTAGAGTACTATTAGAGTGAAGGCAATCAGTATGAAAAACCTCTGTATTGGTGTGTGAATTACATATAAATTGCGTGTTGCCTTGCTCTTGGAACAGCACAGAAAAATCAGAAACTACTTCCTCCACTTTTAAGAGAAATGGATGGGATCAACGTGCATGAATGCTCAAATAATTTTTTCCCACCAATCTGCTTACTTCCACACTGACTGTTATACTCTTCCAAATAAGGATTAAGAAAAGGAGTTCTGATTTTCAGGATGATTACAGAATAAGACATTATGGATAATCAGATATTTTGGTTACAAGAGAATTGCCATATCATAATCTTGTAGAGAGCCGGTGATTTCACTGAAAGTCTTTGTGCTTAATTCGGCAAATGTGCACTAATGTGTGCTAGAGAAGAACAGTCACAAGAATGTGGTTAGGTGGTAAGAGACTGCAGTCGGGCGGGGCATCTGGGTGGCTCAGAGGGTTAAGTGAGTGACTCTTGACATCAGCTCAGGTCGTGACCTTGCAGTTGTGAGACGGAGCCCCATGTCGAGCTGGGCTCTACACTGACGGTGGAGCCTGCTTGGGATTCTCTCTCCCACTCTCTCTGCCTCCCCCTGACACAAAAATAAATAAACATTAAAAAAAAAAAAAGCTGGAGTTGGTATCTTGAAGACAGGCATCTTACCCTCTTTCAAGGAGAGCTAAAAGTGCCCCAGAATTGGCCCATAAGGCATTCTCAACATTGTGCCAATCACACCGGAGCCACCTTGACAGAAGGCAAAGGGAGAAAAGGCTGCCATCCCTTTTTGGAGGGACTCAAAAATTACAACCATTGGCACCCTACTTGTTAGATACGACTTTCTCATGCACCATCCCTCTCTATTTTTTAGCCAAAACTTCATTTTCATTTTTCCCTAAAGGTTACTGATATCAAAATATGCATGCTGTGCAGATAATAACAGCAGTTGTATATGCAATTTATTACGGAATTATATGATAGCTTATCATGTAGCTTGTGATTAACTTTACACTAACATCAAAGCCATATGGTCTCCTACCCATTTATGGAACAAAGCTCTCTCCTTAATGTCACTTACTGTAGGTTAATTTATGATTTGGCAGACAAGCTGTGGAAGAACACTACCTCTTCTCAGATGTAGAATTTTTTAGCGAAGGGAAATGCATTAACCGTGTCAATTTTCACCCTCCTCCCATCCAGTACAAAATGGCTCTCGGGCCAACAGGTTATCTGCCCTTAAATCTTCTCAGTTTAGTTAGAGTTTGGAAGACCTTGAGTTTACAAACACATCTAGTCTTAAAGGTATAATCTACCGGGGTGTACATACAAAAATATTCCCAGGATCGTATGTGCCTGGATCTTAAAACACAGACACAAGATAATCCAATAGTGTGCCACGTGATCCCATACAGACAGTTCCTTTCAGAGTGCTCACTTCAGAAGCGTCATTCATAACTTACAGATGAATAACAAGAATTCTGAGAAGACCAAATCTTTCTCTTATGAAGAATAACCGGAGCAGAAGAGGGAGCACGGGGGGGGGGGGGGGGGGGGGGGGGTTGCGAAGAGATAGGTGTGAGCCCAGTGAAAAATATACCTCCATAATAAGAAACATTCATAAATGAAATAGGGCCCAAACATCCATGATTCTGGTGGAATCACTTTCTGAAAATATTAATTTGCAAAAATGAACTCTAATTTATTAATTAAATATTATTTAACCCCCTTCAAACTCTTCCAATGTGACTGACTTACTACATTAACCATTTCAAATCCTGGCTTTCCTTTCAATGCAATCTAAAAATTAATATTTGAGACCATAGTATTTGCTGCATTATATAGGTGATTTTATGAAATAACATTTCTTAGCTTTCCAATATCTAACCCTTCTTAAAATATGAAGAAGCCTAATATAATATAGTTTATTTCTCCCTAGTGAATTTATTATCACAGCATTTCTTATATTAACAACTGATGGCAGTTTCTGCATGAAATATTCTCACAAAATAAGGTTTTGATTTGCTTTGGCCATTTTTACTTGTGAGCAGTGTGCGTGAAAGGTTTAGGGTTCTTCTAATAATATATAATTTGCTAAAAGAAAATTATTTTTTACACTTCCTATATTTTATAGTTCCAATAATTGGTAACAATAACAATGTACATGGTACATTCTTTGGTATAAAATATTTCATTATTTAAGATATTTTATATACTACCATAAACAAATAAAATCAAAGTAGTATGCCTAGGGAAATATTTAAACTGCTCTGTTCTACATTGTAAAATATACTATATATTTTTGGGGTGCCTGGGTGGTTCAGTGGGTTGAGCATCTGACTCTCGATCTTGGCTCAAGTCATGATCTCACAGTTTGTGAGTTTGAGCCATGTGTTGTGCTCTGTACTGATGGTGTGGAACGTGCCTGGGAATCTCTCTCCTCCTCTGTGTCCCTACCCTCTGTCCTCGTGCTCTCTGGCTCACTCAAAATAAACAAATTTTAAAAATGTACTATTTTTGATAAATCCATTTAAGAAATCACATTAAAGAAGACAGTTAGCTTTTTAGCAGAAGTAGCACTAAAAATATTTGACCAAAAGTCTGTGAAGGACACTAAACCCATCATGGCTACACTAGCCCCAAAGTTTCCAGATTTGCATGAATTTCCCCGTTTGAGCTGATTGAAAAGGGAGAAGGGTAATTCACAAGAGGGGACTTGGGAAAGTACTGAATGTCACCCAATACAAAATCAATGCAACCTTCAGCATATGACATGCCTCACACTATTTCTCAGGAAGTAGGTTTTTAAATTATATTTAGTAGGGAGATAGATAACATCAATTAACGGCATGAATCATGACATCAAACTTACTAACATATTTAAAGTAAGGATGGCTCCGGTAGACTGAAACTGGAAAGTTATCACATAGGTATGTCAAAGTTCAAGGCTGCACTCATACATTTTTCATTACAATGAATTACATGGAATAGAGTAGGTTGCTATGAGTTTCCATTCCATTCGTAAAGAACACCCTCAAGCAGTGTATCGAAAGACCCTTCTGGAGGTTTTTCCCAGTGTCCTAGTTCTGATCATTTTGATCTAGTATATATGAGATGACTATTTTTCTCCAGAACTCTTATTAATAGGTCCCTCTTTGTTCATGTACTTGCTTTAAGTAAAGTCTCTAAATACTGACCTATTAAGTGACAGCAAAGTTTTTGTTCCCTTCAGTGTGTTCTAAGATTTGATGGGACAGTCTGGAACTCTGGCTCCTGAGTTCTCTCATGCTATCCTCTAGATCTAGAGGCAACTTATCTTCCCTTGAGAGACCAATATTGACTCTATACTGAGATAATGGGAGTGATTTGAAGACCATTTCAGTTTAAAGAACGACTTCTTCCTTTAAAGACGTGGGAGAAGCTAGCTCACGTACCATCAAGTATCTCTTTGGAAAAAGTGGACACGAATGTTAATGTGTAATCAATCACACATATGTAAACGTAACTGTACCTTCACAAACACACATGGATTAGTATATACTGAACGCACCGCTTTCCCAAATCAAACAGAACGATAAAACTGAAGAATTAAAGCTGAAGTTTAAAGCCAACTAAGTTGTACCAAAAAAGGAAAGAGTAGACATAATCACTAATCCATTTGCCCTTTACAGTGCTTCCAAAGAGGTGAAAACAGTCCTCCGAACGTTAAAATGCATTTAGATTCTAGCTTTTCTAAACCTTTTGGGCCTACATAGCGAACCTGATGGGAAGAATATTTTTAAGTGTAATTCAAACTATGATCTGAGATGTTAACAATGCTCTAAAATAACAGGTCATAAAATGTACACCATTAAGGTCATTATATGTAATTTTTAAGTTCCCTGGCTTAAAATTCACGTTTTACTCCCAGTATTAACTAGGTTAGTACTGTACGAAGTTTGAAAAGAGTTAGATTTTACAGGAGAATATGGAGAAGGTAATCAGCTAATCCTGATCAATAAGACTTTTTTTTTTTCCTTAGCTATGTTACAAAATTGCTCTCTTTGGCATAATAAGTCAGGTCTTGTTTGATCAACTCTTCTGTCACTTCTTGACATATAATGCATAAAAATATCAAGCAGTCAGCCTAGGAAAGGCAGTCCAGCCTGGACGTGTGAAAGCAGCACAGAATTGTGAAGGTGGAACTCATCTGAATGAACAGGGTCTACCCAGAGACCCCCATTTTTTAAAATATTTATTTGAGAGAGAGAGAGAGAGAGAGAGACAGTGAGCATGAGCGGGGGAGGGGCAGAGAGAGAGGGAGACACAGAATCCAAAGCAGGCTCCAGGCTCCGAGCTGTCAGCCCAGAGCCCGATGCGGGGCTTGATCTCACCAACCATGAGATCATGACCTGAGCCGAAGTCAGTTGCTCAACCAACTGAGCCACCCAGGCGCCCCTTTAATGTTTATTTTTGAGAGAGAGAGAGAGAGAGAAACAGGGTGTGAGAGGAGGAGGGACAGAGAGAGAGGGAGACAGAATCTGAAGCAGACTCCAGGCTCCGAGCTGTCAGCACAGAGCTTGATGTGGAGCTTGAACTCACCAGCCGTGAGATCATGACCTGGGCCGCCCAGGCTCCTGGAGTGACTGCCATTTTTGACGTGTAAGCACGTAACCAGCATGTTGGTGGTTTAAGTGAAATAGGTGAGCACAGAGAACACTGCAGCACCCAGGATACAAATACGCAATTACAATTAAGCCACGCTGACATTGTAACTTCTGTTTTAACGAAGATGTTATTTAAAGAGAGAAAAGTGTTTCAATTTGGTTTTGTCTGTTTTAATTTTGTATATCTCTTTGCTCTCGTCTTTGGTCCATGATGAGTTTATTTTTGCATATGCCATAAACAATGAAGAAAACCTCTTCCTACTGTCCAAGGGTGCATTTAAAATTCAGAAAATAATTATGTTCGATGGATTTGGATGCCTATTTTAACGGTATATTAAAATACATGATTCGGGTTCATTCTTGGAGTTCCATTTTGTTTCACACCATTAAATGGCTATTTTTGTGCCATCCCTGCTCTTTTCTCCCTTATTGGTTTTATGTGCTTAACATTTAGTGGGAAAGTTCCTCTTCGTGCTCTTTCTTTCACTGTATTGTTTATTCTTGCATATGGATATTAGAATCTTCTTTTGTTTTCTTCAAAAACCCTAGTTGGGATTTTTTTTAGATTAAATTCAGTCAATATATTAATGAAAATCATTGACATTTATAACATATACAACAGAGAGCACTGTCAATAGCATACATAGCATATATATGCATGTATATTTTGCATATGAAGAGTAGACATGTATCCTTTTTCACACTTCTTGAATGCACTTCCTTAGACCTCATTTCTGAAAACTCGTTCCCAGATCTTTGCTTGGAATCCTTCCTTTCCCTCCAAGTATCCACTTTTTCCCTAAATAATTCCCAGGCATTGTGTCTAGGGAGAAATGTCAAAAAGCACTCTCCACCCTATAGATTTACGTTCCCTTCCTCCTGCTTGATGTCACAATATAGCATTTATAATAAAGCCCTCAAAACACTTCAATATAATGGCCATTGTTCTTCTGGAGTCTACATGTTCCTTGGTGGGGGGAAAAAAACTTTTATTTTTTTAAAAAATGCTAATTTTTGAGAGAAGACATGTATGAGTGGGAGAAGGGCAGAGAGAGGGGGACAGAGGATCCAAAGTGGGCTGTGTGCACTGACAGCTGAGAGCCCCATGTGGGGCTTGAACCCACGAACTGTGGGATCATGAACTGAGCCAAAGTCCGACACTTCCCGGCTGACCCAACCAGGTGCCTCAAAACTTTTAATTCTTATATTCCAAGTTCCTAGCAAAATTCTTATCATACTATCGATGTCCAGTAAATCACAAAAATGTGATAAGAAAAATGTGTAACTAAAAACAAAGATTAGTGTTTAAGCTTTTCAGGCTTTATAAAAAGGAAAGCGTCTGCCATATCATTTAGAAAATGTGCCTTTGGCTGTTATGTTCATAGTCAAGTGTTTTATCCATAAAGGTAGTAATGGATTACAGTTTTGCCCAGCTTGTTTAAATTAAGTCTTAGAGAAGATATTCTCAAAGTGATCTCAAAAAAACGAGCCTTAAGGGGTTGTGACAGTATGCATTTACATCTTCAGCTGTGCGGATATGAAAGAGTTTGTGTTTGTGATTAGGTACATATACCTGTGTATGTATATTTTTAAGGGATGATCTATATAAGACTTCAATTTCAAATACCTATCCAGAAAACTAAATACCTTACAGGTTTTTCTAAAAGAGTTGATAGCTTCTTAAGATGAGCAATGCTTACAAAGCTTTCATAAATCTTATATGTTGCTAGAGTTTCCTTATTAATATGATTACTTTTAATGAAATCTTTGATATTTTCACGAATGTCATCAATGATTGCATTTGGGGAAAAAAACATAAAAATAACACAAAATTAATGTCAATAATTAAATCTCTATCTATCCTACATTTACATATACTCTCCATCAGCATTTACAAATATTGATGGGGAATATAAGTGAAGACTGAACGCATAGAGATTTCATTATCAATATTAATTTTTTATATAGGCACACAATCATATACTTACTATACTATTTAAAGTATTCCAATTATACACAATTCTTTCTTATCAAGCTGAAATTAAAATTAGAAACTCTAAGTTAATATATTTCGTAATGGAATTAGGCAGGGTTTTCAATTCCATTTTAATGTCTGCTGGGCTCCACTCATTAAATATTTCCTTGTTCTTATTATTTATAGGCCCCCATAAGTTGACCCTCTTAGAGTGCTACAGACATACTGAGCTGATTTGTAAACCCATGTTTATTTTTTTAATGTTATGTTCTTTTTAATATTTTTGATGTCTTACAACAAAAATTTTGCTTAGAAACAGGATGTAATATAATTTTGTTTTCATATTTAGGCATTTTTAGAAAAGTAAAAATTCGTTACTGTTAATTTTGTATTGTTAATATCTATTGTCTTTAGATATGACAGGTCATTTGTTTTGGGCTTTGTGTGTGCGCATGTGTGCATGCTATTTCCTCAATTAGATAAAGTATCACAAGTTTGAAGCTCAGAAATTGGAATTTGAACAAAAATACAATGCGTATCTTTTGGTAGAAATGAGAAATGATTCAGCCATTTCCTATCTAGTGCATGGAAGATAAATAGCCTCTCATCATTTAATATGTGGCTCATGAGATGCATATTGTGAGTGTGGCACTGTAGCTAATAAGACAGGGCTCTTTTGCAGCTTCAAGTTCCCAGTAGCATCCCAGCTTTTGTGGGTAAATGAAGAATAAATTATTCCTTTGTAGGAGAATTCATTACCAGTGTCTGATAGCTCATGGCTGAATTACTTCTGGGAATTACTGAAACCATATTGTTCTGAAATTTAAAAAAAAAAAAAAATGATCTTTTCAAAAGCAACCTTTCACTGGCATGTTAACAACCAAATAATTGTTTGGAATATTTACTTCCTCATATGTCTTTGCCAGTCTTCTCTTTCAAATGAATTTTGGAATTTTAAAAAATGCCTTATTTTACTTGAAATATTCCTCAACTTACTAGCTGAATTTGTTCACATATAGAGAATTTGCATCTCTCAGGCCAATAATAGGCTATTGATTTGAAAACAAATTTTGGGTTTTTAAGAATAACTCTGTGTTTTATATTTATTTTTTTATTTTTATTATTTTTTATTTTTTTAATGTTTATTTATTTTTGAGAGAGAGACACAGAGTGTGAGTGGGGGAGGGTCAGAGAGAGAGAGGGAGACACAGAATCTGAAGTGGGATCCAGGCTCTGAGCTGTCAGCACAGAGCCTGATGTGGGGCTTGAACTCACAAACAGTGAGATCAGACCTGAACTGAAGTGGGATGCTTAACCAACTGAGCCACCCAGGTGCCCCAACTCTGTGTTTTATATTTAGAACATTCTATGACATCTTTGTCACTGTTTTCCACATTCAATCTTTTGTGTACCAGAGGATGCTTTTCTAGGTCATTCATGTCTGATCCCCTAACTTGGAATTCAACTTTTTCCCCCCAAAGTGTTCTTTTCCAACACCCTATGTTTTCTCTACATCTCTGCTCCAAAGAAATTGTTTCAGCTCCTTCCTAGTTTTATGTCTTTTTACCCCTCCAGAGAGTCAGGTACCTAGGTAGCCTCCTCCACCATCGACTTAAGCATAAAATACTACATTTTGAGACCCTTATGTCTTTTACCACATGTAACAATCTTCTGAGCAATGAATTCCAAATGCCATACTCTCTGTAATTTTCAAAGCAGACTCATAATTAATATAAATCATAATGCACTTTGATAAAGTTCTCAGATGAATATATTTGGAAACTTATTAGCATAACTCAGATCTTTACATGTATATTTCATCTTGGTCTCTGCTATTTGCTTTATGCAGACAATTTTTCTTTATTCCTCTTCTGGGGTTACATGAGTTATAAGACATATTTAATGGAGCAAACACATGTGTTAATAAATAATGGCACAGGAATTTTCATTATTTCACAGGATAAAAACAGGAGGCTGTTGGAGACGTATTCCATGTTCATGAGATGGAAGAGTCAGTACTGTTAAATTACTCTTCCCACATTGACCTACAGATTTGACACAATTCCAATAAAAAATTCCAGCAAATTCTCTTGTAGATATTGACAAACTATTTCTAAAATTTATATAGAAAGAAACAAGACAGACTAGCCAACACAATACTGAAGAAAAGAACAAAGTTGGAAGACTTACACTACCGTATTTCAAGACACAGATTAAAGCTACAGTAATAAAGACTGTGAGGTAGTGGCAGAATAACAAATGCACAGATCAACAGAACAGACTAGGAAGCACAGAAATAAACCCATGCAAGCACAATTCATTGATCTTTTACAACAGCAATTCAATGGAGAAAGAATAATCATTCTCTTTTGTTGATAAGTGGGAAAACAGGCTTGGATGTCCATAGGTAAAATAATAATAATACTTGTTATTATTAACATGGACACAGATTATACATTTTACACAGATAAATTCAAACTGGATCATAGACCTAAATGTAAAAAACAAAAATGTTTAAGCCACCTAGAAGAAAACATAAGATAAAATCTATGTGTCGTTGGATTTGGAGAAGAATTTTAAATATTATTATATTTATGATCTATGAAAAAGATGGCAACTTGGACTTCATTAAATTTTTAAAAACTTTGCTTTTCAAAAGACACTGTTAAGAGAATTAAAAGACAAAGCATAGACTGGACAAATTATTCGAAAAACATATCTTAAAATGTACTTATCTCCAAAATAAACAAATCTTAAAACTCAGGAATAACAATACAAGCAACCCAATTAATAGGCAGAGGATATGAATAGGTACTTTAACAAAGAGGATCGACAGAAGACAAATATATATAGGAACTGCTCAATATCATTTGTTATCAAGTTACCTGCACATTAAAACAACTATGAGATGTGTCTATCCACCTATCAGAATAGCCAACATCCAAAAAAACCTGAGAATACCAATTCATGAGAATCCAAAGCAACAAGAACTTTCACACTTTGCTGGGGGGAATGTAAAATGGCACAGCCACTTTTAAAGACAGTTTGGTAGTTTCTTATAAAGCTAAACATAGTCTTACTATACAATCCAGCAAGCACATTCCTAAGTATCTACTGAACTGAACTCAAAACTTATGTACCCACATGTACACAAGCATGCTTGGCGTGCACACACACACACACACACACACACACACACACACTGCCCATTAATGTTTCTAGCGGCCTTACTCATAATTGGCAGAAACTGGAAACAACTAAGATGTCCTTCACTAGGTGAATCGATAAACAAACTGTAATACAAGTGCACACACTGATAATAAATAAGCTAACAAAGAATCCAGTCTGGAAAGGCTCTACAATTTATGCTTTCATAAAAAATACAAAACCACAGACACAATGAGCAGATCAGTGAGTGACAAGGAAGACTAGGGTGGGGGCATGGAATAGGTAAAGCACAAGAAATCTTGTCAGGGCAGTTCAACTATTCTGTATGAGACCATAATGGGAATATAAGACACTTTACATTCATCAAAACCCATAGAACTTTACAGAAGAAACTGTAAACCTGAATATACGCACATTTTAAAATTATTTAGGAAGTCAGGGGATCAAAGGATGGAATACAGAATGTGACAAGATAATTTAACTAATGAAAATGTATGAAATAACCTCACTGGTTATTGTGGGAGTAGTGGGGAGAGATGCTGACCTGGGCAATCTTGGAACTGGATAGAATCTGTAAAACTGAAGTTGAAAGACACTGCACATAAGTGCTGTCCTCCAGCTGAGAAAGTTATTCCCCATGGAAGTAAGAGTTAGCAATTCTGAACCTACTATACCTGCACAGTGGAAACGAACCATTAATTAAATGGATGGAGCATGGTGGGACCTAGGTTTCTCACTGTTGGATGGTACTTTACAGAAAATGGAGGGGAGGAGGCAAAAATGATTGATGTGGTAATGGATTATAGAAGGAGAAATCAGTATGAAGGCATGGTTAGCTGAATATAGATACAGATTAATGGACACAGAGGTAGACAGGTATAGAGATTTAAAGACATGCATACATATGAATGAGTACATACACATATATTTTCTTGCTCAGTCAAATGAGAGGGGCTAGATGCAATGACATGCAGTGAGCCTAGCTAGCACCCGGATCTTGATTTCTAGTACCATTCTCCAAAAAAAAGGAACCAGAATCTTTAAATGGCTGATTCTAAAACTGGGGCAGAATATATGCAAGATAAGCCTGACTCATCTTTGAGTCCCAGAAAGAAAGAAAGTGCTTTAAAACACCTGGCAAGGCACATGAAAAGATGCTCAACGTCGCTCCTCATCAGGGAAATACAAATCAAAACCACACTCAGATATCACCTCACGCCAGTCAGAGTGGCCAAAATGAACAAATCAGGAGACTATAGATGCTGGAGAGGATGTGGAGAAACGGGAACCCTCTTGCACTGTTGGTGGGAATGCAAATTGGTGCAGCCGCTCTGGAAAGCAGTGTGGAGGTTCCTCAGAAAATTAAAAATAGACCAACCCTATGACAGCAATAGCACTGCTAGGAATTTACCCAAGGGATACAGGAGTACTGATGCATAGGGGCACTTGTACCCCAATGTTTATAGCAGCACTCTCAACAATAGCCAAATTATGGAAAGAGCCTAAATGTCCATCAACTGATGAATGGATAAAGAAATTGTGGTTTATATACACAATGGAGTACTATGTGGCAATGAGAAAGAATGAAATCTGGCCCTTTGTAGCAACGTGGATGGAACTGGAGAGTGTGATGCTAAGTGAAATAAGCCATACAGAGAAAGACAGATACCATATGTTTTCACTCTTATGTGGATCCTGAGAAACTCAACAGAAACCCATGGGGGAGGGGAAGGAAAAAAAAAGAGGTTAGAGTGGCAGAGAGCCAAAGCATAAGAGACTCTTAAAAAATGAGAACAAACTGAGGGCTGGTGGGGGGTGGGAGGGAAGGGAGGGTGGGTGATGGGTATTGAAGAGGGCATCTTTTGGGATGAGCACTGGGTGTTGTATGGAAACTAATTTGACAATAAATTTCATATATTTAAAAAAATAAAAAAAATTAAAAAATAAAATAAAATGCAGATGCTAGCATAAAACACAGAACAAAGTATCCCACGTTACGTAATGGAATCTGATAGAACTGCCATAATTCTTCAAAAGTAATGTTAATGCTTTTTTTAAGACTGTAACCTCAAGTTATGAAATATTTCATATATGCAGAAAAGTACACAAATTATAATAGACATTCATTTACATATCACATAAACAATTATTAAATTTTTCAAAAAAATAAAAATAAATAAAACACCCTGCAATGATGAGGTTATTACAAAAAGAAAAGGGACAACCAAAGTGCTCCTAGTGGCCAGAACTGGAACAATTTGCACAACAAAGTAAGTAAAGCAATAATAGATTATAACCCAAACTATAAAATCAATATTCATGTGTTCATATAGATATAAAGAACTGATTACATCAATGAGGAGAACAGAACAGACAGATCTCCCAAGAAGAATCATTCCAAATAATTTATGTTAATACTGTTGCTTCCAAAAAGGTGGGACATAATTCCCCCTCCTTAAATGTGGTCCATACAGAGTAACTTCTTTCCAAAGAGTATGGTATGGAAAGGGTCTGCTTTATAGAGGAAAAACCCAACACACCCTATCTCAGCTAGATAATTAAGGTTAACATCAACAGTGAAAAGTCCTATTGATGGTATGTACCTTAGACACAAAGTGATGAGAACAGCATTTTACTTGTGTGATCTTCCTCTCCAAAATCCATAACGGCCAGTCTAATCATGAGAAAAACATCACACCAATCCCAACTGATGGACATTCTACAAAATACATGACAGCATTCCTCAAAACTGTCAAGGTCATCAAACGCAAGGTAAGTCTGGAAAACTGTCAGAGCCAAAAAAAATCCTAGAGACATAATGACAAAGTATAGTAAGTAAACTGGATGGAATCTGAGGACAGAAATTGAATTTGGTAAAACTTAAGGAAGTCTGAATAACTGTTGGGCATAACAATGATGTATGAATATTGCTTTATTAATTGGGACAAAGGTAACACACTAAGGCAAGATATTAATAATAAAGGAATCTGGTCATCGGTGATATTAGAAATGAGAACTCTTGGTACTATGTTTACAACTTTCCTGTACATGTAAATTGATTCTAAATATAAAGTTTATTTTAAAAAGATGCTGCAAATCTTATATTGGGCATAACAAAACGGGAGAGGAGAGGTGAGGTTCTTTATCACCACACCTCCTTAAACTCCACTCCAGCTTGGCATTTGCCGTTTGTAAGAAACTGAGTCAAAGGCAAGACTGACACAACGGATATCAATATAGCTATGTAAGGAAATCTCTAAAAGTAAAAAAAAAGGAAAAGAAGACACAGTTAATGAAGAAAAAATACTCCAAATCTTACAATTCTAGAATGATGTGAAAGGTAACTTTATTCCCTCCTCTCTTACCACTTGATATTTAAAATTGCTTGGTTTTCAAAAAAAAAAAAATCTAATTATTCATTTAAACTACAGGCATGGAGTGAGGTTATAAAGAGCAGAAACGTGAAGAAAGCTGAATATACGTAGCAACCAGTTAATAATAATGTGCAGTGCTACACTTTTCAAAATGTTCTCTCGTATTTAATCTCAACTGGTGGTCACAACATTCTTCCGTTAGGGCATCATATTTTCAGGGTACGTTAAGTTAAACGTGACATAACACATATGGAATAAATGGGCCTCAATTTTAAGAATTTATAAAAGGCTGTAAGAATCAGCATAGTTTATTTATTTACAAATATCACCCATCTTCTGCATTTTATGACTGGAGACTGGGTCCTCATAGAATTTTCCATCCTTGGTTCCCTTGGTAATACTGAAACACCCCCTTCCATCCCTATTTCTCACAAAAAGAACAGAAATGCTAAAGAAACGTGTTGGGATTTCAAGGCTATCATTAACATTGGGAAGAGAGGTAAAGGAGCTAGTTTGTAACTATCCCTGCATTTCTCTGCATCTTGGTCTAGAACCTGACTTTTTGGAGGAACTATCATGCATTTCTGCCGACTACGTGTTCCCAAAGACACGGTGAGGGCGCAGTTTTGGCATGGGTCAGCTGGTGTCATTTGTATGCTTCGCCAGATGCAAGGAAAATGCAGTCATGCACAGCCAAATCAGAATCACAAATCCTTATTAACTTAGTTATGCTGGATCCTTTTTCCACTATTTTCAGAAACAAGAATTGGGACTACAGATACTCTAATTATAACTTGATAGAATTACATGCCATTACCATTGAATAGGCTCCTTTTACATGCATAACAAAAGTCAACAACGTTCTAGAATCTGGCCAAATTCCTACAGGGACTTAACATCAACAAAACTTAAAACCTTATGTCTTCACTCTCCATTTAGTAAGTTTTCCGCTACTTCTTTAAATTTTGCACAAAATGTGTCGTGATAATAACGAAGAGAGGATATTTTTCTTCAGAGAGTATCTTGAGTATGGGTTTAATCCATCATTACAGTTTGGTTTAAACACATGGTTTTGAAGATATTAAAAAAAAATTAGACAAAGATAATTTGAATATTACACCCTATATTCTGCCTACTTAATATCAAACTTAGCTATGTTTCTGTAACTTCTATGTCGCCTTATTTATACTGTTGAGAGTTTTAAAAACCGCTTTTATTAACTTTTTAATTTTAGGAGATCTACCTGTATTTTTCTGTATATATCATGTTTGACAGTTATCTTTACCTTCTATGACTTTAATTATTTTTGCATAAAATATATTTTTTCAATGCATAAAGTTGAGATTCAAGTCAAATATTAATTCTTAAAAACAAAAACTAGCTACAAAAAATAAAAAATAAAAGCATCCTGTCATCCTACCTGGGAAAAAACAAACAAAAACAAAAACAAAAACTAGCATCCTGCTCTTATCAATTAAAACAAGTATTCCTATGTGAACAAATGCACAGTTGCTTTGTTGCCTTAGATTGACCTTCAGATAATTATGCTTTGGACTTTGGGATAATTATGGGCTAATTATGCTTTGGACTTTGGAAAAGATATTTATTAATATTCATGGGAACATATTTCCTGAAAATCATGGCCATGGTCATCTCTTAGACGTCGGTATAGCATAGTTACAGGCGGGCTGTAAATCACTTGCAAGCTTTACCCTAAAACAGTACCTATTGTGATCTCTGCTTAACTTTGGAAAAAGCAACCTAAAACATAAAATTCACAAGCTTTGGCTTAGTAGCATTTTGAGAGAAATGGCACAATTTATAGATCAAAAATAATCGTGTAAAAATTAAAAGAGTTAAAGACATCGAACCTCCTTACTGTATCAATCTCTTTCAAGCTCCTCTCAAAAAGCATGTAGGACATATGTGATTTTTCTTCTGATCTGTAGCCCATAAAGTAATTGAAGTTCCAGGAGGCAGCATGTCTATTCCACACTGAGCAGTGAATCTGAGGGCTCAAGGGGTGACATACCTTCAATTCAACAAATGGCTTCCTAAAGAGTTTATTTTTCAGACTTGTTTCCTCTACTTTTCTTTCTTTTTTATTAACCCGGAACACAAGAAAAGCAAATTAAGTAGAAACCCCACAACAATAAACATCAAATAATTATTGTAAAAGCGATACATAGGTATTATAATTAAGGGAGTACTAAACTTACAGAACAATGTATTATTTCTTTAAACAATTCACTTTAGTCAGTTTTATATTTGCTGCTTTTATTAAGAACCTGAGGAATCTGAGAAATTGTACTTTCCGTGCTTGACTTTCCCAGCTTCGTAAAAGAAAAAAATACCATTTATTTTACCTTACTCACTAGATTTTTTGAAATGCCACATTTCTCGATATTTTATGTGTATTTTTGCCCAATCATACATCACAGTTGTAGTTTGTTTCAACATCTGCCAACAGATCAGGTTTTTAATTGTCAAAGAACCTAAGCCATCCTTTTATAGGTGAAAAACTTCACGGCTAGATAAGCCATTATTTCGAGTTTCCACGTACCTTTGGTTTTTATTTAAGGGATGAGTTCGGTTCACAAAAAAGTAACTATTCACAACTTGTAGAGGTAGTGAGTCATAGAGTCATGAAGCAAAGAATTCCAGACAGAAGCAAGCTTTCAAGATATTACAAATCAATCAATTTTAAAATGTTTTGAATGACAACCTCCTTTGAGAATCTGATTAAAAATGATGTTCTCTCACCCAGAACACTGCACAGGCCCAGTTTTTTTTTTTTTTTTGCATGCGATTCCAAGCATGCCCTGGAAGTCTATTCACGGACCTCAGGTTGTAGAATCTGGGGTAGTGTTCAAGCTCCTCATTGTACAAAGGAACATCGCTCCTCACAGGTGAAATGACTTTCCAAGGTTAAGCTGCTAAAGTCGGAACAAACATAGGTTTCCTGAAACCAGCATTTTTTCTATTACACCCAATATTATAATGATAGTCAACTAGAAAGAACCACTCCCAATAATTAGGTCCACTTTACAACTTTAGATTGTATTCCATTATCATAAAGGACAGCTCAGTTCATTATTGCGTGTTTCATTACAAGTGCTAATTGTGTAGAGATCCTGACTCCCTAGTGGGTTTAACAGCCCCTGATACAGACCAGGTGCTCCGTAAATGTCTCCTGAATTTCAAATGAATGGACCTGCTTTGGCAGGATTGTTGGAAATCCGGCTCGAGTGTTGGAAATCCATCTCAACTAATACAGGAGATGAAAGTTACCCTGAAGAAACTAGGCGTTTCAAGATGAAGTCATGTCACAAAGTATTAAATAGGCACAGAGATGTTAGCTTGTGGTTAAGAAAGTCTTCCCTCCATCAGCTTAATTTTTCTTCTTCAGTATATTGATCCCCAAATTGTTAGAGACTGTAGGATGACATGATCCAAATTCATGTCACGCACACTCAGAGATACCATACCCTCTGAACAAATTCAGCAATGTGGGTGGGGCTAAGTCCCGGAAAGGTAGCTTTGCCCTGGTATGCAATTTTGGTTGGAAAGTCCATTCTTATACCGAAAAAGTATCACCTTTACTGTAGACTTCACTTGTCTGAATTCTTCCACTCAGACCAAACATACAGAAATAATGTGTTTATTCTGTGTCTCTACCTCCCTCTCTACTCTCTCTCTCTCATACACACACACACACACACACACACTCACTTTTTTTACTGTTTACTTATTTTTGAGAGAGAAAGAAAGAGAAAGAGAGAGGCATGAGCAGGGGAGGAGCAGAGAATAAGGGAGAGAGAATCCCCAGCAGGCTCTGCATGGTCAGCATGGAGCCCAACATAGGCCTGAACCCATGAAGCATGAGATCGTGACCTGAGCCGAAATCAAGAGTCACATGCTTAACTGACTGAGCCACCCAGGTGCCTCCCACACACATGCATTTAAAGAGCTATGGTATTCGAAATTACTCTGTTGTTCATTTTCCAAATTTACAGCAACTTATTTAAAAATAATCCCACTTTCTGCGAACATACTTCAATGACTTTCTTCATGACTTAACTTTTCTCAGTTATATTCCTACGTTTCATTTCCAATTTCTCCTCTCCTCCCTTTTTATTTTCCCTTCCTGTTTGTCTCACCCCTCTTCCTTTCATAGACTCTCCATCCCTCCCCATAGGGATTCTCCATCATTCTTTTGCTATCTTGAAGACAAAACACAGGGCTAGTATGAAACAAGATTACCAATTTTGATGTCAACTCTAACGTCCACAGCCAGAATCAGAAATTAAGTTGAATCCTTCAGAAGATCTGGAACAAAACGTGTGAGTGCTAACATTCTTCGGGGAGGGGTGGAAGGAATAAACAGGAAGAAAAGGAAGTCAGCAAAGCAGGTTACTGCTATGGGCACCTGAAGAACTTTGGAACACAATCCCACTGGACAACTCTGGAGACAGTGTAGACTGTCTCAGTATTATCCCAACCAAAGAACAAAGGAACTAGAATACTTATCCGTACCGCTGTCAGTCATTGGTCGAGGCTGCTCCCCAGTGATACAAACTGCTGGCATTTCTGTTTGCCCTTTTGATGAGCCAGATACCTTGGCCAGAAAAGCCTTTAGAAAGAGTCTCGGGTGGTTCCAGTTGGAATGTACAGGAATGGTGTGTACAGGTGAGATATGAGCGAGGCATCAAAAGCACCTTCAACAAAGTATTTCCTCACTACATTTTTGGAACTTATTTAATATGTAAGTAGAACTTTAATTCCAATACAACCTAGACTTTGATATCTTCTTTTTTTTTTAACGTTTATTTATCCTTGAAAGAGAGAGAGAGACAGAGCACAAGCAGGGGAGGGGCAGAGAGAGAGGGAGGCACAGAATCCGAAGCAGGCTCCAGGCTCCCAGCTGTCAGCACAGAGCCCGACGTGGGGATAGAACTCGTGAACCCCGAGATCATGACCTGAGCCGAAGTCAGACGCTTAACCCACTGAGCCCCCCAGGTGCCCCGACACCTGACTTCTATATTTACTGTTTCATTGGAGAAATCCCTTGGCCCATCTGTCTGGCTCTAATACACACACTGGTGGAAGGTCCTGAGGTCCATGTGCCTTTTTAGGGGCATAAGTGGCAAGACTCAGAAGGGACATTTCTAGTTTTATCCTGGCCTGAAAACAACATGCGAAGAATGGGCTTTGCAGTTGTGTGGACCTAGTTTTTCAATTTAACTTCAGTTAATGACTGTGGACTCCAGTGCACCTTATTTGCTTTCCTTCCAGCCTCAGTGTCCTCATCTTTTAGGAGATATTAGAGGAACACGCTTGTTTTGAGCACTAACAGACCAAGTAAAGCAGGCAGAGAAACACAATTTTGTGACGCAGTACAAGTTCAACTCTCAGTGGGTACTTCCATCAGCCCCACCCCGTCCACCCCAAATCATCAATATTGGATTTTACAATGCGTGGAATTAAAATGGTAGCATTTCCCCACAACTTTTCTTAATTAGAAAAGGCCTAATCTTATTCTCTTTTATTCTATGTGTTCTTATCATCTGAAATACGGATACATGGGGCGAACGTAGCTGGATGCATAGAATGGTCGGTAGAAAATTAGAAAGAACTCATCCAAGTTTTTTTTTTTTTATTTGTATGATAATGGCCACGGTTCATCGGTTTCCGTAACACTGCCCTCCTGAACTTCAATTTTTCTAGGTCACTCAAGTGTGTGGTATTTTTTAACTTGAAAAATTGTTGTAGTAAATTGCAACTGAGCCTAGTTTTCTTCTCCAGTAGGACTCTACATTGTTACAGGCCATATTGACTTCATTGCCTTTTTTTTTATAGGAATGCACAGAAACAGACTGCAAGCACAACATTCAACAAGTCTATAGCTTTTGCATTCAGCTGGAGGGTTATAATTGCACAGGGTACATCTGCACTAGACATGATCATGGTCTTGATCATGTCTTCACATCTGAGTAACAATCATATTCCCGATATTCTCTTTTTTTCTCGATGTCTCTAGTTTCACTAGTTCTGGTTAAGCCTCCTAGGTGGAAAGATTTTTACTAAATTTCCTAATCAACTTTGTCCATGAACTTACAGTATCAGTGAGATGCATACTTTGCCAACATTTATATGCATTTCCTTAACTTCTTATTTAGGAAGCACATAAACACGGCCTATGTAAAAATAAAGTCTATTTACTACAGTCCATAGCTAATGGGTTATCAGTCAATTTGCCTTTTTTATATCATGAATTGACCAGGTAAATATAGTTTTAAAAGAATCTCTAGTTAGCAGGAAATGGAAGGTCAGCTACAGTAAGAACAGAAAAACTATAGTAACATATTGCTTTAAAATAAATGAGATTTACAGGATATCATAAAAGTTTAAAATATATGTAAATGCATCAAAGGGAGACTAGCAACTGAGAAATAAGTGGTATTCCATGATGATAACAGAACAAAGGATCTACTTTCAAACAAACAAACAAACAAACAACAACAAAAATATATATACATGTATATATATATATATATATATATATATATACATATATATATAACAGAGAATGAATTCTTCCTTTCTTTATGGTTAATGATTTTAGGGAAATATCCACCTTCTTCTTGTTTCTTACAAATAGAGGTTAGAGGTCTAAAGATCATTCAGCAGAAAAATGTAAAAGGTAAACTGAATGGATCCATAAAGATCTGCCAATCTATATTCTTTACTTTGTAATTGACACCACAGGGTCCAATATGGTGGTCACAAGCCACAGTCACCACCAAGCATGTGTATTGTGGCTAGTTCAAAATCAGATGGTTGCAAGTATAAAATATACCCTGAAATTGAAAGAATTAACTTTATTATTTTTAATGTTTATTTATTTTGAGAGAGAGAGAGAGAGAGAGGAGAGCGCGCGCAGGGGAAGGGCAGAGAGAGAGAGAGGGAAAGAGAGAATCCCAAGCAGGGGCTCGATCTCACGAATTATGAGATCATGACCTGAGGCAAAATCAAGAGTCAGATGCTTACCCAACTGAGCCACCCCAGGTGCCGCAAGAATTAATTTTAAAAAGTCAAATACTCCACTGATAATTTTTATGTTGGTTATGTGTTCAAATGATAATATTTTGTATATATTGAATTAAGTAAGATGTATTCAAAGGATTAATTTTATCTTTACTCATTTTTTAATGTGGCTACTAGAAAATTTAAAATCATACATGTGATCTGAATTATACTTCTGTTGGACAGTTGAATTTCACCGTCTTCAAAAGTTACCACGTAAGCCACATGAACAAATTAAGTACGGACATATCATGGAGACCTGATGGCAATTTTCCTAAAGTTTTTAAATAATTAAAGAAGGATATTGGGAAACTGTCGGCCAATAGGTACGGATCATTCTTAGGGAATACCTGTCAGAAGCCTTCTGCATCAGAGCCCTCCTGTGGCTACCATGATGTTGTTTGTTCATGAGAAGTCTTCCAGGGAAGACCATAGGAATTACAGACAGAGGAGTCTCACTGGGACAGTGGAGACCTTAATAACTGGTGGATACGAGAAGTGTCTGCTCAGGTATGTAACTTAAAGAAAAACTGTCTCAGATATACGATGGGTGACAATCTCATTTAACATTCAACAGTAATGAACACCATCATTTAGCATTTTTGGAAATGAAGAGGAGACATAACACACACACACACACACACACACACACACACACACACACAAAGTCTGTGATTTTTACAGAACATTAAATTCTTCATTCACATGAAGGAAAGGCCAAAGCAATGGATAAATACTGAAGTATTTTTGTATTTGTGTAAGGAAATGAAAGCGGGTGGTCGGGGTGGGGAGGATGTGATGTTTTAAAAGGGTGATACAAACAGGTGCGATCTTAAGCATCACTCTCAAGTGTCAAAAGTCATAATGCTTTTTAGAAAGTAAAAAAGAGTATCCTAAAAATATTTTACAAATTTTTGTATCACTGTCGGTCTTGGAGTTCAGTTGGGAGTTCGCTTTTGCTTCTTGCCTTAAAAATAAATAAATAATTAAGGTCTTGCCTAAAGTCTGGCCAGATTTCCCGAGAATACTACTTGTTCTTTTATGTTCTGGAATCATTGGTAGTAGCTCTCAGTACTTTCTCCAAATAAAACCATAAACTGAACATTTCCCTTTTTTTTTTAGGTTTCTCAAAATGTCACTTTTCTAAAGGATGGTAATATCTGAAACACTTTCCTTCTCATATCTTATTGTCTTTCTGACCTGAAAACGAATTTCACTGTTAACACTGTGTGCATCAAGAGAGAAGGTCCATGTTAGCATTTCAGAGAGAGATTATATCATTTTATAACATTATGAATATAAAACACGTATTTAGTAATAGTAATAACTACTTTTATCAAAAATTATCCTATGCAATAGGGACTATTCCAGGTTCTTTTGTAAAAAAATCTAACTCTAGGGGCACCTGCGTAGCTCAGTCAGTTAAGCTGCTGCCTCTTTGTTTTGGCTCAGGTCATGATTTCACAGTTCGTGAGTTCGAGCCCTGCACTGGGCTCTGTGCTGACAGCTGGGAGCCTGCTTGGGATTCTCTCTCTGCCCCTCCCCTGCTCTTGCTCAGTCTCTCTACAAATACAGACACTCAAAAAAATTTACAAAAAAAAAATTATAATTCTATCTTCACAACACTATTAATCTTATTATTGTCCATTTAAAGATCAACTCAATATTAGAGAGATTAAGTATTATATCCTGGAAGAGGCTGTAAATGAGATTTCAAAATAAGACTCCTACCAATGACTCTATGAAGGACGGCTACTCAGGAGACGTATCCAGGGAGCTTGCTCATTCAGGAGCTGGTCCAGTTCTGACATTTGTGTTTGAAGCTGCTACTCTACAGAGCTTGGCATAAAGCTTGGAGCCACTATCTGATATCGTAACAACAACCTGTAATTCCTACAGTCTTCACTGGAAGGCTTCTCATGAACAAACAACATCACGGCAGCCACAGGAGAATGCAGGTAGTATTCCCAGGAAATCTGGTGAGAGAGGGTTCAATATGGATTTGTCCCCCTGACTCATCTATGAATAAGAACACTCTTTTCCACGCAATGTACACAATGAGCAGGGAACAGGGAAGTTTGAGCAAATTCTCAGACTGAGAGATCTGAAAGGTGATTTTGCAAACAAGACTTTCCATTTGGCCCGAGGACGGTGCAGGTGCTCCCGAGGGTCCCGGGCAGGGCTGGTCGGCTTGAGCACTGGGCTATGCTGATGGCACAGTACATATGAAAACCATTACCTTTGTGGAAAACGCACCTCCAGTTATACCAAACGATGTGATTTAAGTCATTCACTGCCTGGCATAGTTTTACAGTGGTCCTTCTCATCAAAGGGAGATACAGTGTAGACACGAGAAATTTCCACTATCACTCTGAAGCGTCCGTAAGATTACTATGGACCATAGATTACAGCACCATAAGATTCCTATATCAGTAACCGTGAACCTGCTTTCTTTACCCTCAGATATTTCTTTATTTTATTATTTTTTTCACATTTATTCATTTTTGAGAGACACAGAGTGTGAGCAGAGGAGGTGTAGAGAGAGAGGGAGACACAGAATCTGAAGCAGGCTCTGGCTCTGACCGTCGGCACAGAGCCCGACGTGGGGCTCGAACTCACAAACCATGAGATCATGACCTGAGCTGAAGTCGGATGCTCAACCACCTGAGCCACCCAGGCATCCCTCCCCTCAGATATTTCTTTTTTTTTTTTTTAATTTTTTTTAACGTTTATTTATTTTTGAGACAGAGAGAGACAGAGCATGAACGGGGGAGGGGCAGAGAGAGAGGGAGACACAGAATCCGAAACAGGCTCCAGGCTCTGAGCCATCAGCCCAGAGCCCGAAGCGGGGCTCGAACTCACGGACCACGAGATCGTGACCTGAGCGGAAGTCGGACGCCCAACTGACTGAGCTACCCAGGCATCCCTCCCCTCAGATATTTCTAAGCATAGTCCTCAATTACTTCCATATGGGAAGGGGAGCAAATTTTAAAAAGCATTAGGTTTTTTCTTCCCTTCCATAGCCATTTCTACAAATAATAGAATAAAATATTTTTCCAACTAACACCCTAGCGGTTTATTAACTTTTAAAGCAAAATACATAAACAGCTTTGCTTATAGATTCACGAGTATCATTTTAATGCTCCTTAAAATCATTAAAAGTTTTATTGGCAATTCTGCTTCCATTTTTGACGCTCTTTTAGCTTGTTTTAAATTCCTGATTCAAATCCCAGAGGTTGGAACTTTCTCATTTGCATTAATATACTTTCTTCTTAAACATATAAGAGACTCACTAAATTAATGTGTAAACAGCATTGGGGCACCCGGGGCTCAAGGCAAGAACATAATTACTCTGGAGAGAGAACATTTTCAGAACACATTCTAATTCAAAACAGGTTTACATGCTAATGTGCTAACAGATGACTAGCACCATTTCTAGAACTATTTAATGTGTTCAGAGACTAGACTTGTGTTGAAAATAACTCAGACCTGTTAGGGTCTAGATTTGTACAGATCAAAATTATTTTGCAAGGAAATACTAATCAGGATGAAAATGAAATCATGTCTCAAAAATGGGATGTAAAACGTGGATGCATTTTGAGATAATAACAGGGTGTTAACCATCAACTTAACTACTTTTACTAACGCTGAATTTACTAGGATTTTCTCCCCTTTTCTCTGAAGTTGACAATATTGACCTAGAGTACGCTATAATCTTTCAAAACGTGCTATACTTTAAGCATCACCGCACCTCACTCCAAACTTGCACACACAGATACACACAAGATAAAGCCAGTCTTCATATTTAGACACCCATACAAATTCTCCAGAACTCTCAGACTTGCACCTTTTTTTCTGCTGCAGCAAGCCTACCAAAACTGCTCCACATGCATGGTGCCTATGCCCCACACCTTTCCAATCTCTTGATTTCCATATATATATGGACCCACAAGGACCTCCTTTCTGCCTGGAGACAGTGAATCTGAAAATAAGTCCATATAAATGTGTGAATGGGCATGTAAAGTCCACATATTTCCATGTGTATGAACTTAACAAGTACCATCTGATGATGATATATTTTTCAGTAATCCTAAATTTTTCTCAATTTTAGCAGTGCATAGGACCCACCTGAACATCATAGTTTAACTGGTATGAAACCACAGTTCTCAACCTTTACTGTATGTAAAAAGTCACTGTAGAGTTACTGTAGGTAAAAAGTGGTCTCGTTAAGTCATAGATGGCCAGGCCCCAACCCTGAAGTTTACCGATTTACCAGATCTGGGACAGGGGCCACCTATTTACGGTCCCAATATGCACTTGGGTTATGCGGCTGCTGCTGGCGAAAAAGGTATGCTTCGAGAACCACCGGTCTTGAGTTAAATTTAAGAGATCTACAGGTAATTACTATTTTATCCGGTATTATGATTAAACCCTTCTAATTGCACATAGAAAGTCCTATAGTGGGCATTTCAGAATCAAGCTGTGTTAAATAGATCTATTGTTGTTCTCAGGGAGAGAAACTTTGTTTCTCTCAAAATATAACACGTATTACACATTCTCCTTAGGGATAATTCTGTTTACCTAATTTCTTAGCCAACTACTGTTTTCTATTTCTGGACAAACTTCTGTACCATAGCCAAAAAAATTTATCTAATCCATACATTTTGTATTTCACAAAAATTCATGTATCCATGTATTTTTAGATACGTGAAAAAAAATACACACTAGACTTTCTTCAAAGAGCTCATATATTTTAAATTCATCATGAAATTAATGGCAAATAGATTGAAATTTAAATTTTCAAATCTAGATCATATGGATCGATAATCGCCAACACTCAAGGTGGAATATTATGACATTATAATTTCAGGGTAACACATAGGGAGCCCTATTTCCAGGATGACCCTTGGTCTCATGGAGAAAAAAAATTGTGGTCTCCTTTGTGAATGAGGGACAAAACCCCACGGTCCCAACATTATAAAATGTGAATCCACTCTGCTCCAGCTATGGGGTGGGCCAAGTACAGGAAATGCATTTACCTTACCATAGAGAAGAGAAAATAATACCAGCTGATCAACAGAATAAAATGCATTTGAGTGTAGCACTAGATACTTTTGGATGAAGCTCTCTGACCAAGGAATGAAAGCTAATTTGATCAATGTGGTAAAACAGGAGTCAGAATGAGGTTAAGGAAAAAGTAAATGAGACTTTTGAGACCCAGTAATAACACTGAATGAGAGTGCCACAATCTTTGATGATTTCCACATATAAACGGTCTGGGGAAATGAGTTCTCAAGCCCTATTTATTTCTTACAACTTTTTTTTTCACATCTTAGAAACTTCATTGTAATTAAACAAAATTCTGAAGAAGAAATACCTTTAATGATTTGTGCACAAACCAGCAGGCAATCTGACCATTTTAGGAGAAAAGTTAAAAAGTGTATATATTACAAGTTGTTGAGAGAGTGGAAATGTAAAATGTAAAATCACACATATAAAAGAAAGGGAAGAAGGAATAATATTGAGAAATAAAGATGTAAGTGGAAATTGAACTTATAAAATAAATTGGAAGGAATCAACAATTTACAATAAAGCCTTTAAAAATACCCAATTGGTTAGAGGCAGTGCTTGAGGGACAAATGAAAATAAGTGATGGAAATTTTAATAGCACAAAAAGACAATTTTTATACTGACATCAATTATTTTGAGTAGTATATCTTATGAGAGATATGAAGAGAAATAAATCACCTCGTAACTACACAATTTGTATACCCAACAATATACTTCGTTTTATACAAAAGAATAAGCTTCATTGAAGCATGTAATCTGTACTGTCATTAATTCAATGGAAAATTTTACTTTCTCTTGACCAGCTGACTCACACATATTTTGATTTTAGAAAAGAGAATTAAACTTGTTTATTCATAGTTCATTCAAATGGATCTGTATTATTAACTCCATGAATTCAACAGACATCAAATTGACATTATATACTATACTAGATATTTCTTTTATAAAGAAACACATAAGCATGTGCCATGGTCTTAAAGAGTTTTGAACCGGGCAAAGGGAATGATATATTTGTATAAATACCTTCAACAAAACTGTATATGGCATTTGAGTGATACTGACTGTAAGGGGCAAGAAGGAGAGAATATATCCTGATGAAATGATCAAGAAATACTTGATGATGGAGATGCTTAACATTTTAGATAGCTGAACATTAAAAGATGGGGGAAAAACATAGTAATACCACTAAAATCTGGACTCTATCCCAAGGAATTTTTATGTTCTTCAAATGTTTCTGCATTTTTCTATTTTCTTTAAACAATGTGTCATTTTTATAAAATGAAGAAACAATAAATCTCATTAAAGCCAATACAGAAATTGAAGGCAGGGCAAACTCTAAAGGGAAAATTAGTAGAAACCGTTAATTCATAAGATTTTAGAAGCAGAGACAGCAAAGTATTATGTTTGGGTAAGAAAACTTTAACAAAATATCAAGTCCACAGATGACCTGAAAAGAAAAGGGATGCTTCCAGTTTTAGGCCTGCTGAATTTAGGTGATGCCTGCTAAGGGCCAACCCAGAGAGTTTAGGTAAAAACGACACTAAGAAGAGAAGCCAGGGTGGTGTTAGCGGTCAACACAGGTGTGATTAACATCGGAGATAAATCCAGATATATCTTAAAGATGGAACACTGGGAAACACTTCCCTAGCTGATTAAAATCTGACCTAAATTATGGTTGAAATTAGCTCAAAACCTGACAGACTATCAGTGTTTCTCTACTTTTGTTTTTTGTTTGTTTCCTGGAAGACTAATACGAATGTAATAGCAATCTTAGAAATCTTTTGAATTAGAAGAAGGGAAATATTCCTTTGTCTCCTCCTTTCTTAAAGAACACAAACAGTATTTAACGATGAATTCCTCATGATAGTAAAATAAGCAGTTTGATCTTAGCCCTGGTACAGACTGCTTTGCTGTATAGTTTATGGCTAACGAAAGGGCAGACAGGGTTATCAGCATGATCACGTTTAATTTCCGCACTGCTTAACTAAGCAGACTCCATGGAAATTATGACAGCTCCTTGACATCACGGACACCCACCAACTACTTATTCACTCATTGAAAGGAAATGAGTGTCAGCTGCCAGAAAATGGAAGGACTAAGGTCTAAAACGTATGAAGCACTTCACCTTAAAATGATGATGTATCATCTGAAGTACTCAATCTCAGGCACCTGCTGGTTTTGTTTTATAATTCCTAAAGCAAAATGGGAAGAAAAAGTGGGTTTTGTTGAATGAAAAGATTTTATTTATGCTTGTTGAATTAAACATTTGAGGTCAAAATAACAGAATAAGTTCCGTGCAATAGGGGTACAACACAAAAGTGAAGGCCATACCTATCTGTCTATCATCCATCCATCCGTCATCTCAAAGATTAAACCTATCATGGTCCCAGGTTTAATCAACTAAATCAATGGAATATGGTAATACGACTGATACTTTTCAATCTTCTCAATAACAAACAATAATAATCAAATATGTTTACAGAATTTGATAGTGCGTAATGTGAAAGTCTCTGCTGACTATCAGAAGTTATTTTTATATCACTTAATTCCTTCCAAAAAGTGAAGTTTGATGCCACTAAAAATAACTGACATGAAAATTTCTTGGTGTATGAAATTATGTATGCATAGTTTTTCTGACCTGCTTTGTTCATGTCATTCAGAGTCAAATGACCATTTTCTCACGTTTCCACAAGATTATATAACTTTATGTAAGTATTAGCTCTAATGATAAGGCATACATAAAATATATGACAAAGTTGAGAGGAAGAAGATTTATAATGTGACTTGTCCCAATTATTCTAATTGTCACATTCATATTCATAGGCAGAATAATACTAATTATATTAATAATAATTATACCAAAATGGTAAATGGTTGAATGCCAACAACGCATTTAGCATTTTAGCAAAATCATAACTGCAATCAGATCTGTTTCCAAAAATGTATATATAAATACCAATGCTCTAAGTAGATCAGAGGTTTACATCGAAACTGATCCTAGGGAATAAAACAAGCTGGTGATATCCCTGCTCTACATATTTCACTTTTCTCAAGTCAACTGAAATCTTTATGATTTCATGATAGGTGTTGAACATTAAACCAGATTCTACAGATTCATAACCCCTGAAAGAAGCTAGCTCACCTCTAAGACTTTTTTCAACAGCATCCGTGATACATAATCACCGCCCTCTCCCCGATCAACAGCAGTAAGGAGAGATACCACCGGTGATTTCAAGATTTCGCTTTTATTGAATTAAAATCTGAATTACATCCACCATATTTTGTTCTAAGTTCTTTTGGGGGCTTCAAGTAATAATTGCAAAAATAACACTTAAGCATAATTGTCATCATCCGTCTATTACATTACAATCTTCAAAATATGATAAACTCTCATATCTCTCTTAGTTCTTGGCTCCATATTGAGCATCTGTAGTTGATTTTTTGCCATAACTTGGGTCTGGGGGTCTTACCGTTTAGACTTCTTTTTGTGTATAACTCCTAACTATATTAAGGGCATTAACATAGTTCAGATACCGGGAAACACCACAAGGTGGCTAAAATTTGGCCGTTGGAGTCAAATAGTTATGCCTGATCTAGGACAAGTCACTTAACCTCTAAGACCATATCCTCATGGGTGAAGTGGAAATAAAATAATTAATAGTGCTACTAATGATTAATGTTAATAATAATGATAATGATAATGATAATGATAATACCATCTACCTGAGAGTGTTGGGGTATGGAACAAATACAACAATACATAACCCACTCACCAAAGTCCCTAACCATATAGCAAGATGAAAATAAACATAGAAATAGGACAGGGTCCCTCTCTCCATGAAGCTTTCACATTAGAAAGGAGATAAAACAATCACGAGTAATAATGTAAAGTAGGATTTATGTATGGGAAAGAAGATACAGCAGCATTGAAAAATTTATAGACTTTGCTAAATTAGATTTTCTTACGCATTTCTCTAAGTGCAGGGGTCCCAGGCTTGCATTCGCACCAACAGTGACACTGTCATTCTATTTGCTCATACTTTTAATGCATTTGGAAACTGAAGACAGTGACAAGATTATGTTGTCATCTGAGAAAGACTAAGGATATAGGGCATGGGGTTCTAAACGACTTCCAAGTTAGGATCATTCTTGTGATGTTTAATATTACTTTATCTCTTTCCTAATATTGTACGATCTTTGGCATTTCAAACTGGAAAACGTTCACTCTCCACTCTCTCCCCCATATGATTCGGAACATAATAAGAATCCTGACAGAAGTAATTCTTTATAGATGACCTGTAACACTTTTTCACCTCGGGAAATACCCTGTTCGTGTATTAAGAAATTCTTAATTTCTTGCAACTTTAACTAATAGAGAGGGCAATATGCTGATGTAATATTTACCGCTGGTAGGACAAAAGCTTTGAAAGGGTAACTTGTCAAATACAGTGAAAATAAGAGATCCCTATAATTAATCTCCTTTTGAATCAAGTTAACTTTTTTTTCTGGAAACGCAAACTGGAGATAATAGAAAGTCGTGGTGTAAAAAAAATAGAAGCAGTGTCTCCTTTTGTTCTTTAGTTTGATGCCTTTATGTCCCTTCTTTCGCTCTGGTGACCTCGTTGCCACAATAGGTGCTATTGATCACCTACACAGGCTTTAAACCACCTCCTTCCTCGACACACCTAATCTAGGGTCTCCTTACTTTTTTCTCCTTTTCAAAATTTAAATTCAAGTTTGTTAACATACAGTGTAGTATGGGTTTCAGGAGTAGAACCTAGTGTTTCATCACTTACGTACAATATTCAGTGCTCGTCCCAACCAGTGCCCTCCTTAATGCCCATCACCCATTTAGACCATCCCCCACCCGCCTCCCCTCCAGCAACCCTCCGTTTGTTTTCTGTATTTAAGAGTCTCTTATGGTTTGCCTCCCTCTGTTTTAATCTTATTTTCCCTTCCCTTCCGCTCTGCTCATCTATTGTGTTTCTTAAATTCCACATATAAGTGAAATCATATGCTATCTGTCTTTCTCTGACTGACTTATTTCATGTAGCATAATACACAGACGTTGGCGAGGATGTGGAGAAAGGGGGACCCTTCTGCACTGCTGGTGGGAATGCAAACTGGTGCAGCCACTCTGGAAGACAGTGTGGAGGTTCCTCAAAAACTGAAAAATGGGAACTATCCTCTGACCCAGCAATTGCACTGCTAGGTATTTATCCAAAGAATACAACAATGTTGATTCAAAAGGGCACATGCACCCCAATGTTTATAGCAGCGCTATCGACAATAGCCAAAGTATGGAAAGAGCCCAAATGTCCATCGACTGGTGAATGGATAAAGATATGGTGTGTGTGTGTGTGTGTGTGTGTGTGTGTAATGGAATATTACTTGGCAATCAAAAAGAATGAAATCTTGCCATTTGCAACAACATGGATGGAAATAGAGCTTATTATGCTAAGTGAAATAAGTCAGTCAGAGACAGACAAATATCATATGGTTTCTTCCTTCTTTAACATCTTTCCAGGGAGATAGCCAAAGACTCATCCTTTGGATCTTAGCTCTTTTGCCTCCATAACCACATATAATCTTAGATTCCACTGTGCAAATTAATATAAACATTTTTTTGCCTCAAATACAATTTCCATGTTGTGCATCTGACATATGCCGTACCTATTACTTCAAATTCGTTATTTCCTCTCAACTCTGAACAGTTTTGATGCCATTATCTCCATCCTCCCCAAATAAAACATTTCTCTTCACCTCCAAGTTTCTGCTGATTTTTAGTCTGAATGGTTTGCATATCTATCTTGGCTTTTTTTTTCCATCTTGGCTCTATCTTTAAAATTATAGTCACCACTCCACTGGCTACAATGCTAGCCCATTTAATCCTTCAACCTTGGAATTTTGTCCGTGTAAGGGATGAGATACATATGGAGGCAACAGCATTTTCCGGATTTTCTACTGGCATTCACATGATTTCCTATGTGTACAGGTACTTTTCCGTAAGTATTTGGGTATATTTCCATTTTGTTTCTTTGTACCAGTATCCTGCTGTTTTATTCACTGTCTTTATCCTCTGTTTTTATAGCTTACAGAGCTAGCCACCCTTCACTGCTCTCTTGAACAGAAATCTGCTAATTATTCTTGCAGACTTACTTTCCCATTTAAACCCTAAAATAAGTGTCTTCCTCAAAATCCCTATTGATTTACTTTTTATTTCAGATGAATTCAAGTATGGATTCATATAAGAGTTGGCATCTTTATACTGAGCCTTCCTATTTGCGACCGTAAGATTAATTGCAGATAAAGAGTGGTAAACAATTACATTTTTTTCTCAGATTATTATTAGCAGAATTTTAAGGATCGCTGTATTTTCCAATTCTCCTTAAATGCGTAGGTGACGGAATAACCACTGTAACTGTTGGCACAGAAGTCACAGAAATGCTTTATATGTTTAAGCCAAAATGTATTCTTTTCATATACGTGACTTATCTGTTGTGTGACATTACAAGGTCTCAGAAAAGAGTTGCACCTACTTCCTGAGCTGCAACTGGCATTTTAAGAGGACCCATGTCATTCTCAGCCAAGACTGGACAAAGAATACAAGTGTCACTGTGCGTTTATATAAATGCAACCTGTGTCTAACATTGGCGTATCTGGGAAATCAGGGGGAGAGATATAAAAAAGGAAACAATGAGAAAATTCATTTATATCTTAAACAGTGGTTAAATAATTCGGGCAGGTAAATTTTAGTTTCTTAGAGAGTTGAATTATGCTCATCGGCATTACAGCATCCCATGAAAGGGTTCAATATTCAAATTGTTCTAAATGTGAAATCCTACCAAAAATAATAAATAAATACAAAATCCTAGAACACTATTCAGATGTTGAAGAATCAGTGTACCCCTATGAACTGCCTATGAACTGTGTGCAAAAGGCTGGCTTAGTACAATATATAGCCCTAAAGATCAACCCAACATTTGCTGACCAGATACTACATGTCAACTACCAAGCTAGGTTTTGAAAATGCAGAAATTAATGAGGAAATGTGCATCATGTTTTCTTTTGGGGCCCACTGTATGTGGTAAAGATATATAGTCGTGATACAATGTAGCAATACAACAATAGAAGTGTGGAAAAGGTACTAAATACAGAAGGCATACATATACATACATCTAAATGCAAATATGAACAAGATACTTATAAACAAGTATTTTAGGGCTGGTAACTTTTGTCATCATCTTTTAATATCCCGACTGCATGTGCAACAAGATGAAAAAGAAAAAAAAAAAAAAAAAAAAAAAAAAAAACCTTGGAAATAAAAGTCGTGCTTTGTGAAGTCAATCGGTTATATAACTATTTTCTAACTTGAGCACTAAGGAGAACAAGAGTTAAGATTAAACATACTTTTAAGTGGCAATACAATTTTGTCAAAATGCAAATCACATATTTATAGTATGTGAGTTCTAATAAAAAGAAAATGCCCACATTTCTGTTACTGAACACGGCCAGGTAATCACGGGTGCCCTGGAATTACCAAGCATTTCCTTCCACCTCAAAATGGACTATATGGAGTGGTGCTAATGTATAGTTGAGAATCACTTGGACATTTAAATACCGCTTTAATGGAAGTTGTGTGGGAGAAATAAACGTGTCTGGGATGCAGGCTTACAAAGAGAAAATGCTCTTAAAGATAAATGTTAGACCCCTTAAGTGTGATTAAGGTCATTTTATTCCCCAGGGGAAACATGTTTCTGAAAGCATAATGGAAATTAATAGGAAAATATAAATCATCATTTTACACATGGTTTTACAGAACATCAATAGTACAGAACACCATAGCAGTAAATAATTGTTCGATTAATTCATTCACAAAATTATTTAGTGTCTATTAGATTCTAGGCATAATTGTAACACTAGTAATTCGGCGGTAAATAAAACTAGTATCTAGCTATTTCATAATTAATTTTTTTTAATATTTACTTTTGAGGGAGAGAGAGACAGAGCATGAGCAGGGGAGGGTCAGAGAAAGAGGGAGACAAAGAATCTGAAGCAGGCTCCAGGCTCCGAGCTGTCAGCACAGAGCCCAACGCAGGGCTCGAACCCATGAACCGCGAGATCATGACCTGAGCCGAAGTCGGACGCTTCACGGACTGAGCCACCCAGAGCCCCTGTATCTCGCTATTTCAATCTAAATTTTGTGTGGGAGGGCTCAGATAACAATCAATAAGTTGATAATAAGCCAGTGTTGTGAGAGCTATAGAAAACATTAAAACATTGTAAGAGGGAGAAGGATCCTGGAGTGGCAAAAGGGGAAGTTCACATTTTCATATGTAAGGATGACCATGGAAATGGCTTGAATTGAGGGAATATTTGAGGAGATTAGAAAAGAGAGAAGCAGGAAGGTAGACGGATGGTTCAAAGCAGAATAAAGAACAAGTCTGAGGTAGAACATGCCTATCAACAGGGAGAACGGTGGACAATGAGATCAAAGAGAAAATAGGGAGCCAGACCATTTGGGAACACCGGCAGCCATCCTAAGACCTATGGCTTTTATTCTGAATGAGCCACTAAACAACTGTAGGATTTCAACTACAGTTGTTTAAGTAATAATATGACTTATTAATAGGATTTATTATTGAAAGATCATTCTAGCTAATACATTAGGCACAGATTATCAGAGGGGAGCAAGGATGGAAACAGAGAGGAAAGTTAGCAAGTTGTTGCAATAATTTGCATGGAAGATGATGAGAGCCAGCCAACGTGGTAGTGTCGGAGTGGTATTAAGTAATTCGATTCTGAACATTTGAAGGGAGAGAGAATGGGATTCGTTGATGGTGATATGTGACACGTTAGAGGAAGTAAGGAGCCAAGGAGGCTTCTAAGGTTTTAGATCAAAGCTAGAAGATTGGAATTGTCAATAACTGCATTAGGGAACTGCTAAGGAAGATTTTGGGGGATTGGAAGACTTTCTCTTTGTAGCACAATCCTTTTGAGAATTATAATCACGAAATGGAGACGACGCCACTTGCATTAGAAACTGTGGAGCTCAGGAAAGAGTTCTTGGTAAAGGTATATATTTTGTCCTCAGAGTAATGATAGTATTGATAGCCATGATCCTGAATGAGATCTTCCATAGAAGGATCCAGATAGGGGAGAGTCTGAGGATGGAATTCTGGGGCACTCCAGTATTTGGAGACAGAGAAGTTATCTGTGCCTTCACTGTGAAGACAGAAGACACAGATGAGAAAGGGGATGAAGAATTGGACAGGCCAGGGGTTCCAGAAGCCACGTGAAAGTATTCTAGGAAACAGAGTAGCAAATGTGTCAAATATTGCTGATAGATCAATACAAGAGCAATGCGAATTGATGATTGGGTTTAGTGACATGAAAATCATTGGTTGATTTTATCACAGTCTTGATAAGATCTATTTGGATAGATTGGTGGGGGCAACAGCTAAAGTGGTGATGTCCAAAAATAATTGGAGGAGAGTCAGATAGACAGTATAAATAACTCCCCAGGAGTGTTGCCCTAAAGAGGCGCAGAGAAAAAGGCAGGAACTCAAACTCAAGTTTTCTGTCAAGTCAATGGGGCGCTGTTTTTCTTCTTCTGGTGTATTTGAAAGGAGAAATGATAACATGCTAGTATGGCTGTGGAAATGATAGAGGAGAAAGGCATAATTGGAGAACTAGGAGAGAGAAGAGGCAATTGCCGTATTGATGTTTTGAGGAGGTGAGCATGATGGGACCTGGCGCTAAGGGCCCATTTAAAATTAATGGCCATGAAACACAAGGAGACTAGTCATCAAAGGTGTGTCTTTCTCTCCAGTCCGGCTAAGTTGCCTGCGTGAAGGACAAGATTGGGCAGAGATTGAATTCAATCTGAGTAGAGGTTTATCCAGGTGAGTGTGGCAAGGAGGGGACACACCCAAGGCCAGCAGTGTGTGAGTGAGGGACAGCAAATGATCACGACTTTCGATGGCTGCAGTGTCTTCCAGAAATCAGAGCCCAAAGATTCACAGGAGTAGAGGGGATTTTTTCCCCTGGCTATGATTTTTGCAATTTTGTAAGTGAATAATATTTCATAATTACTGCTACACTATTTATTATTTTATTCAACCATGACTAATAAATAATAATAGCAATGTGAAATTACCATAATAGCATGTTTCCTCAACACTTATCCATAAGTAGATATATTTTAAAACTTTATTTATATCCCAATTAAAAAGCAATGTTCCTAGAAATGTCATTTTCGGAGTCAAAAATAGTTAGGTTTAGTTTTTAATTGTAAAATAATGTCTTTCAATTATTTGTGAGTTAGAAATATGAAGTATAAAATGCAAAGACAAAGGGTTAATGGAACAGCACGTGGGTATCCATAAAAGCACCAAGTAAAAATTGAATTGTAAAATATATATAACAAAATATATATAACAAAATAATTAAGATGTATAATTAAGCCTCATGGTTCTGCGAAATGTACTCAGTTTTTTTTAAATGGTCATTATGTACTCTCATGCATTTATTTCATTTCGAAAGCTAACACTGAGATCATTTTCAGGGGATATGCAACCAGAGGCTACATGCTCATGAATAGTGCAACAGACATTCCTTTATAATAGGAGACACTAAATAATCCTTAAATTCTTATCCAAATCTATGATTCTAGGATTATGATTTACTTCCAATGCCACGCCTTTTGTGAGGTTCCATCCAGAATGTTTTGAGAGTTCCTTAATGAGAATAAAGCACTTTTCTGCTACAGTAACATTGTTTTCAACTCTCTGCAAAGGAAGGTAGGTCTCGTTTCATGGTCAGGTTTGAAAAAGTCTTTGATGGTTAGCATGAATGCATTCAACCCCAACCTTTACTGACTGCTGCTTGCCAATCTATTCACTAGATTGGGTTGAGTCGGGTTGAGAATAATAGTTGACTTTTTGGAACATTTTCATCAGGATGGACAGAGTGCCAAGGGTTTCCTTTGCATTGTTTCATTTAATCCTTGTGGCACCTTTATGAGACATGCCATTTTAATAAGCATATTACAGATGAGGAAATAGAGGCATAAAGAGGTTAAGTCACTCACCCAAGGTCACACAAGCAGGTAAACGATACAGCTCATATTCAGATCCACCCTGACCAGCCCCTAACCCACTACTTTATAGTGATGAATAGGACCATTATGGCTCATATTAGCCCCCACACCCATTTCTCTCTCTCTCTCTCTCTCTTTCTCTCTCTCTCTTTGATTGAACGTGGCCAAAAATTGTTTGAAAGAGCTCTTTTTGGGTTAGAACGACAGCCACATTTATAAAAAGTGATGGTGTTTATAGCTTAGCCTCATCATCTCAGCGTCTACATACTCTTTTTTTAATCATGATGCTTCTGATTGCTGATTATTTGCTTTTCTGCCTGTTGCTGTTTCCTCTCATTATTACACAGCCTGCTGCACAGCCAGGCATTGTGCTCCTGTGTGCCCTTGTAGCACTTCAGCCCGATTTAACTTGTCGTAAAGCAGGTGGCTGCTCTTACCATCCATCCATTTATATGTCACTGCAACGTCTAAGATTCTACAGGACACGGTTACATTCTACTTATAATTACCTAAAATATGCATGGATACAGACCGAGTACGTGAATATCCAGCAGAATGATTCTATAGACTGTTCTGGCACACGATGCTACATTGGTACGTGATCTCAAGGAGTTGAAGAGTTGCCCGACTGCTACTTGATTTACCCACAACTGCCATAAATTTTAGATAATCCAATGCAAACTCTCAGTGCTGCAATGCCAATGAAATGGTTTTTCAAAAATGTATCTGTGATAGTAAATTTGCTTTGTACAAAGGCTTCAGCAACTACCAATCACACCTGAACAAGTTCAAGCACGACATAAATCAATATCCTGTAGAGCAGTGAAGATCAACTATACCCGAAGAAGAGTTGTTGAACCAGATTGTAGCCAGAGGTAAGTCCAGAAACAAACTTTTGTATGTGTATATGAAATTAATAAAACATTTTATCAAGCGGCATGAAATGAATGGTAAATATATAGTTGACCTTGAACAACACAAGGGGCAGAGGCACTGATTTCCTCCCTCCCCCTTTCCCCACCCTGCACAGTCAAAAATCCATGTGTAACTTTTCGCATAGCCTACTGTCGACTGGAAGCCATACCAGTAACATAAGCAGTCAGTTACCGCATGCTTTGTATGTTATATGGATTATATACTATATGCTTAATATGGTAAACTAGAGAAAAGAAAATATTCTTAAGAAAATCATAAGGAAGGGAAAATACATTTATAGTACCATACTGTATTTATGGGCAAAAAATTCATGTATAAGTCACCTGTGTAATGCACACCCACGCTCTTCATAGAAAGAGGACGTTAAGTAAACAACTGTTTTGCAGGTATTTGATGTTATGAGAGTAGGTGGTAGTTTAGCGAATGCCTGGCGGGCGTCCTGAATACAGGTAGTCTTGTAGCTTGGTGAGTACATTTCTACCTACTGTTTGCAGAAGCAATTGCATAAGATACTTAAATCTATAAAGTACCATCATTTTGGTCTGTGGATTAATGGCCATTGGGGGTATGAAATTAATTTACCCAATTTTTTTTTATTTTCTTACATTTTTATTTATTTTTGAGAGAGAGACAGAGTGTGAGCAGGGGAGGGGTAGACAGAGAGGGAGACACAGAATTGGAAGCAGGCTCCAGGCTCTGAGGTGTCAGCAAAGAGCCTCACGCAGGGCTTGAGCTCACGAACTGCGAGATCATGACCTGAGACGAAGCCAGATGCTTAACCGACTGAGCCACCCAGGCACCCCTCATTTACCCAAATCTTTCTGAAAGTTTAATCTTTCTCTTAAAGAATGATACTATTCTTGTTCATCATAATTCCACGTATTAACACCATTACATATTTTTATCCCAATGTGGCTTCTTTGTATAAACGAGTTGATAACTAGATTAGTAATAGGTTTGGACAGTTGCCTCGAGAGACTGTGATAATTCTTAGAACATTTTCAAATAGCAGAGTGTTTAGGAATAATACCAATGAAATAAAATGTCATATAGCATGCTTCTTGATAACACTGATCGCTAATCAATTCATTAAAAAAACCTTATTGATAAGGAAATTAGCATTTTGGTTACATTCTTAGGGTGACTCTTAGAAGTGGGCTGGAGCCAACCCTTATCAGTGATTGAGAGCTGACAGCTAAATTTCCAGGAACCACAAGCCAGTTAGATGTATCCATCATGAGAAAAGACACAGAGCTATTATGCTTGTGCGTCCGGGTACTTCATCTACTGTATCTCTGTGTGAAGAAGCTATATGATGTGTCACTGAACATCTCTTCTCAACTCCAGGATCAGTAAAGCCCCATCGGTAATTAGGAACTGCTATGGTGGGAGTGTTCACACCACAGAAATCAGCAAACGCTACAAAATTGGCGCTTTTAAGTTCCGGGGGAAGGACCCAGTTGTTAAACACTTGCCAGAATACTCTGGCCTTTCATGTGCAACATATTCTCTCATTTACTAGAACGAGTGGATCAAATGTGAAAATGCAAAATTGCAGAGGGTTCGTCATGTGAGTTATTTTTAAGTATCTGTGCATCTGACCTCGGCTGAGGTCACGATCTCGGGGTTCGTGGGTTCGAGCCCTGCGTCGGGCTCTGGGCTGACAGCTCAGAGACTGGAGCCTGCTTCCGATTCTGTGTCTCCCTCTCTCTCTACCCCCACCCTGCTCACGCTGTGTCTCTCTCTCTCTCTCGCTCTCAAAAAATAACATTAACAATTTTTTATGTATCTGTGAACAACCAGTGGCTACTAAAAAGTGGGCATAAAATTTTCTTCACAGCTAATTAATGCTATAAGAGGAACTCACTTTTCATGTCAATTGTTTACAAAACAGCTTCTAGAATTCAGGTGATTTTTCAGTGGCTGAGATGAAAACAAAAGAAAAAGCAAGGTTAATGTGTTTACTCAAGGATGTTGGTGTGCCAGTAACTGTGCGTGTGTATCTGTGTGTGCACGTGTGTATGTGTAAAACACTAGTCAGTAAGTTGTATGATAGACAAATAGGGGTACAAACCAGAAACAGCTCCATGAAAGCTCAGAACAGGGAGTGATTATGTATCCAGGAAAAACTGGAACAGCTGTGAACACTTCATTTAGGAAGTGACGCTTAAGACAGATTGTTAAAACAAACAAAACTTCAAAAGGAGAAAAAAGACAGGAAAGGCTTTTACAAATGAGAAACAGCATAAGCAGAGCTACCGAGAAGAGGAAATATAAAGACACTGGTTGGTTGTGATTTTTCGTTCAGTCTACAACTTTTACCAAGCACCTACCACATTGACCTTTGATCTGTGAGAAAATCAGGGAACCTACGTGAAGTGCCCAAGCGGGTGGCAGTGAGGACCGGCAGATAAGGCCCTACAATTAGACCGAAGTCAGACTTTGAAAGACGTTGCATATTACTCAGCCACAAAAAGGGAGGAGATCGTGCCATTTGAGACGATATGGATGGACCTCGAGGGTATTATGCTAAGTGAAGTAGGACTGGGAAAGACAAATAGCATATAATTCTCCTCGTAAGTGGAATCTAAATAAAACACATGGAAAAAAAAAAAGCAAAAAGCAGAATCGGAACTATAAATACGGAGAGCAAACTGTTGGTTGCAGAGGGAAGGGGTTGGAGGCTTGGGCAAAGCGGGCTCAGGGGAGAGGGAGATACAGGCACCCAGTGACGGAATGAATAAGTCACTGGAATAAAAGGCGCAGCATAAGGAATACAGTCAATGATACTGTGATAGGGATGCAATGGGACAGATGGTAGCTATACTTGTGAACACAGCACATTGTATAAACTTGTCAAATCACTAAGTTATACGCCTGAAACTAATGTAACATCGTGTCAATGATACGAAAAAAACAAAAAAACATTAAAAAACAAAAAAACCAAAGTGTTGAATACTATTACTTTAAAACCATAATAATAGAGGTTAAAAAATTTTTTTTAAAGTTTATATTTGAGAGAAAGAGAGACAAGCATGAGAAGGGGAGGGGTGGAGAGAGAGACAATCTGAAGCAGGCTCCAGGCTCTGAGCTGCCAGCACAGAGCCCGATTTGGGGCTCGAACTCGTGAACTGCGAGATCATGACCTGAGCCGAAGTCAGATGCTTACCTGACTGAGCCACCCGGGCGCCCCTAAAAGCATTAGAGTTTTGACTCAAACAAGGGAGTCAGGTTTCTCCTTTCAGACACAAAACTTCCAATTAAATGCTTTTCTGAATTAAACCCTACATCGTGTCTCCCCCTCTCCATCCCCAACAAGGGGGCCCCAGGAACCTGAGGGGCTTGTTCAATACTAACCAGACAGGCAAAGCAGCTACCGCCTTCCCAAGTGCAACCTGGTTACTAATGGACTGGCCTAATTTAGGACTGCCCCACGGACACATTTTTTTTTTTAATTAATTGATTATAGATGGACATTATCAAGAGACACCTATACGCTACTGAGTTTCTCGGCATTGTTTCTGAAAGCTCTGCTATTTTAAGGTTTTGTAAGACTCCTCAAAGTCCCTCCCGTCACCCAAACATATTAACAATCTACATTCTGGCGCAAAAAAAAAAAATGCGCCAGAGGGTTTGGGTGTTTTTCCTTTTTGTGTGTGTGCTCTTTTCGTGCACTAGAAGTAATCTCTGGAATGGCTGAGTTCTTAGGAGCTAGCGCAACACATGGCTTGTACATATGGTACAGAGACCCGGGCACACGCCCCCACAAACGCAGCAGCGTTTCTATAGACGCTGGCGGCCGGCAGGAGAGCAAACAGCCACGCAGCGTGTGGCGCCTTTGGTACCACCTGGTCCAAAGAGAGGAGGGCAAGCACTAACCCAGTATCTACCGGGATCGCTTCTGTGACAGCCCCGTCCAGATCTTCTGCGAGCCCCTCGTTTGGCTGTTTTCGGGAGACTATTCTCTCATGGATATGCTCCTCCTGGGCACCCATCTCGTCCCAGCTGCCACAGGGATCCCCAGCCCAGAATGAACTTTCTCTGCAGGAACCTGGGAGCCTTCCCAGCCACGAAGATTTTCTATCCTGCTGCATGACATTGGCACTGGCTTCCTACTCGCATCCAGATTGCACGATAGCCGGGTTTGACTTGGCATCGCTGACCGAGGCAGGCACCGTGGGCCCGGAATTGGACGCTCCCTTCTCTCGGTCACGGCAAATGTTCGCAGGGGATGAAAAATGATCCTAGATTTTTCTTTTTTTGGCTTTGACAACGGACAGATGTTGATACCTTGAATTAATGTAGAGACTACTGGAGGAGGAGGAGGAGGAGGAGGGGGAGGAGGAGGAGGGGGAGGAGGAGGAGGGGGAGGAGGAGGAGGGGGAGGAGGAGGAGGGGGAGGGGGAGGAGGGGGAGGGGGAGGGGGAGGAGGGGGAGGGGGAGGAGGGGGAGGAGGGGGAGGGGGAGGAGGAGGAGGGGGAGGAGGAGGAGGAGGGGGAGGAGGAGGAGGAGGGGGAGGAGGAGGAGGGGGAGGAGGAGGAGGAGGGGGAGGAGGAGGGGAGGAGGGGGAGGAGGAGGGGAGGAGGGGGAGGGGGAGGAGGAGGGGAGGAGGAGGGGAGGAGGAGGAGGGGGAGGAGGAGGGGGAGGAGGAGGAGGGGGAGGGGGAGGGGGAGGGGGAGGAGGAGGAGGGGGAGGAGGAGGGGGAGGATGAGGAGGGGGAGGAGGGGGAGGATGGGGAGGGGGAGGAGGGGGAGGGGGAGGAGGGGGAGGGGGAGGAGGAGGAGGGGGAGGAGGAGGAGGGGGAGGAGGAGGAGGGGGGGGAGGAGGAGGAGGGGGAGGAGAAGGAGGAGGGGAGGAGAAGGAGGAGGGGAGGAGAAGGAGGAGGGGAGGAGAAGGAGGAGGGGAGGAGAAGGAGGAGGGGAGGAGAAGGAGGAGGGGAGGAGAAGGAGGAGGGGAGGAGGAGGAGGAGGATGAGGGAAGGGAAGACAGTCATCCTGAAGGTAATTTGGGGCAAATTACATGTCAGGTGCACTCAGAACAGCTCTGAGCAAAGATTAGGAAAGAAAATGCAGACTCAAGACTCCAAAGAGAAGACAGAGCTGGAATTATTGATCTGGAGCACTTTGCTTATTCACAAGACGTGATCCGTGAGAGTGGCTGACATCACCCACAAAGGGCCAGCTGAACAGTAAGAAAACAAGGAAGTGCACCTTGGGGAGCAGTGGGGCATAAACGTTGCACCGCAAAAGACGAGCCAACGGAAAAGACCAAGGCGATGCACTCATGAGTGTTGAAGAAAGAGGGGGGCAGTTTCCTCTACCTAACAAAGTAAATGTAAAAAGCACACTAACTGTTCTATATCCTCTGCACTGACACTCATGTACGGCAGCCAAACCGGAGAGTCTGATGAAGATTCTACAAAGAGAATGTGCTAAAATGCCACATCTATTTTCACCGTTAGATATTCCCGACCGTTCTCTCAATCGTTTTATACACCTCGACATCCAATGACATAGTTTAAGCTACACATTCACAGCCTATTTGGAACCTTTAAAAGTCACACAGAGCTGCTTTGAAGAGTCTATCGTTTTGCTTCTGGGGTCAAGGCCTCACGGTATGGGAGTATCACCCTTGGGAGCCACAGGGTGGAATTTTACTGATTTGTTACTGAAACAAATACTTTTCATGCTGTAGGCTCTTCGATAGGCACTCTGGTCAAAGTAAAGGCAGACAGGCACAGTCATTACCATTAAGGGGCTTACGGACTAGTTGGGGAGATAAACATTCGTCAGGTAATATTACAAATATTACGAACCGTGTTTTATGAGTCATCACAATGAGGCATCGTAAGAGTGTATAGCAGGCATCTCTGAAAAATAAAAATTTCTAAATGAAAAACTGAAGTGAGCTGGCTAAGCCAGGTGAAGTTAAAAACATTGCTTATAGAAGGAACATCCTGTTCCAGGACTCTGTAGGGACTTCTAGAAACTGAAGGGGGGTGAGGGGGGAGGAAATGGTCAATATAGCTAGAACACACAGTGAGAAGACAAGCGGGTAAATGAAGCCAGAGAGTGAGGTAGACGTCAAATCACATAAGCACTGTTCTCCTTTCTTCCTGGCACCAGCTAAAATACATCCCTCGGTCTATCTGGGGTTAGACACAGCCAAGAGACTGAGTCCTGGCCAAAGCAAGGTGAGTGAAAATGGCACCCGCTTCTTCCAGAATCGGCTCACACAATCCTTTTCTAATGTGGTGTTCTCTTTATCTTCTTTACCTTCCATCTGGATGCAAAGGAACCCAGAGAGAATTCTGGTTCCCTGTGAAAACCAGGTACACACATTCAAACTTCATGTGAGTGAGAAATAAACATACATGGCACTCTTTCATAATATACCTCAGGACTTGTTTTTTTATAACAGCGAGGGTCGCCCTAATATACCTACCTGTCTTGTATAAGGGTACCTCCATCCGCTACCAATTGCATTCCTAGAAAAACAATGACCACACCGCTAACAAGGAAGGAAGGAACACAATGAATAAGGTGACTCTGGGGGTTCACTTCATGCGTCCCCTTGACCGGGGTAAGGGTCCCCCAGGGTGCTGGCAAAACATTATTTCTGGGTGTGTCTGGGAGGGTGTTTCTGGGAGAGATTAGCATTTGAATTGGTAGACTAAGCAAAGAAGACCGCCATCTCCAATGGGAGAGAGAGCATCAACTCATTCCTTGGGGGCCTGAATGAAACAAAAAGGCAGAGGAAGAATGCATGTGCTCTTCCTGCCTGAGCTAGGACATCCGTCTTCTGCTCTCAGACATTGGCGCTCCTGGATCCAAGGCCCTTGGAATCGGACTAGGACTTATCATACCTTTGGCTCCCTTTGTTCTTCAACTTTAGGGTTTTGCCTGAAACTACGTCCCTGGCTTTTCTGGGCCTCGGCGTGTAGATGGCAGATCGTAGGACTGCTCGCCTCCATAATCGTCTGAGCCAACCCCCATAAGACATCTCTTTCTTGATATTACTACCTAACCTATTGGTTGTGTTTCTCTGGAGATTAATACCATGACCTCTAAGAATTACGTTGAAACAGCATTTTATAATTGAACTATGAAGGGGTCAGTATTGTAGATCCCTACAAATTCTTAAATCCGGCAACCAGAACATACAACTTCATATCAGTCTCTATAAAAGAACTCAAATAATCATTGGTTCAAAATTACATAAAAATATACACAAAAATTACATACACACAGGTACACAGGCACAGGTACATGTACATCTACAGGTACTTACACATATAAACCAACACCTGTAGGAATTTTCTTTTGGTGAAAAATGTACTTCAGGGAATACATCTTATAATGACATAAAAGGTAGTTTAAAATGCTTTTCTGTTTCTAGTCAAGTAGATTTAGTTTTTGGTATTCCAAAAATCAAATAGTGGCATTAAAAAAAATGCCAAATCTACTTACTGTAGAATGAGTGCTGTATTCTTATGATGACTTACTCTAAACTCATCAATTTAAGATACCTATGGCCTTTCCAAGGGGGCCTGGGTGGCTCAGTCGGCTAAGCATCTGACTTTGGCTCAGGTCATGATCCCAAGGTTCATGGATTCGAGCCCCGCACCAGGCCCTATGCTGACGGCTCAGAGCCTGGAGCCTGCTTCGGATTCTGTGTCTCCCTCTCTGTCTGCTCCTCCCTCGCTCGTGCGCTCTCTCTCGGTCTCAAAAATAAATAAACATTAAAAACATTAATAAAAACTATTTATGTGGCCTTTCTGTATGTCTTAACAAATTTCAGAAACCTTCAGAAATATTTGAGTCCATCCTTAACCAAGCAGTAATAAATTATATATCACACCAAAGTCTGCCTATTGAAAACATCTGGCGGTAGAGACAGTGTGTAGTTTATATCTGGCTCCCTAGAGATTTCTCTACAGCAACTTGAACCATTATTGGGCTTAATATAAACCGAGTATTTTCTAATGCCATTAATATGTACATACATAGATATGGTGTGTGTATATATAATCATATATGTAAATCATATTATATATAGTTAGCCTTCTCCAGAGAAAGCTAACATACAGGTATATATAGATATATAGAGAGATAGGTATAAATACAGATATATAGATATACACACATATGGTTGTTTTTACTTTCAAATATATGTGCTTTTTAAATTTTTTTAATGTTTTATTTATTTTTGAGACAGAGAAAGAGCATGAGCAGGGGAGGGACAGAGAGAGAGGGGGACACAGAATCTAAAGCTCTGGCCATCAGCCCAGAGCCCTACGCGGGGCTCGAACTCACGGACCGTGAGATCGTGACCTGAGCTGAAGTCGGACGCTCAACCGACTGAGCCACCCAGGCGCCCCTGCTTTTTGAATCACAGTACTGAGGAGCCCCTGGGTGGCTCAGTCAGTTTAGCATCTGACTCTTGATTTCAGTGCAGGGCACGACCTTGCAGTTCATGAGTTCGAGCCCCGCATCAGGCTCTGGGCAGAACCTGGTTGGGATTCTCTGTCTCTCTCTCTCTCTCTGCCCTTCCCCCACTCACACTCTGTAAACAAACAAACAAACTTAAAAAAATAAGTAAATCACAGGACTGAAATGTTAGGCAGCACGCTGTACCCGACAGGTGACCATGTGGAGTTACTCCCATGTCCACAGTCACATACAGCTTATAGTCAAACAAGGGCTGCCCTTTCAGCCTCTAGAGATCAGAGGGATGGCCACCTCAGGGAGTCGCCCCCCTGAATATTACACTACAGGATTGCACTAGCTTAATAAAAGTTATTTTGTGGGAGGCTGTGAAAAGGCTTCATAAAATGCTATGTTAGCAGAGAAAAGGAAATTAGATCACAGATAAAGCATACACTCATGATAAAAAATAGTGGGTAGGAAATCAGTGTAAGTGCACTTTGGCAATGTCAAGGATCTGTGATGAGAGACTGAGAAGCGGATGGCAGTTCATACGTGGAACAATGACTTCGCTGACAATCAGATGAGCTCATCTAACGGCATTTAACCCTGCCGGATCTCAGCTAGCCCGAGTGTTAATGTGCATTATTATTTTTCCAGCAAAGGGCACAATCTTCCTTTAAATATTTTTTTTAAAATTTATTTTGAAAGATAAATTGAGTGGGGGAGAGGCAAAGAAAGAGGGAAAGAGAGAATCCCAAGCAGCCTCCACTGTGTCAGCTCAGAGCCCGATGTGGGGCTCCAGCTCACAAACTGTGAGATCATGACCTGAGCTGAAACAAAGAGCCAGCTGCTTAACCGACTGAGCCACCCAGGCACTCCAAGCACAATCTCTTCAAAAATAATTGTCAGGGTTATTTTTGCTATGAGCAAACTCCGATTTTGACATACGACAGAATTAATTTTTTTTTTTTATAACGTTTATTTTTGAGAGCGAGAACGCAAGCCAGTGCGGAAGCAGGGGACAAAGAGAGAGGGAGGCACAGAATCAGAAGCAGGCTCCAGGCTCTGAGCTGTCAGCACAGAGCCCAACGCGGGGCTCGAACCCACCAACCACAAGATCATGACCTAATTCCAAGTCAGATGCTTCATTGACTGAGCCACCCAGGCACCACTGATAGAATTTTGTTTTTTTAAACTAACAATAAGAACGTCATAATCATTCTTAAGGTACCACAGTTGTGCTTTTTTTTTTGTAAACTCCTTCACTGCTCTTCATTTAAATTGTTTACATTTTTTTCTTAAATGTTGATATATTTTTGAGAGAGAGAGAGAGCGAGCAAGCAGGGGAGGGACAGAGAGAGACGAGGAGAGAGGATCCGAGGCAGGCTCTGTGCCAACAGAGAGCCCAATGTGGGACTCAAACTCACAAACCATGAGATCATGACCTGAGCTGAAGCCAGACGCTTAACCGACTGAGCCACCCAGTGCCCCAAGTTTTACACTTTAAAAAGCCACTTAGTGAAAATTAGGTGTTTCTCCCAGTTTGCTTTTTGCTTCTATAGATTTGATGTCACCAAAGAAGGCATGTAGGTAGATATGACAGAATGCCACAAACCAAGCACCCCTTTCTTGGTCCCCATGGATGCCTCGTTTTACACCACTTATATTATATGGACATTAATCATTAGATATAAATATTTTTGACTAGACTCCTTGGGGGTAGAAAACTTATTTTTTCTCATTTCTATATTCCTAGCATGAAGACTAGTTTATCACATCTTTAAAACTTAGGCTTTACTTTACTTAGTAAATCAATGAAAATACTGCTCTCACAACACAGAGTTCAGACTTGATATGTAAATGAAGAAGAAATGTGAAATCTCGACAGGGTCTGGAGTATTTGACGGTGAGGAGACTGCTCACACAATCAGACTAATTTCCTAAAGCAGATGCCCTGACTTAAGACGCACCAATGCCATGTGCATACCACACACACGTGCACACGTGCATACACAACTGCTTACCTTTCCAGGGTTTGCCAAAACAGAAGATAATGTCTTAGGAGACACTGTTTTCTATTGGTATGTTGTATGTTATATTAGCGGGTGGGTGCGTAACTTGGGGGGGGGGCACAATTTCCGGGCCCGTCTTCAGTAACTTGTCAATGTCACCCCTCATTCTGAACTCTGGCCTTCTAAAATAACTTGGCATTAGTAGGAGAATAATGTATATAATAAAGGCTTATCCATGGAATCATGGATAAACACCTTGTTTGACTTTATATATTTTAAAGCATTCTCCCACATTCCTCACTTCATTCTAGCACCTCATTTAAGATTCCAGTTCCAAAACAGGTGGTGGAGGGGAGGGAAAAGATACCAAGACAGGCATTGGGCCAAGAATCTCAAGACCACGGAAATATTTTGATCCACTACGTGGCCTAACATCATCTCAGATGGGCCCTGCTTTCTGGCTTCACTTTTTGGTGGGAAAGATTTGTAGCCCAAGATGAGGTGAATAACAGTCATTACGTAGATGCTTCATCACCACCCACCATCCTTTCCAAATCAAACTATTTTTTTCAGGGTCCTCCTCTCTTTCCTAGGGTGATTCCGGGGACCCTAACCAAAGCCCAGCTCTAAAAGTGACCCTGATTGGACAAAGGATAATCCCCTAAACTTTGCACATTTTTGTTTCTGAACATTAGCCAGTGTTTGGCCATGGCTTACTCCTAACAAGAGAGACTGCTTCAGAAATGGGCATGTGATTCTGGAAAACAGTATGGAGGATCTTCAAAAGACTAAAAAGTGAACTACCATAGGATTTAGCAATCACTTCTGGGAATATATATATATATATATATATATATATATATATATATATATATTTTTTTTTTTTTTTTTTTTTTTTTTTTAACATTTATTTTACTTTTGAGACAGAGACAGAGCATGAACGGGGGAGGGTCAGAGAGAGGGAGACACAGAATCGGAAGCAGGCTCCAGGCTCTGAGCCATCAGCCCAGAGCCCGACGCGGGGCTCGAACTCACGGACCGTGAGATCGTGACCTGGGCTGAAGTCGGACGCTTGACCGACTAAGCCACCCAGGAGCCCCTTAGAATATATATATATTTTTAAATGAAAACACTAACTTGAAAAGATATCTGCATCCCCATGTTTATAGAAGCATTATTTATAATAGCCAAGACATGGAAATGACCTAGGTGTCCATCAACAGATGAATGGATAAAGAAGTTGTGACACTGACACACACACACACGTAATGGATTATTCAGCCATTAAAAAATGAGAAAATCCTGTCACTTGCCTTCTAGGAGGATGAAGGGACTTTGAGGGCATTATACTAGGTGCAATAGGTCAGACGTTCAAGGACAATTACTGTATGATTTCACTTATGTGTAGAATCTAAAAAAGAAAAAAAAATCTCATACAAAAAAGCAATCGGACCTGTGGTTCTCGGAGGTGGCAGGGGGGACTGGTTGAAGGTGTTCAAAAGGTGCAAATATGGAGTTACAAGATAAATAAGTACTGGGAGTATAAGGGTTGCCATGATGACATTAGCCAACACTGCTGTGTCATATATATGATACTTGTTAAGAGAGTAAATCCTAAGAGCTCTCACCACAAGGGAAAAAGTTCTTTTTTATCTTGCTTTCTCTTTGTACCGTACTTCTATGAGATGATGGATGCTAATGGTCGTGAGCATTTCACAACATTCTGTATGTAAGTCGAACCATTCTGTGATACACCTGCAACTTATACAGGGATGTATGTCCACTGTATCCCAGTAACGCTGGGGAAACATTGGGCATGTGATCCAAATCAGGTCATTTAGACACAGAGAAGTCTGGGCTCAAGGACAGCTTCCAGAAGAAGCTTCTTCTTTACTTTGACAACAGCGCTTATGCTCTCTCTTCTGAATGATGGGGTGTAAGGACTTGGAGGCAGGTTTCTGTTACTAGTCATTAGGAAGAAGGCACCTAATGACACAGCACAGGAAGGAATGTAGGACTAGGAGAACGGAAGCCGGAATCCCCAGCTCCCCTTCCAAACTACGTGAGCAAATACATTCCCTGATGGTTCAAGCTAGACTCCATTGGGCGTTCTGTTACTCGGAGCTGAAGATATTTTTCTGTGAGGCTCACCGTTACGCACTCTCCTAAGCATTGCCTAACTTAAATTTGCTACAACCCAAGGAGCTTAATTATCCACGCTTGACAGATGAGACAACCGAAGCCCAGGGGTGTCACATAACACAATCAGCGTAACCCCGAGGAGCCATAATTTCAAACAAGTGTGTTTGGTTTGTTTCTTCCTTCCAAAGCCTACGAGCTAAGCGGTTTCGCTTTGAAAAATAAGAAAACAAAGCCTCGCAAATTATTTCAGTCTTCGTCTATCAGTACTTTCATGGCTTATTAGTCATTCTGAAATGTTGTGTCTTATAAAAATGGATGTGAGAAGTTAAGCAGCGAGGTCCAACATTAAACTTGCTGTACAAATACAGATTTCTAATCGGCCTACAAATATATAGACACACGCACTTGCCTACAAAATAAGCGTGCAAAAATGCATTCACAAAAAAGGGACCTCCCTTCCACATCATTATTGTAAAACCACCTCTCTTGCACCAGGAAAACATTGCACGATTGTTCATAAATACAGCTCATGATATGTTTAGGGCATTTTTCTAAATTTAATTTCAAAGGGTTATGCCATGCATAACAATAGGCAAATATGAGTAAAGCATACAGGCTGAACTCATTCCAAAGTAACTCTAAAGGAAAGGGATACTTATGTAAATTACATTATCCTTAAGAATGGGAAGATAGGAATACAAACACCAGCTCAATCTTGTCACCTCAATAGGAGAACCCCTTAATGTGTATCTTTGTCCTGCTGCTTCACATTCTCTTGTTTGATGGGTTTAAAAGAATTCTAGCCATTCGTTAAACAAGGAAACCCAAACTTTTGGACCCACCTCCCCTTGGCTTACAAGTCACCCGTGTCTTTTCTTTGCTGTCCCCTAACCTGATTCTCATCGTTGACCTCAGATTCTCATCCTTCATTTGGTGCACTCAACCCCGAGGCAGCGCACGTCTTCTCCCACTGGGCTTGAGAGTGGCTTTAAGTACAGTGAAATAATTGGGAATTCCAAAGGACCGAGAAGTCTTCCCTACCTGACTTCCATTTCTTTTGTGAGATGTTCTCCTTCTCTTCTGGGACCCCACACTCTCCCAGAATTCCTCCCGGCTCTCTGCTTTTTCCTTTCTGTCGACTTTTTGGCTTGCTCTTTTGTGCATCCTTCAGTGCAAGCTCCCTGAATCCCTGTTCTTAATTTTCTTTAATTCTCCTTTGACAAGTTCCACCTGAGCAGGGATTTCATCTCCGCCCATGCTTCAATTATCACCTACGAGCTGCTGAGCTCCGAGAGCTCCCATGTGGGGATCATGTCTCTGCTACACACTGTAGGATAACTAGGTCCCAGATACTCAAAGAGAGACCAAAATCTCATGGAGTCACCTCGTTATATCAAAATGAGTATTCAGTATATATCAAAAGGAGACTATTATAGAGCTATTTGGAAAGTTAAAAGAAAGGCAAGAAAATCAATTCCTTATTTTTTTCTTTTTAGGTATAGTAAAAGTTCATTCTGCCTCATTCTCAGACCCAATTATATTGTATTTGATACAATCGGTAAAAAAAAAAAAAAAGGAATTGTGTCAGAGGAAGACAAGCATCCTATGACTTCACTCATATGAGGAATTTAAGATACAAAACGGATGAACATGAGGGAAGGGAAGCAGGAATAAAATAAAAACAGGGAGGGGACAAAACATAAGAGAACAAACTGAGGGGTGCTGGAGAAGTTGTGGGAGGGGAGATGGGCTAAATGGATAAGGGGCATGAAGGAGGACACTTGTTGGCATGAGCGCTGGGTGTTATACACACACAGGGGATAATCACCGGATTCTACTCCTGAAATCACTGTCGCACTATACGCTAACTAGCTTGGATGTAAATTAAAAAATAAACTAATTCATTAATTTGAGAAAAAGGATGAAAAAAAAAAAAGAAACTCATTCAGAACAATCTGGTCTCTGCAATTCTTGGGAAAATCTTAGCCAGCATTATTTGAGTACCTCTGTGCTGTTCCCCACTGTGGATGAGGCATCCCGGGGTTGCCCATGTGACAAACACCTCAATCACAAATCAGTACCTGCAATTCTGAGTGCCTGCCCCTGCGACTTTCATTTTTTCATTTTTTATTTTTTAACGTTTTTATTTATTTTTGAGACAGAGAGAGACAAAGCATGAATGGGGGAGGGTCAGAGAGAGAGGGAGACACAGAATCCGAAACAGGCTCCAGGCTCTGAGAGGTCAGCACAGAGCCCGACGCGGGGCTCGAACTCACAGACCGTGAGATCATGACCTGAGCCGAAGTGAGACACTAAACCGACTGAGCCACCCAGGCGCCCCTGCCCCTGCGACTTTCAAATCGAGGCTCATGTTATAAATCCCCGTTTACTTTCTCTACTGTAGCATGTTAGTATCTATTGCACATCTCTTAGGATCCGCAGTTACAGCGTTCCCCAGGCTGAGGACCTATGTCTTTAGGGTGTCTTCCAAGCCTGCTCACAGTGAATTTAAATGGTGACATAACCTCTATTTTGAGTCAGGTCGTCCCAAAGTATCTTCTAAACAAAATCCACCCGGTGGCCTTTATAGATAACTCCGCAACAGAGGGAAACTTACGTTTGTGTACACGGCATGCGAAAGGCAAAAAAAATGTCGTGAAAATATAATCTCAAAATCTTCAGGAAGTTATAAGTAATTTTGCTCTGGCGAAATCTTTCCTTGAAGACACCCAATGTTAGATAGATTCCTCAGGACAACAGAGTGACCACGCATTAGACGTCCAGTGAAGGCTTGTTGACAGGGGAGAGAAGTCTTGTTTTCCAGACCATTCTCTCGTTGGTCATTGGTGCCACAGGCATCCTTACATTGCAGTAACTTATGGACAAGACCCTCTTCGTAGACTGCGAACTCCTTAAAGTCGTAAACACTTTATATGATCAACTCTTGCCCTGTCTGCCATGTACAAAAGGAAAGGAAGTACTGGGAAAAGACACAGCAAGCTTGAACAAAGTTACTATTATTTGGCTATCTACTTAGATCCTTACTTCCTCTGTACCTTAGTGTTCAACACAACAAAATAATAATAAATATCATTCTCATCTTAAGTTTGATAAAAAAGTCTCAGATAAAATAAAATCAGAAAATTCAAACAAACCAATGTCTTAAGTAAAAGTAGCCATCAAGTTTATATTTACTGTAATATATTAAACGTTGATCCTTGAAAACTATTTTACTACTTAACCTTCTTTAAGTTTTATTTATTTGAATAACATTATAAAATAATATAATTTGTTTTAATTTTTTTTTAATGTTTATTTATTTTTGAGACAGAGAGAGACAGAGCATGAACGGGGGAGGGGCAGAGAGAGAGGGAGACACAGAATCGGAAGCAGGCTCCAGGCTCTGAGCCATCAGCCCAGAGCCCGACGCGGGGCTCGAACTCACGAACCGTGAGATCGTGACCTGAGCTGAAGTCGGACGCTCAACCGACTGAGCCACCCAGGCGCCCCTATAATATTATTTTTTGAAAACTTTTTTTCACTTACTTTCTTTAAGTTTTATTTATTTAAGCAATCTCTTCACCCAACACAGAGCTCGAATTCACAACCCTGAGATCCAGTCACATACTCTACCGACTGAGCCAGCCAGGTGCCCCTGAAAACTACTTTTTAAAAGCTACTCTAGATTAATGCACTTGAATTTGTGTGACCTAAATTTTCTCCTTTGGTTCTCGACATGGGTCACTTTCAATATTCTATCGCCTGTTAAAGTATCACTGTTACCATAAAATCCCAGTTCTAAATCAGATTTATATAATCTTGAAAAAGTTCAGCTGTTGCTATTATAATTTGTCATTGTCTTACTTTGTTTTGTTTTTCATAACATCGAACAGTATTATTGCAATATAACAAAATAAAAGAAAATATCTTAGGGAATGCCAATAATGCCGATGCTCTTATCTAGTGGAGAAAAGCATAAAAATTGCTTTCATTTCTTGCACATGAGATCCTGTAAAAAAAAAAAAAACTTAGTTCTTTCTGGAAACCCACATTTTAGTCACTTAGTAATGGACGTTTTGTAACTCAAGGATAATATACCGTTCTGAAAATGAGGCCAGATCTCCCCCAATTCTTTGATGTGTGTATTTGGTAGCACTGATCACACACAGAAGGTACATCTGTCAGACAACTTTTCCTTGGAAGGTCTGAGGTCATTTATGGCCCAGAATTTTGGCTGGAGGTCATGATTTAGTCATATTCTGAGTCAAGTCATATTTGACAGTAAGTACCATCAGCGGAATTAATTTTCCAATTTTCTCGAGTGGCCTTTTATTTCTTGGGGGTGATTTTCAGCCCACTTTTGAGGTAAGAGTGTGTCATTTGGTCAAATGTATAGAAATATTCAGTTTACTCGACATATATTACTGATTTTCTTCTATTATTCAGTCGCTGATTTGGGTAATGTGATTAAAAGCTGGGATTAGGGTTGGTGTTCTAATTGCCTTCCTTATTTTGAGATCTTGTTGAGGCATTTACCAAAACTCTCAACTCATCATTTTTGTGTTTCCTTTTCACTTTAATCATTCATTCTCAGAGTTGTTTTGAGGTCCCTTTAATTGTATGAACTGCCTTCATTTTTATCATGTGGCGATGATTTGAGGTAGTAAGGCTGACACAAAGAGGAATCACTGCCCACACCCCTCCCACCAAAACTTTAAAATCGCATTTGAGATGCAAAATTCAATTAAAACAGTCAAAGCCACATGAAACTACTATGTAACTGTCAGCACAAAAATCACATAATTTTCATTTTCTAAGCGAAGTTGAGTATGAAATCAAATGTTATGGGAAAATTACCCCTGATAAATTTCCACTGCTACCAAAATATCCCTATAGACTGATAAACCAGAAGAGTTAAACACTGGTATTTAGTATTTAAACACCGGCATTTAGCATTTTTAAAATCATTTTCAAAGGAGACATGCCTTAAGGACAGGAAATGTAATTTATTATATGAGGGCAAAGAGTGGGATTTGGAGTCAGTTTTGGACACGCCACCTTGTTTGGATGTAAAATGGCAGGATTCTGGGGCACCTGGGTGGCTCAGTCTGGGAAGCGTCACACTCTGGGTTTCAGCTGAGGTCTCGATCTCACAGTTTGTGACTTTGAGCCCCGAATCCGGCTCTGTACTGGTGGCATAGAGCCTGCTTGAGATTCTCTCTCTGCCCAATCCCTGCCCCTGGCTTGTGCTCTCTTTCTCTCTCTCTCTCTCTCTCAAAATAAATAAGTAAACTTAAAAAAAAATTGATTTAAAATTGCAGGATTCTGAGCATCTAAAAACAACAAGTAAGAGCAGGAAACAGGATCAGAAAGAGGTTCAGCAGAACCTGGATTAACAATGAGGAGTTATCTTCTTCAATATTACACAGACTAAGAAACTTTCAGGCAAGTTGTCATTTTCAAGCCAATAAATTATTTTGCATCATGTAATAAGGAAGTAGCAGAAACTATATCTTATTTTCCACTCAATGCCAGTCATATTTTTTTGGATGCCTCTCAGATTCACGTGAGGGGATCGAATTAAACAGCTTGCGTGTACAGTAATTTTTACGTTCTCCCTGGCTCACATCTGTGAGATGATCAATGATGACCGACATGTCTTTGAATGAGGAAGTCTCCAGTGGGTAGTCAGCAGCAAACAGAGCGCCCGTTTGATTTGAATGCTTACGTGAAGGTTGAGCGTCTGTTCACTTTCTGGAGCTTTCTGGAGGGTTGCAAACCTCTTTACCATTATGTTAACTTTTCAGTGGGCTGGCATTTTGGCACACACAAAGGTCCGCGGTGGTTGTATTCTGACATTCTCATTAGTCAAGGAGACACTGCGTGTAGGTTGCTGTATTATCAATACAATCCACCGTTAAGATTTCTAGGAGCTGTTTGCTTACTTATGTTTATAAATCCTCTCATATCTTTCCTATATAGAGCTCAGCAGGGAATGAGATTTTGAAGAGGACCATTTGAGACTGGACACAAATAACCCTTGTTTAGAAAACATTTGACAACTATGAAGTTCTGAGAGGAAATCAGGTGTTGACTATTTTTCCAAATAAAATATCTCAAGACCTGGAATTTCTCTGATGGACCAAACATGCAATGAAATCATCCGGAGAAATCCTTTTTATCCCATCATAGCCAGTGTTTTTGACTAGCTAGACTATTTACTTGGATGATAAGCAAATAGAGTCAAACAATTTGGCTGTGATTTGGGGGACACAGATCTCAAGGGCAAAGTCATCTGTTATACCTAGTTAAAGATTATTTAAAGGGTTTTCCCATGTGGAGAGTGATATGAAGCATCCTCTTGGAAACAGAAATAACTGAAAGAAGAGTTTAAGGAGAAGAGATTAAAAAACAGAAAATCTGACTAATTCTTGCTTACTAGATGTCTATACCACGTAGCAAAGCCATAGCTATAAATACGTTGCATATTGCAGAGTATGAGCTGTGGAGTTTACACCCTTGTGCTTACTTACCACTGAAGGGCTGGATGATGTTGAGAGTGGCATTTCACCTCTCTAAATCGGAAACATTCTTATTTACAAAGTGGAGATAAAATGATATTTAGGGAATAGCCACATAACAAAGCATGTAAATAAATGTCTAGTTACAGTGTTCAATAAACAGGTAGTAGGAGTAGTAGAAACAAAATTTAAACACACTGAATACTTTATGTCTCCTGTGGATTTCCTCTACTTTCAAAAGGTAGCACGATGCTACTTAAAACAAGTAAGGACCTCACTTACAAAATGAACTTATATGGGTTCTTATGTATCTTATTTAAGGCTGTGGTTTTCTGAGCACAGGATAAACAACGTGCATTTGTCTAGGATGCAAGTGTGGGATCCCAGCAGCCAAAACTCTATAATGAGAAATTAAATATTTAATACCTCAACTTTTCTCCGAACAAAAATTAATACGACTTACTAATTAACACTGGAGGAAGTGGAGATTTAAAGCAGCTCCAGGCGAAATGATTTCACTCAATTAAGATTACGCATCTTAAATCGCAGTTGTCTGGGCCCAACTTTAGATACCTAAATATAACTTTGAAAAATTACCTAACGGACAAAAAAAATTCTTTGTAAATACTTTAAAACTATGCAAAGCAACCAAGGTTAGAGAAATCGGGAGCAAATAACTTAAAGTATTACAATCATTAATAACCAGACATACAAGATGAAAAGTGCAATCCACAGAGAAGCATCCTCTGAGGACCCACATGCCCCAGGGGTTCCGACGTGGCCGTTCCCCCCAAACACGTGGTTCCCCACGTACATGTTGTTCCCATGCGCAGTTCTGTGCAAGGGTCCCCACCCCGCCCAAGCAGTCCTAAGCAAAAAGCAAAAACAAAATTGCTGACCTTACTCTTTACTTTCTGAAAGCAGTGAACAAAAAACTCATTCAATATTTACTTGTATTCACTATAATTAAAAATGAAATTGGGGCACCTGGGTGGCTCAGTCAGTTGAGTGTCTGACTTCAGCTCAGGTCATGATCTCACAGTTCGTGGGGTCGAGCCCCACATCAGGCTCTGTGCTGGCAGCTCAGAGCCTGGAACCTGCTTCAGATTCTGTGTCTCCCTCTCCCTCTCTCTCTCTGTTCCTCCCCTGCTCTCGCTCGGTCTCTCAAAAATAAATAAACATTAAAAGAAACTTTTTAAAAATGAAATTAAGTACTACTGTGTTCGAACTTTTAGTGCCTTTTAAACGAGCAGGGGAAATTGCTTGAGAAATATCGATCTTGTTCAGCCTCCATATGCTATTCGACCATTCTACTTTACAAGCTAAACTTCTTTGGCATGTTATCCAGACAAAAATCTATTTAGTCTTTTTTGTTTTTTTTTTTTTTTTAGTTGTAAGTTTTCCGATTGGCTGGGTTTTTATTTTACATTTTGTCAGGAAACAAATTTTAAAACCTTCATTAGATGAAAACTTTGCTATTTTGATAGAAACGTTAGATTCTTCAGAATTACTGCCACCATGATATTCCAGAGTCACAGTCAAAGTCCTTTATATTTTTAACTTCTTAGAAAATAGAAATTTAGTTTACAAAGTCCGGCATTTTTTTTTTTTTTTTTTTTTTTTTTTTAGAGAGAGAGAAAGAGAGAGAGCACGATTAGGGAAGAGGAGCAGAGGGAGACAGAATCTTAAGCAGGCTCCACACTCCGTGCAAAGCCCAACACAGGACTGGATCCCACGACCCTGGGATCATGACCTGAGCTGAAGCTGACATCGAGTTCGGGGCTTGAGTGGCTGAGTTCCCCAGGCGCCCCCCAGCATATATCTTTGAAGGATGTGTATGTTGATGGCCTTCTGCGAATCTCTTCATGCCAGCAAGAAGCTCTCAATCTAGTCTCAGCACAAAGGTAAAACCTGGGGCGCCCGGGGGCTCAGTCGGTTGCACGCCCGACTCTTGATTTCCGCTCAGGTCATGATCTCACGGTTTCGTGAGTTCAAGCCCCACATGGGGCTCTGTGCTGACAATGTGGAGCCTGCTTGGGACTCCTCTCTTTCCTCTCTCTCTGCCCCTCCCCCACTCGTTCTCTCTCTGTCTCTCTGTCTCTCTCTCTCTCTCAAAATAAATAAATAAACATTTAAAAAAATTAAAACACTGGTAAAGCCTAACAGCAAATGAAGCAGAAGTCACAGCAGACATGTACCTTGTGCCGCCAGTCACATGATAACAGCCTTCTGTTTGTAATTAGCAAGGGCATCCACTCTACCTTCTTCACTTCATGAAATAAAAATGATGTAAAAAGAATCTGTTAAGTAATTTAGGCTGATCTAATTCAGGTACCTATGCTAAACACAGAACATGAAGTTTACAAAAACAGATGTTGCCAAGTGACAAAATTATCAGATATTAGATAACATTTTTTTTTATTTTAATTTGGGAATTCCAAATGAAAGCTTGATTGGAATGGTGTATCTGTGCAGTTGTTAATACGGACCTCCCGTGATTTGTCATTCATTGTTGTTCATACTAAACCCTCCTGAGTATCCGGAGATTTTATCAATCATTTAAATATAGCTTTTTTTTTTTGAAAAAGAGAGAAAAGGGGGGAGAGGCAGAGAGAGAGAGAGAGAGAGAGAGAGAGAGAGGGAGAGGATCCCACTGCACTATCAGCACAAAGCTCGATACGCAGCTCAATCTCACAAACCGTGAGATCGTGACCTGAGCTGACACCCAGGTGCCCCGAAATAGTAACTTTAATTTTTTTTTCTTTTCTTTCTTTTGTTTATTTTTCTACCTAAATATAGTATTTTATTCAGAAATAACCGTAACAGAGGATTGTTACTTCATTCACTAAATATATAAAACTAGAAAAACTGTCATTATCCATGCTGAGAAATATATAAATGGACTATTTTACCAAGCTGCTATGGTCTGAATGTGTGTGTCCCCCCCAAATTCTTACGTTGGTCATCCTAATGCTCAATGTGACGGCATTAAAAGGTGAAGCCTTTGAGAGGTGCTTAGGCGAGGAGGGCTGAGTGCTCGTGAATGGAATCAAAGCTCCTAAAATTTAGATCCCACAGCACTCCCTCACCCTGTAAGGACAAAGCAGGATCAGAAGTCTGCAAGCCAGAGAAGAGGGCCCTCCCCCATCACACTGGCATCCTGATGCTGGTCTATCAGCTTTCATAAGCTGTCCAGTCTAGGACTTTGCTGTAGTGGCCAGGATGGATTAAGGCAAAACCCCTCTCTGGAACTCCAGAATTCGGGGGCCAGCCAAAGGAGGAACCCTTGCATGGAAATCCTCAGAAAAAAGCAGAAAAGGTAAAGAGAGACTGCGAGTGGGGCTTCCAAGGACCCAGTGTTTAAACTAAAATGCAGGAAAAAGTCTTCCCCACCTTCCGGGCCTTGGAGATGTTACCGAACTTATGAGTACTTGTGTCAGAGGACACACAGCAAAATGATGAATTACTGCCTAAAATATCACAACCACAACAACAATCAGGGAGCACAAGAGTTCCAGGATGTTTAGAGACAAACCAGGAATGCTGATGAACCTGTCCGACCTGCCTTGGGGCTCAGAGCAAACACCACTATGAGTTCTGCCAGTGCCCCTAGGTTCTTCTCCCATCAGCTTGGCCATGGGCACTGGAGGTGACACAAATCCGAATAGCTTTAGGGGATCCGTATCCACTATAGAGAACTTTTAACCCCTACGGATGTGAGAAATGTTACCCGGTTGGCAAAATTCTCCCTTTTAAATGCAGCTTGCCTTCAGAAGGCATTTTCTACTGTTTCAAGTCCAATAAATGATGGCTCCAAATGGAAACATTAATGGCAACCTGGAAAGAAAACCCAAGGTGTCTTATCACCTGATCGCCTGGGAGTCACATGTCTCAGGTTATCCATTCATTCTCTCTCCTGTGGATCCTTTCAGCGACTTAACAAGGCTGTGTATTCCGTGACAGTATCTAGTTCTTCACTGTCACCCTCTCCCACTGCAAATTACAAACAGATGTTTGTGGCTTTCAAAGCCAGATGCCAGCACATCAGCAGGTGTTGAAGCCTGTTTATTTGTACACAGAATACACTGCAGGCTTGCATCACAATTACGGGGTGTCTTCGTTTTCCTCTCCTGCTCCCCCAGTCTTCCCTTTTTCCTTTTTTTGTTGCGTAAGCCTTTCCACAGTTAAGATTTATACCACTCAGTCATTATTTATGGGTTAAAAGGGCGCAAACCAAATGGTCAGAATTAACCGCCATGTGGTTGCTAGGAACTTACAGTTTTACAATATTTTTCCACCGAGTTTGGGAAGTTTTTTTATTGCCTGAGAGACTCTGGTCATAAAATTTCTCTACGTTCCATTCAAACTTTGCTCCCACCGATAACATATTTCAGTGTCAAAAGTTGACAACCTGGCCTTTTTCCACCATATTAAAATCCCCGCTGATATCTCACTCCTTTGGGAAAGTTGAATAAATTAATAGATCAGTTTACATGGTATTTACTTAAAGGTACTAACATAATGATTACATCAGTCCTGTTATTTCGTTCTTGAAAATCTCTTTCCAAAAAAAAAATAAATAAATAAAATTAAAAAATTTAAAAAAAAAATAAAATCTCTTTCCAAATAAGTAGTAATTGATATTCACAAATAAGCATTTATTCAAGTGAGCAGGCTTTAAAAAAATTCTTCTGAAATACTAAGGTTGAAAACGTATTACCAAGGTTGACAGTCAGTGAACATTTTTTGGTGGGGGGTTGTTCTGGTTTGATTTTTCTGGAGAGAATAACATTTGTTCTTTTTACCAACAGTTTTTATAGAGGCTGAGGCTATTGGAATTCTATCTTCTCATGCCTACCCTTGGCCTTTTGTCAAAACCCATCACTTTCTTTTTTCTTTTCATTTTTATTTTTTTCTCTATTTTATTTATTTTTGAGAGCGAGAGAGAGGCAGAGAGAGAAGGAGACAGAGGATCAGAAGCAGGCTCCACGCTGACAGCAGAGACCCCAATGTGGGGCTCAAACTCATGAACCTTGAGATCAAGACCACAGCCAAAGGCAGAAGCTTAGCCGACTGAGCCACCTAGGTGCCCCCAAACCCATCACTTTCTGAGGCAGGAATGTGAGAGAGGAACTGAAGAAAAACAACAGGGGAAATGAGATAAAGACAGTTTGCAGGTGTGCACTTCAATCCTTCACGGGAAGGTTTTTAGCCCAGAAGTAACAACCCCAGAAATACTGAGGAAAAGTTGACCGATTGTGTCAATAAACAGGCCGTTATATACTGTTCCTATGGCTTTTTAAAATTTTTTTTAACGTTTATTTATTTTTGAGACAGAGAGAGACAGAGCATGAATGGGGGAAGGTCGCAGAGAGAGAGAGAGACACAGAACCTGAAACAGGCTCCAGGCTCCGAGCTGTCAGCCCAGAGCCCGACACGGGGCTCGAACTCACGGACCGCGAGATCATGACTTGAGCCCGAGTCGGATGCCCAACCGACAGAACCACCCAGGTGCCCTGTTCCTACGGCTTTCAAAAGCACCAACCAACCCGCCAAATAAATAATAAAAATAAATTAGATTTCTGTTCCGCAAATATTTTTAAAGCAGATGTGACATGAGTCAGTTACCATGAACATTGTATTCTCAACCCCGTTAAAACAACCTTATGTGAAGAGTGGAATTCTTAAGTGATTTTACGAGAAGCGTATGTGCATATGTGCGTGCGCACTGTCCGTGGTAACAAAACACGCAACATACACCGCTGGATTTTGTAAAGAAAAGTGACTGTTACTTTTGATTGTTTTTGTTTTTTTAAAGCAGGGAGAAATGAAGGCTAGCCGAGTGTGGGAAATACTCTCTGCCTGCTTAAGGACCGTGACCTACCAGGTTTCGAATGCTGCTTAGAGGTCTCGAATCCCTTCATACTCAAGGTTTGAATCTTCCCTTTGACAAATCATAAAGAGGCTTCTGTGCCTGAGACTAAAATTATGCAATGATGGAAACATCCTCGTCATCAAGTGCACTCAGTCTAAAATTGCTTTATTACTGGGGCGCCTGGGTGGCTCAGCTGGCTGAGCGTCCAGCTCCTGATATCAGCCCAGGTCATGATCTCATGGATGGTGGAAATCGAGCCCCATGGTGGGTTCTGTGCTGATGGCATGGAGCCTGCTTGGGATTCTCTCTCTCCCTCTCTCTCTGCCCCTTCCCCACTCCCTCTCTCTCTCTCTCAAAATAAATAAATAAACTAAAAATATTTAAAGTGGCTTTATTACTGCTTGAAGGTAACCTGGTCTATTATTCAGTCTTAACATCTCTGACTTTATCAAACATGTCTTATACGATAGAGGTGCTGTCTCTGTTCTCTCCTCTAGATATGTTCTAGTTAGTTTACATTTTTCTTTTTTTTATGTATTTATTTATTTTTTTTTTAAGTTTTTATTTATTTTTGAGACAGAGAGAGACAGAGCATGAACGGGGGAGGGTCAGAGAGAGCGGGAGACACAGAATCGGAAGCAGGCTCCAGCCTCTGAGCCATCAGCCCAGAGCCCGACGCAGGGCTCGAACTCACAGACCGCGAGATCGTGACCTGAGCCAAAGTCGGACGCTCAACCGACTGAGCCACCCAGGCGCCCCTACATTTTTCTTTTAACAGGGTGCTCAGAAATTAACCTGAGTTCCCAGGTACAACCAATCGAGACAAAATAATAACACCTAGTGCAAATAACATCTTAGTATGTGCCAGACACGATGTTATGCACTGTATATACTTTTTCCATCTTCTCAGCAACCCTATAAAGAGAACTCTATGAGGAAAAGAGTAAAATTAAAAATACTAAATAAACTGCCTCAAACAGCTCACGTTCGCAGCCTGGATTTATACTCAAGCAGTTAGACATCGAAGCCTCAGGAAGACAAAATCACCCCACCTTGCCGTTCGAAGCACGTTAAGTACAAATAACTGCATCTCTTAGGGCACACTACTGATAAATCATTCTACAATCTTGAAGCAGGTGTTCTTCTCAACCGAATGCTGGACAATGCGTTTCCACAATATTAAACATGATATTTTGAAATTCCACACACTGTCTCAAAAAGCCTGAGTGGGGCTTTGGGTCGTGGTTCCGTCATGGAATTGCGCCTTCATTTCTCCTTATCTCTTCGTATCATCACTGAACGTGAGACTGGGGGGTCACATTCATCTCTCTCTCTCTTTTTTTTTTTTTCTCTAAATCACTGTGTAAATTGTAGAAACGGAAAGGCCAGAGAGACAAAGGCCATTTGACATTTACCATTTACCTTCACGGTGGGGCCATGCACACATACCTTGTTGCGTGCTGCTCCGTCATTTACTAATTCATTTCATTTTTTCCAGCTTGTCTACACAAATAGCAGGAATCCATATCACTGATTTATTAAAGAATCCCTTTTTATTCTCTTCTGTGAACACGTCTTTTTTTTTTTTTTTTTTTTTTTTTTTTTGGCTCACTCCACCCTTTCATTTTGCCCCTGGTGCTAACTCCGATTATACAAACCATATTTTTGTAGAATATGGTTATTTTTACCCAAGGTCACACATCTGATAGGAAATGAATCAGTTGTGTTATACTCTGGGAAATTCACCACATAAAAGAGTGCCATCCTTTTTTTAACTACTTTTGAGCAACTTTGCTTTTTCATACTGTTTTATCTAACAGGTTTTATTATAGTCTTGGCAACCATAATAGCAACATATTATGTTAAAAAAATTTATTGAAGGGGCGCCTGAGGGGCTCAGTCAGTTAAGCATCCGACTTTGACTCAGGTCATGATCTCACGGTTCGTGGGTTCAAGCCCCACGTCGGGCTCTGTGCTGACAGCTCAGAGCCTGGAGCCTGCTTTGGATTCTGTGTCTTCCTCTCTCTCTGTCCCTCCCCCACATGCTCGCATGCTCGCTCGCTCTCTCTCTCTCTCTCAAAAATAAACATTAAATTTTAAAAATTTATTGAAAATCCCCCATTTTCAGAGAAAGTGTTCATGTCCCCTCTCCCACCGTGCCCTCTATGTTCTTTGGGATTTCCATACCATGGATTCTCAATGTTGCTTTCTTTGAATGTTACTAGGGATTATCAACACGACAACAACAGAACAAATAAACAAAAAGCTAGCTTGCTGCTCAAGTAAATTTGGGAAATGCTAGATTACACAGGCTAGGTTAAACAAGCCTCTGGGCTTCTTGACTTCTCATAAACCATAATATGCTAATGTGAATTTGAATCTCTGATTGTAATAGAGCGTTTAATGTCTTTAAGTTCAAATAACCAGAGAATTCCAAGGGAGGAATGTTAAATGTACAGATGTGTTATGGAAATCATCACCATTTGTTAACTGAGAGATATACCTGCATCAATGTCCAGCTACCTTGGAAAAAAGTCTAGGTTTCAATATTGATTCTTTTTTACTCAGTATAGAATTTAAAAAAATATATAAAAACTCTGAACTTAAAAAATGATATGCAACAAGCATATATACAGATATCTGTCATCTGATGTAAGATAAGGCATTCTCTCCACACCTCCCCCAAACATTAGAATAGTGAGGACAAAAGGTAGCGAAAGATTGTTCAAAAATGCCCACTCACTGTAGTCTGCTCTATTTGAGAAAGCCCATTATTACATTAGCGAGTGATTGCTGGTCAGTCAATTATTCCTTGATAATCAAGGACAGAGTGAAAAAGAGAGATGGGCTGTGTCTACAGACCATTGTACTGATGCCCCTTAAGAATCATATGGAAATTTCCTCTGCAGTAACGAGCTGTACCAAGGTACTATCATTGCTGAACTGGGGCAGGGAGACCAGAATAGCTAATCTCAGGAAGAAGGAAGGAAAACATGATCCTCCTCCTTGCAAAAGTCAGTGACGTGACCTGCACACCTTGTTATGTGTTTGGAGGGGGAAAAATATACATGTAGCCCCTGAAATGGGCTTTGGGAGCTCATGCATTTAATTACTGTCAGATCCATGGAAAGCTACAATGACTTTTCATAAAATATTCAAATATATACTTGTGAGGCCATCTCGTTAACAGATCTTGACACCGTCTTGTCAGATGGGAAAGTTATAACAATGTAGATAAGGTGACACGTGACACTGTCTTATAGGAAACTCATCTGGCCATCTGCCTACCTGAACAGACACCGTGCTTTTCTTTTCTGTAATTTCACTCACAAGGAGCAAGAAAAAATGCCTTGTGTGCCCATCTGTGACCCTGGAAATTGACAATAAGCTCTGAGCCACGCTACCTAAAATAATACGGTTTCCGCTGCTTTTATGAAAATAAAAACTGTCGCATTATTTTCCAAAAGGAACTACGATGCCATAGGTGCACTGAGCCAATGAGCAGGATTTGGGGAAGGATTCATTTACTTAACTGCAAAATGAGCATCAAACTTTTCACAAGAATATTAATGACAATAGATCAGAGATAGGTCTTCTTTTCTTTTCACTCAAGATAAAGTATGCAAGTGTAAACCACACGTAAGTGGGCATGAAATAGATAAACAGAAAATTCCCCACAGGCAACCCGGGAAGGAATGCTGTTGTTAGTCCAAGGCCAGAAGTAACCTTGGAGGACAAGAAAGATAGCAACTTGCTGTCTACTGGACTTGGGGGCACTCCTAAATAAATGATCCCATTTAATCCAAACACCAACCCCTTGGAGTAAATATAACCACCATACTATCACCATCTGGTTGAGTCAATTGTTAAGGTCACAGAGCTAGGACCTGGGGAACCCAGAATTCCCAGGCAAGTGTGGCTGACTTCAAAACCCAGCCCCCTTCCTCTTTAGTATCTGAAAGGTGAGGAGGCGGTGTCTTCCCACTAAAAATCAGGGACATCTGTAAAACCTGTCCTTGAGGCAAGGTCCCGAGACAACAATACCTTGAACCACGAATTCACAGGCAGCCTTCACAAGTATGCGGCCTAAGAAGAAGGGGAATCTGTAACGTCCAGCACTTAGAGCAGAACACAGGAACAAATATTGTTAGAGCCTTAGAAGCATAGCTGATGAAGGACTGTTACTTGAAATCCGAACACTGAGCAAGGAAAGACAGATAACCCTGCACCATCAGTGCACTTCTGTCAACAATGGAAAACTGGCCACTTGCATTAAGCAACAGGTGGGCTAACATATCTCCCCTGTGAAGGAGGAGGATGAGGAGAATAACAGAAAAAAGCATGAGGAGCAGTGGACAAGAATCCGGGCAGCAACATCACCTCATCCGGGTCTGAGCACGGGTTGTATTACTATCCTAATTAAGAACTTACTTGTTTTAATTTTTTAACATTTATTTTTGTGAGGCAGAGAGAGAGAAAGACAGAGAGACAGAGCGTGAGCAAGGAAGGAGCAGAGAGAGAGAGGGAGACATAGAGTCCGAAGCAGGCTCCCGTCTCCGAGCCGTCAGCACAGAGCCCGACGCGGGGCTTGAACCCATGAACCGTGAGATCAGGACCTGGGCCGAAGTCGGATGCTTCATGGGCTGAGCCACCCAAATGCCCCCTAATTAGGAGCTTTTAAGAGCTGATGATGCATGTTGTTCAATAGTAAGGTTTCAGCATTTCATCAATCTTTTGTCATTTATTAGATCTGTATTAGATCTTCTGAAAGCCCAAAGTTGAAGGAAACCATTTGGATTCACTTGGCATGGATGGATCCATGCGGTGACCTCTGCTGTCTAGATGCTGGTTCTCTGAGTGATACGACATGCTACTATAGGCCAAAATCTAGGTGCCACTTAGATCCAGGAATGTATATACTCCTTGAAATTAAATATTTGGAATGAATTTTATTTTTCTACATTAGCAAATATGAAAAATACTCCAATGTATGAAAATGTTCCAAATGAAAATCCATACCCAACTCAATCAAGCTTCACTATAGAGCATTAACTACTTAAAACAGTGAAAGTAAGAACTTAGTACATTTTCTGATATATCCTTGATAAGAACTAGACTAATCAGGAAAAGGAAACATAATTGGATAATTTAGTACAAAAATAAGTTAAATTAAACCGAATTATCTCGAGGCACAATCCTACTTAAAAACTTCTTTTTACCAAAAGCAAAGAAAATAGTTCTTAACAGTGTGATCCAATGATTAAAACTATATTTCTACTGCTATGCTTTCAAATACAATTAAATTGGTTGATGCTCAAATCTAACTAAGTCTATTTGTTTCAAAAATTTGCTCTGAAAGAACCAAAGTGGTTTATTGTTCTTTTTTTGACACTTTAAGATAAAAAGGAAAAGGAAAAATATATAGTAGTATGTGTCTTCTTTTTTTTTAACGTTTATTTATTTTGAGAGCGGTTGAATGGGGGAGGGGCAGAGAGCGAGAGGGAGAGAGAATCCTAAGCAGGCTCTGTGCTGTCCGTGCAGAGCCTGACACAGGGCTCAATCTCATGAACCGTGAGATCGTGACTTGAGCTGAAGTCAAGACTCAAGACGCTTAATGAACTGAGCCACCCAGGGGCCTCTTATGGGTCTTCTTTTTAAAGAACTTTTGCTGAGGAAGAGCACAGTATGCTAAGACTGACAAAGACTTGATTCTTATACTGGCTGGAAAATGTAGTCTGGATAACCAATAAAGTCCCTCACAGAGTCTTACTACTCTACCATCAACTATTGTGCCTAAGTCATTCGTTCCGGAAGTATCAGGCAGGGAGGGGGGGCAGCGGAGGGAGTGTCTTTTCTCAATTTCAGGACTATTTCACAATTGCATCATCTTTTGAGAATTTTATAGCCTAACGACCTCCCATCATTTGAACCAGGAGACAAATATCTAACGTAGTTGTCTCTAGTTTACTGTGTGGTTCCCATCAGTGACTACAAAGGTAGAGAACGAAGTAACTTAAAAAAGAGAAAATGAAGGTACACATGTGGTGTTGGGGACGATTTTTCTTTTAGCTTTTAACACAGACACAGAAGTCCAAAAGCATCCTGATATGGCGAAGGGCTTCTTAGGATCCCAGAAAAATAAATTTGCAATGAGAGAATTATAATCCAGATTACGTCACCTGAAACTTTTCTCCCGTCAGTGGAATCCTTCGAGATAGTATCCCTTCTACTCAAAGTCTACAAGTTCAAGGAATGAGTGTTAGGAAACATAATTACTAGGTGATGCATTTGAATCTCCTACAAAACAACAAAATACTTCCCCACTTGCTTTGTGGAAAGCAGAAGATAAAATCTTCATTAAAAATATAAAAGGTCATCTCCCCTTGGGAGAAATCTAGTTGTGAATGGGATGGAATTTATTGCCGTGTGCTTACTCTAACTGAAAAATATTGTACTGTCTTCAGGACAGTACTGTCTTCAAGATTAAAGAATTACTAGTCCAAGGACTGGAGCACCAAACCGGAGTCAACTTCACATCGCCCGAGAGCTGATGTGCACTGTCTGCGAGCCTACATGGGTGACCAGGTGGCTTGGCTGGTGCAGGTCTGTCCTGCGATAACTCAGTGGCAACGGGGTGGCTTCCAGTCCAGAATCACCTCGAGATTTGCCAGTGAATATGCATGAGAAGCTAATTTGCAAGGATTCAGTGAAAAGTGAGTGTTTTGATGAGGAAGACTGAAATAACAAGAAGGGAGGAGTGAGGAAATGGGATAAATATACCACAATCCTTGATTACTCTTCAAGTACAGCAGGCTCGGGAGTTTATCTTTTCCTTAAAGCTTGCAGTTTTCTTTCCTTGCATATTTTAAGCATGACATGGGCCACAGAGGGAAGGGGACCGAAACCACTCACATAGTTTATTGTAAATGGAAAATTTAAATGTGCAGATTTCCTCTAATGACTTTTAAAAATAATTTCATGCCTACATTTTGAAGAGATCTAATTTTTTTTTTCTTAGCAATGAACCTTCTAATTTACCTACAGACCGCAAATGGTTCTCTACATCTAATCAGGCTTATTATTCACCAGCCTTACCTTCATTCTTTATAAAAGAAAAGAGGCAAAAGCAAATCACTTCAGAAATGGAATAAAAAGGCACAACAATGTGAGTTTTTCTCCCCCATATCTTTATTATCCCTGAAATCGTAGTACTATTTAATTAACTCTGACATACAGTATACTTTCTTCTGGAAAGGAATCTGTTATTTAACATCAACAAGTAAGAGAATGGCTATGAATACACCTTCATATGAACAGAATAAAATCCCTCAAGTGGATTTCTAGTTCTTTTTTCTTTTTAATTGAATCTCTAAATTGTACCGATGGTTTCAATTGAAAACATGTACTCAGCAAATGAATAAGCAGAGCTATAGAACCTCTCACAAAAGATCTGCCTTGTACAGGCTGCTCAGGAACCTTGGAACTGCGTGTTGTGCCCTGAATGGTGTGTGTGTGTGTGTGTGTGTGTGTGTGTGTGTGTGTGTGTGTGTGTAACTTCACAAATAACTGAGTCTAGTATTGAATAGGAAGAATAGACCATTGGAAGTGACTGAAAAAAATAAGACTCAGAGTAAATGGAAAAAGGCAGAGGTGGAATATTGTGGTGGAAAAAATCCTGGATTAGGAATCAGATTTAGGGGCATGTGGGTGGCTCAGTCAGTTAAGCATCTGACTTCTGCTCAGGTCACGATCTCGCGGTTCGTGAGTTCGAGCCCCACATGGGCTCTGTGCTGACGGCTCAGAGCCTGGAGCCTTCTTCAGATTCTGTGTCTCCCTCTCTCTCTCTGCCTTTCCCCTGGTCATGCTCTGTCTCTCTGTCTCTGTCTCTCTCCTCTCTGTCTCAAAAATAAATAAAATATTAAAAAAAAAAAAGGAATCAGATTTAAGTTTAAAATTTGGGGCATGACCTTGGATAATCACCTAACCTTTAAGATACTCACTTTCTTATCTATAAATATACTTAATAAAGACCATTTCCCTTATGAGATTCTTAGGAGGATAAGATCCAATGATATATGTAAATGTATTTTTTAACGACTAAGCATCATACAAATTACCTGTTTCCTGTAAATTCACTTGATAGTGTCTGCCAGTCTCATCTCTGTGTCTCAGTTTTCTCATCGGTAAAGTAAAAGGACTGGGATCAAATGTGCTCTCAGCATTGTCAGGAGATCCAAATGGAATTATTTTTAATACAAAATAGGTGTGGGCTGAAGGCATGAGATAGGCAATTGTAAAGGCAGAGACAAAGTATCGAAAATACAGAGGGGTGGAGAGCAGTGTCCTGGGGCTACCATTGTGTGTGTGGGGATGGGGGTGGCAATGAATAGACGAAGCCAAAATAAAAATGTATTAATTATGAATTTGAAACCATGGGATCAAGTCATAGTATTGCTTACAGTGGATAACAAATGTCACATTATTAGATTTGGTTAATAAAATAATTCAGGAAGAAATATGGTTGAACTTAGACCTTAAAAATGGCCATGGTCATTGTCTGATGGCCATCGGAGCCTTAGACTTATGGACTTGTCAGTTTTCTTGTGTGTTTTTGATTGGCTTTTTATGAGATTTAGACCTCTCTTTTCTCTCTCTTTTCCAACTCTATTAATTTTTTTAGGCATGTAAAACTTCCAGATCCTACCATTTACCTTTAAGTTCACAGGATATATGGATGTACACATGGGAACCTACATTCACCCATTAATTGTGGCTTCTAGATTCTAAATTACCTTCTGACACAAAGACATGAATTCAGATGCTCAATGGCCAGGAGTGGGGGTCAGGCTTCCAAGGCCAGCACCGTAAATCCAAATCAGAAAATAAATATGGCAGGAGTCTGGTTTTAACTGGGTATAAGAAAATGCAGCTTTCTCAAAAGAGTGTAAAGAAAATGGGCAATAGGGGTGCCTGGGTGGCTCAGTCAGTGAAGCATCCGACTTCGGCTTGGGTCAGGATCTCACGTTTTGAGTTCGAACCCCAAGTTGGGTTCTGTGCTGACAGCTCAGAGTCTAGAGCCTGCTTTGGATTCTGTGTCTCCCTCTCTCTCTGCCCCTGCCCTACTCAAACTCTGTCTCTCTGTCTCTCTCTCTCTCTCAAAAATAAATAAATAAATATTTTTAAAAAATTAAAAAAAGAAAAAGGGCAATAGATCAGGTCCATTCATAACAGACTCTGTGAAAATCTACCAAGGATCTAACACCCATTATGTTCTGGTAGGTCTAAAAAAAATGGGTTAGGGGTACCTGGGTGGCTCAGTCGGTTAGCATCTGACTTCGGCTCAGGTCATGATCTCACAGTTTGTGGGTTCCAGTCCCGCAATGGGCTCTGTGCTGACAGTTGGAATCCTGGAACCTGCTTCAGATTTTGTGTTTCCCTCTCTCTCTCTCTGCCTCTCCCCTGCTGGCATCTCTCTCTCTCAAAGAAAAATAAGCATTACCTCCTAGAGTTTCTCTTCAGGGCAATTGTATTGTCTCCTTCAAAATGTCAGTAGGAGCTTCTTTTCTGATTAGATACTTAACAAGAACCCGGAACTTAACAAGATACTTGACCAAACCTCACGCTCTGCCTCTTGGTTGATGTTCGGAATTCATAAAATAAAGGACTCTGAGGGGGCTCCTGGGTGACTCAGCCAGTTAAGTGACTGACTGGGTTTCGGTTCAGGTGGTGATCTCGTGGTTCCTGGGTTTGAGCCCCACGTCAGGCTCTGCACTGACAGCGCGGAGTCTGCTTGGGATCATGTTCCTCTCCCTCTCTCTCTGCTCCTCCCCTGTTCATGATCGCTCTCACTCTCTCAAACTAAATAAACCTTAAAAAATAAATGAAGGAATTTGACTTATCTATGAATGTAGGACATTGAAGGGGAAATATAGGAATCTGAGCCAATACCCGTGGGTCCAAGATACTATAAGACAGGCTCATGAGAGACTACCTCCAAGGACAAACATCTCTCTGCATGAATGAGGTGGACAGTGTTCCATTTATAGGCTCACTGTTAACCACCTTTCCCGAAAATCTATCTGCAGCTTACAGAGGAAACTGAGAATATGGGTTTGAAACTAAAATGAATGATTTTGTGATATGGGGAGGAAGCATAACCTCTATAAACATTTCTCAACATTAATTCCTTGAACTGGTCTTAAGATATTGCACTGCCCGTTCCCATGATGCCAGCAGACATCCTGAGATCAAGAAGTTTACTTAAATTCTGCGAACCAAACAGTTCTCGGGCTGTACAATATTATCCTTTCACTCCAGGGAAGCCAAGACTATTAAGAAATGTTTCCCGGTACCAGCAACAGGCAGTAAATGAATATTGATTGGATAATTTCTATGTGGCAATTTCTTTCACATGCTCTCTGGTGGATACCAAGAAAGGAGGCAACAGATTCTCGGGGATCTAATGATATCCAGTATTAATAACGCCACAATGAGCCTCTAAGTTCTCAAGTGAACTCAAGGTAAGAGCGGGGAGTTTCGAGTGCAATATTTTGGAAGTCTTCTTTGAGCCTGTGCTCTCCCTTGGCCTTGAAGGATGGCTAAGATTGGAAGGAAAGGAAAGAATGAGGCCTTCTAGGCTCGAGGAACTACAAGAATAAAGCTGGAGAACAGGCAACATCAGGCACATTCGCGGGCACTGGATCAAAATAAACACCTGGCTGAACTAGAGGGTCTATGAGCAGAGGGTGTTCCTGATAACTTAACTGAGCACTAAATCAATGAACTTGTCCACATTCTCAGTCAAATAAATATGATTTTTAACCTGGTGTCTGCCACCGGCCATGTATCCTCGGACAAGCTAATTTCTCTCCAACTCTGTTTTCTATCTGTCCTGCGAGGATGCTTGCTCACAGAGTAGGAGAGTTAAGTGTCATTCTGTACCTAAGAAACCTAACAGAGTGTCTGGCGTGTAGTTTAGGCATCGACGCGGTGTTTTAAAGTAAGAATAATAAATACAATAATAGGAATGGATTGCATCCTCGCTAAATTGCATTTTAGTTTTAATAACTTCATTGGATTGTGAAATTCTTTTAAGTGCCTACAGAAAGCCTTGAAAGGTAAATTCAGTGTTAGTGACATATTTAGTCAAAAAAAAAAAAAAAAAAGAAAGGTTTTAGCAATTGCACTTTCTTATCTTTATCACACAAATGAAAGATAATGGCCGTAAGATTTGACTGAGGTTTCAAGGACACGCACAGTAGCATTAAAAATAATTTAAATAATGTTAAATCACAGTTGTCGCTAAGGGTTGAGACAAAGCTCTGTCGTACTAAGTTCTACCAATATTTCTAAGTCAGACGATTGCCAGCACACATATTAGCATTTATTACATATTTGTCTTTAAACATGTCACCCTGCCCCTTGGTTCAATTGAAGTTTAGGTCTATCAATGAAGTGCACGTTTTATAAACGACCCTCACATGTACACTTTCTGTATTTATAATTTAAAAAGGAAGGGCAAATCGTCTTAATCACTTGAAACAAACTTCATTGAAGGGAAGTCCTGCTTCTCATTGTTAAAACTTAGCCCGTCTGAAAAATGAAAATACCTTTTAAATACAAATCAAAACAGATTTCATTGATATCATTTCCCCCACAAGAAAAAGTCATTCATATCTTAAAAAAAAATAATGATCTATTGGGATTTGAGAGTGTTTTGTATCGATCCTGGAAAAGCCAGAACAGAGGATCATGCCTGTTCATGCCATACTGAGATCCTCTGCTTAAGTGGGCAGCAGAGAGAAGAGTAGTGATTTTTAGAAAGAAATTAACGCGATAAAAGGAAGATTCGTGAAACCGTTCTTGGGGAGATAACTTTTACAAAAAAGCAAGTTGTTGGAAAGTCTGCACCGATAGTTTTCACTGGTAACATACCGACTGCTGTTGTACAAGATTATCTTGGAGTTTTTCTTCGAGTCGAATGCCTCTACTCCGACACGCACCCTTCCTAACGGTCCCTTAAGCTTGTGCCTGCCAGTAAGGTACGTTCTTCTTGTAAAGGTTAGATATTGCCTTCCTGGAATTATTTAAAAGGCATCCCAAGGCCTTATTGACCTAAAGAGAGAGAGCCCTCCTCTACCGTCTTCTACCGAAGTTCCTACTATTAAAGAAATTACAGAAGAAGTATTTAGAAGGCACTGTTACCACTCACGAGGTGACCCGGGAGGGGGTAGGAAGTTTGTTTCTACATCTTACGTGATAATGCAGATACACTTTTTAAGGTTTTTGCTTATGTATAAATATATAATCTCCCCTGGGGCTGTAATCCCACAAAATGCTCCGCTCAATTCCATATTTGATGAATGCCCAGTCTTTTGCGAATTCCTCTGTGAGAAAGTAAATCAAGGTCCCCGAAGTGGACACAAGAGAGGTAGAAACCAATATATAGTCAAGTGATGACAGCATTGTGTGCTGAAATGCTCGAATACATATACGGATGAGGTTTGCTTTGAATCCAGCTGGGGAAGTGGCTGACATTTTCTTAGGAAAAGACGAAGGGAGGTCAGGAACCTTGCCTTCAAGATGTCAAACGTTACTCTTTTAAAATGACAAGTGACACATTTCCACCTCTTCTCGGTTGACAAACAAGTATCACTGCTTACTCTACTGCAGCAGGATTCCGAAGGGAATTCTGAGATGGCCAGCTGTCGTGGGGCTTGGGTTGATAGCTGTGAAGGGTGCCAGCAAGAGCATCTCAGAAGGAACCCCTCCAAACCTGAAGGAACGCTTACCCATATAATAGATGCTTATAAAAAAAGGTTGGCCAAATACATACACCATCTGGCTATATTACATAATAAATGACCTGAATTTTAAAGCCTCCAACTATTGAAAGTAATTTATATAATCCCATTTATATATGCATAGACTCACTGGCATTGAAACGAAGATAACCCATCGCACCTGTCAGAATGTGTTAAAAAATAACAACGCAAGACACAACAGGTGACGGCACGGATGGGGATAAACGACAGGTGATGGCACTGTTGGTGGGAATGCAAACCGGGGCAGCCGCTCTGGAAAACAGTATGGAGGTTCCTCAGAATGTTAAAACTAGAACTACCCTATGACCCAGCAACTGCGCTACTAGGTTCTTACCCAAAGGATACAAAAATACAGATTCGAGGGGTACATGCACCCTCCTGTTAATAGCAGCATTATCAACAAGAGCAAACTATGGAAACAGCCCAAATGACGAATGAATAAAGATGCGGTACAGCTATATATAATGGAATATTACTGAGCCACAAAAAAGAATGAAATCTTGCCATCTGCAACGATGTGGACAGAGCTAGAGTATATTATGTTGAGTGAAATAAGTCAGTCAGAGAAAGACAAATACCATATGATTGCACTCATACATGGAACTTAACAAACAAAACAGATGAATATATGGCAAGGAAAAGAGAGAGAGAGAGAGAGAAACAAACCATAACAGATTCCTAACTCTAGAGAACAAACGGAGGGCTGCTGGAGGGGAAGTGGGTGTGGGATGGGCTAAATGGGTGATGAGTATTAGGAGGGCACTTGTGATGAGCACTGGATGTTGTATGTAAGTGAGGAATCACTCAATTCTACTCCTGAAACCGATAATGCACTGTATGTGAACTAACTAGAATTTAGAGAACATTTTCTTACAAAGCAAAAGAAGGCATCGAGCACGATGGCTTATTTAATGCATTTTCCACCTGTGCACATCTTGACCCAGTGGAAGCAAGACAGAATCGGATAACAATCTAATTGCCTTGCAAAGGAACTTAGCAATTGACAATGGGAATAATGTAATAGATGCCAGCTGGAACCGACTGTAGTATTCGCTACTGTTTTATTTAAAAATGCTAACAGTTTTACAAACAAATAAAATGGTTTAAGTGATGGAAGGTAACAATTATTTATTTTAAATACTAAAAAAAAGGAGTCAAGTTATAATTTGTGACAAAGGACTAAATGACCAGACGTGCAAATGTGAAATTATGCGTGGTTGTGCAGAGAGGAGGGGAGATGTTCAAATGACAACTATTTAACAGAATTGTGTCATTCTTAGTATATAATTTAGATGACGGTTTAACAGCATTCAACAACATATAAAACGTATTTTATCCAAACTTGGATGAAATGATCTTTAACACTGCATGAATGAGAAGAATGGATGGTTAACACTGGGCTAAAATACATCCAAAAATGGCTGGACTAAATATAAAAATTTATGTTATTCAAGAGAATGTAGATGAGCCTTCTATGGCAAACAACAGCATGCCTTGTAAACAGGAAATAAAAGAATTACTATTTCTAAAAACAGCATTTCATATGCATTTTTGTTAGTTTGTGGGACAGTTACGAAACATCTGAAATAGTCTGACACAGCAAATACACCCCATAACTTCTTAGCATTTGAGTAACAGATCAGAGGCACACACTCCAGATGTGATTATTATAATTCTTCAACTATGCTGATATCTAATAACGTTCAAAAGCTTCTTCATTATCATCCTGAAGAACAACAATGATTTTTCATTAGTGAAATAAGTTTCATTAGTGTGGACTTGCTAAGACTCCATGTGGGAATGTCTACATTGCCTGGACAGCGTTTGAGACCCAGCGAACCTGGTCGCCCCTACTCTTCTCGGCTGAGTCCCATCAGATCCCGTGAGCAACCTACTTCCAGAGAAAGCTTTGGCCTGATTCCAACCGATGGCAACTAAATCCTGCTAATAGAAAATTACCATAGCAATCTCAATGAAACTTTCATGCTTGGTGTTTGCAAGGTACCCTGAAAGACAAAAGGCTGAGATCCCATTAAACTCTCAGGGTACATTTTATGACTTTTCCTGCTTGAGGGCTAAGAGGAGTGTGAATGTGTAGTAGAATCTGATTTGTATGATTTGGTCTCATTGTAACATGAGATGGTATTATGATTGGGCAATAGAAGAACTATCACTCCCACCTCTAACAAAAAAAAAAAAGAAGTACCAAGAGTCACTGAAAGGAGGTTATCAACTATGGACGACCAAACTGGCTTAGGGCAATCGGCAACATAAAACTCACACACACACACACACACACACACACACACACACACACACAGTGCATATGCCTACCCAGGTTTGTCTAACCAGTGAGTAAGGAGATGCTTAATTAGTCAATTAATAAAGAATCACTATATAGCAGCAGGTCTCCTGAGTATCAAAACACCTGGGGCCCAGTTTTCTAGTCTGATTTGAGCCACAATCAATTTCCCATAAAGTCTTTCTCTCCTGAGAATTCTAGATTGCATGACTTATTTGGCTCTGTTCAATCCTAAAAGTCTACAATATTTATTTAAAAAATAGGGGGTTGGGGCACCTGGATGACTCAGTCAGTTGGGCATCTGATTTTGGCTCAGGTCATGATCTCAGTTTCGTGAGTTCAAGGCCCACATCAGGCTTTGTGCTGACCGTGCTGAGCCTGCTTTGGATTCTGTATCTCCTTCTCTCTCTGCCTCTCTCTCTCTCTACCTCTCTCTCTCTCTCTCTCTCTCTCAAAAATAAGTAAACATTAAAAATTAAAGGAAAAAAGGGGATGCACCTACCTAAACTGTACTCTGATAGAGAATAGGATTAATTATAAAGACACAACTTTCCTGGAACGTCCTTCAGTGCGATTCACCTGCATCCATCCCTTCCCTTGACTTTAATACCAGCGCGAAGACATGGTCATTTTCATCTGTTTTATAATAGTCTCTTTGACTTCGTGGCTGGAGGATAACAACATAGTAAACACTGTCCCCGCCTTTTCTCCTGACCTTTTCTTCATCCTTTTCTTACCTTAAAAGTTTCTCTCCTTTTACAACCTAAATCCCTACTTCCTACCATTTCCCTCCCGTTACGGCTTTCATGGCATTGTGGGGAGAAACATCAGAAAAACACGCATATCCAACAATTAGATCGCCTGGAAAATAACCATCACGATGCACAACCATATTAATTTAAAATTGTATGTTCCTTTGAAATATTTCACCCTGTTCGTACAGAGATGCCCATCTGCCTACTCCAAAATCTTCATCCTTATACAATTTTACAAGGGTTATTTTGCCTGTCTGTTTAATCAGCCAGAATAATCTGAAAGGAACCTGGCCGTGTCGAACAAGGTCCGTCAAGTCTAAAGCTCCCGTGTTCCCCTTCCATGTGGAGTTATCTATACTGGAAGCTAATCCTTTTCACTGAGGGAAGAGAGATTTACAAAATAGCGCCAGATCACAAATGTCAGATTTCACTAACTCTCTTCATCTCTTTGCTGCCCTCTTTGCCCCTGTAAATATTACGCTTTGCTTCCTAAATAAATCGTGCAGCCATTCTTATGAGGAATGTTTGTTTCTGGCAAATATCGGTCCCGGTGAGATGATTAGAATTTTCAACAGGAGTCTCTTCTCGTATGGATTTTTCTCACTGGATTTTCTTAAATGCCTTAGCATTTCTGTCGAGCGTTTGTTCCCGGACGTGCTATGTTGAGAAAGAGAGTCATGGAGAAGTAAAAGGGAGGAAGGGAAATTAACATTTATTAAGCATCTGTCATAATACTGGCACTGTTTCCACATTGTTTGCATGGGTTATTTTATTGCCTTTACTATCAACTGTGGGGTAATTATGACCTTCTCATTCTGTGAACGAGTGTGGTAATACATCTAGGTAAGATTACGTAATTTACCCATAGCTGCAAGCTAGTTAAGGGTCAAAGCCAGAAATCAAGACCGCACGTGTGTGGGATATCTTCCCCTGTATTCTCACTGAGCTCTGCTGTCTCCCCTACCTCCTTCGAAACACTTCAAAGGAATACGATCTATTTAGGTTATATTGGTATTTTTAAGCTAAGGTTTTAACTGCAACTTGAGCAAGGAAGAAAATCTGATGTTATACATCAGAAAAGCTTCTAACAGTAAAAAATCCTGTTTCTTCGTGCATTCGAAAACAATCAACACTGCTGGCCTAATATCTGTATCTAACAGAGTCACTAAGTATTTCTACCTAATGCAGCTTCATAAGAACGACAGGTGTGGGGAAAACAGGAGGCCCTATGCTTCAGCTTTACGCACATTAACCACTTCTCTGGGGGGGGTATTAGCATCCCTTTGTGCAAAAGGAGTTGTGTGACCCAGAAATGAGACGCCTCACTCAGGCCACCCCAAATGGCAGAGCCCAGATGTGTGGTCAGGCCTTCTGTTGCCATAGCCCATGCTTTTCTTTTCTTTTTTTTTTTTTAATTTTTTTTTCAACGTTTTTTATTTATTTTTGGGACAGAGAGAGACAGAGCATGAATGGGAGAGGGGCAGAGAGAGAGGGAGACACAGAATCGGAAACAGGCTCCAGGCTCCGAGCCATCAGCCCAGAGCCCAACGCGGGGCTCGAACTCACAGACCGCGAGATCGTGACCTGGCTGAAGTCGGACGCTTAACCGACTGCACCACCCAGGCGCCCCAGCCCATGCTTTTCAACCAAAGGCTAGAGTATCCCTCATATATCATACAATGTGTTCACACCGCACATGGTGGAAGATGAGTAGATTCAAAGGGATACGATTTTATGCCCTTTTATCACTCTCTAAATTTTCACGTACGTCGGTATCTCTTCTAAAGTCTACAATCTTCCTCACGGCTGCTTATTTGTGTGCCTGTGAACTGGGTGTTTAAAAACACGTGCTATATTGAAAAAAAAAAGAGGTCTCAGATAGATAATAGAGAGATAGGTAGAGAGATCACAGATGGAACAATCCTGTGTAAAGTCCAATGCAGGCCTTAACTAATGGAAACAAAAAGCAAAGACAAGATTTGTTTCCCAGGAGGGGTTTTCCACGGGGTAGGAAGGTGTGTCTGGAATCGATCAGATTTAGCCTTGGTCACCCAACGTTCTCTGTGCTCTTTCGTTCCAGGACAGGGCTCAGCAGCTGAGACACGGAGTCCCTGTGGTTAAGAGTAAGAAACCCTATAGCGAGATGATCAACACCTGAGCCCTGACTCTATCTCCTCTCTGACAAATAAATTAACCTTTCTTGACCCCCGTTTTCTTCACTTGGAAAGTGGGGCCATCTATGTGTAGATCACGGGATACTTCTGAGGTTTAACGGGAGAAAAAGGGAAGGGAGGCCCACTTTGCGAACACTCGATGCTACATTAATTCACTGTCCCTCTTTCACCCTGGCTAACTTCTGTTTTGTCAAAAAGCCCTTGATGGTTTTTGCACTGACCTGCCTCGGGGACTCTGTGCCATGCAGGTCACCTGTCTGGGCAGCTGTCTGTGGCCAATGCCCTGCACGTCGAATTCAGAGTGATTAACAGTGAGAGCTGGTACCAGGGCCGACCTCCACACCATGTCCACTGCTCTGCAGACAAACAAGGAAATTGAGCCCTCCCCAGAGCGCCAAAAACCTTTCACGACTCACGACTCACGACACTCTTTCTTCCACACCCGAAATTGACCAACAAAATGAGGAAGAATAGAAGGAATGACAGGAAAAAAAAAGTTTGTGGGTCTTTAGAGGAACCTGTCGGGGAAAAACAGTGCAAACGTAATATACGCTTGAAAAATATCTATCTTGATTTGGTTAACATGAAGGATTACCAAAAGAAAATGATTTCCAATGAAAATATGTTGTAGAGGTTTTATTTGTTTGGGGGCAAAATCTCCTTTAAGAAAATGTATTAAAAAAGAAAAAAAAAAGAAAACGTATTATGAAATCAGCAGGAACAATACCTAAGGCTCTCAGGGTGAAAAATAATTCGTACACTGAGGACAAATTACTATTGTTAGAGACTGTAAGATGAGTATTTGTTAGGGGCTTCAGGTCTCGCTATTTCAAAGGAAATTCATTGGTCAAGCTATGTGCCAAGACAGAAGGTCAAAGTTATTCAACCATCAGAGTGTAGCCTAAAACTGTTTGAGTGAGGGTCCAGTGGCTTTGGCTTAGATTCAATCACATTCTCATTGGGTTCAGAGAGAGGAATGGGTGTTGATACAGACATTTGACCGCCAAATGGAATACCCAAAAGGACAACTACTTAACTGCCGTGTGTGTGTGTGTGTGTGTGTGTGTATGTGTGTTCACACACATCTTGCATTTACTTAAACCAAACAGTGTTCTTGTCAGTAAACGTAAATAAATCACCTGAGTTTTATATTTACCTAATAAAAGCCGGCCCTTCCGGAAATGTATACAGTTCATAAGAACATGGGTATAGACAAGGTTATCACTTCTACAAAGAAACGAGAAGAGCTCATACTGACACAGAAACCCACTGTTTTAGAAACGGAACTGAAGCGTTTTCATGGTGTTACATTGGAATGTTCACTTTGTGATACACCAGCTTTTAAAAATATCATATTTCTTTTTTTTAATGTTTATGTCTGAGAGAGAGAGAGAGAGAGAGAACCGATGCGGGGCTTGAACCCATAGACCTTGAGATCATGACCTGGGCCAAAGTCGGATGCTTAACTGACTGAGGCACTCAGGCGCTCCCAAAATATCGTATTTCTGTAGTAACCTCCTTGTAGCAACCAAAATTAGATTAAGCTGAACTTTCTTATAAAAATAAAGAAGTCAGACGCCGGGGTAGCACTTACATCGACTGTTTAAATTTGGTCATTTCAGTTCTCAAAAAACAACGAAATCATATAAAATGTGGAATCATACTTTTTACTCGACTTCCTACACGTGAAAGTCAGAAGATAAAGGTAGATCTGTGTTCCGGTTTTCCCAAAATAGTTGAGAGAGATGTCATATGTTGCCAGGCAAACTGCGGACATCATTTCATGGGTCTGTGTAGGGAACAAATATGTGTTCAGTACCCACAGCATATCCGGCACTGTTCTAGTACATCGGCAGCAACAACAGTGAACAAAGGGACTAGATTTCATGCCTCCTGCAGCTTTCTCTCTGCTATATTCTCTCTGGGGAGAACACAGTCATACTGTAACAAGGGGCTCTGATCTTCGACTCCAGGTGAAGGGGAGCCATTAGGATTTTGTGGAGAGAAGCACCATGTCCTGACTTCGTTGTGACAGGATCTTCATGTCTTTTATACCGTGGGCAGGACCCAGCTAGAGCTCCATGGTAACATTCCAGATGAGCAAAGAGAACGGTGGTTTAAATTGGGGTGATTAGAAGTGAACAAGCCCGGAATGCATTTTGAAAGTACAGTCAATGCGTGAGGTCTAAGAGAGAAGGGGTCGGAGATGGTCAAGGGCAGCACCAAGACATTTGATCGGCATAACTGAAAGAATGGAGCTGCGTTGAGTGAGTCAGGGAAGCTGAGGTAGGAGCTGTTGGGAGGTGGGGGGCGGGGGGCGGTGGCCGTATGAGAAATGTGACCCAAGATTATCTCTAGTTAAAATGGAAGGGACTGCATTGTCTCACTCATATGGACACATGTGTTAAAATGATGATGTGCTAGGTGAATAACGCAGAAATGGTCAACACGGTCTCTTTCTCTGAAAGGGTGAGAAAAATGGAAGGAAGAGATGGAGAGGGAGGGAGAGAAAGGAGGAGAAGAAGAAGAAAAGCAACCTTTGCTCATGACCCCCAAAACCATGCTCACGGGCCTGACTGCACAAATGCAGTGTTGTGGTATCCCTCATCAGAAAAGAAAGTAAGAGCATGTATGTGACGGGGCATCTGGGTGGCTCAGTCGGTTAAGCATCCGGCGTCCGCTCAGGTCATGATCTCACAGCTCATTAGTTCATTAGTTCGAGCCCCGCGTCGGGCTCTGGGCTGACAGCTCGGAGTCCGGAGCCTGCTTCGGATTCTGTGTCTCCCTCTCTCTCTGCCCCTCCCCCGCTCATGCTCTATCTCTTTCTCTGTCTCAACAATAAACACAAAACAAATTTTTAAAAAGAGCATGCAGGTGACAAAGAGATAAAGCATGAGGGCTCCTTCACTTGTTCTACTGAAACTGAAATGGATTGAGTCTGAAGGGCACATTCATGACAGGTGGCATAAACATCTACTAGGGGTTTCCTTATGCGGGTTCCTTTGGACTCCACATGTATTCATTATGATCAGATGTACCTTACTAAAGCACTACTTTTAACTCATGCCCTGATGAAGAATCTAAAATGGTTATGTGATCAACTTTAATTTCCATCACTTATACATTTCCCCATGATCATGTCTATCAACTTGATAGTTATTCTTTTCCCTTGTTTATACCCCCTTCCTCCCTTTCTCTACCTAATGGATTCTAGACCCCCCCCCCCCTTTTGTGCTAACTCCCTCGAGGAAGCACCTTCGGCACATTTTTCTTTAATGGTTGGGTAGAACATTTTATTTTATTTTAGCCTATAGAATATATTCGAAGAACTAAATTGTTCCTAAATATCTTCTCTTAATTGGCTGATTTGTTGAGTACCTACTACAGCCAAGTACAGTGCTGGTCCCTGGAAATAGAAACAATAATAATAGAGAGAGAAAAAAAACAAGTTTTTTTTAAGTTTGTTTGAGAGAGACAGAGAGGCAGGGAGAGGGGCAGAGAGAGAAAGGGAGAGAGAGAATCCCAAGCAGGCTCTGCCCTGTCAGCACAGAGCCTGACGTGGGGCTTGAGCTCAGAAACTGTGAGATCATGACCTGAGCTGAAATCAAGAGCCAGATCCTTAAGTGACTGCACCATACAACCACCCTGAAAAACAAATGTTTTAAAGAATTTTCTCGGTCTAGTAGTCAAAAACATCTTAATATTTAATTAGAATCTAGGATAATATATGCTTATATTATGACTGTACAAATTATATCATAATACAGAAGAGGACACAGTGGTTGGCATCTTAGCACAAGGAAGGGAAAACACATGAATGCACGTGGGTGCACACACGTATCTTCTTTAGGCAACAATGTCTCAAAATCAGGAATTCTACGCAATGTTTTCTTGAATATAGTTTCCCAAGCATCTGTATTATCAGTATCACCTGGCATGCTTTATAAAATGAATATAAAATGAGAGAGAGCGAGAGAGAGAGCGCACTAGCAGGGGAGGGCCAGAGAGAACCATAAGTAGTCTCTGAGCGGTCAGCGCAGAGCCCGACATGAGGCTTGATCCTATAACCATGATATCAAGACCTGACCAGAAATCCAGAGTTGGACGCTTAACTGACTGAGCCACCCACGTGCCCCTGGAATCTTCACTTTGAAAGCTCCCATCGATGTGGATGATGAATTGGGTTTGGTACCCAGGAGAGTCAGAGGCCAATTGGGATGAGTTGGTTAGCCTATGGCAGGTTTCAGATTGCTGACCCCTGGATACTTGGGGAACAGTCATCTATCAGCTACAACAGTCGGCACCCAACAGTGTTGGGTATAGAGGACTGGTCCTCAGGAAGGACTGGTCCTCAAGAACTTGACTGGTTTTCAAATAATCCCCTTCTGGTGTCTACTCGCCCTGCTTCCCCTAATACCCTGCTTCCCCTAATACCACCAGCCCAATTTTTTTTTTTAATTTTTATTTTCTTAACGTTTATTTATTTTTGAGACAGAGAGAGACTGAGCATGAACGGGGGAGGGGCAGAGAGAGAGGGAGACACAGAATGGGAAGCCAGCTCCAGGCTCTGAGCCGTCAGCCCAGAGCCTGACGCGGGGCTCGAACTCGAGGACCGCGAGATCGTGACCTGAGCAAGTCGGACGCTCAACCGACTGAGCCACCCAGGTGCCCCCCACCAGCCCAATTTTAACCCCTCTAAATTTTTATGTTTGAAAACCTCAAAGTGATTGCTTTTTTTAAAAATTTTTAAATATTTATTTATTTTTGAGAGAGAGAGAGACAGAGCATGAGCAGGGGAGGGACAGAGACAGACAGACAGACACACACACACACACACACACACACACACACACACACACACACAGAATCTGAAACAGGCTCCAGGCTCTGAGCTGTCAGCATAGAGCCTGACGTGGGGCTAGAACCCACAAACTGCGAGATCATGACCCGAGCCAAAGTCGGACGCTTAACCGGCTGAGCCACGCAGGCGCCCCTCAAAGTGATTGCTTTTGCCCAAAGCCCATTAGGTCTCAGGCTTTCCTGCTTCATGTTTACGTTATGAAAATTCAATTCTCTGAACCTTCGACATTGGGCTAACAAACTGGGGACTCAATCAGTAACCTAGCATTAAGGTCATCCTCAGCCTGTTATGGCGCAGATTGGACCCCTCCTGGGATGTCCGTGGCAGGGAGGGAGTGGGTGGGTATGTTATACCTGCACAGGCTTTGCCTCGAGGGGGAAAGTGTTCCCAGGGAATGACTATTTTACTTATCGATGTTCTTTCAATCCTTCACTCTACTTGTTCTTGTGCAAAGATCAGCATGCTGAGTCCCTAGATTAACGAGATAAAGTTACATTAATAAGATTTGTCTGAGTGTACTTCAAATTCACATTAACAGGAATTTACAGGAAGTGAAAGCTCTCTCTGTGAAACAACATAGTTTTCAATAACCATTTCAGTCCCTGTCCTGCAGCCAGGAGGCTAAGGATACATCAATGCATATTCTACCATCTGATAGGCACGATCAGTGCTCAGCTGACTTAGTGTGAACTAGGAATCAAAATAATTGCTAAACTATTGTTTTAGCCATATTTTCTGGTGATTTCTTTTTTTTTTTTAATTTTTTTTTAACCTTTATTTATTTTTGAGACAGAGAGAGACAGAGCGTGAACAGGGGAGGGGCAGAGAGAGACAGAGACACAGAATCTAAAACAGGCTCCAGGCTCTGAGGTGTCAGCACAGAGCCTGACACGGGGCTCGAACTCACAGACCGTGAGATCATGACCTGAGCCGAAGTCGGCTGCTTAACCGACTGAGCCACCCAGGCGCCCCTTTCTGGTGATTTTTAAGGTTTTCGCCACCTTAACTAAGATCCCAAAGCCAGTGTGTTTTTCCTTACAGTACAAATATTTAAAATACACAATCACATTTTTGTGTAAAGATTTCTGTTACTCTCGGTTCATGAAATAAATGAAATGCATTTTGGCCTGTTAGGTTTAAATCGAAACTAGAATGTATTTGTAACTGAAATACTAAAAACTGTAAAAGATAACCGTTAAATGATCTTAGAAGTTCTTCTGGCATATGTTACCAATTTAGCGATTTAAACTGGTCTTAAGCATATGCTTTCCTCATAAAACATACAGTGTCTGAAATATATATAATTTTTCAAAGTTTATTTATTTTGAGAGAGAGAGAGAGAGAGAGAGAGAGAGAATGAGCAGGGGAGGGGCAGAGAGAGACAGGGAGAGAGAGAATCCCAAGCAGGCTCCACAATGCCAACGCAGAGCCTGACACAGGGCTCAAACCCATGAACCACAAGATGATGACCTGAGCAGAAACCAAGAGTCGGACACTTAACCAACTGGGCTACCCAGGTGCCCCTAAAATATGTGTAATTTAATTCTCATTAAAAATGGCTTGAAATGAATAAATTAAGAGTATGATAAGAATAAAGATAAAGATATGATAGGAATTAAAGTTTCAGGCCTCATGGATTTACTTTGACAAGCTGTGACTTCATTAACGTTTCAAAATAATGGAAAAGAAAATGATCTTAAGAATACTAGTTTCTTACGTAAAACAAGTATGCCATTGGACGGGTGCTGGTGAAACCTCCAACTTCTATGCATGCCTGAAACCTGGCTTTAGACTGTGGCTTAAAAGCCAAACTAAGTGCTTGTGACCCAGAGAGGCCCCTGCTTTTTCTTCGTGTTCCTCATAGATACAAAAAATTACCCATTAGTATTAGAACGACCTGTGTGTGATAAATTCTGAGACCAAGTACCACCTCAATGGCGCTTATCATAAGGAGTAGAAGGGGAGGTGACTGTTTTGTAAGCAAGAATAATTTCTCACTCCTCCCCCAAGAGAAGGTGGTTTCAGTGAGTGGTGGTGGGGGGGGGGGGTGCGGTGAGCTTCAGGTGTTCGTGCTGGAGCCATCTTTGATTTTACGATGCCTTTATTTCTGTGGTCTATGTTACCTTTGGATTTTCTATATTTTTTCTTTGGTAGCTTATCCCGCTATCCACCCAACAGATCTTGCTAATACCACCCTGCATTCTAGAATACTCGAATACCGCATGCAAGTAACCGAAATGTATTATTTTCATCAGGCTACTCACCTACTCAAAAATAAAAGTCAGACACTTTCCACCAAATCAGTTTCAAGATTATTACCTCCTGTCATCACTATCAGACATATCTCGAGATCCTTCACACCAGTTTCCTCCTATAAACTATTCTCAATTCTGATAATACAAGTTGGAATATAACAGGGTCCATTGCTTTCACTGTGATTTACATCTTAATTTGCTCCACTTGTCCACCAAATAAAACCATTAAAGCAACTGAATAAATCAGTTCATGTTTTCTTTGATCTGAAGGGAACAGGACAGTTCACAGAAGCTGGTATTATAAGTCTGTCACTGCACAGCTCCCCCAACATATTTTAATGACTCCCTCTACCTCAGGGCAGAAACATGACTTTCCACAAAACACACGGTCTAATGAGTCCGGCCCCTACCTTCTCCAGAGCCCGTTTTTCTCCGAATCCCAGAATCTCCTCCTTCCCACATTCCCACCCATCTGAACTTGTCTTTGGCCACGATAAACCACCCCAAAAACACCTTGAATCTATGCTCTTTCCTTTTGTCTGTGTGGTTTTCTCTGCCTAAAAGCTCCAATCGATCCTTTGTCTTTTGATTACTCATACTAGTTCTTTAGACATCCCTAAGTTCCAGAAGTTTGGAAACAGCATTCTCTAGTGCTAATGGTGAGACTCCCAGTATATGCTGATCTCAGGATACCACCCACCCTTGTGGTCATTCCTATCCTATCCAGTGACTTGTCAGTCTCTGACACTACTTTGCAAAATTCTAAGGCCACAGCCCCACCCCCTTTTTTATTGTCATTTGACTATAACTACTACCTACTCGGTACCCAGCACAAAAAGAACAATCTACTTCATACTGACTTCTGCAAGTCCTCTGTGTCTTGTAAAGGCTATCTTTTCCTTGTTCTTATAATACAGACTCTAATTTCCCATCACATTTTAAGCCGTAATCAACTTGGGACCTAGATCTCTTTAGTCTTTTAGGTGACGAAAGTTTCTCAGAAAGCAGAGGAAAATATAGGCATCCCTTATTTCCATGGGGGGGGGGGGGCGGAGAGAAGAAAAGCAAAGCTGTTAGATTTCCAACTAAAATAGTGTGATCATTTATCTCCTGTAACTCAGGGTAGAACAATTATGCTAGTTTTAAATCTTAGCAATTACATTTTACAATAATTTTTGTGAGAAACAAAAGACACTTCTACGGTTGCTTTTAATCAGCAGGCCATAAATTCACAACCTCTGACAATGAAAACTCATGAAGGCTTTGTAATGAGATCTGTGTTTTACAAAGATAAAAGTGGTAGCAGAATGAAAAATAAAGTTCATTGGACTCTGAATGCTTGTGAGGTGTCTGAGCATTTGCCGAATGATCGAATCAATGAGTGAACGAATGAGTGAGTGAATAAGAGAGGATCTAAAGACAGAGACTAGTCAGGAAGCTTATTCAGTGGTTTAGGTAAGGGTTTCGAAGGGCCTGAACCAAAGTGGGGGGAACAGCAATTCTGGTTTAGAGATATTCTGCAGTTTCTAGTTTAGCTGATATTTATAAAGATCTTGACGAATGATGTAAGACATATCAATGAAGAGAGATGAGAAGATAATAAATGTGATCCAAGTTATGCCATTAACTAGTCATGTGGTCTTGGTTACTTATCCAAGGGCTTCAGTCTCAACCGAAAAGTTAAGGAATTACAGAAAACTACATCTGAAGAGCTATTCAGAGTTGCTCTGTCATTCCAGGTTGACATTTCCTGATCTACATCAGTCATCTGTTAACAACCTCCCCGGTGTGTGATTTCACTTATATGAAATTCAAGACAAGGCAAAACTCATCCACTGTGAAAAGAGAAGAACGATGCTTGTCTAAGAGAGGGGTTGCCTGGAAAGGGGGCATGGAAGGTCATGTTTTTGGGTGTGAAAGATAAACCTTGATTAAGGTGATGGTTACCTGAATTTTACACATGTCAGAATACCCTGAATGGTACACTCACTGTGGCTCGATTGTCTTTTATTATATGTAAATTAAGCCTCAATTAAGAAATTAGTGGGGGGTGGTTCATGTCTTTCACCTACTTGTTCTTATGCCCGGATGCTCATTTGGAGAGACTTTAAAAGACACTGTTACTTAGATCCAAACCCCAGGACTCTGAATGACTATGTGTTCATAGAGAAACCCTAGAAGCAAATCAGAGGTTTTCATTCCATAGCTTATCACATGTCACGTGATTTTAACTCATAGGTATCTCTCTTCTTTTTTCATTCTTTCCGTATTACTTGTCAAAGCCTGCCAGCTAAGGACAGCAGCCACAACCACTGTCATTAAACAGGTAAGCAAAGAAGCCTGCCTCCCGCCGGAACCAACGAGTGGGTTACATTCAGACTCTCAGGGCTACAGGAAGTGATAGGATGCTCTTAGCGGGGACCAGTCAGAACTGATAAATGAGGAGGTGTGCTGGGACAGTGCTCATGAGAACCTAGGTCTGTCTACGCAGAGTGTCCCTGAACCAGTTGGACTCTAATCTTATATTGGAACATAGCCACTGGACTGAGCAGTAGTTGGAAACGTCAGTGCTCAGGGCATCTGGGAAGAGGGTTTGGTTTCCTACAACATATATACTCTGCAAGTCATGGCACAATCTCTTTTGTCTGTTGTGATTGGTGTTTCCATTTGCCCTTTAAGCCTTCCCACCGGCAGTACGTTTCTCCCTTTAACACACTAACTTAGCAGAACCCAAGCACTTGCCAGAGCTCCCATCAAAAGTAATTTCCAGAAGAACCAAACAAGAAGACACCAGAAGAGAGGAGCCAAATGGGTTTAATTTCCTTGGGAGACCCTGCCCACTTTCTCTGGCTTGCTGCGCCTTTCTGGCAAGCACCCTTGACCTGCACTTTGCCTTTTGAGGACTTAAGTCATGTGAGGAAATGTTAATCTTCAAGGTTAGATTAAAAACATAATTTCCACCCTGAGGTGACTATCATTTTTCGTTAGATCAACCTCACGCAGAGAGAGTTTTTCCATTAATATCAAGTGAGCAACATGGGAAATTCAATAATATCCTGGCAATAAATCATTTAGGGAGAGCCTACCCACAGCGGGGCAAATGAGGGTGTTTCTGGTGAAAACGTTACTGGGAAGATTCCTAGTGTCTCTTATGGCACGATGTGGATGTGCCTCTTTTCTTTGTCAGTGACAGGAAGGCAAACCTCATCTTGAATGGCTGCCACTCTGACAGCTGCTCCTTTCCCAAATATTCATCTTTTACCAATGTCCATCATTCTACATTTCGTTGTTGCTGCGAATAACCCTCACTCGCGGGTACCCGGAAGATGCAGCACTGAAGGAGAAACGAACAACTCAAACGAGGAAAACATCATTGCGAAAATGAAAGCCCACGATGTAAGGAATGTTCCTTTAGAGGCAGAATGAGGTAGCAGAGACCATCTGTGAACCCCTGTCATCCGCCGCATGTTGATTTCATCAGAGACGTCTTCAGTCATATTCAATGGATTCCGAAATATAATGAAGCTCCCCCAAAGACCCTCCTTTCACGACGTATATGTACATCCAATCATCACGCGGTACGCGGTAACTATCTTAAAATTTTATTTGTCAATTACGCCTCAATAAGCTGGGAGAAATAATAAATAAGTAATCTTAATGCCAAAGCCAGAGTCACTGATAGATGCCTCCTTATTAGATCTAAAATAGGAAATGCGGGACGAGACATGTTTTATTCAGCTGGGAGATCAACAAACACACGGCTTCGGAAATTCTCCATGAAGACTTGTATTACATTCTGATTTCAGCATATTTCTCTCACCAAAACTCTTGACAGAGCAATTACTGGGTCTACTGTTTCTCTCTCCTGACAGAAGCAATTTTATATTCGTTCCTTTTTAGGTCTGAAACACAGGACGATGAAGAGGAGCAGGATGAGATAGAGGCAGAGGTAACGAATCGTTTCTGTTTCCGTTTGTTCTGAAAAATGGGCACTAAAGGGATTCTCGTGGAGTTATCTTAGCATGATTAGGACTTCCAGGTCTCCCAGGCTCAGAGGAATTTCCATCAGAGATTTCAATGACAGAGACGAGTTTTATATTTGATGGACGTTTGGGACGTGAAGCTTAACAACGGAGCACTCCTTGTTTCAAGTTGCAGATTATCCAACCCTAGGACCTTCATAACAAAACACACTGTAGTGGAACCATTTTCCCAAATACAGTCAACAAATTTCTAATAGCAAGTATAAGGGACGCTTCTTAGAAACTGAGGAAAACAGGGCTGTTCAAGGGGTTTATGACTGGTGCCCTCATCTTTAGCCCCATAGTGCAGTATTGAATATCATCTTGTTTGAGCCATTTCTCTCTTTTGGTATCCCTGAAGTTCGGGTACTGCCTGGTTTCTGAGCAATGAGGGTAGATTGTGGTTGCATCCTCTCACTGGAACACACATCTGTGCCTCATTTTGGGACTCACTGGAGGCCAAAAGGGAGAGAAAATGATAGTTACGGGGGCCAGGAAATCGGGGGAAGGAGTTCCTCCAGCCATGTGGGGCTTTGATCATTGGTCGCTTTATGATGACAGGCTTCTTGCAGGATTTCTCACTAGTACTGACCTTCTGTTGTTCCTAAAACAATTTCAGTTTCAGCACTTTATCCTTCTCAGATTTCTTCCTTTTTAAAGCTGCTTTTCCTTTAAGCTTGTAAGGTTTATTGAAATATCATAATTCACAGGCGATACCGTTCACCCATTTGAAGAGTGCGATTCAATGTTTCCGAGTTTCGTCGTTCCTTGATGTGATATCTGGCAGAGAATGAGACCAGTAGAAACATACTCATCTGGGAAGCCTGGAAAATGGAGTAGATTCTTCCCAAATGTCACGGAATAACGTCAATTCTCAACTGAGTACTGAAACCCATATGGTTCTCTGACTCTCTGTTAAAGAACACTAAGACCAGTCAAGATTATTTAACTGCTTGTTCCTCAAGACAAGGCCATGAACCAACTGAACAGCTTACTTGTCAAGACTAAGACCTTGCTCATCATCGCTTTAAGACTTTTGCCCCATGATGCTCACTGATCCAAGGCTATTAGGTCATGGACTCTGCCCAATCCTAACCAGGGCTCCTCATACAATACCTGCCTTAAAGTCACTCAACCCAGACCCTACACATCTATAAATATCCTCCCTGCAACTTCGCCTCCCAAGGCACTGCTCTGACGAGGTAATGCTCGCCTTGACTGTAGTAAGTCTAATAAACTTAGCTTTGCTTCATCAACAATTTTGCATTTACCTACTTTTAAGGAAATTAACATTCAACGCCACAAACAGGTCTTGAGGCACACCACTGGTAACTTTGGGACTCTTATCCTCAAGTGAGAATCAAAGGAAATCTCAGGCAGAAATTCAATATAAAAACAACAACAACAAGAGAACTGCTCTTCTGTAGAGAATGCTCAGATTTACTTGGGATATCTGCGCAACTAAAAGAATACCTTCCCAATCCCATATCATTATGTTTTAGGAAAATCATGCTTATACATCACTAGTATCTACCGGAACTTTACAGAGGGTCTGATGTGTCACCACACAGTTTAAATTAAAATGGTTAATAATAACTGGTTTTCTTTTTTAAAGGAGCTGTACAATCCTTCTTAGTTTCTGGCAGAAAATTTTCTACTCATGAAATTGTAATATTACTTTCTGATACCCTCTAACTCTTAGAAGTAATCATTAATAAAAAAAAATTACATGTCCAAAAAAAAAAGGAAAAAAAAAAAAAAAGAATTGCTCCCTGTTTGCAGCAAGAGGGGCCGAGGGACTGAATCTCATCTCCTTTCCCACCATATCTACATGCAGCGTTATCAGGCATCTTGGCAGAAAAATCCAGTTTAAAACACACAGACACTGCTCTATTAGATACACAGTTTAGTCTTCTTTTCTTTTCTCCCCTGCCAGCTCTTCCAGAGGAGGGATAGATATAGATAGATAGATAGATAGATAGATAGATAGATAGATAGATATCTTCATGTTTCTACTATAGCTTTGTGTCTCTGAGTAATCATGAATGACTACTTAACCACTCTACCAGCGTTTGTAGCCTAGCAAAGGTTGAATTCCACTGAACTGGCAGATTGCTTTTTAATTTTCTGCTTGGATGGGTTGTTTTTTTGTCTTGTAGCCTCCAAAATATTTTATGAGTCTTGATGGGGAGGCAAAAATGCTCTCAGATTTTGCTGATCTCTGCCAAAAGCTGATTAACCCTCCCTTATTCTTCAGGAACCCATGTCCCGCAGGCTTAGGTGATGCAAGAAACATGACATACAGGTGTGAAACAGGACTTTCACAAGGTTTGCAAAATAGTAGTTCCGCACAAGGGGTAAACGTGTTGATAACGATTCTGTGTAGATGTTATCTCTACAGATAACATCTCTAACAGAGATGTTATCTCTGTTTCTGGGGTTGAGGGAAATATTTATGACTCTTAAAGATGTGAGGTACAAGACAGCTTGAATATCACCATCCCTTCATACAGGTGAAGGTCTGTGAATAATAATTACATGACTTGGAAATGGGCTGCACTGACGAATACAGGTATTTTCACAAGCTCGTGTTAACTGCTCCAAACCGGGTAGTTATTTCACTCCAAATAATGACCTGGGACCTTGATCACCTCGTGCCAATCATACAATTGTTCAGATATGCAGAATAACTTATATTTTCTATATATCATCACAGATGGTTTAAAATAACTGAAATATCACATCACAGTGTCAGTTTTCTATTGTTATTGTCAATTTTTTTTGTGTACTTTTTAGTGCATTCCACCCGTCTTCTCCATCTCCATGAGCAGCAACTCAGCTGCTCAAGCCAAAAGCCTTGATTTCTCTTGGTCTGCCATGAGGTAGGTCATATTGTGGTTGCCAATGATTTGCTCCTGTCTCCGTCAAACAAAGAGAGGTGAGGGACCTTCTTGGAGGAGGGTGGATGTCCATGGGCTTAGAAATGTTTCTCTGTATAATGGATCGTGTGCAGATGGGGTTTCTGCCTTGTGTCCACACAAGTTTTAAGAAGAATGCCCACTTTTAAGAAGACTGCAAATTCCCTGATTGGAGCTGCTTCCGTACCTGGATTCTGGAATTCATGGCAACCATGAAAAAGAGCCAAGCAGGGTCAGGCACCCTGCCCCCCCCCCCCCCCAGGTGAGCAGAACCACAGCTGCCTGGGTGTAACTTGAGCAAGAAATCAATGCTTGTTATTGTAAACTACTGAGATTAGAGGGAAGATTTGAGATTGTCAGTAACAGCAACATAAATTAAAGTTGACTAGTTGACAAAGACAGCCCATATCTAAGACACTGGCTGATCCTATTATCACTTCTTCCAAATATTTCCAATTCCAGACTACTGCCTTTCACCTCTGCTGCTGTTACGGTGGCTGAGGCCACCAAGCTCTCTCAGGTGATTACTATAATAGCCTCCCACTGGGCCTGGATAGACTTTCCCTTATCATTTGACTCACCATCTATTTTCAACATGGGACCCAGAATAAGCCTTTTAAAACGTAAATCAGATTGTGTCACTCCTGTGCACAAATCCCTTCAATAGCTTCCCACATCACTGAGATGACAGCCAAAATCTTATAATGGCTCACACAGTCACTGGAAGCTCCTGCAAAATGCCTACCTCTATGCCCGTCCTCCCCAGCACCTTCTCCGGCTAACCTCCCTCATATTCCCTCTACCCAAGCCATCGCGCCTCATCGTTGTGTCTCAAACCTGGCCAGGAGGTGCCTCATTCAGGCAAGTGCATTTTCTCTTGAAATGCTCTCTGTCCGGGGGGACAAAAGGGACTTCGGTCTTCACACTCTTCGGTTCTTCACTCCCATATCATATACTCAGTGACATCTTCCCATCTTCCCAGAACTTTCCCTCTCTCTTCTTGTGCTGACTCCCTGGTACCAACACCATCTAACCTGATCATTTACTTATTTATTTATACACTAGTTCTACCAGGTTGTAAGCTTCATGATTGTTTTGTTTTGTTTTACTGTTTTGTTTATTGCTGAGGTCTATAGCCTTGACAAGAACTTAGTTAACCAAGGAATTTGTTGGATGATGAAGAAAGAAATCAGATTTTTAGGACGTAGGTGAAGTATTATATTAGCTTAATTTTTTTTCTGTGTTTTCTCTCAGAGATAACTTTTTCCCCACTTATTTTCCAAATGTTTTCTTCATTTAATATTTCCTTTTTTAATTTTTATTTATTTATTTTGAGAGAGAGAGAGAGAGAGAGAGAGAGAGAGAGCGCGCACCAGGGATGGACACAGAGAGGGAGACAATCCAGAGCCCAACACAGGGGTCAAACCCATAAACTGTGAGTTCACAATCTGAATCGAAATCGAGAGTCAAACGCTTCACTGACTGAGACACTTGGGCACCCCTAAATTTAACATTTATCATTGCAGACAGCAATTCTGTGTCTGTTTTACCTCCTCAATAACTTTTATCCCTCCAAATAGAACATATTCACAAGGTTGACAGGCTATAGATGCTGTCACGCATATTTCAGAATCCAGCAAAACTTCTACCAAAATCTACTGCTGTATCACTGTAGATATACCTCCCACTAACTATGGCTAATTTTCTCCCCAAACCCATGTTTTAAATTATTAAATACTGGGGGACTTGTGGTAATAACCCTAACTTCCAAAGTAGAAATGTCTTTTCAATTTAGGTAAGATTCACCATTGAGAAACAGTAAGCTTCCTCTTTGGAATTATTTTCATGGCTAAGTTCAAGTGTAATTATTTGGTAAGAAATATGATGTTCTTCACGTACTTACAAATAAAGAAGCATCCAAAAGTAATGAGTGATTGTTCTTTTTCACATGCTTCCTAGTATACTGGAGAAACTTATTGAGTTCTGTGCTAGATAATGGTGTCTGCTGAATCATGCCTCGCTATGTCCTTGCCTATGGATGTCTTAGGAGATGCTTCATAACACAGCAATAGGTAATGGATACAAGTACAGTATTAGTTTTTTCTGCTTTAAGTGCATCAGTGTCTCCCTTCTAAATGATGATCCCATGAGAATGATGAAGGGATCGAGTGGTGAAAAAGCTGGGCAGTCAGTGAGTTGTCTGTGTACTAATCGGTGTGGTTTTTCTCATCCCTCCTTATTCCCCTTCCACCCACTTCTCTGCTTCCCTACCCACCTAACCCTCCTCCAAGGCACCCTTAAAAGTGCAGAGGGAAATGTGCTTCAAGAACGCCCTGACTCTTCTTCCTTTGGGCCCCGATACCTAAATCTCAGACATAAATCCCAAGTTGGAAAAGAAAATCTTAGTATCCATACTCCTATTAAACCTCATACAATCCTATTTCTACTCTTAATTTCTATTTTGTATGCATATAAGCTTTGGCAGGCATTGCTTCTAACCAGTAAACAACTGCAGAAGGGAAAGATGTTTAGATTGAAAGGTACAGATTCCAATGAATATTGCATAATTCTGAATGCAATTCAATGTCCTATTGGTAAACATCGTTCAAAATCACAGTCTTTCATCAAGCGGCTAAACTTCAAAATGGATTGTGATCCATACCTATCTGCTTTTCTCTCATTGTTACACAATGAAGAAGGAAGAGAAAAATTAATGTGGTCGTCTCATGATTGCATATATATATATTATATATATATATGCAATATATATATATGCAATATATATGCAATATATATATATGCAATATATATATGCAAAATATGTATATTTTTCTTTTTCTAATTAAATAAATTCTAATTTATTTAAATTCTAGTTAGGTAACATATAGTGTAATGTTGATTTCAGGAGTACAATGTAGTCATTGATCACTTACATATAACACCCAGTGCTCGATACAGGTGTCCTCCTTAATACCCATCACCCTTTTAGTCCATCCTCCATATACACCCCTTCTATCACCCTTCAGTTTGTTCTCTACAGTTAAGTCTTTTACGGTTTGCCTCCCTCTCTTTTTCCCCCGTCCCCTATGTTCGTCTGTTTTGTTTCTTAAATTCCACACATGAATGAAATCATATGGTATTTGTCTTTCTCTGACGAACTTGTTTCACTTAGCATAATACACTCTTGTTGTTGCAAATGAGAGGCAAGGGAAACAAAAGGAAAAATGAACTATTAGGACTTCGTCAAGATAAAAATTGTCTGCACAGTGAAGGAAACAATCAACAAAATAAAAGGCAGCCTAGGGAATGGGAGAAGATATTTGCAAGTGACATATCTGATAAAGGGTTGGTATCCAAAATCCATAAAGAACTTAGCAAACTCAACACCTAAAAAATCAAATAATCCAGTTAGGAAATACGCAGAGGACAAGACTAGACATTTTTCTAAAGAAGACATCCAGATGGCCAAGAGACACACGAAAAGATGCTCAGCATCACTCATCATCAGGGAAAAACAAATCAAAACCATGATGAGATATACCACCTCACACTGTCAGAACGGCTAAAATTAACACAGGACACAACAGGTGTTGGCAAGGATGCGGAGAAAGGGGAACACTTTTGCACTGCTGATGGGACTGCAAACTGGTACAGCCACCGTGGAGAACAGTTTGGAGGTCCCTCCTGACTGCATCCACACGCCACACCTTACCTCATTGAAGGTCCTGATGAAAGAGTTGCCTTTCATGTTTCCTCTTTCAACCTTAATTTTTATCATAGTTCCTTATGGGAATAATTAAATTCCACTTAAAATAAGCACCCCGTCCATCTATGCTGAATGCCCTCAATGTAGTCAACACGATCAACGTGAGATGCATTTTTTCTGAAGTATGTTTTTGATGAATAAATAAATAAAATGCAGCAGCATCAATGCACAGGAAAAAATGATGGCTGCTCGTGGGGAGGGAGACTGGGGTTTGGGCAGGGGGATACGGGCCTCCAATTATGGAATCAGTAAGTCACAGGAATAAAAAGCAGAGCATGAGGAATATGGTCAATGCTATTGCCATAGCGATATAACAGGACAGAGGATAGCTATGCTTGTGAACACAGCGTAACTTATAAACTTATCAAATCACTAAATTGCCCACCTAAAACTAATGTAACATTGTGTGCCAACTATACTCAAGGGTACTTAATTAGTTAAACGTGTCTTCAAAGGATTTTTGGTGTAGATATTGTGCCATGGCTATCCATACAGGAATATTTCTGAGTAACGGCCATGGTAGCGTTTTTATTTTTTAATTCTAACAGCGGTTGTTTTCTTTTTTAAAAACTTTTCTTTAATGTTTATTATTTTTGAGAGACAGAGTGACAGAGCATGTGCAGGGGAGGGGCGGAGAGAGAGAGAGAGAGGGAGACACAGAATCTGAAGCAGGCTCCAGGCTCTGAGTTGTCAGTACAGAGCCCGACATGGGCTTGAACTCACAAACGGTGAGATCATGACCTGAGCTGAAGTTGGACACCCAACCAACTGAGCCACCCAGGTGCCCCACAGCTGTTGTTTTTCTTTCCCCACAAAGTAAGTGAATTAAAAAGCTGGACACAGTCGGGGTGCCTGGGTAGCTCAGTTGGTTAAGTGTCCGATTCTTGGTTTTGGCTCAGGACATGATACCATGGTTTTGTGAGTTCGAGCCCTGCATTGGGCTCTGCGGGGACAGCCCGGAGCCTGCTTAGGATTCTCTCTCTCTCCCACTCTCTCTGCCTCTCCCCTGCTCACGCAGTCTCTGTCTCTCTAAAAATAAGTAAATAAACTGAAAAAAAAAATGATAAAAAGCTGGATGCTTAAATGTGTGTATCACCTACTTAGAATTTACACAAAATATTTCATTACATTACTCTTCAAAATTATGCCTAATTATTGAGTTAAATGTTATTACTTTTTTATGTAGGTGCTACAGAAGAAAAAAAAAAAAAAAACCCTGAATTTCGGATTGCTTAAGAACATCAAAGAAGTACGTTGCTCAGCCCAGATTTGAACACAAGTTTTGTTTTTTTTTTAACGTCTTTTCTTTTTAATTTTTTTTTTTTTTTTTTTTTTTTTTTTGAGACAGGGAGAGACAGAGCATGAACAGGGGAGGGGCAGAGAGAGGGAGACACAGAATCTGAAACAGGCTCCAGGCTCTGAGCTGCCAGCACAGAGCCCGATGCGGGGTCGAACTCACGGACCGCGAGCTCATGACCTGAGCCGAAGTCGGCTGCTTAACTGACTGAGCCACCCAGGCGCCCCTGAACCCAAGTCTTGAGTGTGAAGCACAGACAGACAGACAGGAGGCGTTGATTTTGTCGCATGGACCGTAATAGAAATCTGCTCGTAACGTCTACGTTTTCTTACGTGGAGATGAGGCCCGGAAGCAAGATTTATTATTACTGGAGATCGTTTGCACATGCATGCTGGAATAATAGGAAGCCGGTTTTCCTACAACAGCTCTCTCTGTGGTCAGGGAAGATTAGACACGTGTTGCTTGTATTTCCCTTTGATTACGGAGCATACTGTTTAGATCAACAGAACTTTTCTTTCTACAGGTCCTTTTATCTGGGCCAAACACATTTCTGCTGCACTCCTTGACAAATTGCTGGCTGTACCCATGGTACATTTGCAATTGATAAATGCAGAGACTGTCATAAATAAAAGGCACTCATATGGCATCACTGTTATTTCTATGTCAGCCAAGTCCACTTGTATGACAGGTATTCTTGCAGCCTCAGAGGGCTGGAAGTTTCTGTCCCTGTCTATGTCCCTTTGCATATTTTACTTCCTTTCGCTGCACTGCAAGAGAATTGTCTCCAGAATATGAGAAACAATCCACAGGGGGAAAAAAAATTAAGTTCAGTTTTATCCTGAATCCTAATTTTTACTTTCTACCAGAAAGGCCTCGATCCCCTGAATCTTTTAAATCTGTCTTAGTACTAGAGGTCCTTCAAATGCAGCGTCAGCCATGGGATCATCCTCTTAAAAAAGGCAAATATTCACACATGTACACACTCTTGGTTACGGACATAGCAGAAATTAGTTTATGATACATCAGCTCAAATGACAGATAACTTATGAGTAGAACCTTATTTTAGGCCAGATTCTTTCCAGTAAGATTAGAATTTTGCACAAACAAGTATTTTTTAAGTTTATTTATGTATTTTGAGAGAGAGAGAGAGAGAGAGAGAGAGAGCGAGCATGTGTGGGGAGGCGAGGGGCAGAGAGAAAAAGAGAATTCCAAGCAGGCTCCACACTGTCAGCGTGCAGCCCAAGGTGGGGCTCGAACCCACGAACTGTGAGATCCTAACCTGAGCCAAAGTCGGATGCTTAACCAACTGAGCCACCCAGGTGCCCCTAGTTTCTTTCTTTCTTTTTTTTTTAATTAAACCACATTCCTAACTCCACTTTCATACTCCCTCACTCTTTATTTATGTTATTGCAGCAAGGTCTAGTACATGATCGGTAATTTATAGCTCTTTGTTGAGGAAAGATGGCCGGCAATTTGGGGCTAAGAAAGGGTGAGAGGGCAAACTTTGTGACGTACAGGAGTGCTCTGTTTGCGTATACAGTAGCCTGGTGGGAACAGCAAACACTGTCGAAGCAAACAAAGTGGACAGTGCATATAAACTTTTCCAAAATAAAGCCAAGAAGGGAGTCTCCTGTTCACTTAGAACCAACAGCAATGTGCCCTGGTGGTGGGGTCAAGAAGGGATGCCACACGGGGAGGATGAGACGACCCTGCCGAGCTCCTGGGATTATGGTGTTTTTTCAGGGCTGGCTCTGGAACGAGGGTAAATATGATGAATCATGGGGCACAAATCTAATCTTATTTTCCATCCAGTGGCCATATTCATAAGGCTGTGTGCTTTGCCATAAATTACTGTCCTACCAGGAACAATTGCTTTTTCTTTAAGACTGTAATTCTCCCCTCAGCCATGCACAAAATGGACATTTTCAATAATGTTGGATATAAATTTGTTTAACAGCCCATAATGTTTACATTTCCAGTGTTTTTCCTTTGATCCTGGGGAGGATATCAATAGAAATAAGATAATAAAAAGACAACTTTTTTCTTTCTATTCATTCACTTTTCATTACGGGGTATAGCAACAGTTTACAATAATACAAGCTATAACAGGTAATATAGAGAGTTAAATTTCCCTAATGAGAATTTTGATTACGAAAATCTATTCTGGACACTGTTGCCTTTAAAAGATTCAATTTTACTCCTATGGAAGTAACACTTCAACATTTCAAATTCAAATGATTTAATCATGCTTAAAAAATGCTGAATACGTAGCTTGAATATTCCATCAACAGCCTTAGCCACTTGTCTAATATTATGCTTTTGTGATCTGATGTTAACACCTAAAGAAAGGAATGGTAAAAATTATACTATTTTTCTGTCGTGATTTCCTTTATGGGATTCTGATGCTTAAACTTTCAAGAGATAATCCATGCTTGAAGTAAGTGAAATTCAGTCCTCAAATGTGACAATCAGAAAATTAATGTGAATTCATCACTTTCCAAATTTGCCTTATGTTTATGGTGTATAGACGGCACCTATAAATAACATCTGTGTACAGGTGAATTCTAGACATTGACACAAGTCTGATGTCCTCATGGTTCTCTTGCTTATTTTCTGTCTCATGCATGACAGCCGCAACCCTGTCTACTGCCTTCCTCTGCATTCCCAGCAAATGGAAAAGTGCTAATATAATAGGTATTTAATACACATTTATTGAGCAAAAGAACAAACCATGTTTTCAGAGTCATGATCTCCTAGAAAGCAGGTAGGTGATTGCTACGAACATGTCCATAAATTCTAAGCATTTTTCTTTGTGGTCCTTGCTGTAGTGAGTATCATTCATTATATTTTTCCAGTCGTGGTGCTTTTGTACTCATATAGATGATGTTATCGAATGAAGCTTAAAGAAGCAAATAATGACAAATTTTGTCAAGGAGCAGAGGCAGCTTTTCCCGAAAAAAATGGTGCCAGGGGATTTTTTCACCACGAAAACTACTGTATTTATGGCTAAATGTAAACTGATACAATCTTTTTTTTTCTCAAGCAGTTTGGAAATGCATGTAATGAGTGTTAACGTTTAAATTTTTAATAAATCTCACCCCAGAAATTTAGCGGGAGAAAATATCACAAAATGCTTGAATGATTTGGCCTGTCAACAAGAATATTAGTCATAATATCAAAGAATTGAGAATAACCTGAATCAGGCACCACTGGGCGAAAATTCAAACTACTGCACATCATCAAGAATGCCATTCATACACATTCATTCAGACACTCACACGCACATCAAAAAGAAAGACTGATACACGGCTGAAACTTCACCAATAGTGTAATTTGGGGGGTGAAACTCTGGGTCCCTTTAATAACTCATATATACACATCCTTTTAGTTTTCTTTATATTCCTGATTTCTACTGTAACATATATTTCTTTTCAAATAAGGAAAAAGAATTAGAAGGTTTGTGTTTGCTCTCTCCCTATTTATACTTTGGCTGTCCCTTCATGGCTGCTTCCCCTAGGTACCCCACCCATGTGGCGGTGATCCACCCCATGGGCTCCAGTGACCAGCCTAAGCAGGGATCACATGTATGTAAACGTGACATTTGTGTCACATGTGTGTAAAACACTGACTCCCGGGCAAGGCTGGCAACGGTGAGGCAAAAGGTGCTGAAACGTGAAGCAGTAACAACTCCTATAAAACCAATAGTGTCTCCACTTTGGTCTCAGGCACATCCTCCACCCCGCATCCCCAGATGCCTTGGGGGTGGCCTGTGGGTGACCCTGAACAAGAGAATCTTTTTATTTATTTTTTTTGCTTGTGGGCAAAAGAAATGGCAGTGAAAACCAATCTTCTTTTATGGAGTCAGCTGATGGCTACCACAATAAAGACGATAGATAGATAGATAGATAGATAGATAGATAGATAGATAGATAGATAGGAGGGGGAGGGCAGCGGAGGAGAGGGGAAGGGTGGGAAGCGGAAGGGGGCAAAGAATCATCTTTACTCCATTTTACTCCTATTTCTTTTCACTGGCTTAGCTCATCACCCACCCTCCTTTGTTTTCTCTCTTTTTGATACTTTCTGCAGAGTCGTGCTGAGTTTGGTTTAGAAACCCACTCTTCGCAGTTACGTCGTTGGTCTTTCCCCCCATTAATTCTCCAAAGTAAACATGGTCGAATGAAATTATGAAGTGGCACCAGGACTAAACATTGTCCTACGTAAAGAGGCAAGGACAAAAAGCTTCATTTCTTTCTTTGAAAAAGCACGATTTTATGATGGGTTACGGGAGAACCAGGAGCTTTCAACTGTGTGTGTATTAATGATAGCCCAGCATTAACAGGGATATGCCCCACCAATTCCATTTTACGGAATAACGATTAAATTATAATCTACTTACCCATGATAAACTTTTCTGATTATTATTTTTTTTTTCTCAGCTAAAACAATCTCCAGGCGTCACTGGCCTGTACACTCTTTCCTCCTGAAAACAGTGGAAAATTTTAGTTGTTTCTCAGTTGCTCTGCTTTTCAGATGAAAGCTTCCCGATTACAAGGCAGACTATCATTTGCAGGGACTCCAATAAAATAGCTTCTAACACTAGAAAACCTAGGAATCTTCTGAATGCTACTCAGAAGCCAGGAGAGCTCTTGAAAAGGGGTCTCCTCCATTGAAATAATTTTTGTAGAAGGAATGATAATACTGTATCAGGGAAATTCTATTTCACGTGATTTTTTCCAATTGATTCTCAGGGGTCAGAACCCCAAGTTATGCACCCTGTATTTTGCCATCCTCTTCCATCTCCTGAAGAGTCCTGTAGTTCAAATAGCATGAGATGTAATATAAGGCCCGTGGCGACATACCTCCCCTGCTGCTCTTTTCCCAGGCAATGGAGTGGAGAAGAAGCTGTTCCTTGACAGGAGACTGGCGCAAAGCATAAGTATTTCATGTTGAGTGACATAAATTGTTAGGGGAAAAAAACAGAAGAAAAGGTCAGATGCAATTGTGTTCTGATGGCACCAATCAGAATCTTCTCCAGGTCTCTGACAAGACAGCAAATTGCAGGGAGGAACGAAGACCCTTCAATATGCTATCATGCAAATACGCTGTTATCACACAAGGGCACAGACATGGAAAGAATGAAATAGGGTCACTATGATCTCTACCTGGAGACTCCTATGAATGAGGAAAGATGATCGCAGATATCTGTCACCCATTTTTAAATTCTCTAATATGACTTGAGGGAAGAGAGAGAGCAGATATGTTACCAGAGATCAGGAAAAATGATGGGATTACAGATTCATAGCAACTTTTTAAGCGCTCTGAATTTTCTTTATGGGCCTCCTATGGGCCATAGTCATAGTGAGTCTATGTTTCAACGAAGCATTTGACAGACTCGCATGATACTTTTGTGAACAGAATGGCAAAAAGTTTGGTGGAGTTTTATCAGGTTTAGTAAGTACACTGAGATATTGATTCAATGCTTGATGCCCACGTAGAGTTCAGCTTATTGGGAATGTGTCACAAAACGGCTGGAACTTTTTCTGATTAGATTTGTAATAAACAACTTGAATCGAAAGTACAGGCTGAACAGGCAAAAATAAATCTAATTCAAAGTGCATTTATTTCAAAATGCGAAGCGCTCTATTTAGATTAGAATATCAGTTACGCAAGATGGAATCTAGCAGACTAGTGGCTCAACAAGTCCTCGAATTAAAAGCAAATAACCTTGAGGATTTAATTGAGAAAGGTAAGTATTAGCCAATAATTTGATGGGGTTGCTATGACAGCTTTTATGGTATGAGGATTTCTCAATGGGCATTAACTAGGGCAAAGACGTATTAGTCCATTTTGCCATTTCCATTTGTATTATTCTATTTAGCTTAAGGCACAATTTTTAAGAAAGACTTTGATTAAAAACATGTGCATGTCCAAAACTGTAATGACAAGAAGGAATTGCAAATCATATAGTAGGAAAAACCATTAGAAGAGGCTAGAGAGGTTATTTTGGACAAGATATGGTTGGGTATTTTATTTTAATATTTTAATATTTTTAAAACTGGTGATAAGAAGGAAATACACACTCTCTGATACGGTCACAGGTCCAAGGAGCAAAAATCACAAAGAGGTCACATTTTGACTTAACAAAAACATTAAAAAAAAATTAATCATGAAGATGGCGTGCTCCCAATCCTTGGGAATTTTTTTTTTTTTCCTTAAGAGACTCCACAACACGTAAAAGTGTTCAAAAATTGAGACTCGGACCGAATGTATTCACAAACTAATGATTAGTATTTATTTCCTGGTGGTTATTATCAACTGGTGATTTATAAATATTTAGCCGTCTGAATTTATATGCCAGCCGTTATCCTTAAAATAGTACCTTATTTTGCCTGGAACAATTTTCCCGGACCCAAGTCAGTTTCTAACAACATGGACTCATCTTCTTTCCTTTCTCCCCCACCCCCTGCACTGTAATATCTAAAGTGCTTTTTCTAGAATTTCAAAATTTGATTGTACCATGAAAATTATTTCTGCCGTGACCTCAAGATTTCAATACCTATTTGTGTTCTGAGGCCGAGCTGCTCAAAAATGTTATTATCTGAGACACAGAAGAGGTACTTTCAATGAGCATTTCTGCTATTTCCTTTGGGGTTGCATGATGTAGTTATCACAAACACTAGACATGTGCCTCAGCTCATGACATCTGCTATGGTAATGAAATTTAGCGCTCTGACACATTGCGGTTCACCACGTCTATTTGGAAATCTAAAGCCTGACTTGCGATAACTAAATTTTAATAAAATTTGATAGTTTTGTCTCCAGTATGACAGAGTATTTTATGAACAACAGGTGCCTAAGTGATCCGTCTGTACAGGAACTCATAATCTCAGAAAACATCGTTTCAGGACAACTCTTAGGAAGAGAAATATTGAAACATTAAATTTGGTAATTTTTACTATTGCAAGCACCTCATTAAATTGGCCTTGAAGAGAAGAATGACAACTTTGAAACTGTGAGGAGAGGCTGGAATTAAAATCAGAGAATACTGGAAATGAGTGAACACAGTTGTTTTGTTTGACAAGGTGTTCTACTAAATAAAACAACTATGAGAATTGCATTGATTTACTATTTATTACTAAAAGCAGTGAGAATTATCATCATGTGCACGTTTCGCCATTGCCCACATGACAAAATTCTTTGGTAATTCCTTGGTATGAAAGCAACGGATAATATTAAAGGCTTTGAATGTGTTTTAGAATTTTTTTTGTAATGTTTTATTTAGTTTTGATAGAGTATAAGTGGGGGAGGGGCAGACAGGGGGACAGAGGATCTGAGGCAGGCTCTGCCCCATGTGGGGCTCGAACTCACGACCTGTGAGATCATGACCTAAGCCGAAGTCGGACGCTCAACTGACTGAGCCCCCCAGGTGCCCCTAGAATTTTTAGTCTGATATTTTCTTAACTCAAGATTTAAAAGCAGATGATCAAGGTTCAAATGTTAATTTTGCTACTTCCTACTTAAGAGATCTATTTTCTCTCTCTAAATCTGAATTCCCTCAGTTGGGAAATGGTGGATAGTTACAACAATCAGATTAAATATCTGTTTAATCCAATGCTCCTTAAGTGTCTGACGGTCAGGCTGTTGTCTATAGGAACGCAGGAAGTCCAGAGTTTAATACAGTTAGCATCAGATTTTCCTATTATCAGACAATGCTTATTTAGTATTGACAGTTCCCTTTTGCGACCTTCCTGTCTATTTCATGCGGTAGTTACTGTAGTCCAGCTTCTAGAGCTTTTATGGTAGAACAAATGGTGGGGGAGGAGGGTGTAGGTAAATCCCTCCAAGTGGATTTTGGAAATCCCTGGCAGGAAACATAGGCTGAGAGAAAGATCTTTTGTATGCCAAACTCAAAAGTGTATGCCATAAACTCAGAGTCAGCAAACTACCCCCTGCAGACCAAATTCAGGCCACCACCTGTTTTGTATCCAAAGCATTACAGGAATATGGTCACATTCATTCCTTTACCTGTTGTCTATGGCTACTTTCAGGATACAGTGTCACAGTTAAGTAGTTATGACAGAGACTTGATATCCTGAGAAGCCTAACGTATTTACTCTTTGGCCCTTTCCAGAAAGCCTTTCCCAACCTCTGTCACAAACCACAGATGAGGCAGGAAATAACTACTGGGCAAGAACCCAGGCTGCTTTCTCTCTCATCCCACCACCCCATTTGTTCCTAAACCAGGGAGAAACAAGGGATCATAAAAGTCAACTTTTATAAAAGATAGTTAATACTCCAGATAAATTTTAGGGACTGTAGGAATAAGGGTGCTTGTGCCAGAATCCTACCAGAACGTAAGAAGCCACAGGCCTCCCAGAAGTTCCCCATAGCAGCACACTGGTATCCCGTGAGTGGTTTCAGTGGGGGTAGAGACGATGCCCAGACTAGAACATTCTCAAGGGAGCCTGATAGAGTAGCTACCATTACACTAAATACACTTTTTTTTTTTTAACTTAGAACATAGCTAGCTAACAACACAAGACAGTCATTGAAGAATGTAAGGTCTTTCAAGAGAGTGAGGTCACTATGGCTGAGACAGTCATTGCAGCCTTGAAGGAGAAGGCAGCAAATGAACAGAGTCTTAAATGGAGAGAGGAGTCAGGAGTTTCCTCGGCGGGACATAGCATGAGCCAAATGAAAGAGATGCGGAAAATGGAAATAAACCAAATAGGAGGTACAGGTTATCCATGGGGCGTCTGGGTGGCTCAGTCGGTTAAGCGTCCGACTTCAGCTCAGGTCATGATCTCACAGTCTGTGGGTTCGAGCCCCATGTCAGGCTCTGCGCTGACAGCTCGGAGCCTGGAGCCTGCTTCGGATTCTGTGTCTCAGCTCTCTCTGCCCCTCCCCTACTTGTGCTCTGTCTCTCTGTGTCGCTCAAAAATAAATAAAAATGTAAAAAAATTTTTTTAAATAAAAGAATTTTGAAAATTAGTTAGAACCATATTGTGAAGAAATAAATATAAGGATAGATTGTATCCCTACAAGCATTTTGGCTTTTGTTATGGCAAACCTATAATCGAATTACACTAAGCAGGGGCAGAAAGAAAGAAGGGAACAAAATAGTTTCAAAAAGAACAGCAAAAAATAAAAGTATTAGGATAGTCCTAGCATGAGGTGACGAGCAAATCCAAAGGACCCTGGTGCCAATGACTAACTTGCACTTCTTGCTGGACCCTCAGCATGGAGCACAGTGCTTAACTGGCTGCATGACCAGAAGGGGCCTTCTAGAAGACACAAAATGGTGACAGGCTTTGGTTGATTGAACCAACCAAATAAATAAACCAGGATTTATTTTGATTGAACAAAATAGTGACAGGATTTGGTTACAGACAGACTGTAGGGAGAAAAAAAAAAGAGTCTCAGGAGAGTCCAAGACTTAAATTCTGTCTGTTCAATATAGGAAAGTCTGGAGAGAGACCTGTTTTGTGGGCAAAAAGGTCAACAGTTGTATCAATTTCTGGTATAAATACCATCACTGCATATAAAATAGCCTTTTTAAATTTACTATTATTTCATTGCTCCAGTGAATTAGAGAATCAACTCTAGATATTATAATTCTACTGATTTTGCTTTTAAGAACCTCGACACTCTCAAATGTGGAAGCCATCTTTTTTTAAAAAAATTTTTTTTTTTTTTTAACGTTTATTTATTTTTGAGACAGAAAGAGACAGAGCATGAACGGGGGAGGAGCAGAGAGAGAGGGAGACACAGAATCGGAAGCAGGCTCCAGGCTCTGGGCCATCAGCCCAGACCCCGACGCGGGGCTCGAACTCACGGACCGTGAGATCGTGACCTGAGCTGAAGTCGGACGCTCAACCGACTGAGCCACCCAGGCGCCCCAGCCATCTTTTAATTTTATCCACATGGAAAGCGAAACTTAGCAAAATAAACACAGAGGTAAGATAAAGTCATGAGAAGTACAGTCTAGCATTGGAGGAACCACAGAGGCCAACAATGTCTACTCTTACACTAATTTAGTAAAGTAATGGGGTAACGCAGTCTCTTCTTGGGAGACATCAAAAGAGAATTTACATTTTTTTTTTTAATTTTTGAAGCCTTTTCCGAATTCCACCAAGGGTTAACCGTTCACAGAGTGTGTTACGTTTTACACTTACTTCTTTTGCCATGTACCGTATCTCTCTACTTAATTGTGAAAGGAACCAATATAATTGCGAGTACCGGAATTGATTCTGGGGATTAAAAGACTAGTTCCTACAGCTTACGTAAGACTTAGGAAGAAGCAAGTGTACTACAAAAACAGATTCACCTTTGCTCATCAACAGAGAATTGAGTTTATGAAAGACATTGTGGTTTGGAAGAATTCATTAGACTGCCTTATTTTCCTCACATAATTTTTTATTTTGCGCGGCTTCCTCGCTTACAGTCTTCCTGTCCATTTAGAAAAGACTATGCTCATTGAATTTAATTCGTCATGCATATGTTGAATACCCACTACTGTTCTTTCCCCATGATGATGGATGCCATTTTTATCATTAGGGGCATGTGTCTTAATTTTAAACGTTGCATACATAAGGGGTGCCCGGGTGGCTCAGTCGGTTAAGCATCTGACTTCGGCTCAGGTCATGATCTCGCGGTTCTTGAGTTCAAGCCCTGCATCAGGCTCTCTGCTGTCAGCACAGAGCCTGCTTTGGCTCCTCTGTCCCCCATCTCTCTCTCTGCCTCTTCCCCGCTCTCTCCCTCTCTCAAAAATAAATAAACCTTAAAACAATAAAAGTTGCATGTATATTACCTTAAGATATATTTGTACACATAACAACACTCAATTACTAAGTCATATACATAGGAAAGATGAAAATCAATAAATTTTGCCTAAGTTGATAATATTATTGCCAAGTTAATTATTTAATTACTTGGCTTATCCCTTTTTTTCCCCCTCATTGGAGATTTCAAGCTACTGTAGAAATTGGCAAAATGAAAAATTGTACTTAACGCTTGCTTGGATCTCCATGGCTAATTATTGGGTACAGGGCATTAACATTCATTTGATATTCTGAGCGTATCCGAGAAAAATAAAAGTCTGTATATTTAATATACTCCATTCACTCATTCTGTGGAAGTTTTATATCAATGTTAGTAGTTGCAAGATTTTTTCTTCCCCATAAAAGTCTCTGAACTCCTCAGAGAAGCTACAAAGGTAACAGTCAAAATATTAATGAAGATATAGTCCGTCATGTTGATGCTGAAATCACGGGGTTTCATGATTCCTGAATTTATAAACCAAAGGACTGACTGCCTATGCTATTCAAAGGCTAGCTTCAGATTTTCAAGCATCTTCAGGGAGATACTTCAGTAATCTCCCTTGTGTCTTTATTTACTGTTTGGTTTTAAGTCCTCGTCTTTACTATATTTCTATATTTCTCCTACATGTCAATTCACTACTTCAAGTCAGCATGAGAAGATGTGCAATAATGAACTCCAAATGGATTCTCAAAAAGCAAAGAAAACTCTGTAACCTTTTCCTATAATATATTGTGAAGAATTGACCGGATGTGAACAATACCTCAACCCAGTATATTCTGTTATGTTAAGCAGACTTTACTGGTTTACTCTTAGATCTCCAAGTAAGAGAACTAAATAGACCTGTTATAAAATTCCTACTTTGAAATGTATAAACACAGATCAGTGGATCTGACGATCTCTTGAAGGCTTCCCAGTCCATCCTCCCTCGCCCATCTACCTGTAGCCTCAGATAGTTAATGATTTGCCCATAAGGTTCTGTTTCTAAGACTAGGCCTAGAGATTCCTGTGATCACTTTCTCTTTAGAAATGCAAATTACCCCCACAAAATTTTTATCAGCCCCTGATACTTAGAACACATCATAAACTGCCTTGCAATATTATTAGTCAGTTATGAATAATCCACATTGACTTTGCCCTACGGTGTTGAGAAACCATGCTGGGCACTTGGGGTATAGTCATTTCCCTGAAGGACCTCATGGCAGCACAGAGGCTCAGACAGGTGAACCCAAACAAGTATAAATAACAAGGATTATAATCAATTCTGTTTGATGTGGGAAGAAAAACTTCACAGATGTGACTAGTAAGTTGAAAGATAATTAGTCATTGTGTGGCCAGCAAGGTAAAGACAGTCATTCCACACAGAAGGAATAACCAAAGCAAGTCACGAAAACATCTATGGGTGGCCTTGTATCCCCAACTGAATTATAAATATACTGTGAACAAGAATTGTGCATCGTGTTACTTGAAAATTACCGTGCTCTTTTCTTCCTGTTCCCTATCTCAGTAAGTAAGAGAGACCTGATTGAATCCTGACCAGCAACTAAGTTGCCATTATTCATTCCTTTTGAGTTCCATGTATCTAAGGCTTTCTTCCAAGCATGTGTGATGTATTCTCTTTATAACTCTATTCATGACCCGAGTGTTTGAATTTTTAGGCACATAAATAATTTCTCCTAATATTTTCCTCTCTCTTACAAAAAAAAAATGGCTTTATGCAAAAGTAAGCAATTTCCCCAAATTAAGCATCTGCCAAGTTATTTTCCACATGCAGAGCTCATGGAAGATTTAGGCAATTCAAGATAAAGTTTAACATTTTAATGAATATAATGAAAGTTAATAATAAGCATAAAAATGAACTGCCTGTTGAAAAATTTACTGGATGCATAACTTTTCATATTAAGTTGAGCTCTGAATTACAAAGCCAAAGTTTTTATTGGTTTATTTAAGTTACTCGCACTCTCCTGAGTTCAATTTTGAATTCAAGTCCAAGAGCGGTTTAATTGCCAAGTAGCCTTGATTCCTGCAGGTATCTCACGTTTCCTCAAGTCTAACCTACTGATATCTAAAAATGAAAAGCCATAAAATGGTAACATTAAGTTCTATAACCACATTAATATACATTTGAATAATACACAGAATGTTCTTCATACATTATATTAATTATTTTAAAAATCAAAATTGTACTCTTACAGGATAATGGTTTAAAAAGGTAGGATGAATAAAATACCATTCTTTAGTGCAGTAAGGGTTCTAGCTTATTCCTTTTTAATGGATAGTCACAGGGTATGAATGCTGTAAAGGAAGGCAATTTGGTGAATAGGAACTTAATAGCAGATCTCAAAATATGCATTGATTACTTGGATTTTGAATTCCTCCTTCCAATGTTTAAATAAGTTATGGTACATCCATATAATGGGCTATTAGGCAGCTGCTAAACAGTATCCAAATCACTTTGGCTATGCGCCAAAATATCCTAAATCAGGCCAGTTCTCTCCACCTCCACTACTGCGCCCCTCCTCTCTGCTGATGTGTTCTTATTTGCACTAACTTCGGGGCCTCGGTTAGAACAGAAGCCTCTCTGCTTCCATTCCTGTCCGCCAACCAGCCTTGTCTCTACAGACCCCCCAAATTAACGTTTAAGTTTACCTATTTATTTTTGGTGGGGGCAGAAAGGCATGCACAAGTGGGGGGGGAGGGGCCGAGAGAGAAGGAGAGCGAGAATCCCAAGCAGGCTCTGTGCTGTCAGCGCAGAGTCCGACAGGGGGCTCGATCTCACGAACTCTGAGAACCATGACCTGAGCCGAAATCAAGAGCCTGACGCTTAACTGACTGAGGCCCCCCAGGTGCCCCCAAAGTGAACTTACTGAACACAGATCAGGTTATATCACTCAGCTGCCTATGTCTCTCCTATATCTCTTCCAATTCCTTTTAGAATTAAATCTGATCCTACTCCTTTTTATTTTATTTTTATTTTATTTTTGAGAGAGAGAGAGGGTAAAGTGAGTGGGGGGGGGGGGAGAGAGAGAGAGAGAGAGAGAGAGAGAGAGAGACAGAGGGAGAGAAAATCCAACAAGGGCACAGAGAGAGAGAAGTGGGGTTCACCAGGGCTCATGTTTTTACCCATAGCAGGACTCGGGCTCACCTGGTGTGGGACTTAAACTCATGAACCATGAGATCATGACCTGAGCTGAAGTCGGATGCTGAAGACTGAGTTACTCAGGTGCCCATATTTTAGAATTTGGGCAGAGAATTATTTTGGGGGGCTTGGGATGATAGCTGCCGAGTCAAGAGAAAAACTGCCTTTGACAGCTATAACTACCAGCACAGACTGACAGCAAGATGAACTTGCACTTCCAACACTATGATGTGCTTACACACTGCGTACCCATGGCACATTAAAATTAAATATTCCCACAAACTCCGCCCTGCTATAGAATATTCGAGAACTTAAAAGCTTCCAGATGAGGAAAATTCCCTTTCGTATAAATAAGGTAGGCCTATTGTTTTTTTCATTTAGCAAGAACAGACAATAAAAAGGACTGAAGTGGCTGCCAATTTCTGGAGTTCTATTCTAACTTAGAAATCTGGGTTCTGATGCATAAACCAATGAAAAAAAATGGATGGCTCCCGTTTCCAATGTGAACGTTTGACAAAATTTGGGCTTTGTGAGTTGTCTTCTCATAACCGATCATGTTGAGCCTGGTACATCGAATTTCTCCCGATGACGATAAAAGGCTCTTAAAACTGCTTTGTCGGTTCCTCGGGCCAGAACACAAGGTGCCATGATTCCCCTCACGACCACCACGCTGAAGCTGGAGTAAAAATAGCAGTTGTCATACAGACACCTGCAAAAAACGTGGTGGTAAGATGATTAAGATTTTCTTCAGCTAACGTAGAAAATAATTTATGTTATTATTATATACTTATACTCTGCACAGTGGTTTAGAAAGGACCAGTCGATTAACGTTGGTGACACATAACGTGATAGGAATTCACAGTAACCAACAATGTTGCAGCAAATGGAATTGTCCAAAAGTGATGGCCAAGTTCACTCTGGGTCGCCTGGACAATGAACCAGCTGCGACTGCCTTCCCCTCACGCCTCAGCAGGTGGAGGAACTACCCCCAAATCCAGATTCCCATCCGATCGGCACTTTCCTTGCCTTAGCAGTAGACACAATAAATCCCCATAGGGCCCAAGGTCTTTAGGTGTTGGGCATCCGAAGGACCCATACTGTCTAGTAATCAAGAATGTCTGTGGTCCTCAATGCTCTAGGTTGCTCTTGACGTATCCTTTATAATCAGGGTCAGGGGACTCTTCTTCCAGGCTGCCCCTCTCTGCAAAGTCAGGATGATTGGGGAACTTGTGCCTTCTTCTGCTGACCTTTAGATTGTACATTCTTTCCAGAGCCAATTCCTTAGCTCATGCTGGGTGATGTCATAGGATTTATTACAAGTCTGATGCGTGACACAATCCATCAATGAGACATAACTAGGTGACCTATGACATATGATAAATTAATTACACACTTTTAAAAAGTTGCTTAGATATTGAGTTTCTGGTACTCTAAACATGACAAAAAGTTGCCTATGCCATGAAATTCAGAGGAAAACACATCCACTTTTCATAAAATATAAAAACATAGTAAATTTGAAAAAAAATCAATGCTTTTGTTTCCCCCCGAGCACAGTCCTGTCATCCCTCTTTGTCTTTTTCTTACCATCGTTAGTTCCCTAAATATTAGTAATGACCTTTTGGAACAGTTCTCAAGCAGAAGGTAAGTTCTGATTTAATCACGAGCAAATCCTAACAATATCCTAACCAAGAGTTTATTTGAAGAATGTTCCTAAAATACTCTAAATTCAGAGTTTCCATTTAGATGATCCCTTGTTAGTTCTCTTTTGAAAACAGTTGCTACTTAATTTGGTTAGGCTGTACCATGAGAGGAGGAGGGAGAAAAAAACAAACAAACAAACAAAAAAAAAAACGGAACCTGATATTGATCACCAGTCCTTGAAATCTACAGATGCTGGGTAGGAACCACTTAGCATATTAAATCGCAGTGTTTTCAGCTCTGGAAGATAAAATGAGGAGAGGGCTGGGCTATGGTGTTAGCTTATTTTCCTGTAATGTGCAATAATGAGATAATTTGAGCTGCACTAGGACAAGACTAATCAACTTGCATTTCCACCTGATTTAGCAAAGCAGAATCTGATGACATCATTTCCTTTTCTGCAGAGATTTCGTTCTTCTCTCATTTAGTTACATATACAATACTTAGCTTTACTCTTTGTGGGATCACGTTGCGGCTTAATTAGTACTGAGATGCTACTGGGTTGTTTGTCACAACTCTTAACACAAAGCTCATTTTTAGCATTTGTAAACAGCGTAACATAAACAAGAGATTCAGAAAATAGATATTAAGACAAATTCAGCTTTTGTTATAGCCAATCATCTTACAATGGCCGTTCCAGGAATATATGGTCCCGACTGACGCCTGAAGTCATTGTTCATTGTGTTTCTAGAAACAGATGATTGACTTCTATGCCTTTCTTTCCCGATAGACTGAAAGTTTACTGGAGAAAAGGACCACACTTCACTTCATTTTATATCCTCTGTGCCAAATCCAGTATTTGGCACATTGTTGACGATCAAAAACTGCATGTTGAATGCTTTTCTGTAACACAGTGTCTGTAAATTAGTTTAAAGAATAAGAGTAATGAGAACTGTATTTGGGGGCTAAAATCTTGGTTATGGGCAAATATGCATAGAGTTTGTGATTTTGAAGATTTTGGAGTAACAGTCTCTTAAATCAGATTCTGATTGCTTTATTATTTTCTTTCTAAATAAATGCAAGATTTATAATTGATCTAATACCAGATGAAAATGCAATTATGTTACCTCTTATCTTCCTCAAAAATTACAACTTCAGTCTGATCCAGGACTAGAATGCAATTATGTGTAGTCAAATGTCTCCAAAACAAGATCACGTGGAGAAGAACTCCAGACAAGCCACGCTGCATTTTGTTGCTAATAATAAAAGCCTGTGCTGTGTCTTTCCTCTTGTCTGAACTCTGGCTAGGGGCTGAACTGATACACAATAACTAAAAAGTCTCCTATTTTTAAAAATACTATGTTTCTCCAGAGCCTTAAAAACATAATACAAAAAGGGGCACGTGGGTGGCTCAGTCGGTTAAGCATCCAACTCTTGATACTGGCTCAGGTCATGATCTTGGGGTTCCTGCACTTGAGCCCCACATGGGGCTGTGTGCTGACAGCACGCAGCCTGCTTGTGATTCTTGGTCTCCCTCTATCTCTGCCCTTCCCCTGCTCTCTCTCGCTCACTCTCTCTCTCAGAATAAACATTAAAAAAAATACAACATACAGGATTTATAGTATTTTTTAAAGGATGTATAGGTTTTTTTTTTTTTCTTCCAAAATTTTACTTAAATTCAAGTTAGTTAAGTGTAGCATTGGTTTCAGGAGTAGAATTTAATGATTCATCACTTACATAAAACACCCAGTGCTCATCCCAACAAGTTCCCTCCTTAATGCCCATCACCCCTCTGGCCCATCCCCTACCCACCTCCCCTCCAGCAACCCTCAGTTTGTTGTTCTCTATAGTTAAGAGTCTCTTATGGTTTGCCTCCCTCTCTGTTTTCATCTTATTTCATTTTTCCTTCCCTTCCCCTATGTTCATCTGCTTTGTTTCTTAAATTCCACATAGGAGTGAGATCGTATGGTATTTGTCTTTCTCCGAATGACTTATTTCGCTTAGCATAGTGCACTCTAGTTCTATCCCTGTTGCAAATGGCAAGATGTCATTCTTTTTGATGGCTGAGTCATAGTTTTAGCCATCAATATAAAGGTTTCTGCTACAGCTATCCACACTGAACGCTGAATGAATTTAATAAAAATATGTGTATTTGATCTGGTGTCTTTCTAGCAAAGGTATCACTCATATCTGAGCTGGCAATTTTTAAAGTAGTTACTGTTGCTCTTAATAATGGAGTATCACATACTAAACGTCATAGTAAACATACACATTTAAAATATTTTTTTATGTTTAAAGAAAATTTAAGACTTACAAAGAAAGAGTAAGTTGTAAAGGAACGAGTACTGGGAAATAAATCTGAAGATCAAGAGATTTAAGCAAAAGACTATCAGAAGCCTATTCTTGGCCATGCCTTACAGTCATTAAGAAATGACTCATCACATTTAAGATCTCAATGAAACCATAGAGATCACAATCCAATACGATCACTTTCTAGATGACAACGACAAGGACTCACAGGCAGAGTTAAGAGCTAGGAGGCCACATTGCTAACTGGTGGCTCATTGGACACCTGTTAAAAACCTGTCTCCTTTCATATTTCCCAAATGACAGTAACAAGATCTTTGAAAATCCACTCATCCATCCAAACAAGAGGAAGATTGGCAAAAAGAAAAAAAAAGTCAAAAGCAACATTTTCAATACCTTAAACATCAGAGGAAGTATTACAACAATTCAAAGAGTGTTAATTCAAGAAAACTGGCTACAGTGTGGCAAGAACAATAATAAGCCTTGTGACATTTTAGCTTGTCGTATTTCCAACCCCCAACCCTAGTTCCACAGAAGACTCAAAACCAGGAGCCTCACAGTCACATAGCCACGAGAACTAGCAGTCTATCAACCGCTAACTAGAGGGGTAGAAATAGTTTGGAGATCTTCAAAAGCCCCACACCCAGAGAACTGCCACTATTTGACCCGTCTGGCATTTCCCTGAAAAACTGCATTCGCAGGGTTTTTCTTTAATTGATCTGAGAGCCTCCTTTGCACAAACATCACTATCCAAAGGACATCTGTCAGAAGCAATCGATGGCAATTGGTTAACATCCCATGTGGCTGAGGCAGGGATCCAAGTGGGTCTAATAAGAGACTCATCCAAACATTTCCAAGGAAAACGAGATGTCCACAGAAGGCTTTGAAAAGTTCTGACATATTCCCCGGAATCCAGAAGTCTGCATGGCATGCACAGGACTGTGTGTGTGTGTGTGTGTGTGTGTGTGTGTGTGCGCCCAGAAAAGATGTGTAATGACCCTAATTTCTCACCACTGGCTGACCACAAGGCTCTTCACAAGTAGAAAGTGAAGCTGGCAGAATTGTGAACTGAATGCAGGCAAGTTGAAGGCACGCTCCAATATACACAGGGCCATTCAGCAAAGGCCTGGAGACTTACCGTTCCAAAGCATTTAAGGAAATCTGCGTCCAGTCATTACCTGACAACACAGCGAACCAAACGTACTCTTCAACAACACAACAAAGAATACAGACTTCACACAATCTGGAAAACTCTAAATAAACAAATGGCAATGACAATGACAATTACAATGAATTGTGTTGGGTGGCTCGGTCGGTTAAGCGTCTGACTTGGGCTCAGGTCATGATCTCACAGTTCATGAGTTCGAGCCCCCCAAGGGGCTCAATGCTGACAGCTCAGAGCCTGGAGCCTGCTTCGGATTCTGTGTTTCCTCTTTCTCTGCCCTTTACCTGTTCACCCTCTGTCTTTCTCAGACATTTTTTAAATTCTAAATTAAAAAAAAAATTTTTTTTAAATGGTAAAGTTAGGGTAGGTGAATTAGATCTCAATAAAGATTTCATTGAATCACACGGCAACATAAAAGTCTCCTGCATTCTAGATATGTGGGTTTTTTTTTCCCCCCTTAGGAATAAATTTTTCTTCCAAAAGAAGAAATTTTGGATGACTATGTGTTACTAATGTGAAGATAATTTCTGTCAGTGATTATTTAAAATGGTAGTGTAAGGGGGAAAAAAAGTCTTAATTTTTTAGATGTGACACGGCTTCACCAAGTATAGAATTCATAGATGGACACTGTTTGGCCAAGGTGTAAGATTAAACAGGTTCCAATTTGAAGGAGAGAGAGAGAGAGAGAGAGAGAGAGAGAGACAGACATGGAGACAGAGATACAGAGATGGATAAATGGATTGCATATCTAAAAGTCAGGATGACACATTATAATTCATATCAATAGATCAGCAAAAATTGATAAGGTACAGATGATCTATTTAAGACAGACCATGATGGGGGCACCTGGGTGGCTCAGTTGGCTAAGCGTCCGACGTCGGCTCAGGTCATGATCTTGCGGCTCGCGGGTTCGAGCCCCACATCGGGCTCTGTGCTGACAGCTCGGAGCCTGGAGCCTGGAACCTGCTTCACATTCTGTGACTCCCTCTCTTCCCCTCCCTTGCTCGTTCTCTCTCTCTCTCTCTCTCTCTCTCTCTCAAAAATAAACATTTAAAAAAAAAGATAGAGTATGACGTAGGCATAGACAATGAGGATTTGTATGGAAGGCTAAGTGCAGCGGACTAGCTCTGAGGTTATTAAGACTTCTCTTGAGCACAGTGTATACTTTTAAAAATGTGACATCACACATCGTATTTTCTGATTCTGTACTTCAGCCGATCGTGTTTGACTGGATTAGCACATTAGTGCTCTTGACGGAAAATTAATGTTCTAAGACTTTGCAGCAGCCATACTTGTGGAAATGTGTTTCTGTGCTATTTTCCCTATCTAAATTGATATATGAAGCATCCACTGGCGTAAAATCAGCTTTCCCTCTCCAGAAAGCACACAATATGATTCAGGAGGCCCCTATCGAAATGAACTCTGAACTGACAGGATATTTCTGGCAGTTTTATTATTTTATTATTATTTTTGCTCACCATGTATATCAGTGGATGAAAGAAAAAACTAGGTGAAAATGACTGATGTCATTACTAGAGTAAATATAATTGCAAACCAACACTTCTGCCCCTAGAGGCCGATTTGATCCATGATCTGGACGTTAGGGGAAAAAAGCCTATAGAATTTTAAGTGACGTGAATTAAATTGGTTTATCTCACAACAAACATTTTTCACAAGACACAGTGAGTCCCATTCAAAGCATGCTTTTAAATAATCCCTGGTTATTTCAGCTAAAATGTAGGAATCTCAACAACAACGATGCAGACTGGAGCGGCCAACTGTGAAGGAAATGTTAATGTGTTCCTCTAGGAAGTGTTTGAAAGCATGCCAGGAAGGCTCCCAAATTCTCCATCCCAGTCCCTGAAATCCTACTCTTCGGGGGTAAATGTGTAGGTGGTCTAAGCAGGCTCACCCTGTACTTCCTTCTCAAACATGCTTTCCCATCTTTCAATTTCTAGATCGTTTCTCTTGCATTTATTTATTTTTTAAATGTTTATTTTTTTTTTTTGAGAGACGGAGTGCAGGTGGGGGGGGGGTCAGAGAGACAGAGACACAGGATTTGGAGGAGGCTCTGGGCTCACAGTAGAGACTCGGATGCGGGGCTGGAACCAGGAACTCAGGAACCATGAGATCATGACCTGAGTGGAAGTCGGACGCTTAACCCACTGAGCCACCCAGCCTCCTCTTCAAAAGATTTTTTTTTAAATGTTTTTTTATTTTTTGAGAGAGAGAGACAGACAGAATGCGAGCAGGGAAGGGGCAGGAAGAGAGGGAGACACAGGATCCAAAGCAGGCTCCAGGCTCCGAGCAGTCAGCACAGAGCCCGACGCGGGGCTCGAACTCACAAGCCATGAGATCATGACCTGAGCTGACGTCAGACGCTTAGCTGACTGAGCCAATCAGGTGCCCCAGATCCTTCCTCTTTTAGACAGTGCAAATGTCAGCTGGACTATGCAGCTCTCCAAGTTACTATCTAGATAGCAGTAATTTCTGCTTATTTACTCAATTCTTTATCTACATCAACTGTGAGTCATTTATAACTTTCTAACTTTAACTTCTCTTACAAACTTGTAAATTTCTCTTATTTCTGTGTCTTCACTCCAAAAACCCTGCCATGCCTGGCCTTTAATGTGTTTGCAATAACACATTTTTTATTTGTTCAAATAAAAAAAAAATTTAAAGACATACAACTCAGGTAGGAGAGGGTGAGAAATTACAAAGCATGAGGTCTTGATTCTGAGTCAATCTGACGAGACATATTTTCATTCTGAGGGAGGCATGGGCATTGGGAAGGTGAGAATTTTATGGGGGGCAGGAAGTATATATAGATTGAATATGGATTATGGGCCCTTGCATGGGAGGGCAAGTTTGGGGGTGGGGGGGTGGATTGTACAAGGAGGTACTAAGAAGGCTGAAGTTGCCTGAAATTGTTGGGTTTTCTAAAGGAAGGAAAGTTTACTGGAAGGAATAAAGATAATAAGGCATTATTTATTAACAGTATTTGCAAAACTGTCCTGTTCATGTTAGAGCATACCCTCCATTGAACTCTCAATAAAAAGTACTATACAAACAATGGGTAAGGATAACGAATGCTTTAATCAGAAAGACAGTGAAATCCTTTAAGAAACTGGGGATTTACTTAAATGGAGATTTTTTTCAAAACTCAATTATTTTGTCATCAATAGACACAATTTTAACCAGCATTTCGAAACAGAAGAGACAAAGGACTAAGTTCTGAGACCAGATTAAAGGAAAGAAGTGAGGGGCGCCTGGGTGGCTGAGTTGGTTGGGTGACTGACTTCGGGTCAGGTCATGATCTCGGGGTTTGTGGGTTCGAGCCCCGCATCGGGCTCTGTGCTGACAGCTCAGAGCCTGGAGCCTGCTTCAGATTCTGTGTCTCCCTTTCTCTCTGCCCCTCCCCTGCTCACGCTCCGTGTCTCTCTGTCTCTCAATAATAATAAATAAATGTTAAAAAAAATTAAAGGAAAGGAGTGATAACAAGGCATTCACACAAGAGAAAGAACAGAGACTAAGATATCATTCACTCAGTTTCCTCAATTGTAAAATGAACACAAAAAAAACCCTGCTTCACACGATCACGGAGAAGAAGAAAAGAGATTATACACCATGTGTCTGATATACAGTAGGTATTCATTAAAGGATAATACCCACTGTATGATTCAAATGGTCAGTTTCTGAATTTTCCCCTTACAAAGACAAGGCAAGTGGCATTAGGTTAAGTACAACGAAAGCACTGAAGATTTATTAACAGGTGTTCTGTAGTTTGATGATATAACTACATGTAGGGCATGAGATTGCCTCCATGAGATTGCCACTTGCCTCCATTTCTGCGATATCAGAAGGCCTAACATGTTCATTAGGCTGTTCCTCTCATGTATCCTCACCTAACGATGTTCCGTCCCATGAAACGCAGAATAAAACCTGGGAGGTATCTGGTGGACACAGGCTTCGCGTTTGATCCTGATGTGGGAAAAAGCAGGATTTCAGGGGCTGAAGTCAATGAAAATCAGGAGGCCAATAGGTTCTGGCCAGTGGTCAGATCCTTGGGGGACAGAACCCTTCTGTGAAGATCCCACGGGATATCTTGGGATGTTGCATTTCTAGCTTTGCAGAATTAGTTTGTGGGCTTTTCTCCCCCCTAGCTGAGCACAGTTCTTATTTCCTTATTTTATTTCAATCATTCTCTTGTAAAACTTTCCCTAATCACAAAAGAGAAATGGAGTGTCTCTCTCTCTTTTTTTTTTTTTTTTTTGACAGCCATAAGCCAAGAAGGATTGGTTTTAACTACTTATCATCGTTTAGTAAATGAGTAACTGTCTCATGAAAAGCCCAATTTCAAGACTCAAGAAATTGGGGTGCCTGGGTGGCCTCGTCAGTTAAGCGTCTGACTCTTGGTTTCAGCTCGGGTCATGATCTCACGGTTTGTGAGTTGGGATTCTCTCTCTCCCTCTCTCTCTGTCCCACCCCTGCTCACACACTCTCTTGAAATAAATAAATGAACATTAAAAAAAAAAAAAAGACTTGAGAAATCAACCAAATAAATGGAAAGCTTCTTATCTTTTCTAACTTTTCCCATCCATGTGTTATGCGTGTGCCTGAGCCTGTGTGCATGCATGCTGTGAGCTTTCAAGAAAGTCAGAATCCCATCAACCACCTAAACTGAGAGCCACGGTAAAGGTAGGCTCAGAGACTCAACTGTCATAGGCATGGGACCTACGGCAAGGTCCCATTCAATATGGCGCATGCTCTTTGCCATCCTCAAGCAAGGCACACATGGGCTGCTGTTTAGAGCCAGCAAACATGGCAGGTGTATTTTAAAGTCTACCTGTTAATTTAGCCTTACCGCTCAGCCCCATAAATCGGCCGAGTTTTTCATGCTTTCATTCTACCTTCTTCCCAATTTTGTTCACCCCCTACCTACACTTCTGCACACATAATATGTATTTTTGGAATGCAAATGGAAATAATAAGGCATTTTATTCAACCTCAAATAGCCTAATATATCCTCCTCTCTTTGTCATTCTCACCCTTGGAAACATGATACAAAAGTCAACTTAATGCTTATATTTTAATGTACTCATTGAAGCAAAAAGGGAGGGCATGTTAAAAGTGGCCAGACTCTTAGGTTGAGCGCAATCTCCATTAGTTTGCAACGAGGAGTCTGAGGACAAGGGAGTGAAATGTTTCACCTAAGGTCAGAGGGTAACTAAGTATCAGAGGCAAAGCCAGGGGCATGGACAATTCCCTGAATTAATAATCTTCACTTTCTGCCACTTCCCCACTGCTCTCATGAAGTTTTATGGTCTCTAATCTGTGGTCAGCTAGCACGTACCTTACTTAGACACATGCGCGCACACACACACACACACACACACACACACACACACACACACAAACTATGCATTGTATCCCTTACTCAACATGGAAATGGGAACACAATAAGGAGTTTTATTAAGAAAGTTGTTTCCTTTTTTGAATCCAGAGGCAAGTCAAAAATGAGAAAATGTCATTGTAACAAGGGTCCCAGAGGAGCTGACCCCACCTAACCGCATCACAGGCTTACCACAGATTTGACAACCTCGGTCATAATTTTATCAAGAGATGCTCTATTTCTATGTTGCCTAAAGCAGCTCCTTCAATTTAATAACTTATAAAAACTCCATGGCTTCTGCTAAAATGGATGATAAATTGATTTTATCCTCTGGTAGTTGGGAAGCAGTAATCTAGTTGAGCTTTTGCTGTGAGCATTATATGGAATTGGTAAATGCACACAGAAATACACACAAGATTTTGAACGTATTCCTTTAACTGTGCAGGTGAACTGCCTTCACAATATGGCTCACCTGATTATTTTTGAGTGGGAAATGAGAAATGTAACCAAACAGCCAGTTCAGTAAATGCATTTAAAAGCAGTGTATCTTTTAAAGGGGATACATTTAAATAGAAAGTGAAATAAATGTATTGCCGCGTAAGTATTAACCACAAATCCTTTGAAATCTTGTCTGGTTAAGCAACATGCCTTTTGGTCAGCAAACAGAGATCTGCAGCCACATACATGCATCACGAAGCGTTCTTTCCTCCCAAGTTCAGGTTGCTTGCGTTTCATATTCAAGACCCATCCTGTTCTTCTGCCAGGGTATCAACACTACATCTCCTTGAACAAAATAACTTATTTACAACAAAGTATTATGTAACAGAGTTGAGGAGCCGGTCTCCTCTATACCTCCAGGAAAACCATTTTATTGTTACCTCTTAAAAATATTTATTTGACAAAAAAGTAAAAAATAGTTATTACTTAACCTTTTCATGCCTTCTACTGTTTTACTTCATACAAGGCATTCTGGGGCTCATATCACCTGCTTTAATGTTGTCCTATTCTATACTGGATTGCATGGTGAATATGATTTTATGTTATTTTTATTTTTTTAATGTTTATTCATTTTTTGGGAGACAGAGGGAGAGAGAGAGACAGACAGAGGTGAGCAGGGGAGGGGCAGCGAGAGGAGGAGACAGCATCCGAAGCAGGCTCCAGGTTCCAAGCTGTCAGCACAGAGCCCGATGCGGGGCTTGGACCCATGAACTGTGAGATCATGACCTGAGCCAAAGCCGGATGTTCAACCAACTGAACCACCCAGGAGCCCCTGCATGGTGAATTTTATAAATCAAGTTGGTTAGAGTTTTCAAAACGCTGTATATTTTCATCTTACTCTCTCTTCTTTTCCTCAATAATGACCTTATCAGTGTTTGTTTTTAGCAGGAACTCACCCAGAGATGATAGACGGCTTTGGATGGCAGATAAGAGGAACCCCCCCAAGACTCCCCTGACTGCCTTTTATAACTCTTATTCGATATAGATTTTTTTAGACCTGGGCTTTTTATTTCCTTATCTCTCCCAGAGACCCCAACATGCTGTTTTCTGCTCCCTAATTATCTTTTTCCATCTCCTCTTAGTTAGGTTCCTTCTAAATCACTCCAGACAATGCTGTAAACACAACCTTTTGGAAAACCTCTCAAATTTTATTTTCAAAATCCTTGAAGCGATTTAAGACGGGACACAAATATGACTCCAAAACAACGTATTCATCTCACAGATTCACTACAATGAAGCTTCTGTTCCACAGGATATTTTGTTTTCTAGAATTTTTGAAAATGATAAGCCAAGAACAGCAAAAAAAAAAGGGGGGGGGGAAGCATCTGGCAGGAATAGATTTGACATCATTAAATAAAACCTAGGTTTCTTTTTTGCTATTACTAAAAACTTTGACGTGACACATGGGAATGAACAGAAGTATATAAATGAAAAGAAAATGTGTTATATGTAAGATTGATCTCAAACAGGGTTCTTGGCAAGGAAAGTAAATACACCGTGGTGTCCTTTATTCCTTTATTTACAAGGGTTATTATTTAGATATACCTGTCTGGATTATAAAATTAAATTATGAAATTTTTAAAAACGTGCTTAGATTACTCAAGTGTTCATTATATCACAATTCTCACTCCGTTTTGTTTTCTTTACGCAACAGTATTAAAGAAAGGCCTAGTAGATATCTGTCGACTAACCACTTTAAATAAAATCTTTGCAAGATGAGGCAAACGGGGGCCTTTACAACTACCACTAGCAAGCATTTAGTAAATGCTCTTTCTCCCTGAAGGCACATTGTGAGACGAGCAGTCCGCACAGACCCATGTGCAGACAGGGAGCTGTGAGTCTTGCATTTGCTTATCTGCTCTAGAGTTGCTTACAAAGAATTTTGCCAAAGGAAATGGAGTCACACGTGTCCAAAGAAGATGCGAAAGGATTTAAAATTTGATGTTTGCAATAAACAACCCAAAGGAAGAAGCAAAGAACCAGGATCAAACTTCAATTTTTTTTTTTTAAGGATGGATTAGGGGCGCCTGGGTGGATCAGTGGGTAAGTGGCCAACTTTGGCCCAGGTCATGATCTCGAGGTTCTGTAAGTTTGAGCCCCGCGTCGGGCTCTGTGCTGACAGCTCAGAGCCTGGAGCCTGCTTCTGAGGCTGTGTCTCCCTCTCTCTCTGCCCCTCCCCTGCTCACACTCTGTCTCTCTGTCTCTCTCTCAAAAATAAATAAACATGAAAAAAAAATTTTTAAGGATGGATTAATTAATGATGCCCAACCTATGTAAAATAATTTTTCCACAGACATTCTTACGAACAAGCACTTGCCAAGAAGTTTGTCAAGATGTTCTGAGGGTTGTTTTGGTAATGTTTCTTTATTTTGAGAGAGAGAGAGAGGAGAGAGAGAATGCCAAGCAGGCTCTGTGCTGTCAGCACAGAGCCTGATGCGGGGCTTGATCTCAGGAACCATGAGCTCATGACCTGAACTGCAATCAAGAGTCAGAAACTCAACCGACTGAGTCACCCAGGCACCCCAGGAAGTTCTGTTTTTATATTACGGATATCAGGGCGGTCTTTGTGCCTTCTCTCTCTCCCTTCCTCTCTTCTTCCCTCCTTCTCTCCCTCTCTTCCTTCCTGGCTTTTCTGTATTTATCTTAGCAAACATTTCCAACTAACAGTGGACCATTGTACCGTTCAGACATGACACCGAGCAAGATGCATTGTTTTTTTGTTTGGATACTGGTTACTCACATTGCAAACACATGTTTTTAGACAGCCTGCCTTCATTAGGTGCAGAAAACCGTAGTCGTTTGCCCATTCAGAGATCCATCTGGGTGTCAAAAGAAAAAAGACACCATGCTACTTTTCCCACTTTTCTCACAGTGCCAATGTTACAGCCTCGCACCCTTAGATTATGGATTCAGAGTTTCAGTACAGTACCATTTGGGGCACGCTTACGGAGCTGTGCCACCAGAAGACGTGCAATAAAAAGAAGGCAGCCACCTTCCTCTGCAAATCGTGAGGAATTCTGTTTCAGGGAGCAGGCTGGGTCTGCACAATTTCTAACTCACAGGGCAAGAGCTGATATTGTCTTCATTTCCTTTGTATCCACAGGTAAGGAGCAGTAGTTCCATTTCAGTTTATGAATCCAAAGAAGATTCATTTAGCAGCATCGGGTGTGTAAGTGGGAGGAAAGCCTCCGGGCCTGGCCTCCTCTCCGGCAGCCTCCTTAAATTACTGAAGAGAATGAGCCTTTCATGTGGCGCCCTCCTACGAGTCGCTATTACGTATCCCTTAGGGTGTTAATCTGTTAACACTGCAGCTCAGATATGAATTTTAAAACATGCTAATCTGAGCTGAAAAGGTCCCCTTAAGGAAAAAAAAAAAGAAATATATTAGAGGAAAAGGAGTTCACTCTCTGATTTCTCCTTACTTTAGAATACTTTTTTGTTCTTAAAAAGAAGAAAAACAAGGATGCATTTCCTATGAATGTCATTATGTTATTATGTAAGAGAAATTAGCAGAACCCAACCCTGTGACACTCACAAAGGTGTGGGTTAAAAGGATCTGTCACCAGATGCCATTCTGTGATAAAATCCCATGTACTGAATGCCACTCGCAAGACTTCTTGTGGACGCAAATCATTGTGATCGTACATTAAAAATTTATTTTCGTGGGGCGCCTGGGTGGCTCAGTCGGTTAAGCGTCCGACTTCAGCTCAGGTCACGATCTCGCGGTCCGTGAGTTCAAGCCCCGCGTCGGGCTCTGGGTTGATGGCTCAGAGCCTGGAGCCTGCTTCCGATTCTGTGTCTCCCTCTCTCTCTGGCCCTCCCCCGTTCATGCTCTGTCTCTCTCTGTCTCAAAAATAAATAAACGTTAAAAAAAATTTTTTTAAATAAAAAAAAAATTTATTTTCGTATGAACTCTTCCTTATAATGTGTCTTATTTGGGTTTTTCTTGCTCTGAAGAAATCTGCAAGACCTTATTCAAAACGTACACACTCTAGACACAAAACTTTATTTTATTTTAATGTTTATTTACTTGAGGGAGTGTGTGCATGTGCGAGGGAAGGGCAGAGGGAGAGAGAAAAGAGAGAGAGAGAATCCCAAGCAGGCTCATACTCAGTGCAGAGCCCGACTCACAAACTGTGTGATCATGACCTGAACTGAAATCAAGAGTAGGACACTTAACCGACTGAGCCACCCAGGCGCCCCAGGATAAGGAACTTGTGAGTAAAGAGCAATGAACGTTTGTTGGAAGAACCAAGTATAAAAAGACAGCAGTAAGATATTTAAGTGCAGAATTCAATTTAAGGTTATATTTATGGAACTCCTATATATGTAAGGTTCTCAACCAGCCAACAGGAAAATATTAAGCTGACTGTATTTAAGTGACTATTTTCACTGAAAATAGTATATAAACACTTGGGATTCTCCCTCCCTCCCTCCCTCCCTCCCTCCCTCTCTCTTTCTCTCTCTCTGCCTCTCCCCTGATTGCTCTCTCTTTCAAAATAAGACTTAAAAAAAAAAGTTCCTGTCCCAGGAAGACACCCTAGTCACTCTCCTGAAACCCTTACCCCTAACACTTTATATGCCTTTTGTGTGGTTTTTCTTCCTTTATAACTTATCATTGCCTATCACACAATATATCTTCTTATTTATCTTGTTTATTGCCTCTTTCCCTCATTAGAATATACTCTTTATGAGAGAAGACATGTTTGTTTTACTTACTGCTGTGTATTTTCCCTAGAACTTAGAGCAGTGTCTGGCATCTAGATGTTCAATAAATATTTGTTGAATGGGGAAAAATGATTATTAGAACCTAGGAGATGTCAGTCAGAGTTCTGGCATGAGAATAAAGTAAAATAACTTTTTATTCTACATTACTTCACACAATATTATTACTACTATAAGAGCAATAAAAAAAATTGGTTTCCATTAGACAAGTTAAAAACTAAATGATTTCCTCTTTGAAGGCCTTGAGTATCCTTCTCCTCAGATCTCCTACTTCTTTCTGATACAACACTTTAATATTCTCAAAGGACAAAGGAGATCCTAAAGGCAATGGTGGGGGAGCTCCAGGGTTTGGAGCTAAGACCCAACTAGTCAAGTATTAAAACTATCGTTCGTTAAAACGCAGATCTGGGGAAACTGACTCCAAGCTGCTGAGAGATGGATGGTGACTGAAGATATTTCAGAGAGTGTGGCTTCTTGTCCCCACTTCTGCGTGGGCACAGTCGCTCAAAGTTAATCCCTACAGTTTTCACGCTCCTGGTGACACTTCTTGGTAATGCAGCCCGCATCCAACGGAGGGCTTTGTTTTAAAATGACCACACAGCCCATAGATCCCAGCTGCCCTGATTCAACATAATCTTCCTCTTCCATAAAGGGGATTTATGCCTTACCTAAGTCAATCTGATGTAATGCTATTCCTTTAAAACTTTTCAATAATAAATGCATGTGTGTAAGTAGAAGGAAGAAAGGAAGGAAAAGTAGGAAGAACAGGAAGGAAAGAAGGAAGGAGAACATTCTGAAGGAAAAGTAGGAAGAACAGGAAGGAAAGAAGGAGGGAGAACATTCTGAGACAGTTTGGGTGAAACAAATCAAGATGTGTTCCAAATGTTCACAGCCAAGGAATTAAGAAATTTGAAGGAAAGCAAGCCATCAGGGTGGTAGGCCAGATTTGGGGACATGGTCATGTTGGCATTTAGCCCTCAGTCTTCTGTTAGCACTTGTCAAAACTGTTGAAAATCTCTGAATATCTATGGAAATCTCTGTGTTTCCATGAGCTTTGACTGTCCCTTCAGGTTTGTTTGGGCCTCTCTACCTCAGCCCCATAGGAGGGCAGCTCCAGGAAAGACTGAACGAAGCCGGTTGACCTGGGCTTCTTCCATACTTTCTTTCTGCCTCACCACCTTTTAAACAAGAGCCCGCTTACCTCGCACTGTCTTCACTTCTTTCCATTGCCTGGGCCTCACGTCCTCAGACAGTGCCTAGACTCTACAGCGACACAGACTATGAGTTTTCTAGGACAGACCCAATGTCACCCATAACATTTTCTAGGCTCAGTTGGCCGTCGGAATAATTATCACCAAGTCACTCCTCTCTTTACTGCGCCTTCTCCAATGCAACTATTTGTTAAATAAGTTAAAGACATTAGCTTCATTACATTGTACATCACTCTAGTAAGAGAGAGCCATAGCGCCTTTAAGAGGGCATCGCACTTTCCCCTTTTAAAACAGAACTTTTTTAACAAAAAGACATACTTACGACGATCTCATTTCTTAGGAAAGATCTTTGTTTCTTAAGCGCTTTCAAGAGTCCTTTGAATTTCCCCATCAACTACCCTCTTTACTTATAAATAAATCTGGATGTGACTGTCAGAATAAGCTGAGAATTAGTCTAGTATTTCTAATAAAATTAAGTACCGATCATTGTTGGGCATTGGAGCACTGAGAATTTACATTCTAGTTTATCAGTCTATCACAATCAGCTTTTGTCACCTTCTAATATGGGAGACAAATCGGTGACTTATTTCAGTGAGTTCTCGATTTATGTGTATTGACGTTTAATCAGAAAATGTGGGTCCTAGCAACTTCACTCTCTGAAGAAAAATATTATTCTAAGTTTAAAAATATCACTTTGGCAATGCATACATGATAGAGACATCTGAAAGCCTCTCCATTTTTATCTGCAATAAAATTGTGTTAAATTCAAGTCAGCTCAGTGTTACAGTACAGCTGGAAAAGATGCAATGTTTTCTTAGAAAAAACACTTGGCATTTGGTGAGGGGAATACACCGAAGAGTAATACTTAGGGAGCCAAGAACAGATGTGAAAAAATGAGACAGGAGCCTTTTGATTCTCTGAGGCTTGAGGCAAAGTCCCATCTGTCAGGCACCTCTCTTGGCTCTCCCAAAAGAAACACGCCTCCAGCTCTCCAGATCTTCCTGGCAATTAAATGTGATCTAAGACCTGTCACATTTACCCTTGTAAACTTCCCCCAAGGGGCCTCCACCGCTACTCTGATTTTCCATGATATCCGTGGTCTTGATGACTAGACAATAGCCTGCTGGTGACCCTCCCAGGCCCGCTGTGGGTGTGTCTACATGAAGCAAACACTATGGCGGCCAGAACCAACCCCACCCCAAGACACGCTTGACTTCTTCCAGACTACAGAACCCACAAGACGAGACAGAAGATGCCCGTGTCCCAGATATCCTTGGTAGCTTGAAACCATCCCTAGAGTGATTATCTTGAAACTTCTTAAAGCTTAGAAAGAGGCAGATTTTTAAAAATATTTTTTAATGTTTATTCATTTTTGAGAGACAGAGAGAGGCAGAACGCAAGCGGGAGAGGGGAAGAGAGAGAGGGAGACACAGAATCCGAAGGAAGCTCCAGGCTCCGAGCTGTCAGCACAGAGCCTGACACGGGGCTCGAACCCACAAACCTTGAGATCATGACCTGAGCCAAAGTTGGACACTCAACTGACTGAGCCACCCAGGTGCCCCAATCTCAGGGCTGTTGTGGTTTGGGGCATTTGTTGTTGTTGTTGTTGTTTGGTTCACTTGTAATGACCATAATACTATGTGATACAACAAAAGAAAACAAAACAAAACACATACCATCTTAAATTTGAAAGGCATATTTTTCAGGCAGATTTAAGTCTAATTAGAAATCTGTACATTCTATATTAGTTATTTAAAGGAGTAGAAGCTCCACAGGAGTATCTTTCCACTTGGAAAGTATCCAGGAACTGTCATCTCTCAAAGGAATCTGCACTCTATGATACCAGGAAGCACCAAGGCAACTGTATGTGTTCAGGAATCAGATTCTGAATTGGTAAAATCACAATTCTGCAACATACCATTAAGTATACAGCATGAGAAGCTTGCTCTATCTCCGATCTTACTTTCCTCATCTCTGCATTGGTATAATTACCCAAGTTTCATAGACGAAGCGCGAACATTCAACGAGACGGAATATAAAACACACAGGACGTATCATTAACACATCTCACAACCTTCCCTCTGGTCTGTCAGCCCTGGCATCCCCCAGCGAGCAAGTGGTTAAGACAGGTTGTCCGATGGTGGTAATGATGATTTTTCCTTTCTGTGTTTTGTTTTGAAACATCGCCACACTGTACTTTCCACCCTTGCAAAAAGATAAGCAATTAGCAGATGTTTCCCCGTTTTCGCCATATTTTTGAAAGCTCCTAAAAGTCTGAAGTCAACAGAAAGGGATAATTACTGTCGTTTGGAAGGTTACCTGGAATAATCAGAAAAAAAAATCTGTCTCTTTCTCTCTTACATACATAAAATTATTAAGATGCTATCAGACCTTTGTCCTCCTTTACCACTGTGTTCCTGTCTTCATGATCAATTTCTAAATTGCCTTATGACTTTTGGACTAAGAGTAAAGAAAAGAGGAAAGGGCTACATGAACAATTGCATGTTAAAGATAAGAATATGAAAGCCATGGGGACGCAATGCTGTAACTTGCAGATTGAAGAATCATTAACGGGATCAAGACGATGTATGTCAAATTCATCTCTATCCGTGAGGTGTAGATATAAGAACACTGCAGCATCTAACACAGCATCTGCCTTCTAAAAGTCCAAAACACTTTGGTTCCAAAGCATGGAGACGGATGGTTTTACTGCTAGCTTCAGAGAAATATATTTTTTAGCACAA